>NC_143016.1:144928718-145545904 GCF_055824585.1 Amblyomma mixtum | reverse complement strand
TTAATCACCCTATTCACATTTTTTCTTCACCATCATCATCACGTCTTCCTCTTTCGTCTCACGCTACATCTTCTGAGAACGTGAAAACTGCCGCTGACATGTTTCGGTGACATGACTCCCCCCTACATAGCCTAGGAATGCTTTTGTATTAATGTACAGCGCCCAAGAAAAGATGCCTGTCACCCTTACAACTGTTTGCCGCCAAGTGGCCCTGCGTTCTTAAAGAATGATCCGAAACCGCGTGACAGAGTCTGAGCGTGGAACGCCACCATGTCCGCAAGCGAATTGACCTAAGCAGCGGCGTGACCGGGGCCAAGAAAAAAATTTGCTGTGGTTTAGCTACTATTGAACCTTGTGAGATAGCAAAAGCTGGGGTGTATCGGGCAACCATATGAGACTTGGCATCTGTAAGGTTGCGCGCGTTTCGGACAAACTCGCTTAATTGGAACATCTGTAATTTACAAGCTCATAATTAATTATTCATGAACGCCTCAGTGCATAACTCGAAGATACGTTTTTTAAGACATCTGTGCATTCACTAGATGCGCCTTCATTCACTTGCAATAGTCTCAAAAGAAAACATTCGACAGAAGTCTGTCTGGTTGGGAAATTTAATGTTAGGAGAAGGTAAGTGACGCCAACCAAGTAAAATACAGGAAAAACACGACGTTTCGGGACCGGCTCGGCCCCTTCTTCACGGTGTGACTACGGGCGAGCGCAGCTTGGCTTTTTAAGCCCCTGTGTGGAGGACCTGCGGGTCAATGGCCGCAGCCCATGGACGTAGGATGAGGGGAGAGTCCCCAGGGAACGATTAACATTCTCTCGTGTTTGCTGTATGTGCCACGACTCGAGTAGAAGCCTCCTGCGTGGGTTAGCTTCCGTTTCCAATACAATGGTGCTGTCGAAGTCAATTGGGTGGTCACACCCTTCACAGTGTTCGGCCACGGCGCTGCGTTGACGATTCATGTGACGGACGTCCGCTTTGTGTTGGTTCATCCTTTCCGCGAAGTTCTTCGTTTCCCCTATGTACGACGCCGGGCAGACGGAACACGGAATTTTGTACACGACGCCCTGGGCCTTTTCTCTGGGCTGCCGGTTTTTTGGGCGGGGGAGAAGGCGACCGATAGTGCTGGTCGGTTTGTGCGTTGTCAGCACCCCTTCTTTTCCGAGAATGCGACCGAGCGTCTCGCTCACGCCTCTCACGTAGGGGATGCAAACACGTTTCCGCTTCTGGCATGCGTCTGAGGAAATAATAGACCGGATTTTGTTTTGCCTTTCTTGCTTCCTGATAATGCGCCGGATGAATGAGCTTGGGTAGCCGTTCTTTTGGAGGTCAGAAATGACTCGGTTCTTCTCCTTCCTTTTATCTTCACTTGAGGAACATATGGAGTCGGCTCTCTTCAGTAATGACGTCACGACAGATGCTTTGTGTGGGATGGGATGGTTCGAATCGAAATGTAGGTACCGTCCTGTGTGGGTTGGCTTCCTGTGCACCGAGGACTGCAGGCCTTTGTCGTGCCTTGTAAGTAGGACATCCAGAAAAGGCAGGCTGCCCTGCTGTTCATGTTCAACAGTAAATTGTATGGCCGGTTCAACTGAATTTAGATGACTCTGGAGGTTTTCTATCTCTGAGGTTTTCACCACACAAAAGCAGTCGTCTACATAACGGAGGAATAACTTTGGCTTGGGATTAAAGGAGGAGAGGGCCCGGCTTTCGACGTCTTCTATGGTTAGGTTAGCCACTGTGACTGAAATTGATGCCCCCATAGCAGTTCCGGTTGTTTGCTTGAAAAATTCTCCGTTGTAGGTGAAAAAGGTACTGCGCAGACAGAGGTCGAGAAGGCGACATACCTCATCGATGTTGAGTGGAGTTCTCTCGTGCAGCGTTTGGTCGTTTTCGAGTGCGCGGCGAGCGACGGACACAGCAAGGGGAACCGGTACGCAGGTAAATAGCGACACCACGTCAAATGAGACTAGGCTTTCGTCTTCCTCCACGGTAAGGTTCGAGACAAGTTGGACGAAATGCCGCGAATTCTGTACATGCGTGGGTGTTCTGCCGGCGAGCGGCGCCAGTACCTTGTGCAGGTAGTCAGAGAGACGTCACAGAGGAGACAGGGTGAAGTCCATGGGCTGCGGCCATTGACCCGCAGGTCCTCCACACAGGGGCTTAAAAAGCCAAGCTGCGCTCGCCCGTAGTCACACCGTGAAGAAGGGGCCGAGCCGGTCCCGAAACGTCGTGTTTTTCCTGTATTTTACTTGGTTGGCGTCACTTACCTTCTCCTAACATTAAATTTCCCAACCAGACAGACTTCTGTCGAATGTTTTCTTTTGAGTCTATACGCCAAGACTTCGGCATCGAGACCATGCAGCTAGTGAAGCGATACGTCAACATCACCAAGAGTATTGCTGTCTTCCGGACACATCTAAACTTCAACAAGACCTGCAAGGAAAAGGATGTGATACCCGTGAGCCTTCGCCTAAAGCGCCCTGTAACCACCGCAGAAGGCCTACGGCTGGTGTCCAAAACGGAGCAACAGTTATTAAGTGCGCGGATACACGAGTGCCATTCCGTTCTCCGCAAAAAGGAGCTGGACCGGTTCTTCGCGCGCCGCCAACTAGAACACAGGATGCCTGAGCTCTTCCCGCGGGTGGACGCCTTTGCCATGGAAGCGGCCTCCACTGCAGCCAACAAACATCGTGAGTGTCAAAACAAGAAGTTGTTTGCCCTACAGCAGCGGCAGAAGAAACAGCCTGACCCCCATAACTCTGGCTTTGTAAACAACCTCTCCTCCCGTCGCTTAACACCGCCCGAATCCTCTGTTCTCGCAAAAGGACATGGATTCAACATATCATCTGGTCCCGCCCTCCCAAAACTAGTCGCGGCTGTTGAAGATGCGGTCCAGCACCTGGAGCCGCACGTCAGGGAAGAGGTCCGCCTGAAAGCGATTGGTGTCATCGCCAAGGTACCCCCCAAATTTCCGAGCAATCTGTCTCAACTGGAACGAAAAGCCCTACGCGGTCTCAGGGACGACACCGACATCGTCATACTCCCGGCAGACAAGGGCAACTCTACAGTGGTGATGGACCGACGCGACTACGAGGAGAAGGCGTCAGCCCTTTTGAGCAGTGGGGCGTATGAGAAGGTTCGCAAGGATCCGACTTCAAACACTCAGGCAACACTCAACAAAACCCTGGCAGAGATGTTCAAGCGGCATCCTGATTTCAAATGGCTTTACCTCCGCCTCATCTCCAGAAACGGCTCAGCTCCAGGTTTTTACGGGCTACCTAAAACTCACAAACCTGGCGTCCCCCTTCGGCCAATTGTAGACTTCACCCTGTCTCCTCTGCGACGTCTCTCTGACTACCTGCACAAGGTACTGGCGCCGCTCGCCGGCAGAACACCCACGCATGTACAGAATTCGCGGCATTTCGTCCAACTTGTCTCGAACCTTACCGTGGAGGAAGACGAAAGCCTAGTCTCATTTGACGTGGTGTCGCTATTTACCTGCGTACCGGTTCCCCTTGCTGTGTCCGTCGCTCGCCGCGCACTCGAAAACGACCAAACGCTGCACGAGAGAACTCCACTCAACATCGATGAGGTATGTCGCCTTCTCGACCTCTGTCTGCGCAGTACCTTTTTCACCTACAACGGAGAATTTTTCAAGCAAACAACCGGAACTGCTATGGGGGCATCAATTTCAGTCACAGTGGCTAACCTAACCATGGAAGACGTCGAAAGCCGGGCCCTCTCCTCCTTTAATCCCAAGCCAAAGTTATTCCTCCGTTATGTAGACGACTGCTTTTGTGTGGTGAAAACCTCAGAGATAGAAAACCTCCAGAGTCATCTAAATTCAGTTGAACCGGCCATACAATTTACTGTTGAACATGAACAGCAGGGCAGCCTGCCTTTTCTGGATGTCCTACTTACAAGGCACGACAAAGGCCTGCAGTCCTCGGTGCACAGGAAGCCAACCCACACAGGACGGTACCTACATTTCGATTCGAACCATCCCATCCCGCACAAAGCATCTGTCGTGACGTCATTACTGAAGAGAGCCGACTCCATATGTTCCTCAAGTGAAGATAAAAGGAAGGAGAAGAACCGAGTCATTTCTGACCTCCAAAAGAACGGCTACCCAAGCTCATTCATCCGGCGCATTATCAGGAAGCAAGAAAGGCAAAACAAAATCTGGTCTATTATTTCCTCAGACGCATGCCAGAAGCGGAAACGTGTTTGCATCCCCTACGTGAGAGGCGTGAGCGAGACGCTCGGTCGCATTCTCGGAAAAGAAGGGGTGCTGACAACGCACAAACCGACCAGCACTATCGGTCGCCTTCTCCCCCGCCCAAAAAACCGGCAGCCCAGAGAAAAGGCCCAGGGCGTCGTGTACAAAATTCCGTGTTCCGTCTGCCCGGCGTCGTACATAGGGGAAACGAAGAACTTCGCGGAAAGGATGAACCAACACAAAGCGGACGTCCGTCACATGAATCGTCAACGCAGCGCCGTGGCCGAACACTGTGAAGGGTGTGACCACCCAATTGACTTCGACAGCACCATTGTATTGGAAACGGAAGCTAACCCACGCAGGAGGCTTCTACTCGAGTCGTGGCACATACAGCAAACACGAGAGAATGTTAATCGTTCCCTGGGGACTCTCCCCTCATCCTACGTCCATGGGCTGCGGCCATTGACCCGCAGGTCCTCCACACAGGGGCTTAAAAAGCCAAGCTGCGCTCGCCCGTAGTCACACCGTGAAGAAGGGGCCGAGCCGGTCCCGAAACGTCGTGTTTTTCCTGTATTTTACTTGGTTGGCGTCACTTACCTTCTCCTAACTTGCAATAGTCACTAAGGGACTTACCACGGCCGCTAGATACAAAGCGCAAAGCGAGGTGTGGCCCGCCACGTCGCACAGAACGACGTCTTGGGCCTAGTTCTCCGTGCGCCCGCCGCGGCGCCACTGCTCGGGGACAACTGCTCGCAGGGAAACACCGCGACAGCTGCGTCAGTACGCCCGTTGCTCACTGTTTCAGGGTGTAAACAGTGCGCTTCGTAGTGCCTCATTAATGACTGCATTTTTCAGTCGTCATTGAAAGAGCCGATTACGCCACAAATCACCGCAGCAGGTGGGAATCCCCCTCGTAGTGTCTGCCTGAACGCTGTCCATAACGGCCGCCCATACTATGCACGACCGGGCCAGCGGCTCTACCTCAGGATGTAGCGTTAATGCGCCTAAAGCTTTCGATTTACTTTTAAGGCGAAAGCTTTTCATGGCTCATGACTTGCCAGCGTGTCTCTCCGTCATGCGTCCGCGCAGCTGTCAATAATGGTCACTTGAAAAGTCGATAATGATGGTGTAGTAGTAGATGTACGAACAGTAATGATGATTAGTTAATGATACCCACCAAACGCGCACACTGCGCATGCGCAGTGCCCCATGCGCAATCCTCAGGTGGTTTAACAACGGCGCATGTACACTGACGTCAAAAGTTTGCACAATGGTCGTATCACCCAGAGATCTCTCAGGTGCTCTCTGAACGTTGATCGAGGAAGGATGCAGCCCGCGCACGCTCCAATGTCGCCCGCTACGAAACAGGCTCGCGATGCTGTACGGAAGCGTTCAAGAGCCGCCAAACGATCTTCAACAGTTGCCAAGCAGAGGGCAGCGATAGAGGCGGTTAAAGGCTTTCGCCTCTTCGCACTTTAGATCGCCAAATTGCTCGCTGATTTTTATTCACTCCTCGCTACCCCATGTAGACGGTGAATGAGACGGACACGCACAGCTGGTCACACGCAGTAAATTTCTGCTTCGTGTCACGTCGAATTTTGGCTCTTATATACACAAGTTATTGCAATTTATAAAAAAGAAAACAAAACAATCATTATAGCTGAAGTTATGGAACTTCATAAGCCCACCTGCAGCCGAGCAAACCACAAAGTGCTTGACACTTTTATTGCATGGTCATACAAGAAAGGAAGGAACCATTCACAGACGACAAACCTTCCTTGACCTTACTTTTTGTAGTCATTCTCTGTAAAATGCAAAGAACATACCAGAGACCTGACGCTTGGCACCCACTTGCTTCCTTCTCCTGACAGTTCTTGGCGAGCGATATTTTGAGCTACGCTTCTCGACGGTGTAGCTCGTAGCGAAACTCGTGATTTCTCTCAGCTGTTTTCTGGAGTTTGTGACGGACAGTGGCACACAGTAGATTCGCGGCATCGTGCCCCATACACGTCACTGACCTCCACACACGCATGCACAAAAAGTCCAAAGAGTGCACGGCAGACACGAGGCAAACATTCATCCACGCGCACACGAAAAGTCCAAATCCAGCACCGCAGACGCGAGGCAAAGGTGCTCACTCACGCGCACAGCAGAAAATCCAAAGAAAGCACTGCAGACATGAGAAACGTGAGTAGTAGTAGTAGTGGTTTTTATTTTGCATTGAATATGGAAGGCAAACGCGGTTTTACACGAGGCAAACGCGCTCGAATACGACGAAGCAAGGAGCGCTTCGGGAGTCCACTCCCGGGAAACCGGGCGACCTGTTCCCGAACAGTGGCGCCCTCACCGAAAACAGCGGCCGCAACTGTAAACTCCGCCAGGACATGCTCACCCATTGTCAGTGGCTCGACGTGGCTGGCCGCACCTCGATTTGCGCTTTGCATCAAGCGGCCGTGGACTTACAGAGTATTTGTTTCCTGTACCGTTGTATCGGCAACCTTTTCTGGTTGCCGAATATACCTTCAGACCAACATTAGCAGCTTATGCTTTTTCTATTTTACTGCATACATGCAAAGCATTTGCAAAAGGAAAAAAAATATATAATGCCTTTAATAGCACCCTGTATTTCTGTTGACAAAAGCCAGAATTTTTTTCATGTTGAATAAATGCGCACATTATTTGAGTTCCTAGAGGAAGCATAAACAAGTTAAAGAAGCAATTTCACCTGGAAAGTACCCCTCCTTTTTCATGCAGTGTGTTAAATCAAATGATCTGGCTGTAGGATAAACAACTTTACATTTACAGTCTTAGTAGATGTGATAACTATTCTTAAACGCATTTCACTTCGTGTTAACATTTTCGAGAGAAAATGCGTAAAGTGACAGGGGCTACAGTTTTCATGAAAAATGGCAGACACCTCTTGCTAGACCATCCACTGTATCTCGAAAAGGCTACGGTACGAAGTTATCCTTGCTTTCAAGGTATCTCCTGCTACAAGTTACCATTGCTGTGAACACGTACCTCCTTCAAATAGTTTGCTCAGCCTCTCTCCAGCATGACTTTCAACGCGATGTCACCGCGGATTGAGATAACTGTGATTGCACTGCCCAAATCTGTAGCTTCTGCCTCAATTGTGTGATGTCATCAGCATCACCTACGCCACCCTCCGTGGAAGCGCCGTGCATACAGTCCAGAAGCCTGCTGTCATTGGAGTTGTGTGCAGGAGGCATGCCTCCTTCAACACCGTCCACGGCGGGAACACCTCCCGCAGCTTCCCAGCCCTGCGCCGACCCATCATCACTGTCGGAGCATGACGAGCAGGGTGCCTCGACACCACAGTGCTTGTCACAATCAGATGACACACCATAAGCCACTTCTCCACTGTCTGTCTCAAGATCGCTTGACAAGCGCCTGTTCTTCGCACCAGGCTCGAGCGATGTAGGGGTTCTGGATAGATCACGCGCAGCGCAAGTTGCAGGCGCTCCATTTAACGCGAAGTGGATGGCCTTGATAGTAATTCATTTCGCCCCAAGTTCAGCAGCTGAAGACAGGAGCCAACACGCCGTTTCCTCTCCCGGTGGAACTGCTGATCGTGATCAGAGCCTTGTCCGCCTTGTCTGGCGGTGTGACAGGGGCTACAGTTTTCATGAAAAATGGCAGACACCTCTTGCTAGACCATCCACTGTATCTCGAAAAGGCTACGGTACGAAGTTATCCTTGCTTTCAAGGTATCTCCTGCTACAAGTTACCATTGCTGTGAACACGTACCTCCTTCAAATAGTAACGAAAAGAAAACTGCGAATCCCATAAAAACAAGCGCAAGCAGTTGCGCCTATTTTGGTGATGGCTAAGTTCACAAGTTTTCTTTTCAAAACAAATTTAAGACAAAACGTCAAGCATCTCACCTTTGTTCGTCGCCGTAGCCTCCATGACTCTTTCTGCGACTTTGCTGCTTCGCCGATTCCTACCAAAGTATACCATGGCTTGGCTTGGCTTGAAGTGACTGGACTTGACCGATTGAAAGATGGCAGTGGCACAAAGCGCTCATGGCTACCCCATAGGTGCCGTGGTAAACGACAGATCCGGAGAGGTTCGAAAGTATAACAGTTTCCTAGCTTACTGCATTCCTCACCAGCGTAGACTGCGGGGAAAATTGCGGGCTGCCGCGAATGGGATGTGCAATTGCGTCGCCCCCAAGAGAGCGGCTCACCCACAGTCCTCGATAAACGCTGCTTTGTCGTTTAATTCTCTGCAGCGCTGAAGCCAGCATGTTTCAACAGCCAAAGTGAAAAAACTAAAGCAGCAGCGATTATAATTCTTTTTTTGTGCAACACGTGACCTACACTCGCTGGTAACGTCATAGCCGTTGCTCGGCTGAGACAAGAAGTTCGGTTCTAAATTATTTATCGGCTGTAAGCGAATATTAAGTGATTTTCCGCGTGTATGTCTTGCACATTATTACAAAGAAGACAAGCCAACCGAAATTCGATATGCATCCGCCTTTACATCGAACACAGTCAACTCCTGGCTTTTATGAGTCGTCGACTCCCAGTGACAGGCGACGAACTGGTTTGCTCATTATTATTGCCATGTTAGTAACATTAATAATCATGTAAGCGCAATATAGAATTTTTCAGGCGCTTACAGATATTTCATGCAGTTCTTTCATACAATGCTTGGCTAAAGAAGACAGTGATTTGTGAAATTTTCATTCGATAAAACTCATTAGTAGGTCAGAACAATCTTGGCCATGGGCAACTATGAAAGGTTTTTGAAAAAAGGTGTTGCTTTTGATAAATAATGCTCGCATAAGACACCGAAGAAAAGCTGCGTTTAGACTAAAAGTAACGAAACTAATAGTTTCAGCTCAGATAAGTTAGCCGCCGCGTTGGGCCAGTGGTTATGGTGCTCTACTGGTGACCCGAAAGTCGCGGGTTCGATCCCGGCTGCGGCAGTCGAATTTCGATGGAGGCGATATTCTAGAGGTTCGTGTACTGTGCGATGTCAGTGCACGTTAAAGAACCCCAGGTGGTCGATCTTTCCGGATCCCTTCACTACGGTGTCTCTCACAGCCCGAGTCGCTTTGGGACCAACCAACCAGTTATCGATGACGCCTATCTGGAGACGACCAGCTTGAGAGATGGCAGTGCCATGGCTTCATGTTCATTTAACAACTTTGCGCAGCAGCTATTGTTGCATTTTCAGTGACACCAGAATACAGTACAATGAAACTCAAAGAATGCAACAGGTAGTGCAGGTATAGCGGTAACAATACTAAAATGTTGAAACATTTACAGACCACCTCGTTCTTCTACCCTTCTTGCCCACGACCGGTGCTGATCTTCGCAGACCTGCAGTGAGCTAGTAACGTTGGTGGGAGCCGCGAATGAAATATCCTTCTAAAGGTAGCAGAAGGCAATGACGCGTCGCGCGATCGTCTGCGAAATGCACCGAATTATTACACTCACCTGCATTACTTCCTTGTCCATTGTTTTATTACTTGGTATGAAAAAAAAACTCAAACTGTCTCCAACATTCTTCTTTCCGAATGCTTTCCCAGAACTTTGAACCGAGCCAGGGCTGTGGCATGTGTCAAGTTGCACGTCCGCGCCGAGGGTGCCGCCACGGTCGAAACGATTGCAGGGATCCTGGTATCGGCAGTAAACGCGGCTGCAGGTAAGCTTAATAGAAGTGAAATTTTTGACCACTATCAATAACAAAAACATGCTTATGAACTAAATTATAACCAGCTATAGGTATCAAAAATAAGATATCAAAGAAATTTGTTGCGAACATTACGCCGCAGGTAACGCGGCAGCAGACGACGCCCGGACAGCCGCTCAAGCGAAAACGGCGTCGGCGACGTTCGCACAGTAGCAGCGGCATTGGCGTCATGTCGCTCATGCACTGTTGCGCGAAGTGGTGCAGCGCATCTGGCCAGAACGGAGAACATTTCTTCAGTGCTCCTGTCGACCACAGGTATTTATGAATTCACTACCTATCGCACCCCTCTTTGCGTAACAAGTTTACAAAACTGTTAGTCACCTGTGGGCCTTTCTGACCGCTACAATTTGAAATTGCCAATGGAACAGATCGAATTTTCCCTGTACGGTTTACTGCAGCGGCTGTTTTTTGCGAAATGAGCTTGATGAGTACGTTTAAGGGTCATTAAAGCAAAATTAAGGGACAGTGCTGCAGTTTGAGATGGCCCAACGGTCATCTGCCTTTCATAAGCGTGGGACCATTTGCAACCTTGCTTTTCTCCCTCGCATTTCTGTGTTGGCATGTGCTTACTGCCCAACTTGTCTCGCTAACTTTAATCTCTTAAATTTTGGTGCCCTCAAAGTCTATTTTATATGTGGTTATTCTAACTGCTACACCGCAACGTCGCCAACGGAACAATTTTAATGCTCATTCCGGTTCAGTTTTTTTTACGGTGTTTAGCGATTGCATATTATTGCGTGCGTGTTCGTGCGTGTTTTCTGCAGCAGCGGTGCGCGCGTCGCATCTAAAATTATCGAGCTGGCCTGACTAACGCCAGTAGTTCAGAACACCGCGCTGAAAGTCGATTCCTATCCCCTGACATATCTCTTATCTCGTGCCTGGTACTTGACTGCTTTCGGGAAGTTCGCCTAATTCGTGTTTCCTTTCCCCGCATCGTTTCCGGCGGATGGTTGAAGGGAATGTAGCTTTGGGATATTCATGGGAGAGGCAGCGCCTTTTGCACGGAAAGGGGGGGGGGGGGGCAGGGACGCATCGTTTTTTTTTCGTAGGTGCCCATTTTCGAGGCAGCGCGTTTTGCACGGTGGGGAAGTGGGTGGGCATTTTTTTTTACTTCTTCAGGACCTAACTTTGTTGCCTCTTCCCCCTCACTTTTTTTTTCAAGAACAGTGTTTCCTGTTAATGTTCTGCCCAATGAAAGCACAAGGTGAAAACCTATGCTACTGGTTCATTGACCAGACCAGCTGTTCTCAATCTAGACTTCAAACTTGTGGGAAAGCTGCTTTCTGCCACAGCATAGTTGGCATAGCTACATTGGCGTGGTTTCCATGCAGGAATAAAAAAATTGGATCATGGGTGGCAGTCAGCCTGCAAATGTCTGGAGAAAAGTGCGAGTTATAATTTCTGTGGTAAGATTCAGCTTCAGTCTGCAGTGAAGCTCTGCCTCCATACCCATCCGCTGCGTGAAATTATGCTGCTCCCAAAAAGTACCTAAAGAAGAAAGTAGTTTTTGCTACCTGAACAAAAACAGATCACAAAATGAAATCGTACCCTCAAGAATTTTAAAGATTGTGGCTTGTTTAATACAGCCAGACATAAAAAAAAAATTATTTGGCTGTTTTTTCAGATTTTGAACTTGGCTGAAATATGCCAACAGGCCAGAAGTGCTTCACAGTCGGAAGGAAAACGCCCACAAGACCCACAGGCTCTGCTCAACATTTCACGAGGGATTGCTTCACTAGTGATGCCCGCACAAGGTTGACGCGTGGAGCAGTCCCTTCCATGAAGGTGCAGGAGCCTCGCCTGAGATCCTTGGTCCACCCGGGTAAGCAAAATTCCTCTCCCAGTAAATTAACAGCAGTCGCTGCACTAGGCGCCTCCGAAACTGTTTTTACGCACTTTATAATCCTTTGATCCAAGGGTTGGAGCAACGATGTGTTGTTGGGTGGAAGAAACCGAAAGCAGTGGCGAATCCATGCGCTTTCTCTTGAAGCATCGGGCTAGACACTGGTACATTCTGACTTCTGGCTTCTTTAAAACACGTCAATACTGCTGCCTCAATGTCCTGGGAATTCCCCAGTCGCAGCCGTTTTCTATTTGGAGCAAGCTGCGACTGCCGATGAAGGCTTATTATTTTCTCCCCTGCTTTTTTCCGCCGTACACTTGTTGAAGAATATCCACTTTTTCCTTAAGCGTGAACTGCCGTCGCTTGATCTTGACGATGGCGCCCGCAGAATTCATCGTCAGCACAGTAAACACGCAGCGGCGAGAAACAGCTAGGCCTCGCGTTCACAACGGCCGCACACAAAAAAAGAAAAGCGCGGAGGTAGTCACATGCACACCGTGGGAGAAAAGAAAACGGAGGAGAGACGAGCCAACTTCCGGTTGCGAGGCAGCTTCGGATTGGACTGGATTGTATCGGATGCCTGCCTTTGGCGATTAGCAGAGTTAGCGTACAGAGGCTAGAAGGTTTTCCTAGTGTCGCGACCGGGCCGGCGCAGCTGAAATAACTTGCTATGCTCAAGGTAGATGGCGCTGCCGCCCGCTGGCGTGCGGGCGGGCGCAAGAAGCCCCTATGGGTAGTGCTCGCTGGTTCAGTCGTTTGATCGTGTGTGGGTTGCTATCACTGCTTTGACAAGGCGTTAAAGTGTTAAAGACGGTGCAAACACTGGCGTAGGTTCTCTTCTCATTTAGATTCGACACGGACTAGCTGTAACACCGACAGTGTGCCGCGGCAGGAGCAAATGCAAGCGTCTCGTCGGGCCTCACCTACTGCGCCGTAAAGAAGCGTAAAAACGCATTTTGTACATGATACCGAAATGAGAAAAGGAAGCGGCACAAATTGCAGGGTGGAACGTCTTTATTACACAAGGTTCCATGACAACAATGTACTAACGCCTTTTTTTGTGCGAAGTGCCGTGTGCGAGGCTACTGACAGCGCCTCATTTTCAGCAACTTTTTCTTTTCTCGCTGCGCGCCGCGCTCTTTGTTTACCGACTTTACAAGGAAATGCATCCTAGTCAAGGCGTAAAACTTGACCACTTCTGTCGTAATTCGACGTCCATGCTCCGCGCAGCCCACACCTTGAAGCTCACGTCCCTGAAGAAAATGCAGATAGCTGACCATGCTATCTGCGTGTAGCTCATTGCGGCTGAAAAACACCGTAAATGCGTCCTCAAGCTTAGCTATGAGCTGTTCAATTGGCCTTGATGGATAAACTAAGCCTCCATGGTCAAAATTTCGAGTAAGTGAGGCATTGTTGTTTGACTCGGCTTGCAAAGGCGAAGTGCTGAAACAAGTTGCACATTCGGGGCAAGGAAATCTTTTAAGGATTTTTCTTACAACATACCCAGCTACATAAAAAATTAGTCTGCTGTCACTTTTTTTGTCTACACAGCCCTGATGATCGCTCAGGCTGCTGTGCTCCTCGAGCAGCTCTGCAGCAGAAGCCAAGTTTCTGCCATCCAGTAAATTATCGACAAGTTCAGTTATTTGTTCATTTTTTTCTTTGGGCACATCAGATGATTGCAAGAGGGCAGTCACGACTTCTGCAGGTACGTTTGCTCCTTTTGGAGGCTTTGCGAGGCTGTAGAAAGAAAGGTTGTTGATAATTATCAAAAACTGCCCCACAGTTGGATGATCATTGCAACCGAAGCACTGGCGCACAATCCCAAATACATTCTCCATCCTGTCTTGGCTTAGGTTTGCAGTCAACAAGTACTTGTATTGCAGCGACGTGGTCAGGTATTTTACAAGTGACAGTGTGCTTTGCAGCGTTACACGCAGCCCAAGGGCAGTTCCTGCACTTAAAAAGCCGCCACCATACTGTGCAGCATGTTCCTCCCATTCCTTGAGAAAAACAATGAGCTCATTCAAAAACTGTGCACTTCTTGAATCAGCACGAAGGCCTTTTGATGGGATTCTAGATGACATTATAAAAATTAGTCTTTCGATTAGTTTTACAAACCGTTCTGTCGGTTCGATGTTTCTGACGTTGTCCCTTTGCAAATGGTCCCGGTAAAAGAAAATGCCCTTTAGTACCTCCTGACTGAACAGCTGAAATGCAAGGTTTACTCGAATTTTTTCGAATGCGTTTGGATGCACATGTGATTGCGTGATGTGTGGCATCACCTTCAATGTCACAAATCGCCCGCGCGCACTTGCCAACTGGCTGGGCGAACGGCGCGGCTTGCGTAGCGCGCCAAAAGCCGCACGCCTGGCAGCTGCAGCGCCACCTACGCTGTGCATCCAAACCGGTTTCACAGGGGCCCCTTAAAACGGCGGCCGTTCACGACACTAGGAAAACCTTCTAGCCTCTGTAGTTAGCGTGTGCCTCTCGGGGAGTTGGCTCAGTTCTCCGGGGTAAGTTCGTAACAATGAGGTGCATTTATAATAGGTGGGCAAATAAATTATGCTCGTTATTCTGAAATGTTCGGTATTTTGAAATTCGTAGTAGTGAAATATTTTTACATTGAAAATATAGATATTTTGGCGGGGATTTTGAAAAAGTTCATAAATATGAAAAATTCGTTAATGTGAGGTTCTTAGTAACGAGATTATACTGTATTCATGTTAGTCTTCGCTGAGCAACGAAATGTGCTCATATATCTCCCTAGTTCTTTTGTCTCTGGACCGAGGTTGCAATGAGCCAGCTCGCTTGCACGCGTATACTTGTAATGAGGATGCCCGGTTGTTCTGAAAGCTTCTCGTATATATATATATCTGTATTCGCACCCATTAGCCATTCAGTACTTCTGTTATTTCTAGCTTCTCCTACTTGTCGCACCACTGTCGCCCCACATGCATGCTAACTGCTGAGTACAGATTTGAGTTGCTTCAAACCTTCATGATATATGCACCGAAAGGTTTCATCAGCAAGCAGCGTTTGCATCATTCGAAGGTTATTGCCCCTCTAAAGGTAGCACCTGCAATGCACATATCAATGCAAGAAATGTACTGCTTCTGAAGAAAACACTGAAGTGAAGAATAACAAAGTAATGCTACGCTTCCATTCTACATGTGCTGAAAATGTATGTCAACATAATTCACCTTCAACTAGCCAAACTTTCCACCTGACATGTGTTCCTTTTTCTTCACGGACAGGCTTTATGCCACTTTAATGAGGCCGCCCTCCTATACAGGTTCAAACCAATTGAAGTAGGAATATGTGTATATATTTACACGATATAGCAATATTTCATGAGTCGAAAACGAAACTAACAACACTGTCGGTGCCGTCTCTAGCCGAAGTCATTATCCGGTCTAACTAGCCATTTGTCTTCGCACGTTTTTGCGTCTGTGTTATCTGTGTGCTATCATTCTCCGTTTCTTTAATCAGCTAAATAGAGCATCATGCTTGCGTGCGTGAAACACCAGGCCCATTATCGGGCATTACTGCCGCTTCAGCTCATAAAAAAAACTTTGATCCTTTAAACGAGCTGGACTTGGACGCTGCTAAAAAAGTACAAGCCTTTTGGGCTAGCGAAGACGGCGCAGTAGAGGGCTACTACCCGGCCTTTGTCCTTGCGCTTGCTGGTGAGTAAATATTTTTTTATGGGAGTTTGGTAATAGCTGTTTGTTTTAAAGCACGCAGTTATGTTTGTTTGGGCCGTAGGCGATGTGCATATATAGATATTTCTTTCTTTTTGCGTCTGATGAATGGGGTACTTCAGTTTGGTGACTTTTCCATGATAGGAATTATTAGGAAATACAGTTAAAAGGATATAGACGCAAAATTTCGAATGCAAGCGAACAGTGATCTGTTTCATTGGCGTAAGAAGATGCCTTCTAACAAGTTGCAGTGGCAGGCTTTGGGTCGATGGAACATATTTTAAATTAATATGAATGTTGCCTGAGGAGCCGCGTGGCATTCCGATCTGGATGGGGTGACATCAAAGTGCATTTGCCTCAATTATTGTGACGTCATTGAACCCATTCGTTGATCACATGCAGTAACAACCAGTACTTGCCGATGACGCTTACGGTGCTAGGAATGTGGTAGTTCTGGTTGGCTGGTCGACTGTGACATCAAGGTGTACTTCATCGCTGGTTCGTACCCAAACTGCTGGTATAAAGTAGTTTGTAAATAGCTGTTAACGCTGCGCTTTGGAGTTTTGAGCTTATTTTCATAATTAGTAGGCCCATACACCTCTTTGCAA
Organism: Amblyomma mixtum; assembly: GCF_055824585.1. NCBI lineage: Eukaryota > Metazoa > Arthropoda > Arachnida > Ixodida > Ixodidae > Amblyomma > Amblyomma mixtum. Next base: position 145,529,799 of record NC_143016.1, on the reverse strand, counting down.
GCAAAAAAACAGACACCCCAAATCTGTCTGCACCCCTTCGAAAAACTACCACAAAGGTACAATTTTATCTGTGAATTTCTGTTGACGATTTCATGGTTTTTCCCACGTAACAGGGAAGGTGCATTTATATGCGTGACCATCCTAATGTTATCCAACTTTTAGACACTCTGGACTCCATGAGGCAGAAGCTGAAGTCTGCCAGAGAGCCTTTCCCGAGGCTATTGAATCCTACCCCCTGGTGCGCCGTGCAAGAAAAAGGCTTAGTGTTCAGTTTTGCTGTTTGACTTCTGATACATGGATAATTTCGTGTTGTCTCTGTAGCATTGATAAATTGCACAGGATGACGTGGGAGGAGGTGAAAAGGGGGAAGTTGCTTCCCAAAGCCAGACTGTCCTGTTGCCACGCACTCTTGTTGCTCTGACCGACTTGGCCTTATCTGGGGTGGTATTCTGCCGGTGTCGCCTTTTGCGACATGTCGCATATGGGCGGGGCCTAAAAAAGTGCTTACAGTTGCTCGAAGAAACGGGAAAAGCCGCTGGCACTTTCGTCTGCGGTGCATTCATTCACTCCGAGAAGCGACAATTTACCACTGCTGATTCACTAGCAGCAATAGTTTCGTATCTTTGATTAGTAGTTGTTAATTACAGCAGAGATGATTATTTTTTATTTAAAGCAACATAATGTTCATACTACAGTGAATTAGTGTTTACAATGCAAGATTGATGGCACTTATTTCAATTTATTATTCGTTTTACGAACGCGAGTGCGGTTTAAGCCGTGGAGAAAATGGCGCTTTCATGTCGGTGTCTGAAACATATGATTGACAACACGGAGGTGTTAAAGTTCAGTTGTATGCTTGTAAAAGTCGTCAAATTGCTTTAAATCCTCTTTGGCTTGTGCGGACACTGTTTCGTTGCACTAACGGGCATTAAAACGCCTTGAAGGGTCATGTAGCCGCGCGCGCAAGCGCTGCCAAGGCCATCTCGTCGCAGCGGGCAGCGTCTGCGCTTCGTCGTCTGTTTACGACGGTGCAAAGTAAGTTCGCATGGCGAGCGCCAGCCCGGCTCAGCAGACGGTAGTTATACTTATCGTGTTAAACTTGTTTGTAGGTATGGACGGTTATGGACTGCAATTGTTTTTGGCGTGGGACATCTCGTGCCAAGGTCATCTCGGCGCAACACGCGATGTCGCGCTACGTCGTGCGTTACATCGATGAAAAGTCAATTTCGGGTGACAAGCTGCATCCTGACTGAGCAGAAGGTACTAATGATTGCCGTATTAACCATTCTGCATGCACAAAGGTGTGTATTAGAGCTGTTCTTTTTGTGTACAATAACCTTCTTCAATGAGGGAGGGAATAATTTGCTTTCTACCACAATCCCTGTAAAATTATATGGTGTTATGCAGCCTAGCTTGCAGACGATTACTAAACATCGTTCAAAGGCGCCATGGCTTCACGGGCAAGTACATCTCAAATTACGCGGCAGCAAGAAGAGATTCTACTAAATTTTCTAGAGACCAACCCCCGTCTCGCAACAGCGGGGGGCGATTTGGATCCAAATTTTACAGTTGCAGAAAGGAATCGGTTGTGGTGCAGGCTGGCCGAGCTGCTAAATGCAGAAGGCCCGCCTGTCAGGTCAGTGAAGGAGTGGCGCCTGTGGTATACAAAATATGCCAGCCGCGCGAGGCGGGATGCTGGCTGGTTTTCCAGCGAAATGGGGTGAGTACTGGTGCATGTGTAACCGCTCAATGATTCCGTCGGTCGTTTGAAATGGTTGTGGTGACGCTTATCGCAGGGGTACTGGCGGTGGCCGGTTAGCGGGGCCCCGTAGTCGCCTCCTGGCCATCATTGGGCGATCGTTCGCGCCCAAGAGGCGGGCGCCTTTTATGGCCGCAGCAAGCGAGGGAAGCGTAAGTTCAGGTTTTATTTCGGAGAGCTTTGATCACAGTGGTGAATATATGTGCCTAGGAACAGGTGTGATGAAAACCGAAAAATTGCAATTTAATAGGGGCAGTCAGAAGTCGCGTAGTCTGTACATTTTGTTTTGTATCAGCGAATGTACTTATGCAACTGCTTGATATCCATACAGTAGAGGTCAAAACCCCAAGAAAGCAGTATGCATCAGTGCATGGTTTTTCTGGGAAAAGCACTGCAGAATTGAGTGCTGCGGAAGTAGGCACATTGATGCATAGCAGTGAGCCCACTACAGCTATTTTGAAATGCGAGCAACAGTGCGTAGAAAGGACAAAGGAATGTTTGTTGCAAGAGATGACTGTGGCATCGATAAGGCAATTTATTTTGCTACGTGCTTGGGAGGTTGTCTAGCCTAGCACTAACTTGACACAGAATAAACAAAACTACTTGAAAGGGGGGCGGAAGAGAGTGAGAAGTGGAAGTATGTATGCTACAACTGTGACGCCAAAAAGCATACACGAGATGGCAGCGAAGCATGAACGCACAGATTGTGTTGGGCTCCGATAAAATGCAATACCATAAAAGGAATCCTTCACCAGAGTACAAAGATGAGAGTACCTTGAGGGTGGGAAAAAAAAACAGACACCAAATTATGCGACATAGACAGAGTGTGGTCCATTTTCATAAGCTGAAAGTGTTCTGCCAGCACATTTGTAGCGCGGTAACTGCTCCTAACATTAACTGAATGGTAACAACTGCTCCTTTGCTTTTGTAACTTGTCTTTAAATGTTTTACTTTTTTGTTGTTTGCACAGAGTGATGGTAGTGTGCCTGTGGCCGCTGCTAATGGTTGCGGCCCAGTAGGCACAGACGCTGTGGCAGCCCCTCCCACTGCTGCTAGTGCGTGTGCCTCGGCTGCAGTGGCCGCAGGTAGCAGTGGGGTGTCCAGCCGTCCTGAGATGCACTCTGGCAGGAGTGCTCTGAGTCGTAAGTAATGTCATCATTCTGGCATGTTAATTACACATTTCGCAACAGTTCCTCGTATGTGTTCTCAACTTTGTAAGTGTGTAGTGCTGTGTGTACAACCTGAAGCTATGTACTCCCCGCAGGGAGGCGTCTGCAGCATGCAGACGTTGGTGAGTGGCGACACCACGGGGTTAACCCGAGCATCCGCAGGGACATCCCCGCAGGGGGATGATGGTAAACAATGCGTCACCACGGACCCGAGCATCCGCGCTTAGCCGTGCGTGGCATCGCCGTGTCCGGGGAAAAGGGGATCCTGGTGGTTGAGCCGATGCCGAGCGTTTGGACCCTTAAGGCCCCTCGGCAGAGGCAACACACCACTTTGGCCCCAGCTTCCTGTAGACGGCACCTCCGGCCTGACCCAACCGGAGGAAATCGGCAGTCGCCTTTTCCTGTCCTCCCCTCTATCTTTCACTTTCCTATTTCCTTTTTACAACTTTCCTGTATCCTCTTCCCTTCTTGGTTTTTTCCTCTTTTTCCTGGCGGCGAGGGTTAACCGTGTGTGACCAACTACCCTGAGTTGAGTCATATTAAGTTATAGTTAAGGTGTACAGCTGGCGTGGGCAGGACTTGCTTTCAAGTTCCTGTCGCGTCCCCTTGTTGGACTCCATGGTGGGTGGCTGGCACCATGACCGAAAAACATCAAATTTTTATGGCTCCCCCCCTTTCCAAACCTGATCGCTCTCTTAAAAGAGTGCGGAACGAGGCAGCAGACTTTTTTTCGAAAAAGAAACCTACATTCACAAAATTTCATGTAATCCACAGCAACTGTGACGAAAAGCAAGCCCGAATCATATCCCCATTCCTTGTTACCAAATGCTTAACAGATACCTTGGGGCCTGGCTATCATCTGGAGCATACAGAACATCACCAGTAGTTAGCCTTTACATTGAAACTAATGAAGCCGCTCTTGAGGATCGAAGAATCGCCCTTACATGCTCATATGTCTTAAAAATCCGTTTTCTTCCGAAACATCTCTGCCATCCAGTTGTCACCAAGTGCCCATCTAAAAGGTTATTCATCAACAAACCACATTCTATGAGACCATTACTGCTGCGCTTTGAAGATAAATGTGAAGAGCTAACAGTACTAGATGCCCTACCGAATATTGCACAAAGGAATGAATATTTACCACCATGGTACAGCCTGCCTTCAGTATGTGACCTCACAATGACACATTTAGATAAAAAGCAAACGCCAAAAGAGTACATATTACAGGAATTCTTTGCACTACAAGAAAAGTATGACACTTACATTGAATTTTATACCGATGGCTCAAAAACAGAAAGTCACGTTGGAAGTGCAGTAATCCAAGGAAAAAACAAACAGATAATGCGACTACCAGAATGCGCATCGGTTTTTACTGCTGAGTGTTTGCCATCTTTGTAGCTGTGGAAAAAATAGTAAGAGAGAATATCAAAAATAGCATCATTTACACCGATTCCCTGAGTATGCTCAAAGCACTGCACTCCAGAAATGCTGCTGAACCCATAATAGGTAACATCATACATAACATTGTTAAAATCACAAAACAAAAACATAACATTAAATTCTGCTGGGTTCCTAGCCATGTTGGAATCGTAGGTAATGAGAAAGCAGATGTATGCGCTGCACAAGCCCGGAATGGCCAAATAAAGCAAGTGAACATACCGCACAGGGATTGCTTAAAGTTTATCAACAGTAAACTCAGAAATAAGTGGCAGGCCGCATGGCAAGATCACGTAAATAACAAATTACATTCTGTGAAACCAATTTTAGGGGAATGGCAATCATGTAGGCATCAAGAACGTTTTACGGAAGTTATTTTATGTCGGCTCCGGATTGGACACACCCACCTCACGCACAACTTTCTGCTAGCTAAACAAAACAAACCTCTCTGTGAAATGTGTGGTGCTGAACTCACAGTGAACCACATTTTAATTTCATGCATAAAACTAGAAGAACTAAGAAAGAAATATTTCACAACATTTTACAGGGAAAGCATCCCATTACACCCCATGCTACTCTTAGGTGATCGAGCACTGGTTGACATTTCATGTATTTTTAGGTTTCTCAAGGAAGCCAACGTTTTAAACAAACTCTAAGTATTTTTAAAAAGCTTCACCATTAACAAAAACTCTAACCTTGTGTTTGGCGCATCATAGCCTCAGTTGCTTTTGCACCATAAAAATCAATATAACTAACTAACTAACTAACTAGCATCCACCTTTACGTTGAACACAGTCAACTCCTGGCTGTTATGAGTCGTCAACTCCCAGTGACAGGCGACGAACTGGCTTGCTCATTATTATTGCCATGTTAGTAACATTAATAATCATGTAAGCGCAATAAAAAATTTTTCAGGCGCTTACAGATATTTCAGGCAGTTCTTTCACACAATGCTTAGCTAAAGAAGACTGTTATTTGTGAAATTTTCATTCGATAAAACTCATTAGTAGGTCAGAACAATCTTGGCCATGGGCAACTATGAAAGGTTTTCGAAAAAAGGTGTTGCTTTTGATAAATAATGCTCGCATAAGACACCGAAGAAAAGCTGCATTTAGACTATAAAAGTAACGAAACTAATAGTTTCAGCTCAGATAAGTTCGCCGCCGCGGTGGCCCAGTGGTTATGGTGCTCTACTGCTGACCCGAAGGACGCGGGTTCGATCCCGGCTGCGGCAGTCGAATTTCGATGGAGGCGAAATTCTAGAGGCCCGTGTACTGTGCGATGTCAGTGCACGTTAAAGAACCCCAGGTGGTCGATCTTTCTGGATCCCTTCACTACGGTGTCTCTCATAGCCTGAGTCGGTTTGGGACCAACCAACCAGTTATCGATGACACCTATCTGGAGACGACCAGCTTGAGAGATGGCAGTGCCATGGCTTCATGAACATTTAACAACTTTGCGCAGCAGCTATTGTTGCATTTTCAGTGACACCAGAATACGGTTCAATGGCACTCAAAGAATGCAACAGGTAGCGCAGGTATGGCGGTAACAATACTAAAATGTTGAAACATTTACAGACCACCTCGTTCTTCTACCCTTCTTGCCCACGACCGGTGCTGACCTTCGCAGACCTGCAGTGAGCTAGTAACATTGGTGGGAGCCGCGAATGAAATATCCTGCTAAAGGTAGCAGAAGGCAATGACGGTTCACGCGATCGTCTGCGAAATGCACCGAATTTATTACACTCACCTGCATTACTTCCTTGTCCATTGTTTTATTACTTGGTATGAAAAAAAACTCAAACTGTCTCCAACATTCTTCTTTCCGAATGCTTTCCCAGAACTTTGAACCGAGCCAGGGCTGTGGCATGTTGTGTGTTGCACGTCCGCGCCGAGGGTGCCGCCACGGTCGAAACGGTTGCAGCGAGCCTGGTATCGGCGGTAAACGCGGCTGCAGGTAAGCTTAATAGAAGTGAAATTTTTTGACCGCTATCAATAACAAAAACATGCTTATGAACTAAATTATAACCAGCTATAGGTATCAAAAATAAGATATCAAAGAAATTTGTTGCGAACATTACGCCGCAGGTAACGCGGCAGCAGACGACCCCCGTACAGCCGCGCAAGCGAAATCGGCGACGTTCGCACTGCAGCAGCGTCATTGGCGTCATGTCGCATATGTACTGTCGTGCGAAGTGGTGCAGCGCAACCGGCCAGAACGAAGAACATTTCTTCAGTGCTCCTGTCGACCACAGGTATTTATGAATTCACTGCCTATCGTACCCCTCTTTGCATAACAAGTTTACAAAACCGTTAGTCACCTGTGGGCCTTTGTGACCGCTACAATTTGAAATTGCCAATGGAACAGATCGAATTTTCCCTGTACGGTTTACTGCAGCGGCTGTTTTTTGCGAAATGAGCTTGATGAGTACGTTTAAGGGTCATTAAAGCAAAATTAAGGGACGGTGCTGGAGTTTGAGATGGCCCTGTGGTCAGTTGCCTCTCATAAGCGTGGGACCATTTGCTACCTTGCTTTTCTTGCTCGCATTTCTGTGTTGGCATGTGCTTACTGCCCGACGTGTCTCGTTAACTTTAATCTCTTAAATTTTGGTGCCCTCAAAGTCTATTTTATGTATGGTTATTCTAACTGCTACAATGCAACGTCGCCAGCGGAACAATTTTAATGCTCATTCTGGTTCAGTTTTTTTACGGTGTTTAGCGATTGCATATTATCACGTGCGTGTTGGTGCGTAGTTTCAGCAGCAGCGATGCGCGTGTCGCATCTAAAATTATCTAGCTGGCCTGACTAACACCAGTAGTTCGGAACACTGCGCTGAATAAAGTCGATTCCCATCCCCTGACGTATCTCTTATCTCGTGCGTGGTCCTTGACTGCTTTCGGGAATTTCGCCTAGTTCGTGTTCCCTTTCCCCGCGTCGTTTCCGGCGGATGGTTGAAAGGAATGTAGCTTTGGGATATTCACAAGAGAGGCGGCGCCTTTTGCATGGAAAGGGGGGGGGAGCATCTTATTTTTTCGTAGGTGGCCATTTTCGAGGCAGTGCGTTTTGCACGCTGGGGAAGTGGGGGGGGGGGGCATTTTTTTTTACTTCTTCAGGACCCAACTTTGTTGCCTCTTCCCCCCTCACTTTTTTTTTTGAAAGGACAGTGTTTCCTGTTAATGTTCTGCACAGTGAAAGCACAAGGTGACAACCTATGCCTACTGGTTCATGGACCAGCTGTTCTCAATCTAGACTTAAACTTGTGGGAAAGCTGCTTTCTGCCACAGCATAGTTGCCATAGCTACCTTGGCGTGGGTTCCATGCAGGAATAAAAAAAAATGGATCATGGGTGGTGGTCAGCCTGCAAATGTCTGGAGAAAAATGCGTTATAATTTCTGTGGTAAGATTCAGCTTCAGTCTGCATTGAAGCTGTGCCTCCATACCCATCCGCTGTGTGAAATTATGCTCCTCCCAAAAAGTGCTTAAACTAAAAAGTAGTTTTTGCTACCTAAACCAAAAACAGATCACAAAATGAAATCGTACCCTCAATAATTTTAAAGATTGTGGCTTGTTTAATACAGCCAGACATAAAAAAAATATTATTTTGGCTGTTTTTTTTCAGATTTTCAACTTGGCTGAAATATGCCAACAGGCCAGAACTGCTTCACAGTCAGAAGCAAAACGCCCACAAGACCTACAGGCTCTGCTCAAAACACTTCACGAGGGATTGCTTCACTAGTGATGCCTGCACAAGGTTGATGCGTGGAGCAGTCCCTTCCATGAAGGTGCAGGAGCCTCGCCTAAGAGTCTTAGTCCACCCGGGTAAGCAAAATTCCTCTCCCAGTAAATTCTTCTCAAGCTTGATCCTCCAATATATCTTCTGTCTCTTTTTATTGCAGATTTCGATGAGAAAGGTGCGGCACAAGGTGAGGCACTTTCTTCAGAAGAATTCATCCTGTAAATCTAAGATAAAAGGAAAGCGGGGCCATTCATAGAGGGCAACAGCAAGCATAACTTGCCGAGCACAAAACTTTCCTACTTCCATGTCCTGTCACCATTGCTTCAGTTACGTCAGACTGCAGTGATGTAGTACCATGCTGTAGCTTATATTTCTCTAAACTGTTTTGACAGTTAAGTGCTCGACCATGCACCCCTGCAGCAGTTTGGAAAGCTATTCTGACAGCTCTGTGTTTATATTCTTGTCATTGATATTTGCTGTTCATTGGAATGAATCAAGGGCAAAGTGCGGAATTCACTGTGACAGTTGTGGTAAATTCTAATAATGTAGCAGTTTGGGCTTGTTGGAAGCACGGCATACAAAGTAGCACAACAGCACGCAGAGTCAAGTACGAACAAACACAAACACATAAGCACTAACTGCGAGTAGTTTATTGTGAACCACAAGGTGGTAAATATACATTGAATGGCCACATATTGCACAGGCATTGGAGGTGAACATTTTAGTGGTTTCTTAGACAAACAAATTCTTTTGATATATAGGCCACCAGGTGGTTTAGCGATGCACATGTCACTTAAGCTATCTTATTTCTACCTGAATGATTTCTTGAGTAAGTTCCCACGCATTAATAGTGGTGACACTGCATGCTTCAAAAAAAAGTTTGCGCTTCGATTTGCATTTTCTGCAATGCACACCATGCATTTACGGCCTCGTGGTTTCCAATGAACTTTGTATGTCGTGGTATATTCATCTGGCAAAATGTTCCTTTATAATTAAGGTTCTTACAAACTTGCAAAACCGCTTTAAGCCGAATTTAGGATCACACAAATTCAGAGGAAGCGTTGCGAACAGAACACCACTGCTAGATTGTGTATTGAGCAGAAGCTGCTGCTATGCAGAGCTTGACCGGTGATCTTTTTTTTCCTTCTTCACAGAGGTATTGGTTCCACTGCAGCATCGCAGTCCACTGCTGCACCAGTGGAAATCTTGCTTGGCCACGGTAAGACTTCCTGCATTCTTACATAGGAAAGCATCCCTACGCATTCACTACACTAGTTGGTTTGTTTTCCTTGGAAGTACCTTCGTGGTATCTCTATTTCAGACTACTGTCCCAGACCACCAATGTATGCGTCAGGGACAATCGTTGGCGCAGATTTCGCCGTCCATGGCACAGGTAAGTGCACTAAGTGGGGTTCTGTTTTAGATTAATGCTTTGAGGTGCAGAATTTTCCGTTTGGTTGAGGCCAATACTTTAATGGGGCATTACTTCTTGGTGAAGATTTATAACACGCGCGATCCTCGCGTAAGGTACTGAGAACTGTCTTCACACAGCAAAATACGCGTGTTATTACCTTACTGATTGATTTGTTTAAATTGGGAGCAGCTAAGTAGTGCTTCAATTGCAGGCTACCAGCACACTACTGGTGCCCCGCAGTTGGCAGCTGCTGCGACTACTACCCCTCCCCTCCTTGGCGACGAAGGTGTCTGTAGTGAACTGTTACACCAGTGATAATCTACGAAAATTGAAAAGTTAGCTGCGGCACTATTGCTACAGCATTGCACATAGCTAGCACTATGCAGTCGTATCAGTGCGCACTAATGTCGCAGGTGTTCAATAATTAGCCAGGTCACACATCGTGCTATACTACCACTTCAAACGCCAGAAATTCATTTGAAAGAGAAGAAACAAGTTTTAACTTTATGGTTACCGAGTAGTATTTCATGTCTTTTACTGTGAAGCTATGTTTGAAGGCATTGTTTGTGTGGTGGACATCTATCTCTGTTTTCTGTAGAGCATTTTATATACATGGCACTTTTTCGTTCAGGTCAATGAGCACATTGAATACCCTTCTCAGGCAGACATAGTGAAACTTGGTTCACTAGCTTGTTACTCATCATTCAGATATATGCTTCAAATCTAGCCTAGGAAAGTGAACCTAAGCTGTAAAATACCTGGTTTCAAGCGTTTGTGGTCACTGAGTTTTTCATTCTTTGACAGGTGCTACCCAAACCGTGGCCATCAGAGTGCTCACACCAGCACCACGAGAATCAACTGATTACGGTAGGTTCTCCAAGAAAACATGAGAACTCATTGCAAAATACAACCTCCTATCTACACTGAAAACAATGGACCAGTAACCTTGATAATTTCATGGTGGGCATCGACGGGCCCATAATAGTAGAACCCCGCTGTTACGTTCCTCACTGCTGCGTTTTCCCGGCTGTTACGTCGTTTTCTTTGGGTCCCGGCATAGCTTCCATAGGATCCAATGTATTGGGAACCCCGCTGTTACGTCGTAGCCGAGGAAACGATCCCGCATGATACGTCGCAACCGGGCTCCCCGAACCCAACCGGGCAATGCGCGCCAACCGGCATTTTGATTTTTGACGAGTCTTGGCCAGGCTTGGCTACCGAACTGGCTGCAAGAAGCCGCACGCGAGTTGGAGAGGCCGCCACTAGATGGCTATCTGCCTCTCACGCCGAACGCCGCGATCTTTATCGTGGGAGGTGGTGAGGAGGAGGCGCGCGGCTGCGGTCGCTTATCAGCGCGTCTTTTCTTTCACTCTTTCTTTTTATCTTTTAACTCTCCTCTATCTGCAAGTGACAGCGGTGGTGGCTCGGCTGGAGCCAGTCGGCAGGGCCCGTGCAATTTCCTTTTCATCCTTCTCAGTCGGGACAACATCATTATAGGGTGTATGCACGAAAGCCGGCGGCGCGGTGCATTGTGGGTGAGCGGCCATCTTTTAGTACTCCTTAGCAGACGCCCGCTGCAGTCGATCCGCACCCGCTACTGCTGCACGCTGCCACGGTGCGCGTATAAATGTGATAACCGCTCCAGTGACGCTCTACAAGTTGCCTGTTCGCCAAGACAATGGCTTCAGTTCTTGAAGATTATGCAGCAACGTTATCCGAAGTTGACAGACAACGTTACGAGGACAAGACAAAAGCGATCGGCATGGACCCATTCACGATGCCTGCGAGCGACTGCGTCAAAGACATTGACTTGTGGCCATGCGTGGATGGTTCAGACATCTACGAATTCTTGGTTCTGAGGACCAGCTTCACGACGCGTAAACAACTGAAGTCGCGGAAGGCACTGGAGGCCCATAATTTTGTGACGAGCGGCTGGGTGCACGAGCCGTCTGTGAAGGTGGTGTCGGCCGATACCGTAATCATGATAACAAAGGTAAGAAGGCGGCTTCTTTTGCATCAATAACATGTGCTGATTGCGCCTTTTATTCGCAGGTAAACCACTCGCAGAGCCTCAACCAGGCTCCGCTTACAGTGTGGGTGCTGGCCAAGAGCGACGGCGACATAAACGCTGCGCACTGCACTTGCATGGCAGGGAACGGCGAGGCCTGCGCTCATGTTGCCGCCGTTCTTTTCTTCATAGAGTACGGTGTGCGTGCGCGGCAAGAGCGTTCTTGCACCGACAGCGCGAATGCCTGGCTTCCAGCCCACGTGCGAAAAGTGCAAGTGCGGCCCATTGCGGCCATGGATTTCGCGTCCAGTGCGCTGAAGAAACGTCGGCTTGACTGTGAAGGCACCTCAGCTTGTGCGCCCAGTGTGACCGGGCGTACTAGGGCCTCTGCTCCAACCAAAGAAGAGTGGAACGGCTTCTTCGACGATCTTTTAAAGTCCGGACATCGGCCAGTTGTGACTACCACGGATCCTATGTACAGTGACATGTATGTGCCTGCGGCAAGAGCCTGCAGTGGTGCAGACCTGCGTCGACTGTACGCCCGCAGTGCACAGAGCTTGTCATACGACCAGCTATTACAACACTGCAGTGATGTTTACAGCAAGCTGCAGATTAGTAATGATGCAGTCAGCAGCATAGAGGCAAGGACTAGGCAACAGTCGATGAGTCCTCGGTGGTTCGCATACAGGGCTGGCCGTATCACAGCATCAACATTGTACGACATCTGTCATACAAGACTGGAGGTGCCTTCAATCAGCTTACTGAAGCGCATTTGCTACCCACATGAAAACAAGGCGTCATCACCTGCTCTTAGGTATGGCCGGCAAAATGAATCAAATGCACTCGGAGAGTACAAACTGACTGCCGCACAGTTTCACCAGCAAGTACAGTTTAAGGAGGCAGGGCTGCTAGTTTCACAAGACCACATTTACCTTGGTGCCACTCCTGACATGCTGGTAGAATGTGCATGCTGTGGTGAGGGCCTAGTTGAAGTGAAGTGTCCCTGGAAAGTCAGGGATGGGAACTTATGTGACCTCCTGTGGGATGCAAACAGCTGTGTCGTCCAATGTGATGGTGCACTTCAGCTGAAAAGTAATCACCGGTACCATTACCAAGTTCAGCTCCAGATGTTTGTGTGGCAGAGAACTTACTGTGACTTTGTGTTGTGGAACAAGAATGAAATGAGCGTGCAAAGGGTGAAGGCGGATTTTTCTTTTGTTGTACCTTTATTGGCAACAGCAGAGAAATTTTTCTGCAAGGTGCTTCTGCTTGAGCTGGTAGGGCGTTGGTATACAAGGCAAGAGGAAAATCGACCTCCAACACTGGGTCAGTCTGCTGCAGCCTCAACTGCTAACATGCCTCAGGACAAACTGGATCAGTCCGCTGCAGCCTCAACTGCTGACATGCCTCAGGCCACACAAACCCAAAACCTGCCGAAGAGGACTGAAGGCACTGATAGTACGGAGTACTGCATATGCAAGGGACCAGAGAAAGGCAAAATGATTGCCTGTGATGGCTCGAACTGCCCCATTACGTGGTTCCATTTTAAGTGCATAGGTATTACAAGAGCACCAAAGGCTGAACAATGGTTTTGTCAGTTTTGCAAGCAGTGAGGCCTGCCTCACTTTTGGGAAGTGCAATGTGTATATACAAATTATGCATCTCAATAATCCTGTCCATATTTCTTATTATGTATATAGTATTTGTGTATATTACCTCTCCCCCTATCCTCTTTTCCTGTCCCGTAACCTCTTTCATTTCATTTCTCCATTCTGCCTGCTATCCTTTATTTCCGCTGCCCCAGCTCAGGTGCTTCAGTACCGATGGCAGATGCTGGGGCAAGCAAAAACCTTTTCTTCCTTTTTATTTTTATTTATTAAACTACTACTACAATAAATACGTGCAAATGAACTGGTCGTATTTGGCAGTAATTTTAGTTCAGTGCAACATCGAGCGATGCTGGCCCATACCCTCTTTCTAGGGAATTGCCACAGCTAAGTCAAAAACACATTAGACCTGAGTACAGAAGTTTCTGTGTGCGCAACTTCCCCATCCAAGTTTTACAAGTTTGATCTCTACCTACGACAAACTGCATGCACCTTATTTTTGTCATGTAAACTGACTAAAGACGACTGTTTTGGATTTTAGAAACCTATTTTTGGCAACTGTGTCAGATATAAGTCGCACATTCTTTGCCAGGACCATCTTTGACTTCTGAGGTTAGACAGTACAGCAACGTAGCCTGCAGGAGCATAGCCACCCTTTAATCAAATGGCACTACAGAGTTGCAAAGATTTGTAAGGGCACAACAAACACGAGCAATTTTGTCTATTTGGCATTCCCCGTGCTCATTTGCTTTCAGGGCTTCAACAGGAAGGCTCCCTTTCAATATGGTGAACTTGTTTCTCACCATTCCTATCACTCTCTCCACGTGAATTCTTACATTTGCTATCTCTCTTGTCCGCTCAATGTCACTGCTACTCAACTGTCTTTTTCCTTTAGTGAAAGCAGGTATAGCCAGTGATGCATGGCACAAACCCACACTTTCCGCTATCAGGAAACCCCTGTCGGCTAGCACAACATCCCCGTATTCAAGCAGGTTCAGTACCCCACATTCCTCTGTTATGGCTTTGTCACTGGCTCGACCACCAAATGCCTGTGACAGAAACGTAACTGAACCCTGTGGACATATCCCTAACAGAAATTTCACGGTATTATTGTGTTTGTATGCCGACCATGTCTCTGCTCGAGGCAGGTACGAGCTTGGTCGATCAATGAACACTTCAAAGCAGTCCAATATCACGCGTACTTTCAGGCCAAAGTTCTCCACAAAGGCCATTGGCATTGTTTTCATGATTTCTTCCTTTTCTGGCCAACGCACCAGTGGTCCAAGTCTGTCAAAACATACATCCAACCACCTCTCAAAAATTCTTGAAGCTGTCGACTGTGCGATGACAAAGCGATAGGCAAGATCCTGGAATGGGCAGCCTAGCCGCATTCGCATTAGAAATAACACCATTTCTTGGAACTGGGTCAGTGAGTGCTTCCTAGAGTATGAAATGTGGCCTTTCAAAAGATCAAATACACGAAGTAACATTACAAATGTAGGAAGTCCGGTGTAGAAGGCAACCTTCCCGTCGTTTCCCTCAAGACCTTCCTCAGTGAAAGTCTGTGACCGAAGAGCTCCCTGGCATTCATCCAGTTGTCGTTGACAGGTTGAGAGTTTGTCCTCTAGTTCGGTGACATCTGTTGTTGCCATATCTGTCTGGCTAGCAGCATCTGCAAGAAAAGAAAAAAGTGCGGGAAATAAGTTTCCTGACCTACAATAACACATATCTGACCATGTGGCATGTGCAGCCTTTCCAAGTGATGAATAATAATGGAAGGCTGCCACAGAATCATCTCAAAACAAAATGGCACTAAATAGCCAGAAAAATCAGGCTTGTCAGGCTGGTCCAAATAAACAGCTTTGCATACCAATTCGTGGCTCCACACTCTTGTCAGGCTCAGCTTCATTCACATGTGGAGAGCTTTCCATGTCCATGGAAATTCCATTGGTAGCTCCTGCATCAAGCTCATGTGCAGGGCTGTCTGCACCTTTGGAAGCATCTGTGATGAAAGACACCTGTAGCAATGCTACTTCCACAGCATCATGACAAAGGAAAGGGACGGTGGTTTGTCCTTACCGGGAGCAAATGATCGGCGTTGCGCGCATGCGTTTTGGCGGTTATATCGCTCGTTGTTCGCCGAAATGGTCCCATAACCTAAACACTGTGATGGGGCCCAGTCGGGGTTGCAGTCGTCGAAGAGGTCCGACGGCCGACCTGAAACAAACCAGTAAAAAAGCGCCAACATTCACTGAAACGAAGTATGCATGATACCCGAGGCCAACCATACTTTATTTAAATAGAGGCAAACGTAGTTGCATGGAGCGCTGTTAGCGCTGATCGCTAGAAGTGCCAAGCTTCTGTAAACACTGGCAAAATCAAAAGGCTAGCTAGGTGCTACAACATTACGCCAGAAACGTTCTTTTAATGGTTATGCAGAATCACGTACCTGACAAGAAGTGCCGCGAACAAACCCAGTATTTATCCGGGTTGTCGTCTATTCCGCGCCTGTTGATGCGCGCGATCCATTCACGACGCCTCCGCTTGCACAGCTCCTTTGTTTTTTCGCATTCTCGACTGCGCACTTTCGGGATCTTGAAAAACCCACAGTCCTTCTCATTCGTCTTGAGCTTCTTGGCCTTGGTCTGGGTGCGGCTCGAGCACCCCACAACGGCGCAGTAAACCATGGTGACCCGCTATACACGCTTCGCGTCGTAGCGGCGGCAGCGACTGTGGCTGGCGTCTGCTAAGGAGTACTAAAAGATGGCCGCTCACCCACAATGCACCGCGCCGCCGGCTTTCGTGCATACACCCTATTGTGCTTTGATGGCGTGATAGCGTTGAGGAAGGGGCTTTCCCTTGAGGAAAAGCTGGACGTACTAAACGCAGTCGACAGGCAGCCAGGGCGGCTTACGCGGAGCAGCGCGGTGAGCAGCCTACGAACATTTCAGTGCTTGACGCTGTGCACAACGTCGCTTCAGCGTGGACTGCAGTGAGCGCGTGAACTGCACAGCACTGCTGCGTGCGTGCGGTGTGGCCGCACCGCAAAGCGACGCTGACAGCAATGCGGCCTTTGCTATTGAGAAACGCGTTGTTCTTTCCTGCGAGCGAAAGAAACTGCAATCCACCATTCTCGATTTTTTAAAGTCCTAGGGTCAATTTGCGGAAATTAATTGTTTCAAGTCAAAGCTGCACTCTTTTCATTAATTTTCGGTGCTTTCCTCACTTGCGTTTTCCCGGCTGTTACGTTTTTTTTTCCCGGTCCGGTGAAAAACGTATGAACGGGGTTCTACTGTAGTGGGTAAGTTGTGCCCGACCGCAAAAAAATATACATATATTTCCGTTTTTTTTTCCATTTGCCTAACTCAAATACTCCATGAAAATGTACACATTGTTGAGGCGCAGTTGGGTAAAAAGCCAAGCTGTGTAATGTCAAAACAAAACATGCAGTTAAAAGCCCACATTTAGTGGATTTGTTCTCAAAGTTCTTAATTTACTGATAGAACAACATGTATAGAGCGATCGTGATGTCAATTGTATCTTAGCAGTGTTTACATGAATGCGACTTGTCTGAACTTTCTGGTGTATGGTACGAGGGAAATGCATCAGGACAGCATACATATTGCGTTAAGCGAAAGAGCTACTACTGGGGCTAGTTGGAAATACATCCTTGAGGGTATTAGGAAGCGCCAGCAAAAATACAGAGGGACGAACATGTGAGTGCTTCGTCGTGTGTGTGTGTGTCCTGCATTTTGCTAGCACTAACCTATGCCCAGCCAGTTGAGGATAGATCAAGAAGGGCAAGCAGAGTGCAGCAGTGAATGGAAACAGGTGGCGTGCAGCTAGTTGGATTGCCTCCCAACACCTGCACTGGATAGAGCACTTCCCAAACGAAGATAAAAACAGCCTACGCAGAAGGTTGGTGCAGCTTGCCCCTCCGCAGCCTGCACTGGACATGGCGCCACTAGACTTGATGTGGTGCATGTAAATGATGGCGCAACAGCTGAACAAGATACACAAGGTAATATAATGCGCCATGGTCGCATTTCTGTAAATATTGCTTATGTGTCCTCGAAAACTCCCTCAGACAACTGTTAATAGGAAAGCCATTACTTTGTAAGGGCTGTTGGTTTCTTTCATTATTTCATGAAATCTTGCATATTCTGTGTTCGAGTTCTCTTTTGCCAACTGTATTTTCTATGGTTGGGAATTTGTGGTCCCTTTCACGGGAAAATTCTCAGATAAGGACAAAGGATAAAATTCCCCTGTGAATGGTCATTTCTGTCTGAAGAACAGTATAAGTCATGCCTCGTTAAAAGAGGCACTTTCGCTTCATAGAAAGGGTTCCATAAAGTGCCCCTTTCATAATAATGAATCATAAAAAAAACTAAAGGCAATATCTTTACAGAAAAAACATTTAATGGTTGCACACCGCTTCTATGCATAGTAGCAGACCATGAAGTGAGTATTGGGAAATCTTAGTAGCTCGAGGAGCAATAATCTGCTCGCTATTATCCCGAAAATCGTGTGGTATATGTTGAAGCCTGTTTTGGTGGCATAGTAGCGTTTGAGGCACATGATAGTGCTTCTTGGTGTGTTGAAGTATCTGCTACTACGACTGTTCAGATACCAAGGGCTCTGCGCTCACTCGCCTCAGGGCAGCTGAATGTGGTTTTCAGTGCAGCACACAGAATTTCGTTTACACAGTCACCCGTGCAATGCAGCAAATGGTAAGGCGTGTTGACCGGGCACCAAGCCACTGTAAAGCATAAAACCATGGACACACAAAAAGGCCATTACAACGACATTTGCTCATTCGCTGCTTTCCGCCCGGTTTCTGCTCTCAAATTATAAGCGGTAGAACAACATGTAGAGGCATTCAGGACTTTGTTCTCATTGCTGTCCATATGAAAGGTGCAAAAACACATGGAGAGCAAGTGGGCTCCATGCATTTTTAACCTGTTTGTTGTCCACGCAGTGGTTTTTATAAAGCGACGCGTAAATGCATTGAAAAAGTTTGGTCACCAGTAAAGCTGTCTATATCAGAGCGGTCATATTAATGGGGCACGACAGCATTCATCATTTCGCACAAAAAACGACATGGCAGCATGTGGTGACCCATTAGTAGCCCTGTGACTACACACTAATCGTGATTTTGTGTGGGATGTAGGTTTCTCTATGAGGCTGACAAAAAATATTTCTTTTCTTTCTTTTATATTTTTTCAGCTGAAGCTCGTCCTAGCGGCCTCAGTAGTGCCATAGAGGACAGCGCTGCACGGCCAGTGGCGACACCAGCGCCGGAAACACCGAAAAGGTTCAAACCAATTGAAGTAGGAAAATCTATATATATTTACACGATATAGCAAAATACCATGACTCGAAACCGAAACTAACAACACTGTCGGTGTTGTCTCTAGCCGAAGTCGTAATCCGGTCTAACTAGCCATTTGACTTTGCACGTTTTTGCGTCTATGTTATCTGTGTGCTATCATTCTCTGTTTCTTTAATCAGCTATATAGAGCATCATGCTTGCGTGCGTGAAATACCAGGACTATTATCGGGCGATACTGCTGGTTCGGCTCATAAAAATTGGATTGGAAAACATTTATTCCGTCAAAAATGCAGATTCAGACTGTCTGCGCTAGATTGCCACCAAACCATGGCTGGCGGAAGGTTCGCTCGTCAGTTTCAGAATTCGCTGTGCCGCATTCGAGATTCTGATCCCCGCAAAACTACGGACGGCCAATTTGGAATCCGAGAAGATCGTTTAAAAAACTTCGATCCGTTAAACGAGCTGGACTTCGACGCTGGTAAAAAAGTGCAAGCCTTTTGGGCTAGCGAAGACGGCGCAGTAGAGGGCTACTACCCGGCCTTTGACCTTGGGCTTGCTGGTGAGTATTTTTTATGGGAGTTTGGTATAGCCGTATGTTTTAAAGCACACAGTTATGTTTGGGCCGTAGGCGATGTGCATAGGTAGATTTTTCTTCTTTTTTTTGCGTCTCATGAATGGGGTACTTGAGTTTGGTGGCTTTTCCATGATAGGAATTATAGGAAATACAGTTAAAAGGATACAGACACAAAATTTCGAACGCAAGCGAACAGTGATCTATTGTTTCATTGGCGTAAGAAGATGCCTTCTAACAAGTTGCAGTTGCAGGCTTTGGGTCGATGGAACATATTTTAAAGTAATATGAATGTTACCTGAGGAGCCACATGGCATTCCGATCTGGATCGGGTGACGTCAAAGTGCATTTGCCCCAATTATTGTGACGTCATTGAACCCATTGGTTGATCTTGCCGGTGACGCTGACGGTGCTAGGAACGTGGTAGTTCTGGTTGGCTGGTCGACTGAGATCAAGGTGCACTTCAGCGCTGGCACTGGTTCATACCCAAACTGCTGGTACAAAATTGTTTGTAAATAGCCGTTAACGCTGCGCTTTAGAGCTTTGAGCTTATTTTCATAATTAGTTGGCCCATACACCTCTTTGAAAGCAAAAAACAGACACCCCAATACTGTCTGTCTGCACCCCTTTAAAAAAGTACCACAAAGCTACAATTTTATCTGTGAATTTCTGTTGACAATTCCATCTGTGAGCACCTCTTTAAAAATCTACCACAAAGGTACAATTTTATCTGTGAATTTCTGTTGGCGATTCCATGGTTTTTCCCACGTAACAGGGAAGGTGCATTTATATGCGTGACCATCCTAATGTTATCCAATTTTAGACACTGTGGACTCCATGAGGCAGAAGCTGAAGTCTGCCAGAGAGCCTTTCCCGAGGCTATTGAATCCTACCCCCCTGTGCACCATGCAAGAAAAGGGTTAGTGTTCAGTTTTGCTGTTTGACTTCTTATACATGGATAATTTCGTGTTGTCTCTGTAGCATCGATAAATTGCACAGGATGATGTAGGAGGAGGTGAAAAGGGGGAAGTTGCTTCCCAAAAAGCCAGACTGTCCTGTTGCCACACACCCTTGTTGCTCTGACCGACTTGGCCTTATCTCCTCGCTTGATAATATATTTGCTGTGTTTATGGATCATAAAAGTAATATCATGTCGATGGTGAAGAGCAAAAAAGCTGCCAAAATTTTCAACTCTGCTCCTGGACAGGAGGATTGCACACACATGATAAAACGCTTCGTTTGAGAAGTGCGGTCATGTTGGACTGCAAGAAGCCTGTGCTGTGCCATGAAACGGTGAAGGCACAGTCACGCTCCTGCTGCAGCATAACTCTAAGCAAAGTGGCTGCACCCATCCAAAAATGATTGCTGTGACCAGTGGCCTGCTTTTTCACCCGGGCTTTCCCTAACAGTTTGTTCAGTCGGAGCATGTTTGAGTGTGCTAACATCATGACGCAGGAGCACAGGCATGTACCAATTTTTAAATGCTGCGGCCTTTAAGTTTGTAAGAAAAAAAGAGCTGGTACGGGGGATATTCACGAAAACAATCAAATTGGACACTTGCAGCATTCTCTTTGTTGCATGAAAAAATTTGCATTAATGTTCATGGTATGAGGTTTTGCTTATTTGTATTTGTTACACATTAAGTTAGTTTGTGTGTTAAAAAAAAAGCGATGGTCTATTTGGCATTATTAGGCCAGATGTAAATCAGTTGCGCTAGCACCGAGGTTTCAGGCTTCAGACAATGATCATGAAGAAAATTATAAATGTGGAAACGGGCTGGCCAGGCTTAAGATGTACGTAAGTTGACCTGGCCACTTGTGTGATTGATTTTTTTTTCTCTTCTTTTCTCCTTCAGCTTCTTTCACTGCCATTTAATAAGGTGTGCAGCATATCACAAGTGCTTTTCTTCTTGTAGTATGAACTTAATAATATGTCAACACATGAATGAAAACAATGAGTTTAGGTACTGATCAGAGTGAACCAGTTCACTAGGTGGGTCATAATTTACCAGCATGTGATACTTGCTTTATAGAACGTGCCATCAACTAGAGAAACGAAAAAAGAAATATGGCGGCATCTGTGGCTCTGCATGAGAGTATAATTAGTCAGTATGATGAAGATGAAGAATACTGTGAGGTTTGTGTTTCTTCAGTTTCTTTCCCATTGTCATGAAGAGCATTGCCGACTTTGCTAAATTTTTTTGCAGAAGAAGGGAAACATAGATCAGGCCGTGACGTTGCTTATTCTGTCACAGCCCATTTTTCTTTCTTAAGGTCTCGCTCCTTGTGTACTACCTTTTATGCGAAGGCCTAAGTGATGATGGCAAGCAACGAGCAGCGCTGTCACGTGAACTGTTTTGCTTGTGTCACTTGACTCCTCACTTGGTTGTGGTTCGGCAAAAAAAAGCCAAAGATCCAAAACACAGAGATCGCAGTTGCTTTAGTCATAGTTACTGTATGACTTAGGTGTCTAGTAATTTTCCTTGTTCTGCGCAGTGAAGTGGCTCTAAAAAAAGGGAAGCATGTTATGAGGTTCGTCATGTGAAAGTGTGGCTGGTTAGCATCGTCGTTCAAGCAATACCAATCGAGTGTGCTGTATCGGCCCGGAAGTTGAGAACTGGTGAATTAGTTTTTCTCTTTACCTTGTGCTTTCTCAGCTTCATTTAAGCAGTCAATACAGACAGCCTCCAAATTTAAGCTACACTGTTACTTGTTTCCAAGTAGGAGCTCAGAAGGAAGGCGATGCAGTGCCCTGTTTGGTAATTTGATCTGGCAAACAGATTGAAAAAGTGCAAATTTATTCTCCAGCCATAAACATAAATTCTTCTAACTACAAGCAAAGCGCATGCGTTAAAATATTTGCTCAAGTGAGTTGGTTTCAAGGCACCACTGCGTTTTTATTTACACTCAGCGTCACTGCTGGGCGCACCACTGCTTTTGTTTACAAACATGACGTTTGTGTATTGGTAAAGTATGCAGTAAGCGCAAAAGGAGTGGTGGCCTCTAGTATAAATGACGTTGGTATCAGTTGCTCAGCCTTGCACTGTGCACTACATCTAGTGATTAATGTGCTGCTTGCAGGCATTCATGGAACTGATGTGCGCAAAGGAGGTTTTTGCCTTATTTTTTGAATGCATGAAAGATGGGTAGGGCCTTGCTATTTATACATTTCTGTATGTATTTTTATTTCATTATAATATACATTCCTTTTTAGCTTGATGAACCAGCCAGCACAGAAGATGCTGACGTGATCTTTAAACTTAAAAGCTCTCTTGCACTAAAAGAGGAAGAGATAAGGCAGCTCAAGAAAGAAAATGATGAGCTCCAGCTCAGGAGCAGTCGCCTTACAGATGCGCTGCTTGACGAAATAGGTAAGCACAATATTATTGGTTTGCCTGGGAGCCAGTATCTTGTATTGAGGCTTTGAGTACTTCGGCAAGCTGTTACATATCTTCTGCGGTGTGACTCTCAGACATGTACTCATATTGGTATATTGAAGTGGAGCATGAAAGCAGCTTCTAACCTGCTTTGTTTGATTTTCTTCAGTGTTGCTTGAGTGCGTTGTGCAAGCATCCGACTTACTGCTAGTACTTTAAGATGTAGTAATAACTGAATAATCATTATTGTCCGTAAGGCAGAAACTGTTGGCTCTGCCAAACTGGCTGTTTAAGCAGGCTTTCTAAATGGTTTTAAGGTTAGAATGTGACAGCACAAATATAGCTGAAAGGGTGGACCAGAGTTTTTGGTTTCAGCTTTCTTTCTTTCAAACATTGCATATTGCTCCAGTATGTGTGATACATGCTCTAGGATTCATACATGTGCAGTAAGTAATTTATAACTGCATTATTTAAAATATACTGAGCAATTTTAGTTTCAGTTGCTGAACTTTGAGCTGTGCTGTGACGTCGGAACCATAGCAGAGCAGCAACCCTAACACATGGGCCTCAAAAGTTATGGCACACAGACTGCTGTGTCGTCTGCCGTCACACACATACTGTGCATGCCAGCGCCTCTCAAAATGCCAGCAGACTTGGCCAATAAGAATATACGCTTAGAAAACCTAAGCATGCGAGGGACGGTGCCGACTTCTTAAAGGAGTATAGGTACCAAATTTTGGTTGCATGTTTTCTTCTTTGCGGTGACGCTTGTCACATTACTGTGCATTGATCACCACGTGGTGTTTACCTGAGTCCGCTAAACAATTTGCAATTCAGTTTCTTCTCTCATGCGGTTCCAATTTAAGTTCCTGCAGTACTGCAACTTCAGAGGTCAGTATAGGTCATGTGAGGCATGAAAAAATTGCAATATAACAATATGATCGCTGCTCTTTCATATGCTCTCATTACGAATGTTGAGGCAGGCTGTCTTTAGCATTGTAGTGAACTGAAACGATGAAACATTGATTTTATCACAGTTTTTTCATGCTGCACGTGACCTATGGTGACATCATTCAACGTTGAAACTGAAATAGCATGTGAGAAATTCAATTATAAATTATTAAGCGGTTCTAGGGGAATACTATGTGGTTATCTGTGTATGCTAACATCTTTGTGTATCATTATCATTATAAAAAAGAAAGCAAGCTACCAAAAATTACATGGTATACTTAAAACCATTTGGCTGGTTTTCGCTAGTCTCACTCTGCAGTCTGCCAACGCGATGTCTGCATTTTCTGTGCCCTAGTCCCACTACAACAATAGCACGGATCGTCTGAGGAAAGCTTTGTCAGTAGCCTGCAGCTGAAAAGTCAAGCGGCATTTAGCCGATGTCCTTGCTACATTATAGTGACACAGTGAACCTTTGTCCACAGTGACGAATAGGCACCATCACCTTCACATCGCTCTGCCCACAGCCAGGCTGCGAGACTGCTGCAGGTCCTGTTATGTTGACTGCTGCTTAGTTATGTTGACTGTAGCCGCAGTTTGCCTCCTTTGCATTGCAGTCAAGTTCTGTTTACTGTTGCTTGTGCATTATCAGTGAATCAGGTCTTGTTCACTACTTGGTGAGAGCTGTCAGTTTAATTTTGTTTTGAGTGCACGTTACGTTATTTGTTTTTTGTTGTTTCGAAACTGCAGAAATAGCTCGCAGAGACTGCCAGAGGGGCGAAGTGATTGCAGAATTCATAATGCCAGCACCGATTAGTGCAGGTAATTGGTTTTCGTTTCTCAGCTATCTTAAATTACTGCAATGTTATGCTATCGTGACATGTATTGAGGTTTTTTTTGCACATTAGCTCTGTCAGGGCCACCTGATGCTGCAGCAGACCCATGCTACCTGTGGCAGAGGGCACAAGATCCACAGAAATGGTGCCACAAACTAAAACAGGTGTGTCCTGAAGGTTGACTTTTGTTGCCAGTGTCCCATTCTTAAGACTAATTGCTTCATTTTTCTAAACGCAAAGTTAGCTGCCACATTCTTTCACAGAGCTTGCTTGTGGTTGGCATTCATGGCAATTTTAGTGTGTACAGTACTTATTTTTTTGGTCGCTTTAATCGCGGTACCATGCCACATGCATACATAACAACTAGGCTTGTTTGATATCATAATGTTATAGTTCCCAGTTTGTGTACTGCTCTGATTACATTTACTTTTTCCCACCGAAGTGCTTGTGAAGCCTAGACTGCAAACACACTGATGTTAATTCTTCCAGTTTGTTCCCAACATCATCTTTTAGTCATATGCATGCAGTCCTTAAATTTCATTCATGAAGTACACTGTTTTCCAGCTAAAATACTGCATGTTCCACTAGTTGGATGCCATGCTGAGGTTGCAGATCTGCAATTCCAACTACTCTCATTGCCACCGATTTCAATAAAATAAGTACGCTGGTTTTAGCCATGTATCATATCTTTGCACTGTGCCCACCTGCACCGCAATTCAAGGCCATTAGGCAAGGCATTTCTGGGAATCAAACGTAGTTAAATGTTGCCAAACAAGCTGGCTCCTAGTAGTCCTGCTCAAAAGCAAGACTGCTTCTCTGCATGTGAGAGGTGTGCCCTTGCATTGCAGTAGGTGGTTAGCGGGGTTGTGCATAATTGAAACCTCTGATTCACCATCCTGCTGCATTGCAGAAGCTTGTCATCGTTGTAAGGCTGTGCTAAAATTTTCTTTGACATATATAAGTGGCCAGCATGCAACAGTAGGACCTTTCTGATATTATTATTAACAACCAGCATACTCAGAACTGAAAGACAAAACATTTCAAACTTTATTACCTGCATGTGAAGTAGTGAAATGTTGAAACGTAATATAGATGGGAAAGTAAAAAGAAAGCACTTATTTCGTGTCATCAGCAGGGATGCAACCAGCACTCATGTAACTTAACGAGCTTGGTGAGGAATACTAAATTTTTAACCTGTACCATTAAAATTTTCAAAAGTTGTACACTTATTTATAGTTATGTAAGGAACAGTGTGCAGTTGATTTGTTTTGAAAATTATTTAAGCAATATTTAATAAATGAACCTCTTGGATGCAGGCGAGCCACCTTGGTTTGCTAGGAGGATTGCCCCTGTGACTGAGTTGTTTCTAACAGTTAAAATAGTTCAGTTTATCCATTGACTGATTCACCATTTGATTTCCTTGATCACAGAAAAGGCAGCTTTTCCTGCCGAAGATGTTGATGGAGCAGTGCTTGAAGATTCTGTTCGTGAGTTACACTTTATTTGTTCAGTCATGCTCCAAGGTCAGCTTTTGCTAAGTTCAGCCTGTATTTACATGTGTACTCCAATGTCATACTAAACATCATGACGGGCATTCGAAAAATAACACCATATCGACCATATTTTTTCAATCGACAGTGTATGCCAAATCAAACATCTCGCAAACACATTTTTATGTGAGAAGTTTGCCCAAATATATATAGTGATGGCGAGCACACTGATGAAAAGACTTTGGGAACATGATACTTTTCTTAATTTTTTTGTGGCATGCTGCAGCACAAAGCGCCTGTTTTCACTGCATTAACTTTCTTTCCCTGAAGGCAACGGCCAACACCTACTATTCTAAAGCCCAAACTTATTGGAAGGTCTCTTCTTCGTCTTCAGTACCGAAGAGGCGGCACTTCGTCTTCAGCACCGAAGAGGCGGCACACCTGAAGAGAGGGGATTTGTAAATTCACACTTGCGAGTTTAAACGTTTAGGCTGAAAAGCGAAAGTCGTCAGAACGGCGGCACCTGCTTTGCTTAAATTTCCTGCCTTCCGAGCCCAAGAAGCAAACTGCCAAACCAATGAGCGTGCTTTTTGGCAGCATCCTAGTCCAATAATGTACTGGTGGTGACTTCAGGCATGGTTTCAGTCTGCCCTTGAAGCATTTTGGGATGACAGTTACTGAAAACAGGTGACATCTCTAAATCACTACGCCGTGGCATGACATATAGGCTGACTGCTATGGCTGCAGCTAATCAGACGGTGTGTGACTCAATGGGCACTGGAAAACAGACAAAGATGCACAGCAAATGGTACAATTCATTAGTTTTGTGCATGCCACGGTTTTGCTGATGGCAGCAGGGTTTCACATTTGTAGTTTTGGAGACACTGCGATGCACCTGATTTTCTGTCTCGCCGCTGGCCGCGTCATTCATCTCAACAACGGAGGCTATGCAGCAAGCTGTTGAAGCCTTTGAGATTAACGATTACAAGCAGTAACCATGTAGAAATCTTGGAGAGGTCATGCAGCTAGTTGCCATCACCTGAGTGTCTCCTCCCCCCCTTG
Source organism: Amblyomma mixtum (assembly GCF_055824585.1). Lineage (NCBI taxonomy): Eukaryota > Metazoa > Arthropoda > Arachnida > Ixodida > Ixodidae > Amblyomma > Amblyomma mixtum. The sequence goes on along the minus strand of NC_143016.1, from coordinate 145,503,054 downwards.
TTTATTTGGTCTTGTAGCTTGCAAGTCACGAAGGTGGCGCAGCCCCACAGGAGCGTTGCTTGGTTCATCGTGTGTGCCCAAACGCCACCGCACCTGGGCTGGGCACACGCGTTTGAATTGAAGGGCTATGTTTTAATAGACTGCAATAGGGTGTGGTAGCCAGAAATTCAAATTAATGAGGTTTGAGTTAATGAGCTTTCACTGTAGTTGACCTCAGTGTCACTTTATAATGTAGGCCAGTGAGCTTGGATCTGGTTCTTTGCAATGTTCGTTGCAACTTGGCAACGGGCATTTGTTTTCATAGATTAGTGTTTAGATTTCTGCACCGTTCAACCCCAGGTGGTCGAAATTTCCGGAGCCCTTCACTACGGCGTCTCTCATAGCCTTAGTCGCTTTGGGACGTTAAACCCCATAAACCAACCAACCCTTCAATGAATCCCTGCAGAAATATTTCGCAACTGAAGCTGCTTTTCTTACATTGCTGGAAACGGTAGTTTTGGTGGCCAAAGCTTGACAACTGTCACTTCTGATTTAGTGCGAAGCATCTAAGCAAGTGATCATGTCCTCTACTCTCCCATTCTCCTTTCAGACATTATACAACTTATACCACAGGTGTGTTGCTTCGTTGCGTTGGAGTGCAAGTGGGCTAGCATTTGTTTGGTGCTATAGCATTCTTAAGATTGCTGTAAATTTTTGAAGCTTTGTTGCACGTACGAATGGACTCGTGCAAAAATGAATTGCACTAGCATTTCAATTGGCCAACCACAAAATTGTCTGTGTGCTGGCCTGGTTGCTTCAGTTGTAGAAAGCATCGTGGTTAGATAAAGCTAGACTCTGTTCCATCTTTTAATTTACTTTTCAAAATCATTGCCCTCAATTAATAGTCACATTTGTCTTCTAATTGCACCGACTTTCATTATTGACTACAGAATTAGACTACCAGTGCATGATCAATACTCCATGGCTAAGCTGGAATGAGCTGCATTGTGCGTCTCTTTCTACAAACTCACTACAGTAACGTGCACTTGTTTTCAACCACTTTTTTGGGGAATAGTTGAGTGTTCATGCACTACCCAGAGAATGCCAAATCATGTGGGAAATGCGAATCTGCATTTGAAACAACGTGCAGCTGGGCTTGATTAGATCAGCTGTCCAGTGCCTGAATCAAGCCTCTGGCGCCAAGCCTGACATGGGTGTTATCAAGGACCATACCAGTTTTCTGAATTCAACGGGGATGAGATTATTGAGGTTTTAATGTAGTACTGGCATGTTATGGCTTTTTTCCGAACCGACAGTTCCTTACTTTGCTGTTACTACCCAGTCAGTGACAGAATGTGTTGCATTGTTCTTTGTGTTCACATACTTGCTCGTGCTGCTCAGACCAGGCTATGTTTCCTGCAGATTATGCAAGTATTAACATTTTGTCAAGTGGAGGAGTGGCACGACTGAGTATCACACATTCAGAACGGGTTTTGTCTGCAACCCCCCTCCCTGAGGCAAAAATTAATCTAATCTCTGTGTTCATGAAGTGTGAATAGTGCATGAAGTCATGTTCTTTATGTTCAATTCCTTCAGAGGAACATGGATCCGTAGGTGGCGGGTCCCAGAGCCCTGACGGCATTTCATCAGGGCCATTGCCCAGCTATTTGCAGGCAGCCAATGCACAGGTGATCCTGAATAGCAGTTGGTATTATACGTGCTATACATAAGTGAATAATAATGCATTTTATTTTCAATTAACGGATCCATATTCATAGCTTCTAAAGCATTTCTATTTAAAATACCGTATAAACTTGTGTAAGGGTTGCATGTTATTTTTTGCTTCCGATGTAAATTTCGAAGGTGCAGCCTATGCAGAAATAAAAAAAATAATTTTTTTCTTATCTAGTCCAAAACAGGATGCGGCGTATACGGGTGCAGCACTTACATGGGATTATAGGGTATTACTTTGCAGTTATGCATTTTAATTTTGAAACTACATAAGTGCGAGTGACCTGCAAGAAATTGTAGTAGTAAGCTGTGTTGCTCATCATACAAGGAATAGTTTCTTCAAAGTAGTTCAGCAGCCTTAAGTTTAGTAAATATATGACTGCTCATGGTTGTGCCTGCCGAAGTTGAATATTAACACAGCATGATGCAGTTCCTTTTGTCATCACCAGATTTTCTTAGGCTAAGCTTAGTACTGAAGACACACTTCCTGCTATAAAGTGTATACCATGTTTTTTTCCTGAAGCCTGATTTTGAGATGCTGTGTCAGGAGAAATTGCTAGCAAGGATATTTTGTTGCATGCATTGTGCAGGCCATGGCCAGCTCAAAGTTGGAGATTCTGCCTGAGAAGTGGGCATGGATAATGCGGAATAGTTCGGACAGCAAGTGCTGCCTGGAAATCGCCAGGCAGCTGGAGAGTATGGAAGAGGCAGCCGTGCGCAGCCTTACCGGCCAGGCCTGCCGGACTATGCTCAGCGCTTCATCGAAAGTGCCAGCAACGCCTGAAAAAGTGCAGGCATTGGCAAGTAAGCAAACGTTACTGGAAGACTGCAATGCTATTAAAAGTTAAACCCAGTGGGGCTTTCCGGTATCAGAACCAAAAGTACTGTTATATGCTTCCTTGTTTTGTTCTCTTTTATTTCATTTCTAGCCTTTCGTGCATAGTGTCAGCATAGAAGGTTTCCAATGTTCCCAAAAAACACCTCTGAAGCAATGGAGGCCTTGTGTTCCAATTTTTGACAACTTGGCTAGGTCAGATGCAGATTGCCATGAAGTGTGAAGACCATCCAGTGCTGCACTTCAGATCAAGCATCACTACTAGGCTATTGACCTAATCATACCAGTAAAGTAGCCCCGTTAGTGAAAAAATGGGCTGCACTCATCCCTAGAGGTGTAACTTTTTTTATGCTCTGGGTTTTTATAAAATGCTAGGCTTGCTTACTTCCTCTACAAGGCACAGCTTTTGGCGTAGCGTCTCAATTCTGTACTTCGTCTCATGGAAGCCTGCATCACAATGAAAGACATGCTTTATTGGTTACCACAGTGGTAGTGCAACAAAAGACAAAATGTCATTGAGATGCATGGGTCACGAAATCGAAAACGAACTAGTAGAGTAAACATTATTTCTAATAGCAAACCTCAGAAATGCGAGTGCTGTAAAATTTTGCGAGTTCTCAGATTCAGAAAATTTGGGCTGCTGCAGGTGTCCTGGCCAATGCTCATAAAGTCTGTGGGATAGGATGTTTGCAAATTCAGACACCGCTGGTCTTGAACAGTTGATTTGGACAGCTCCCAAAGACGCCATGTCTAAGTGTGACCTCCTTGGCAATTGAGTGTGCCATGTATTCAACCTCGGGCCTGAGTTGCATATTACATTGTTCCTTGTGGACCTCTGGCAGGCATGACAGTAATCATAAGGTCTCTGTCGATCAGCTAAGAGTGCAGTTGTGTAGTTTCATCTTTAGAGCATAGTTGAGGGTTCGACAGAAACCCATCTGGCGAGGGAAATTCAGCATATCAAGAAACACTCCATAGTCATACAAGAAAAAAAAAGAATATAAAAGCATTGACGTTTCGGCACCACTGTAGTTGTGCTGTGCTGAAACATCAACACTTTTGTGTTTCTTTTGTATGACTATGGCGAGTGTTTGTTTCTTGATATGGTTCGTCTTTGGAGCTTCTCAGCTAGTGATCCGAGCCTACCTAGTGCTGTTTACAAGGCTGACTAGCTTGTAATTTATGTTTTTTGAAGGCGCCTTGCCATTCTGTTGCCAGTGCTCATTTTTTATGTGTCTGTACACGTGATTTTTCCGTTCAGTTCCGGGAAGTGTGATTTTTCCGTCCGGGATGTGGAGTTGGCACCTTGTACGGCATAACCGAGTGGTGCGGCCATGGTCGTTCATTGTGACTGAGACACAGTACCATTGCCCTTATGCAGGGTGTCCACGCTAACATTGGCCGAAGTTTAATATAAAACACAATATTTGAGGTAGGCCAGGGAAACCGCTTACATACATCTACCAACCGGCTTGCTCATCATAGGCAATTTTTTGTTTTGCAATTAATTAGCAACTAAGAATTTTCCTAAAAGCGTAAATATTGACTTTAGACAGCATATGTGAATAGAAAAGCTGGAGAGCACCTTCAGGAACCCCCATTCCATTTATTTGCGATGAAGAAAACCTCACGAGTATCTTTTTTTCCGAGCTCCATAGAAAGCCCGTGAAATACGAAAAAAATCGCGTGACTAGCGCATCCGCGCGCCACGATTGTGCTGCACTCAGCCGTGGCTTGAGTGAATGAAATCAGCTGCTGGCAAGGCGTGACGACCTTAATGCGCCGGCAGGCCGATATGTCAGCGGGGGTTGTGGCGCCCGCGCGTGCCAGTCTGCAAGCCTGACGGTGCAAGGTGCAGTGAACGTGCCGGGCATTGTGAGCTATGAAATGGCGAAAGGTGACAAACACAAGTGCGACGAGTTTTATTCACCACTGAGAGGCAAAAGAAGATAGGCAAGTATTTTACTTCTAAAAAGATACAGGTGAGGTTTTCTTTATCGCGAATAAATGGAATCGGGGTTTCTGAAGGTGCTCTCCAACTTTTCTATTCACATTTGCTGTCTAAGGTCAATATTTATGTGTTTAGAAAATTGTCTTAATTGCTAATTAATTAATTGCAAAACAAAAATTGCCTATGATGCGCAAGCCGGTTGGTAGATGTATGTACGGGGTTTCCCTGACTTACCTCAAATATTTTATTTGTCAACCCTTGACTAAAGTCAGCGTAAACACCCTGTATAACTGATGGTACACCAACCTTGTTTTCAATAATCAAGTGTTTGTTGTAATTGCGGCCATTATAAATGGGCTCGACTATAAATTAAATTCCAGTGAATATGGTGCGATGGTCCATGTATAGTAATCTCAGCAAAGAAAACATGCAAGTGAAATTGGTGGCTGTACTTCTTAAAGTATCTAGTTCTAAATAATTTGTTGCAGTTAAATATTCAGCAGGTTTTTAAATCTTTAATGTTGGTGTTACCATTGAGACAAACAAAGAAGCATATATATTTGTTATTTGTCTTTCAGACTACTACACCAAGTTTGTCGATGCACATCCAGCACCAGCACCACCAGCAGAAGTGCGGGTGGCTGCTGTCCGAAAGTACCCGCGCAGCTTCTTCGTAGAGGCCGCCCGGCTTGGAAAGCGCACAAAGAGGAAGCCAGAGGGATCTGGAATCCCCCAATAAAGATGGAATCGCCCAATTCAAATGCGATGGTGTTTTTTTTAAACATATGCAGTGCATGCCAGCTACAAACAATGTTCAGATTGCCAAAAATAATTAAGGACTACTGCCATTCTAAGATTCCAGTCCATTTTTGGGGCTGTCATCAATACCAGCGTGTACAAGCTTAAAGGGACACTGAGGAGAGCACTATTAATATTTTTTTTATAGTAAAATCCGATAGTTCGGCATGTCATGGCTTTGTTGCCACTTGGCCGGCAGCGAAAGATGCATTTATTTCTAAGAAATTTGGATTCGAAGTTGAAAAAGTTTTTCCCGCCGCTCTGATTCAAACTTGGGATTCGTCTATGACGACAGAGGTGCACATGACGTAACGCAGACTGATTTCTGGCTGCCAGCAGTGCGGCCTAGCAGCAGCCGAAAAGAAAGCTACCGCCGGCCGCACGTTGAAGGCATCTATCGGCTATTGCGGCCGTCGCTACAGTCGCTTCGATTACGTTTGAACTGGCGTTTTGCCAGCGTTACGATGGATCTCGTTCTCGAAGTCGTCAACGAAGTTCTCACAAATAGACACCTTTAGCATACCGTGTACCTTGTTACCGCTAGCGGAATACCGGGAGCCCGGCTACCGCCGGAAAACAGGCGCTGATTTGTCCCGATGCTTCGGGAGCCCGCGTAGCAGCCGGGCGCGTGGCGCCATCTGGCGACGTCAAGGAGATTTGCGCATGCATTGGCTGTGCCTCAGTGATGCATGGTTTCTCGGTTCCAGGTGTTGCTAGAACCATTCGTTCTAGCAACACTGTTTTGTTCTATGATCTCATCACGCTTGTACTTGCGAGTTTGGCCTGTGGCGGCGATACCTGTATTATGGTTCTTGCTCTTTTCTACGTTACAAGAGCTTTGTTGTCAGTATGAGTGGCGTTTTTGTAATCAGGAGCTGGTATTCTGTCGATACAAGCCAACTTCAATTTCTCCTCAGTGTCCCTTTAACTGTTGAACATCCAGCGTACCGACACCAACCGTTTTCACGTCATCATCGTTTGTTTATTATGCTGGCAATCCCAATCATCCCACCATGCCCAGTCATCCCAACATGCCCAGTCATCCCAACATGCCCAATCATTCCAATGGGCCTAATCATTCCAACATGCCCAATCATCCCACCATCCAGCATCCCAACGTATTTTCCATTACCATAATCCACCAAGGTGCTTGATGCTGGTTTCCAATATTCCCATTGTTGCCTTTTTTTCAAATAGGGCAGTGTCGTATGACACGTTAGGTGTGGACGGAAAATGGTGGCCGATTTGAATAAAAAAATCGTTAAACGTTTCAGCCAGATATCCGTGATAATTGCTAACATGTGGTAAAATGGCGTTTTGGGGCGACGATTTTATCGAGTTGATGATACGCCATATCTCTTTAGAATACCTTGTGCTTTTTGAACGAGTGTGTTGTATTGCTTTTTGCATTTGCGCATCGAACGGGATAGGTTGTGGGCAATTCTGTACTGCTCTTTATAGTAGGTGTTGTTTCTATTTTGCTTTACTTTATTGTGCCAGTGTTCTTTATGTTTAATAACTTGCAGTATTGATTCAGTCATTCAGGGACAGATCGGGATGATAAAGTATTCTGAGCGCCGAGTATTGCAGTTAATGCTGAAACAGCTTGATTTTAGCAGCGAGGAAAACTTTTCATATGCTACATTAACATCATCGTCTTGAGCCTGTGAAAAGTTCTTTTCTCGAAGCAATGCTCTGGTTTTTTCGTGATCCCATCTTAGTTGCTTTCTGGTGTTCGTGTTAGCGAAGCCCCGAGCACCAAGATCTACAGATATAGTTATGGGAAAATGATCAGCTATAGACTCTGTTATTACATCAGCCTTCACTAGATTCTCACCGAAATTGGAGAAAAAATGGTCGATTATGGAAGAAGAGGTGGATGTTATCCTTGTCGGATGAACGATATGATTTTTGAAGCCATACAGGGCGACAGTAGGCTTAGGTACTCGCTACTCGCTGGATCGCCTAAGTTAATATCGAAATCACCACCTTTTATTACCCTCTTCTGTGTATTAGAAAAATCGTCTACGATTTCTTCCAATTTTTGCATGAATGTTGGTAGATAAGAGTTCGGTGGTCTATATAATACTCCAATTATGACGCCACCTTCTAATTCGACAAAAAGCATATATTCTCCTTCCTTTGTTACTGTATGTCATTCTATTTTTTGGTATTCTAGTGACGATATGTAGAGCATCACACCTCCGCCTCTCCTACCATCTTTTCTTGAAAGTGATAAAAATGTATAATTAGGTATGTTCGTGAATTCATTTTCTTTCAGCCAGGTTTCTGACAGTGCCATAATATCATATTGAACATGCCTTCGAGTTATCATTGCTAAAAGTGAATCAAGATTTCTGTTGAGACTGCGGATGTTACAGTGCAGAAATGATAAATTGTTAGATTTCGGTGTGCTTGGTTTGTTGCACATGTTGGAACAAACTCAAATGGCTGGTGCATGACACTACGCAGTTACACAATTATAGAAAGGTCGGCAGCTGTTGCGATGTGAATAATTTTGGAGTTCTCCACTTTTCTGGCAAGAATTTTTGAATGGGACAGTCACACAAACTTCCAGTTCTTTTCCTTCTTTTTGGCGATAGCCTTTCTGAACAAAATCTTATATTCTGGGCAGAGATGTTCATTAATGAACACCGATTCATTGTCAGAAAACCTGATGCAATCTGCGGCAAACCTTTTCTTTTTGCCGCCTGCAAGACCTGGTCTCTCTTTTGCTCGGGACACAGACCTGACGACAATGTTAGTTTTTTCCTTGTCTTTTGTGGGCGCGCGATGCATTGTGTCAGTATCAGATGGTGACACTTCTTGTCCGATCTGGTCACCAATTTTCTTCACGATTTCCACCAGTGATTCGTTTGGTTCTTGCGGGATGCCTTTAATATCTGTGTTGTTGTTTCTGCTATACTGCTTGGGTTCCGTCAATTCCTTTTGGGTATCAGATAACGTCTTTGCCATCTGTACCTTCTCTTCCTTCAAAGCAGCATGCTCTAGCTTTAGGGCGTCTAATTCTTGCTTAGTTGCGCGAAGTTCTTCAAAAGTATCATTCATATAAGTTAAGCTCTCTTTCATCTCATCGGCGTCTCTCATAGCCTGAGTTGCTTTGGGACGTTAAACGCCATAAAACCAAACCTTTCATCTCATCTAGTTCTTTTTCAGTGTCACATTTGCTTCTGTTACAAATTTGAACAGCTCTTTGATAGATGACGGTGCTTCGTCGCCCATGTCGAACAGCGAGCGATGCAAGCTTTCAAAAATTAGGCTTTGTAAGAAAGGCTACGAAGGCTTTTACACACCTGCAAGGTAGGTGAAAGACGATTAGGGCTTGTGGCTCCTGCGCTTCTGCCTAGATCGCTCGCTGTTCTGTAGCAGCGGTGACAGAATGCTGTGTTCAGTTTATGGAAACATCTTAATTCTCAGTGTGCAGAAAAAAAGAATAGGCTCGGCTGCAAGAAGCAAAAACCAGTTCATGATACTATCCCTAGACTTCTCTAGTAGTCACCACAGCGACGCATTTGAACTTCATTTCGAAGACAAGAAAGTCGATAGAAAAGAAACATACAAAATCATCTCAAAAGATTAGAACAATTCCACATAACTATTATGACATGTACACAACACTTGTAACTAACAATATTTAAAACCATATAGGGCTGATTAAGTGAAACTAATCGTAACAAATAATAAAAGTTGCAGCATATAACAGAACACTTTCAAGCCTCAAAAGCCTCACAAAGCATCGCGTATACGCGCCAAATAAAGCCGTTCAAGTGAAAAGCACCCACTACTGATCAGAAGCTGTCTACACTGGAATCTATTTTCACCTTTAAAGGCACATCAAAAGCAAATGATCACAAATGTACAAGGTTATCTCCTAAAAATTCACACAACTTTTAAGAATAGGATTTTTTTCAGGTAGATCAGGGCTTTTTTCGGCGTAGCATGGTCAGCGACGCATGTTTTTGAGGTCAGGAGGTTCACTTGGCTTAGGTATGAACGTGGCTTTTGCCGACTTCCATTCTTGGGGTAAGGTGCCCCTCTCCAAATGATCGTTCACAAGTTTGCGAAGGATGCTATTGATCTTGCATCCAAATTGCGGAGTGCCTTGTTGATTATGCTGTCCAAGCCCGGGGCAAAGGTAAATCAGCGAACGATGTTTTGGTTCTGTATCCCATTTGCGGAGTTGCTTGTTTGTAATGCCGTCCAGGTCCGGAACTCAGGTATTGAGTAGCTGCTGTAGTGTAGCCCATCATACCTCTGCCTCCGTTATGGGGGCATCCAAGGCTGGATTTGGAGTTCCGGTATATGATGATAGGGGCTGCTGCTCTAAATTTGAGAAGTAGGTGGCAATGATTGTCGATTCACGATCCACGCACTGCCGCTCAACAGTGTGTAAGAGTGTACAGTAATTTTCTTGCTGTTCTCTGTGCGTCGGGAGGTGACGTCCAGCATATGGCGTAGGAGTGACCAGGTGTTGCCGTCAAGGCGATTACAGAACTGATTTTGGTGCCGTGATGTCAGGTTGGCAGCATGCTCGATTATGAGTTGTAGCCTGTGCGGCATTTTACTCTTCAGCGCGCGATTATGCGTCTGCTTGAGCCAGCGCTTTTACTAACTTTGATAGGCCTCCCATAGGTGGAGCATTCCGTTACCGAATGGGTCACTTGAAAGCTCTGCAGCGGCAAGCTTTTGGATGAGGGCCATGTGCCGCTTAATTTGGGACGTCCATGCCTTGTTGCAGGGGATGTCTTGTGTCAAATTCTGCTCCCGGTTTTTTTCAAATTGCGGGCGTAGATTGTGCTCGGTAGGGTGATCTTTAATATGTAGTGATCGCTCCATAGGTTTCAGCCTGTATGTCTCCAATCAGCCTGTAAAGCGTTCTTCGTTATAGTAAGGTCAGGGCTGGTGTCCTGCTTAAGCTTTTTCCTCTACGCTTTGCTCGTGCAGTGTCGGTGACGAGGGTGAGCGTGTTTCTGCAGAGGTGTTCAGAAAGTGATTTAGCTGAAAACCTAGCCGGAACATAAGCACGGTAGTGCACTTGATGGCCTGGCCTAGGTAAAGAGGCCTGACCGAGACCGACCGAAGGCCACGTTGTTCGTGGGACCTCTTTGCCAGCCAGTCTCCATCTTGGGGAAGGCCCGCTGAATGTGGCACACACAGTCTGTATGCATGGAAGTCAGGCTAATGCACGGGAATCTCAACATGGCGCCTTCCAAGCTTTTAAAGCCGAGGTAGGCCGGGCGGATGGAAGGGACGGGGCCTCAGCATCGTCATAAATGCACTTGATTGGCATAGCAATACTGAACCAAAAGAAAATAAAAACATCAACCGCGTGTTGATCAGTATGCGCGCATGGTTGTATATCCAAGCTAGGACAATCAAAGCAACGAAAACTCCCGGTTTGGTTTAGATCAAATAAACTGCTGATTTCATGTGCTCCTCGGTGCTTCACCCTTCAGTTCATACGATGTAAAAATAATAAAACTAAGATGTTTCTCTCAATTATGTTTGTGGGTGTTAAAAACTAGATACCATTGTTGATCAGGTTTTCAATGCGGCTGCGGAACTGCCGTTTCGGACAGCTTGGAAAAACATGAAAATTGGTTTTGAGAAAAGGAAATGATGCAGTAACTGTCTCACATTTCGTTCCACACTCGAACCGTGCCGCAAGGAAAAGGATAAAGGAGGGATTGAAAGAAGAAAGGGTGAAAGAGGTGCCGTAGTGAAGGTCCCAGGAGTAATAATTTCGACCACCTGAGGATCTTTAACGTGCACTGATGTCATACAGCACACGCGTGCCTTTTGCACATCTGGATGCAGCAAGGAGGTCAACCTACTAAATTTCGCATAATCGTGGCACCTCAATTCTTTGTCGTCAATTACTATATTCGAAGAGCTTTCAAGCCGTACGATCGGTTTGTCGAGTTTTCAATTTGTCCTCGCCGGGCCTTTGAGCGCGTGTCTTAAGAGTTGGCCAATGCTTTGAGTTTCGTTCGGACCAGTGTCCTCGTTTCGCCGCTTTGCTGCGAAGGCACGACAAGTACAGAAGCATTTGTTCACAGCCAACTTTAGAAGGCAGGTGCATGCGCGGTAGCCGTGACATTCGACAATATGCCGAAGTGTTGTGTGACAGTATTCTCCGCCGTCAAATCTAGGAGGTTGAAGATTTGTCTTTTCAGGCGAGATGCGGCAGAGGCAGAAGAAACTGCGGTGCGATTGAAGACTGTCTAGTTCTCAATTATCTGTTCGCCCTCTGGTCGACGTTAATATGATGGTTAAGAGCCTTGTCAATTTGAATTGAGTTGAAAGTTCTTTATTGGGTAAGCAGGGCGCATTGCCATGGGAGGCATTTACGAAAGACGACTTACTTACACTACCCATATGACTATGATTCCCATCGCCGACTTGATGGTCGGGATCTGCTGCCAATGCTTGTGGAAGTACCTGAGCAGGCTTGTCGTTTTCGTTTGTTTACCTGGGACATGTGGGAAGAAAACATCGGTATACTATGTTTTCTTTTTTCGGCTGCTGTAGCTACATTAGCAGGCTGTTTTCAGAGTAATACTGAAAATTCAGCCTGTTTGTACAGAATCTTATAAAAAAACACCGCAAAAGATGGGCATAGAAGGGATGTAGACGTAGGGAAAAGACGACAGACATGTGGTGTCTGTTCTTTCGACGTCCGTCGTCTTTTGCGCTGTTTTTTTTTTTCAAGTTGTTTTCAGCGTTGAGTTGCCGACTAATGAGCGCGAACAGGAGCACTTCAGAGTACAAATTTCTAGAGGACTTCCACCGAACTCAGCGTGATATGAACGTTTTACTGTGCAGAAGAATACATTTCCAGGCAGGGCGAGCCAGTAATTTGACATATGGTAAATAGAATGCAAACTGGACATGTCGCACCCTATTGGTTTCCTCGTGTCTAAGTGCTCTGTCAAAATTCATGAGTAACATGGGATCACATGGTCATCGGCCATTTCCCGTAGAGGTGGGGAGCGGCGGCCGCCGTTGTGACGCCAGTCCTGACATAGCGTAGAACACAGTTTAGCACTGAGATTTATTTTGCCCGTTCTTGTGAAGTAAACCTACTCCTTGACGGACTCCTCCTAAATAGACCGAAATAACTGTCAAAACTTTAGCGCATGTTAAACCTAGTGATACGAGCGAAATCTCTGTTAAGCATGGTTACACATTGTTTGGCGCTGGAGTCTGTCCATTGAGTGCCGCCTCATCCATGGCGAGACTGAGCGCCAGCGAAGCAGCTGTTATACCCCCGGTAGTCACGTGGCACGGCAGCGGCGAGGCTGCGAGTGCAGCTGCAGTGCCTGTCCATGGAGATGGATGGATGGATGGAAAAAACTTTCAAGTGTTCTTGACCCTTACGGGTTACTGGGCGCCGTGGTCGATCCTTGGTCCAGGATGCCGCACTTGATTGCTGCCATCGTGGCTTGGCGCTCGAGAAATCGTTGCGCTTCCTCGTCCTTGCTGGCCAGCAAGTGCTCCCACTGCATCACACTCGGGTGGCCTATTCTGGGCTCTAAGTCTGCCTTAGGGCAAGTCCATGTGACATGCTCTAGCGTAGGTTTACCGTGACACCACGGACATTCGTCTGCATATTGTGGAGGGAAAATCTTGTGTAGTTTGTGCAGGTGTGGGTAGGTACCTGTTTGTAGTCTGCGCCAGTCTACCGCCTCTTTCGTGAGCTTCTTGTGTGGGGCTGAGTAGCGTTTCCGCTTACCCCTGTAATGATCGAGTATATCTGAGTACGTGGGGGTAACTGGGTCAAATGTGCCTGTGGTGCAAAGTGTTGCGTCTGCACGGTTGACGTACCCTCGAGCTAACTCGTGTGCTGCCACGTTGCCCCTCATGTCCGGGAACCCAAACTATGCTATGTTTAGTGTTTTTGTGTCTTCTCGTCGTGTGTAGAATATGATTGGCGATGTTGTCGATCCTGCCTCTTGTGTAGTTTCTACATGCTTCTTTGGAGTCAATGAGGTTGTGTCCTGTTGCGGTGCCGTGCGATATTGCCAGAGCAATGGCGGCTTCTTCAGCTGCTTCTATGCTTGGGTTCTTTATCGTTGTGCTGGTTATTTCTTGCCCCCTCCCTCTGTTACAACGGCGATCGTTTTGCGTTGGTATCGGTACTTTGCTGCGTCCGTGTAGACTGCGTTGGGATTGTCGCTGAGTTCCCTGGTGAATGCTCGGACTCTGGCTTGTCGTCTTTCATGATTTATATTGGGATCCATGTGCCGGGGTATTGGTCTTACCCGGATGTTGTTTCTGTCTTCATTGTTAATGTGTTCCTTGTCTCTTTGTGCCTAGAGGTAGCCGTAATTTCTCCAGTAGGTGTCTTCCCGTTCTGGTTTGAGTGAGTCTGTGTAATTGCGGACTACATTGCGCTTCTCGTAGTTCGTCGAAGGTGTTCGATACTCCCAGGGCCATTAGTTTTTCTGTTGGTGTGGACATTGGAAGTTTGAGCGCCGTTTTGTACGCTTTCCGTAGTATGGTGTCGATTTGTAGTCTCTTGCTTGTTTAGTTCGTGGTAGGGGAGGCTGTACGTTACCCTGCTCGTGACGAGGCTGTCTATGAGTCTTAGGGTGTCCTGTTCTCTCATCCCCTTCTTTTTACTGCTGACTCTTCGCGCGATTCTGGCGACTTGCTCTGTTGTATTCTTAACAGAGGCGATGGTTTTGCTGCATCGTCCCGTATTTTGCAGCTACATTCCAAGTACCCTGACTTCCGTTTTCTCATGTGATGTCTCGTTTCCGAGTTTCAGGGCGATTTGGGAGTCGTATTTTCGTGTGCCTTTTTTATTCTTACGTATTGTGATTTTTCTGCTGAGCACGATAGTCCTCTGGCTCTAGCGTATTGTTCAGTATGGTCTATCGCTCTTTGTAGCGGCTCTTCTTTAGCTGCTAGGGAGCCTGTGGTTGTCCATATTGTTATGTCATCTGCATGCATTGCGTAGCTGATGCTTTCTATTTCATCGAGTACTTTCGTGAGTCCTATCGTCGCTGTGTTGAATAATAGCGGTGATATTACTGAGCCTTGCGGGGTACCCTTGTTTGGCACCGTGAAGCTCTCCGATCTTGTATTTCCGATGCCTATCGTAGCCGTTCTTTCCGTCAGAAAGGCTTTGACATAACGGGAGGCTCTGTCTCGACAGTTTGCTATTGAGACCTTCCATGATGGCCGGATATCCCACGCTATCGAAGGCTCCCTTTATGTCGAGCGCTAGCACTGTGTGCTTGCCACTTCTTGGTATTTCAGTGACGACATCCTCCTTTAATTGTAGGAGTACGTCTTGCGTGGACAGTCCCCTTCTGAAGCCAAACATGGCATTAGGGTAATATCCCTTGTCCTCCATGTAGTTTGTGATCCTTTCATAATTCACCCTCTCGTATATCTTCCCTAGACAGGAGGTTAAGGAGATTGGTCTTAGGTTCTCAATTTGGAGTCTTTTACCCGGCTTGGATATCATAATTACCTCTGCATGTTTCCATTCCGGCGGCATGATTCCTTTTTCCCAGATAGCGTTTAGGTACTTGGTAAGCTCGGCGATGGCCGTCTCTCCCGTGTTTCTAATGGTAGCGTTATTTATTCTGTCCTTTCCGGCTGCCGTATTTTTTTTTGCTTCCCTATGGCTGCCCTTACTTCCACCTCGGTGATTGGCCTATCCATCTCGGGGTTGTTTTCGCCGGTGTATTCTTGGTTTTGCTTTGGTGCGTGATTGTGCCGTAGCATTTTTCCCTGAGTGCTTGTGTTAGTTGGTCTTCCTTTCCAGGGTAGGTTTGGAGTAGTCTTTTCATGGACTTGCCACTTTCCGTTTTGGTTTTTGTGGGGTCTGTCAAAGCTCTTAGTATATTCCAAGTTCGGGCCAGTGTTCCTCTAAGTGTTTCCGTGAACTGTTGCCAGTTTTGCGCGGCTATGTTGTCTGCGTACTCTGATGCCTTCTTTGTTAGTTCTGCGATCTTCAACTTAAGTTTCCTGTTGTGTTTTTGCTGCCTCCATCTCCTGACAAGGCTTCTTCGTGCTTCCCATAGGTGAAGAAGGCGGCTATCTACGTCTGGGTGTTGTTCCGTGCGAACGATCATCTTCGTGTATTTTGTCTGACCTTCGTAAGCTCCGTGCACCACTCTTCTATGTTGGTTATCGGTTTTATTATTTCATCGCTGTGGTTTCTGAAGGCTTCCCAGTCTGTGATTTTGGCAGTCCCTATGCAGCTCTTCATTTCTCGCGCGGCTATTTCTAAGTTAAGGATGAAGTGGTCGCTCCCTAAGGTTTCCATTGTATTTTCCCATTGGATATTGTCGTAGTTTTTTGAGAAGGCTGGGTCAGGCGTGGTGTGTTTGCAGACGCTGTTTGCTATCCTCATCGTAGTTTTGGGGTCGTTAGCTAGCTCCATGCCGTATTTGTCTGTGCTTTCTGCTATGCTTTTACCTTTGGCATTGAGTTTTTGGTACCCCGAACTTGGGTCTGCCGCATTAAAGCCTCCTAGGATCAACAGTGGGTTCTGGCCTGCCATATCGCTGGCTTTTTTGAACAGTTCGTGTATTCTGGGGTTCTTTTCTTTTTCGAGGCTGTACACGTTTATGACGAAAGCGCTGTCATCCGCTGGTTTTTCGGTTACAATTTCTAGTACACTGGTGTACGTCCGTATCCGTTATGTTGGTTTTGCAGATTGCCGCAATTGACTTATGTACTAAGGTGACGGCCTTGCCGGAACCGTCTCCGTCATACATCTCGTATCCTGTTATGCTTGTTTTAGCCCTGGCCCCGTATTCTTGGATGGCTGAGCATTTCTCACCCGGGCACTCAGTACGGATGCCGTGCAACCTACTGCTACCCACTACTAAGTTACACCGACATACTTCAGCACTTATGATTATCCCGTCGGGTCTACCCTCCTCCGAAAGCTACAGAACACTTACAACAATCCACGAAGACTACACGGAATAGAGCCGGAGTCAGTTGACTCACAATGCAAATTCTGCGGGGAGAAGGCGGACCTGTACCACATTGTATGGGCCTGCCAACGAAATCAAGCGATAACTGTAAATAAGCAGCCAACGTAGGAGGGGTGGGAGGCAGCTTTGACCACCTCGGATGAAACGAGTCAAAAGTAACTCATCGAAAGAGCCCGGACAGCAGCTTACGCCAGTGGAGTTCCGGACTGAGAGCTCCACTGCCGCTACAACCTCCTAAACTATTTCATTAAAAGATTTCACCACCACCACCCACAGAAAGTAAAAGGCCTCACTTTTAAACGAGCCGCAAGTGACAGGAACTCTTGCCTCTGCGTCACTATAGGCTGGAGGGAGCCTATATAGTGGCCATTGGACAACTGTATCTTGTGGTCCCAACTGGAAATAAATACCAGTGTGCTTAGTAGTCACACCAAATCCCAAAGAGAACACTACATGCTCAAGAGGCCATTTATGTGCCACTGCTGGCGTGTTGGTGTTGCGGAAAACTTCGTCTAGTAATCAGGGAGGGGGAATGGGGTATACGTATTTGTTGTTTTTTTAACACAAAACTGAATACAGAGAGCCTCCTGTGATGGCGATCACCATTCTCTCTCATGAAACATGGTTTGGTTTGGTTTATGGGGTTTAACGTCCCAAAGCGACTAAGGCTATGAGAGACGCCGTAGTGGAGGGCTCCGGAAATTTCGACCACCTGGGGTTCTTTAACGTGCACTGACATCGCACAGTACACGGGTCTCGAATTTCTCCTCCAAAGAAATTCAACCGCCGCGGCCGGGATCGAACCCGCGTCTTTCGGGACAGCAGCCGAGCACCATAGCCACTGAGCCACCGCGGCGGCTCATGAAACATACAATATGATTGTTCTTATTCAGGAACATTATGCCCTTTAAGAAACGCACACCGATATTAGGTTCGTACTTTTGGCAGATTAGCAGAAAAGACCACCTTGTTCCAGCCGCGAATTCCGCACAGACGATGTGCCATCACATTGGGTTTCCCGAAATAGAATATCATTGGAGCCCAAGAAATGTTCTAATCACTGAAAGGCAATATGAAAGTGACACCAACTTTCGAAAAGTATACTTAAAACAAAAACTTTCAAAATTTGTACTTGATAACTAAAAATTTGTTTAAAGCCGGCAAGCACTGTCCTTTTTGAAAAAAAAAAAATTGACGGGAGTGGCGTGTCTCTCTCCTCGGATAAGGTAACATACAGAATTGTACTAGCCGTGAACTCAGACTAGCGACCATTGTCGTGTCACCTTGTACCTCAGACATTGCCAAGTGTGCTGTAATTTTTTTAGGATATTATTCATGCCTTTCACTAGAGCATGTTTTTTTTCTTCTTTTCATGCGCTATAAAAATGAAAAGACAGTAAGGACTCAGTAGCATACCAGAGATTTTTCCTTCCTTGAAAGTGCATGGCGCAGTCCAGAGCCGATGCGGCCTTCTTTGGGGGCTTTATTCAGGCCATGGTGTAGTCGGCCATACACACATCCAGGATGTATATAGCTGTCAGTTGTTCCATTTCGCTGGCCTGTTAAGGCAGGAAACATGCGGCAGCCAGTCAGTTAAAAATGCAACAACTTCACTACATATATCTGTGGGAGAGACAAGACCTTATATCTGGCTATGTTTCTTCCCTAGACTCTGGTCAGAAAAAAGCAAAACAATTCTTCCAACAGAAACCTCCCAGACGCGGCACCCAACCACGTTGGACTGTTCTGATAAAAATGTTTGCTGTTCTGGTCTTCTGAAAGTGAAACTTTCAACACCACGTGCGCACGTAGGTTCGCCTAACGCTGTGATTACCCTTAAACAGTCGCTATTTTGGCAATGGGTTAAATTATAGTGACTGTTCTACAGCTAGCCTGTATGGAGCACGTATCTACTACCTAATGAAGCCGGGTCGTAGATGGCGAATAAATGAGCACACCACTCCAACACCCTCCACAGACCCCACTAAGCCAGGAATACATCCGAAAGCATGGCGTGCACATACCTCTGCAGCCTTGAAGTTGCGACGCAGGAAGTCTAGGGGCAATGGCAGATTGAGGCACCAATCGACGGCACGGAAAATGTTCTCCTCCATGTCGCAGAGTTCTCTCTCCGTGGTCTCTCCCGTTGGTTTAGTCGATGCGTAGTAGGAACGGTAGAATATGTGGTACTCCGGCTCTTTATGCTTGACCACAACACACAGGGCAGCTGCTCACATAAGCTCCATCTGGCGCTTATCCACGGCGTGCATCTGAACAGGGAAATGTAGCAGAGGCCGGAGCACGGAACAGTCCAGAGACAGTCTTCATTCATAGTTCCCAGCAGAGCTTGTAGACACCTACAGATTCTTCCGACACTCTAAATGACACAAACTGCACCGTGGCAACTGCAACCATAGCTTCCAGTGAATGCCGTCAGTATGGCACGCTGTTGGAAGCTGCAGCATCCATAAGTGCGGCAACCAACTAGCAGTGGCGAACATCATACCGCGCCGCCGCAAACTGAAAACGAGGACCATGAGTATGGCTAAAGTGTATCAGAGCTCGGTTCTTTTACGAATGCAGAAGAAGGAACAATCAAATCTGCAGATGGCTTGTTATTACACAAGTACGATAACTGAGAGAAAGAATTACATGGGAAAATACACTACAAAAGAAACCAATAATGTATAATAGGCATGGAAACAACTTCGAGTTCTGTATGGTGTAAGTCTCAATTCAATTTCAGGTGAAACGAAACGTTAGGGCATTATTCGCCTGATCCAATTCCGAATTTGTTCTTATGCATACCAGCATTATATTCTATCATATTGAAATTTCCTTTACACTTTTGTTTTGGGCGCTTCTTGTGAACACTGTTCAAATGTAATGACAGAAACTTTGCTTACCTGTAAGTAGCGATCCGCGAAGGAGACAGCCAGAAAAAGCATCTCCGGCGAGAACTGCAGCACGTTGCGGGATCCCGATCAGCCAGTGAACATTGCGTTCCCGTATCGAACGATCCACTACCTTTAGTGCGCTCAAAAATACAGGTTCGATGGGCCATTTTGTCTGCGATGGAGATAAATGAAAAAGAACATTCTAAGAGACGAGATGAAAGAATTAATTTTTCTATAATATTGTCACACCTAATGCCCAAAAGCAATGTCATCTTGTCTCCAGCACATTTAGGGTGTCCGGGATAATGTAGAATTAACAACGTCGTCAAGCCAAAGTGCCTCCCTCTACACAAGTTTCACGTGGAAAGGTTGACAACTCGAGTGGTGGTATGAATTTCAACTCCCACAAGAGGTTCTACTTTTGTTTTGTACTGTCTAATCAGTCCAGTTTATAAACTGGCACAAGGACAAATAGACATAATATATGCATCTAACAAACATATACAACTCCTGTGCACCTAGCGCCTATTATTTCCTCTTGATTCCATGACACTTGCGAGCCGTGTAGCAAGGTATTAAAATGAAATCAGAATGGATCGGAGAGCGATATTGAGAACGGTGTTTCAAGGCTACAGATGTGTAGCTTCTCGAAGAAGAGAGTTTAGAGATTATCGCGATACACGCTTGCTGCTTGAGGAAGTAACTCCCGGCTCATCTTACTGAGCTAAGCTTTCTGCTTCATTTAAGCACAATATGAATGTGACTGGCCCTTGATAAAAAGGCGGGGAAGATCACAGACCGGAAGAAGCGATTTCTTTCTCAGCAAGATACCATGTCAAAGAATTCTATCAGTTAACAGCTTTTTTGTTTATTAATGGAGCAGTATTAGGATAATGTGTTCGCAAATTTTTTTCTTGCGCCACCATTTGAAAAAAAAAAGGAGATAAAAGAAACGAGTGCACTGCACACTGCGCTGTGGCTGATTAGTGCTGGACCATTTATTTCGTCGATCCGCACCGATCGCCGTGAGAACGTCGTACCGTAGCGGAAGTTTTCTCACTAGTATTTCTTCACAGAGTCATCATTTAATACGGCTGTTGGAAAGCCATACAAGGTACGTACCTGTTGCAAGAATATTTCGTCATTAGCATCATTGTCCGGCATTCCGTTGGTCGAGTACGTGTCTGGTTGAGGGACAAAATTCGTGGCCCACGGTCTTTCGCTGAGCACGCGGATGAATTTTCTCTTCGGGTTCGAGAACAGTGTCCAGGACGCTGTTTCATGCCCACCTTGGGTGGTCGCCTGTGTGATGAGGCAACAAGGGACAAAGCAATATAGCAAAATGGCGACCATTAGTATGGTCGCACTTATCTCGAATCAGTGGGCCTTGCTCTAACCGGTTCAGTTTTACTCAAGACCTTAATAACCATGTATGGTTTTTAAGGTGACAAGCGTAACATGCGGTCAAGGCTGCATACGTCTGTCACCTATACATACTTCCCTAACACCACGGAAAGAAATTCTTGAAAATAGGCCTGCAACCCGATTTCCCTTCGGAAATGAGCTTTCTAAACGATCTTGGTTTTGTTGCTCACAAAACTGGGCAAAACATGGCAGAGGGGGCAGAACATGGTTGCCGACCAGACGCCTTATCGCAGGCACTTCATTAAGCGCAACCCACCATTAAAGTTACCCTGATCGAAAGGCCATTGCGGCCTTATAATGAATTCCGAGATGCTGAAAGTTTTCGCACTGTAAAGAAAGTCACGCCGATCTTCCTTATACGCGGAATACTCCTACTTCAATAAAACGGAGAGTTGAGCTAGTTGGTACGTTTCTTGGAAAAAACAGCATTAAACGAAAGGACAATGCCGGTCCTGTTGTACTCTTTTTCGTTGTCCTTTCGTTTAGCGCTGTTTTTTCCAAGGAATACTCCTAGACGATTGTATCGTAAGCGGAAAAATATTTTGAACAGACGGGAAGACAAGTTCCCATCGGAATTTTTACCGGGCATCTAGATCTGTTTTTTTCTTCTTTTATGAAAGAATGTGAAAAAAATAGTGCACCTAATGCCAAGCATAAAAGCGAACCTTTTTTGGAAAACATCCCAAATGCAGAATTTATTTCTGAATAACCCAAATTGTGCATTTTGCGCTCGAAACTTATTGCGCGATTTTTAATACCCGAACTACGGAAAAAATCAATTAATCAGGCATGAGGCAATCTCCGGAACATGTGCATTTGCAGCATTAGAAAAATTGTACCCGTATAACACACCGGCCTATTCTCTCATGTAATTTTTATCAAGGCATCCGTATGATGTTCGAAAAGTAAACAGGTTTACTCTTGTTCTGAGTGCACATTTCATCTAATCCCTGCAATTTTCGTCCGCGACAGAGAATTCCGTCGAGC
Organism: Amblyomma mixtum; assembly: GCF_055824585.1. NCBI lineage: Eukaryota > Metazoa > Arthropoda > Arachnida > Ixodida > Ixodidae > Amblyomma > Amblyomma mixtum. The sequence goes on along the minus strand of NC_143016.1, from coordinate 145,481,466 downwards.
ATTGCATTTCGATTTGCTTTGAATTACGCCGTCCCCGTGAAGTCGATCAGGAGGGAATCGAGATTTAGTCCATCTCGAGCCTATTGTCTCTCATTATTCAACTCGGCCACGGTTTGGCGTGCCTTTTCCTTAAGCTGTCGGGCCGGGTGTTCCCCTTTTCCGGCCTTACCTCTTTGCCGGTCATACGTATGCATTGACTCCTGTTTCATGCCAACGCGATGACCCGTTTTGGCAGCTGTTTCGCCTTCCTTTTTAAACTTACGCTCTGGTGTCACGTGCTCCTCTTTCTTTCTTCTTCGTTCTGACCAGACGCTTCAATTGTCCCTTTATCCGAGCTTCCCGTCGATCCAGCTCGGCAGCGGTCTCTCTAGCCTCTTCGGAAGCTCTCGCTAGAGTTGTCGCGTTTTGTTCCCACCCCAGCCGATTACGCGCCCGTTTCGCATTCGCAGCGTTGATATCTTTACACTCCGCGATACTCTGATGCTTAGCGGGCTTTGTCTGGACAGAAGCGGCATCGCGCCTAAATGGTTCCTTCACTCTTGCAATGGAGCGCGTCCGGGCACTTAGGAACTCTGTCCCAGCTCTGAAGTGACGCAACAGAGCTGTCGTTACTATTCCGTAGTCATCCATATCTTCATCGGACAGGCTCAGTACGACAATTGCAGGCTGAGGCGGCGAAAGGGACGCTAACATCTGGCTCCAAATGTATTTGTCCAATTTAGACACCTCCCAGCTACTTTCACAGCTGAACAGAAATTTCGAAATGTCTCGCCTCCCCAGCTTCCGTCGCCAGTGCTCTCGTCGACTTCTGCCAATATGTGCCTTTTCGCACACTTTAAGACTTCCTTCTTCACTCTGCTTTCTCACTCTCCGCTTTTGCCGAAGGTACGCACCTTCGTTCTTGACTGCGCCTCGTAGCATCTCAACCTAAAGCTGCAATCTTTTCAACTCCCGCTCCTGTTCCTCTTGCTCGGCCGCTACCCGTTGCTAACATCAGCAGCCCGTCTTTGCTTAATTTGTTTACATCCGTGATTGGCGAGAGCCGACTACAAAATCTCCAAACTAATCACTCACCCAGTCAGTGGTGATTAAATGCACTCGATTCCTCGGATGGAACCCAGTTCTAGATCATCTGGCAATACGTAGTCGTTTAATCGCTCACCCAACCAGGAGCCCTCGATGGACGCCGTGCGTTCCCAAGTCGGGAACTGCCAAGTCCGGCGATCCCAGATCGTCGAGGTTGCCTTGGAGCGCTTGTCTTCACACCTGTCCTTCACGCTGCGCTGCGACGAAGGTGACTCCCTGAGCCACGTAGCGGAGCTCCGTTGATCCTGGATCCTCAAAGGCGCTCTGTCGTCAGCAATGCTCCAGACTACGATGCGATGGCATATGCACTGAAGAAAGATGGAAAACAGGGCCACTATTTGCGGGCTGGGCATATACGTACTATACACGTGCGGCACTGGGACATCTTAAAATGGTAGAGTCTGGGAGTGCCAGTGAATCGGACAGGAGGTAATATTTTTATAGGTGTCCGTGTTTGCTTCCGCACGTACGCGCAGAACGCTCCGCACGTGTGCGTCGTGCAGGTGTCGCACCTGCTCGTCCACGTCATCAGGAGCCGAATATTTTGCATCCCAGATCAGCCACACCAGTCTCGCGTGGTTTCTCTCGCACCTGCGATGTCTGCACAGAGAGGGCTTTTATGGGGACAATGCACGACCACACAACACGGCCTGCATTCACAGCTACTTCGCTCAAGACATCTGAATTCCACGAACACTTTGCAACTTGGAGCTGCCATATTGGATTTCCAGGGGTGCCAGATGTAGCGCGTGAAATTTCGGAAAACCGTAACCCAATTTCGATGGAGGCGAAATTCTCGATGCCCGTGTGCTGGTCGTTGTCAGTGCACGGTAAAGTACACCAGGTGGTCGAAATTTCCGGAGCGCCTTTCATAGCCTGAGTCGCTTTGAGACGTTAAACCGCAATAACCAAACCAATGGTATGCATTGATTGTACGTAATATATGACGATAAACATGTAGGCTATGACAAAAATTTCTTTTCTATGTGTTTTCAGAGCGATGATGAGTGATTGTTGACACAGCAAGCGCATTTGAAAAATTTATTTTAATGTGGTTATTTTCGCACATATTTTAGCCGTCGATCTTCCGGCTTCACATATGAGATTATTTGTCAACATTAGCTAACAAATTTCAAGCCTGCCTAATGCTTGGTGAACGCCCCTGCTGCAGCGACCACATCTCGAAACCGCCCGGGAATGGAGGCGTACAACGCCGGAACGAGACCGGGAAGCGAAAGAAGGTGGTCCCATTCTTCTCTGACTGCCCTCCACAAATCCTCTCATGTCTGAGCTGAAATGGAACGACGAGCCAGTCGCCTCTTCATTTGCCCCCATACGTTTTCAATTATGTTTGGGTCTGCACCTTTCGGAGGCCATAGCAATACTTGGGTGCCAAATTAATTTTTCAAGGGTTTTTCCAACTTTCCTGCGTAGTAATGAGGAAAGAAGCGCGAGAATCACAAAACGAAAAGGCATGAATTAATACAAAAATGAAATTTTTGAAGAACAAACGGCATAGTTCTTTACGGCAAAAGGACGAAACGTTAGCGGATATGTAATTTTCTCCTGAGAGGTTAACACGCTGGAGTGGTAGTCATGCATCTGTGCGTGCGTGCGTGCGTACGTGTAATTCCCGGAGCCCTCGGCATCGGTGCCTCGCATAGCCTGAGCTGCATCGCGACGATAAGCCTCGCTCTCCCCATCGCCCACTTCCGCGCACTCTATCATGGAGTGTAATGGTGGGCTAAATGTGCTTTGCATTCGGAACATAGTGAATCGATCCCATTGAATCCAAGGCTTATGAGAAATGTTCTGCGTCTTTTTCTTCGTTATGATACACATAACTGTCTGCACTTAACCACCGAGAATGAATATAAATTAAGGTTCTTTCACTGTGTTCTTTCTGTGGGAGGTGTTTAGAGAGACTGACTAGAATTTTCAACACGCTCCAAATTATGTTATAATCTCCAAGTACGACAGAGATTCTTCTTACCTTGCGGTGTGGATAGGGCTCCTGTCTCGTTGAAAGATATATACCCCATCTTTGAATGGGCCTTCCAGCGCAAAGGGAACGAGGACTTGCTCTATAATTTGAATGTATTGGTCCGCGGTCAGGTTCCCATCAATGAAATGCAGCGGTCGACGTTCGTTCCAGGTAACGACGCCCCACACGCTGATAGTGCAGCGCCCACCAGCTGCCAATTGTTGAATGCACTTCTCGTCGTATCTGTAAAATGTGCGATGATACTCAGCGCCCGGATGTTAGGAAAAACCAAGACGGCCGTCATCACCTTTGACGGTCCCATTGTCCCAAAATATGTTATCTACTACGGGGGCGAGACGGCATGCTACCCCTACCACCCGACGAGACAAGTGTGTTATGTGTGTTTCCAGCAAGGCCACCACTCCGACGTGTGCCCCACACCTAATGTGCGCGCGTGTAGCCAGTGCGAAACGCAAAACCCGCCGACTGGACATTCCTGCACTCCAAAGTGCGTGATTTGTGGTGAGGCCCACCCTACCGGGTCGAAGGACTGCCGCGAACGACTCAAGAAAGTCAGAAGGCAGCAAACCAAGACCGCCCTCAGCAACGCTACAGGTGAAAACGCCAGCAACAGCGGCGGACGCGACAGCAGACGCCGCAGCCGCGGTGACCGCAGCAGACGGCCGCGGTGGTTCAGCTCGGAGGGAGAGACATCACGGAGCCGCTCGGGATCCCGCTCATCACGGCATCGCTCGCCCCAGTCAACCACGGATATCCGTGGTATATCCGAGTAAGGTCCGAATCTCCAGTGCCAGGCTGGGATGTCCATAGGGCATGCCTACGTATGTCCATATTCGGATATACGCATCGGAGATTCTGTGTATGTACGAGGGACGTTCGTTTTTGGATGGCTGGCGGACATCCGCCGGCGGATGTCCGAGGAGTATCCGTAAACATCCCTCTTGGGATGTGAGCTTACATGACATATATAATTTGTTTTCCCTCAGACGAACATTTTAAAACAAATTCTATTTTGCCAATGCCAAAATTCACACAATCACATTTCTACCACCAACTAGTTTAATATTCAGATTGATTAAGATCACTCAACTATGGTGTTGATGTTAAAGAACCAGAATTAAACGAATCGCTTGGCTTTCTGGCGCCAGTGCTCATAATTAACGCCCTTTTATCCTGCAGCACTCCTTCGAGGTAACCGAGGCATGTAGCCATGCATGTAGCCATGCATGCTGCCTTCCATGGAAACAAACCCTAATAAACTCCTACCAGGGGCCGCGGCAGAGCGGTAAGCCTAAAAGTCAACCCAATCCAATCTATCAGCCAAGCCAATATTGGTGGCGCGATGGTCTCGTTGGTTTTCGTCGCGTGGTGCTCCTTTCGACCTTTACTTTTGCTGCAATGTGCGGTTTGTTCGCTCTGTGGTTGCTTGGCTGTGCTACAAATGTGTTGTGTCATCTACGCGCTCGAAAAGACGTTCGTTTGATTCTGAGGCTCTCGTGAAAAAGCTCCGGTGTCGTCTGACCCCTTGCCGAGACATGCTTTGTTGCTTTGGGTGAAAGAAGCGGCCATGGTGTTAACACTTGCGAGGTAAGTAACTGTGCTTGAAAATTACTTTCAGGGTGTTGCTGTGGGATGACTAAACCGCATTAACGCAGTTGTACTCTGTTGCGCTACTTGTTTGCCACGGAGTGGAAGTTGCAAGCACTATGCATTAGCTGCCGCAAACGTGTTTCTCGTGTTTGTGAAAAAAAGTTGAGACGGTGTGTAGTTGCATGGTGTGAATCTTAAGGCAATTGCGCGTAGGTTCATAATTACGATAAAACAGAATGCACGAAAAGCATAGTGCCAGGACGGTGTTAGTTTTTCAGTGCTTCGCGACTTAGTTTTTCTTACTTTTCTGTTGCCTTTGCAGTGTGGATGTGGCCCGGCTACCGAGTGTATTGGTGCCTACATTAATTATGCCAAGCCGTGGAAAGCACAGGTAGGTTGAAAATGTCATATAAAAGTTGTGCATACTTCCACAGCTTATTAATTTATTTATTAGGCTTGCCAAATGGAAGTCTCCAACCATCCACTCACTACACAGTACTTTGCACTGTGCAGTAGCATTGTTTAGGAAAGCTTAACTGTTGTGTTAAATTTGCGAGCTTCAGTCACATTTTTCACTTACTTCCCAATCACTGAGTGCAATGAGCTCTTGCAGTGCTTTGGTATAACTTTGCCAAACATGTTATGCCCACAGGGCTCAATGCTGAGCCAGATAGCAGGACCATATATGACACCCCTAGAGCCACATGTTCCTGGATTGTGACCAAACCTCTCTTCCTTACTCCTGTGCAGCTGTGGATCATCAAATATGCTGTCAGTGCCCTGATGCGTGATTCATCAGTGAACCCTGTGGGCATTGTAGTTTCGACAGAGATTGTGTTTTGCTGCATCGTTGACAACGTGCAGTATAAGGTGCTCTCTCGTACTTTATTTTCTTGTCCATACAGTGTGGATGTGACTGACCTAAGCTAGCAGCTATATAGTACCTGCAGCTTACAGCAGCAACCTTCAGGTAAGTTTGAACTACAGTGCAAGTTTGACCCTGTCACATAATGGATACTTTCCTTCTGTTTGCCCTGTGCAGCGGACGGTATCTAGCTATACTGCAGTGTACTTGTACAATAATGGATAAAAATTTGTGGGATGAGAGTTTTGTGAAACATTTTCTCTGTGCTGTTAGCCAGAGCAATTTAATCAAAAGCCCAGAATCAGGAGGGGACATGGATACTCGATCTTATTGAACAAATTTCAGCTGACTGCCTGGCGAGGTAATGCAAAAATAAATATTTTCGGAAAATCGACATCCAGCAAACTTCTCTCTATGAGTGTACCTTGTGCCCAACCTAAGTCATTAGCTAGCTTGCAACGATGTGGTAAGGATCCCTACTCTTGCACTTGAATTTTTTTGACCATCAGTGTGGAAGTGACTGCCTGTGGGAGTAGCTGTGGTGTCTTGCAATGTAAAAGACAAAAGAGCTACTACTGGGGTGAGTTGGAAATACATACTTGAAGGAATTGGTGAGCGCTATAGAAACACATGGAAAGGGACAAACGCACAGGACGAAGCGCTTTCTAACTACTGTTTAATCTCAGAAGAAACATGACTATATACACACATTTGACGACAAGAATGAAGGAAAAACAGGTAAAAACTACGCGCACTTACAACAGCCGAAGATTACTGTTCTTGAGGGAGGTTAATTCTGTTCACCCTAACATCACTGAAGGGGAGCTGACGCATTGCTTATCTGGAGCAATGTGCATTGCAAAAGCTTCGATAATTTCTTGTTCCCGTCTGTTTCTAGCCCTACCTATTACTTTGGTGTTTTTTAGCAAGGGTATGCATTTACAGTGTGCGAAATGAGGTGCCAGATTCCCGGACTTTGCAAGTTGTTCACTTGATCTTTCGTGTTCCCGGAGCCTCTTGTTAAGGCATCTTCCCGTTTGCCCTGCGTAAGTTTGTTGGCAGCTGAGGGGAATGCTGTAAATGACGTTTTCGTCACACTTTACATAGGTGTTTTCGTGTTTGGTGTTGCACCCAGGTTTCTTTTTGTGGTCTTCATTCTCGTTGACCTTTTTACACATTCCAATGAGCTTATTGGGAGCTGAAGAAACCACCTGGACTCCGTACTTGTTAGCTGTCCTCCTTATTCTGTGGGAGATATTGTGAACCTACGGCATCACAGCAGGGCGTCCCTCGTAGCTCATTTTCTTAGTTTTGTGGGACCCAGTAACTTCTCTTAGTAAGCTTTCAGCAATGCCGCAAAGTAACTGCTCCGGATAACCGCTCTCCTTCAATTGGGAGACCTGTTGGTCTACGCTCTGAATTATCGAGTGGGGGCAAGATTTTCTTATAGCTGGTTTCTGGCAAGACGTAGCTACAGCTCGCTTTACAATTCTGGAATGACTGATAATTCACAGCGTAGACCAGCAGGTCTCCCGATTGAAGGAGAGCGGTTACCCGTAGCAGTTACTTTGCTGTACTGCTGAAAGCTTACTAAGAGAAGTTACTGGGTCCCACAAAACTAAGAAAACGAGCTACGAGGGACGCCCTGCCGTGATGCCGTATGTTCACAATATCTCCCACAGAATAAGGAGGACAGCTAACAAGTACGGAGTCCAGGTGGTTTCTTCAGCTCCCAATAAGCTCATTGGAATGTGTAAAAAGGTCAACGAGAATGAAGACCACAAAAAGAAACCTGGGTGCAACACCAAACACGAAAACACCTATGTAAAGTGTGACGAAAACGTCATTTACAGCATTCCCCTCAGCTGCCAACAAACTTACGCAGGGCAAACGGGAAGATGCCTTAACAAGAGGCTCCGGGAACACGAAAGATCAAGTGAACAACTTGCAAAGTCCGGGAATCTGGCACCTCATTTCGCACACTGTAAATGCATACCCTTGCTAAAAAACACCAAAGTAATAGGTAGGGCTAGAAACTGACGGGAACGAGAAATTATCGAAAATTTCGCAATGCACGTTGCTCCAGATAAGCAATGCGTCAGCTCCCCTTCAGTGATGTTAGGGGGAACAGAATTAACCTACCTCAAGAATAGTAATCTTCGGCTGTTGTAAGCTCACATAGTTTTTACCTGTTTTTCCTTCATTCTTGTCAGCGCGTGTGTTCCTCCCTCTTCTGTGTATGATATGAAGTCAAATGTGTGTATTTAGTCATGTTTCTTCTGAGATTAAACAGTTGTCCTGTGTGTTTATCCCTTTTCCGTGTTTTTATAGCGCTCACCAATTCCTTCAAGCTTGCAATGTACACGCATTGTTCATGAACTGGTACAAAGCTTTGCAGTCGGGCATTTGTTTTTGCAGTTTTTTTGGAAAAGCAAAATATTTTGTATTGCAAGAAATATTCTCACCTCTGTTGCTTACAACTTACTAGTTGTTCAAGATGTAAACATGCTTTCGGAGCGGCAGATGACTAATTTACTTGGCACGGTGGACTTACTGCATACAACTGAATGGTGTCTGTCAAATTCGCTTGCTTTAATGACATATTCTGAACTTAATGTTTACTGTTTTCTGCAGAAGACGTCCCCGGCTTGTCTACAAATTCATCATGGTCTGTACAGTATCCTTCCTGCTGCTGTGTATGGCCGGCTTGATGAATTCCTCATGAAGACTGAAGACGGCATTTATGTCATAATAAAATCATCCCGACTGATATGCTTTGCCATTTTGGTCGATTGCTTTACAGATTCATGCAGATTACATACAGCAAGGTGTATGTCCGATTTCAGACACTCTGCGGGCTTTTAATAAGCCCAGTGGCCCTGGGAGGTGCACTGATTGGTGGTTGTAGTTCTGGCTTGCCTCATAATGGTGAAGAATGCATTACCTGCAAATATCCTCAAAAGATCCGCCGGCGGATATCCGAGATGGATATCTGTCGGCAGTCTAAATAATTATATTTGTACCTCCGTCGGAGGTCCGTGCGAGAGCCGTTGGACGTCGGCGGATCTCCCACGGATATCCGTATATCCAGTAAAGGACATACCTCGGACGTCCAGTGAATGTACACTGGTTGATTGGGGCGGTCCCATTCGTTTCCCCCCCTGCCACCCCCTGCGGGGACGAATGCCGGGAACCAGCACCGGAAGAACGAAGACACCGGGTCCGCCCAGAGAAGCAGCAACAAGGTGAGCTGGAGAGCCGATGCTCCCGGGTTTGCTCCACATTCGGGTGGGACTGGTAACAAACTCAACACCAATACAAACAACGCAAACAACCGTGACCTTGAACATGGAGACGCAGAGAAAGCAGCACTTAAGCGCGAACTAGAACTTGCTCGCGTTAAACAGAATGAGTTGGAACGCCAAATTGCGGAACTCACAAAGATAGTTCAAGACCTAAAATCCAACTGCCACCCGCTGTCGAACGCTACACAAACGAACTCCTCGCTGCAGATGAGCGATGAGGAACGCTCAAACTTCAAAGCGGAAATACAACAGATGATGCAACAAATGATGCAACAGACGATGCATCAGGTACAAGGACAACTAGCAGAGCTACGGAGTGCCTTCCGCAAACAAAAACACACAGAGAACATTAAGGAAAAGGCCTACAACCGTCCTGCGTTAGCAGCTCTCGCCAATCCATCTACATCCCAGGGAACGGGCAATTGCACAAGCTCAAGAACCTATATCATGGCTAACACGAACCACAGCAAACAAGACATCTTAGACATATGGCAATGGAACTGCAGAGGCTATCGCAAGAAACAAGGCCTCATCAAACAATTCATTCAGACGCAGCTAACACCACCTGACGTTATCGCACTTCAAGAAACGGGCGCGACACCCACTCTCACGGCATATACATGCTACGACAGCCACATGACGGGAAAGACGGCCATCTTAGTGAGCAAGGCAGTCATAGCCATCAATCACGACAGCATACCCGACACTGACATTGAGCATGTGATTGTAGAGATCGTACCGAAAAAGAAAAGGAAAGGGGGAAGTGTATTCATCGTCAACGTGTACAGCCCCCCGAAGCAAAGAAAAGCAAAATTTTTTGAACTTTTCACGGTGTCCACAGACTAGCGAAAAACAACACGCTAATCATCTTGGGAGATTTCAACGCCATGGACAAGAGCTGGGGGTACCAAAAGGCCACCATTAAAGGCAAAACGCTAGCTGAGGTTGCAGATAACTTCAACTGCAACCTACTCACGGACCCAGCAACCCCTACCAGAATTGGAAATAGCGTCAGCATCGACACCTGCCCCGACCTGACATTCGTAAGAGGACTCGGACAAACACAATGGGAGAACCTATTGGAAAATTTAGGCAGCGACCACTACATACTCAAGACGCAAGTAGCCTCAGACAGGCTGAGACGCCAGTTGGGCGCGGCAAAAATAACGGACTGGAATGCGTTCCGCGAAGCATGCGACAGCAACCTTACCGAGAATGGCATACAGTCGTTAGAGGAATGGGGAAGCATGCTAAGGGATACGCAAGAAAAGTACACCAAAACCATAAACCGAACAGCGGAAACACCCGAGGTGGACGGTCGACTGCTCAAGCTTTGGGATGCTAGGCGCAGTCTCACCAGGAGATGGAAAAAACAAAAACATAACAGGAAACTCAAGCTTAAAATCGCCGAAATTACAGCGAAAGCAGAGGAATACGCCACACAGCTGGCAAAACAAATTTGGCAACAATTCAGCGATTCTCTTAGTGGGACGCTAAGCACGACACGGACTTGGCGTATCCTTAGAGCGCTCCTCGATCCGACTAAGACAAAAGCTGAAAACAATAAATCCATATACCGGTTCATTCACCAGTTCGAGGGCCCTGACTCGGAACTCCTCGACAGATTGCGCGCCAAATGCTTTGGCAGCACGAACCCGCCGACCTATACAGGGGAGTACCGGGGAGACGATAACGCTAATCTGGACAGACCCATCACACGAGAAGAGGTCTACGCGGCCATGCGAAACACCACCAGAAATACGGCCGCGTGAGCGGATAAAATAAACAACACACTCATCCGCAACCTCAGCGATGCGCTGGTCGCTGAACTGACAGACTTCCTCAACAAACATTGGGAAGCTGAAACTGTCCCCGAGGAGTGGAAACATGCCGAAGTGGTGATGATACCCAAGCCAGGCAAGAAACTGCAGATAGAAAACCTCAGGCCGATCTCGCTTACGTCATGCCTGGGAAAACTATACGAGCGAGTGGTAACGCAGAGACTTCAAAACTACATGGAAGACAACGAACTGATCCCTCACAGCATGTTCGGCTTTAGAGCAAAATTATCAGCTCAAGACGTACTCCTCCAATTATATGAAGGTGTACTTCGGAACGTTCCTCGGGACGGAGAAAACGTGATAATGGCCCTAGACATCAAAGGCGCTTTTGACAATGTGAGCCACGAAGCAATCCTTACGGGCCTGGACAACCTGAACTGCGGGCGCAGGATTCACAGCTTCGTCAAAGCATTTTTGTCCAACAGAACTGCAACCATCGGCATAGGAGAACTTCGGTCCGAGAAGTTTCGAACGCCTAACAAGGGAACACCTCAAGGGTCGGTCATTTCACCCACGCTATTCAACGTGGCCATGATCGGACTGGCGAAGCAACTAAAAGAAATTGACGACATCCACCATGCCATTTATGCCGACGACATCACAATATGGACTAACACTGGCTCACTCGGCGAGAAAGAGGATAGGCTACAAGAAGCGGCCACCTGCGTTGAAAACTATGTCAAAGCAAGAGGGCTAGCGTGCTCGACCGAAAAATCTGAGCTCTTACGGGTTTGGAGAGGAAAACGGAACCGAACAGTCCGTACCAGTAAAGAACTTCGACTACAAGTTTACCTCGAAGGAGAACCAATACCAGAGAAGACACTCATACGGGTACTAGGGATGTGGATACAGTCAAATCAACGCTGTACTCACACCCTTGCGCTATTAAAGGCATCTACACTCCAAGTGGCCCGCATGATTACGCGCATCTCACACAGACGTCATGGCATGCGAGAAGAAGACACACTCAAGCTGATCAGGAGCCTAGTGGTCAGCCGGGCGACATACAGTCTCCCGTACTACAATCATATCAAAAGTGAAATACAACAGGCGGACGCGATTTTACGCAAAGCGTATAAAACCGCGCTTCGACTACCCCATAAAACCTCAACTGAAAAGCTTTTAGCCTTGGGACTGCACAACACGTTCGAGGAATTACGGGAAGCGCAGCATGTTGCCCAAATGCGCAGACTACAGCAGGCCCCCACAGGCAGAGTTCTTTTAAAGAAACTGGGCTACACGGAACAAATTCGAGAAATATTGAGAACTAAAATGATCCCCGATGAGTACCGCAGCACGCTCAGGGTGGCACCAATACCAAGAAACATGGACCCGAACCTCCACAAAGACCGAAGAGAGGCAAGGGCCGACCGCTTACAGAAAACACACGCATCCCAGGATACAACAGTGTATGTCGACGCTGCCACATATGCCATGACTAGGGGACAAGGCACCAACAACGCAGTGGCAACTGTAGTCAACTCGGAATTACACGAGATTACCAGCGCCTCCCTGCAAGACTGCACGATAGCTGAGGCTGAAGAAACGGCCGTCGCTCTAGCGGCAGCGGAGGGCTATCGGAGTGGGCGGTCACTGACAATTCTTACTGATTCACAAGCAGCCTGCCGCAACTATCTTTGCGGCAGAGTCGGTCACAGAGCGCTCCGCATACTCCGCTCTGTAGACTGCAAGACGCAACAAACACATGCAAAACCACACAAGCCGATCAAACATAAGATCATCTGGGTACCGGGGCACACGGGGGTGGCAGGAAACCAAGAGGCAGACAGGATAGCTCGAGGATATACTAACTACCGAGCATCCAACGTCAACGACCTCGAGGAATCCCTGCCAGTACCTCAGGAATACTCGGCCATACTCAACAACTACAAAGGCAGCAGGATGCCGTACCCACCACCGCACAAATCTTTAAACAAAGAAGAGGCTGTCACATGGAGACAACTTCAAACGGGGTCATATCCAAATCTAAACACACTAAGTAAAATTCACCCCACACGTTACGCACACCACTGTCCGTGGTGCCATGAAAAACCTACACTGTATCACATCACATGGGCATGTCAAAAAGTCGACATCGTGCCAGTTATACAAAACCCAAGTGTGGAGCAATGGGAGGGTCTGCTCTCCAGCGACTGCCGCGATGACCAGATCGGTTTGATACGGCGAGCTCAGCTGACGGCAGCATCCAGCGGAGCCCTGGAATAGGGGCAACCGACCGTTGCGGATGGACTCATCTGACCACATAAAAAAAACCTTGTGCTAGAGCCGAATAAAGTTATCCTATCCTATCCTATTCACGTTGAAATTCGCTCTGCCTGCGAATATTCAACACGTGTATTAAAATATTTTGCGTCCAAATTAAAGACACCTGTGTATTTTCCAATATCAGTGCACGTTAAAAGAATCTTACGCTGTCTAAACTCGCAGCCTGACACACGGCATCCCTCATAGCCCATGTGTAGGCTTGGGATGTTGAACTCCACAAAGCAGCGGCGCAGCGTAACCAATGCACCTTGTAAGGGGAGACAGTATTTGTAACCTATTCGGTTAAAATCAAAACTGGCTTACCTTGTGCTGAGAAGTCTCCACATTCTGCGCTGCTGGTCCCACTTGGTAACAAATGTAGATTCGTCACTGAAGACGACTTCTCGCCAGTCTTCCTGCTGCCAAAATAAGTGCTGTCTCGCAAACTCCAACCGTGCCCGCTCTTCCGATTCATTCAAGCGCGGCCTTTTTGACATGGCCACCCTGCTCTTCAGACCAGCGGCATACAGCCAGTGCTTAATGGTCGAAACTGATATAGGCAGATCAAGCTCCCTCTTGATGTCGAGAGCAGTAATAGCGGGCTCACAACTGACAGCTGCAACAATCGCCATGTCTTGGTCCTCCGTCGTCGCCAAAGGCCTTCCTGATCGAGGTGCGTCCTCCACGCGGTGTGTGGCCATAAACGTTCGAAAGATCTTGCCTACAGCATATTTTGAACATCGAACCTCTCTAGCTATTGCTCGCCGACTGCGCCCGGTGATAAAAAGATCTGGCATTTTCTGCGTCTTAACAACACCAAGTCGTGCCATGCTTGATGCTTTGCAATCACCGTTAAAGCGAATCAGTTACCGCACTTCTTTGTATTCTGACGCAACCAGAAAAAAGGCGCCATGGAGATGAACACGTAGCACCGCCGTCTTTGATAAGGCAAGAATTTTGGTATGAGTAACTGCAAGCTGAATGCCCAATCATCCCAAAATGGAACGTAATGCTTTGGAAATCATTATCTGTGCATGCCTGTCCTTTCGTTTCTTATCAGGCATGTCTCATCGCGTTTTTCGGCGGGATCCGCTTTTGCCACTCGCTGCTCGCTATGAATCGCCGTGTCACCATCGCTGCGCGTCTGTTTCGGCTGCTGCGACGGTCAACAGTGCTCCGATCCCTCGCGCGCGCCTGAGTAGGACAGGCTGCGAACGTCACGGGCGTTCACCAAGCTTTAGGCAGTCTTGAGATTTGATTGGTAATGTTCAGAAATAATCTCGTATGTGAAGCCGAAAGATCGACGGCTAAAAAATTAGCGAAAATAACTACACAAATAAATTTTTCATATACCCTTGCTGTGTCAACAATCAATCATTATTGCCCTGAAAGACATGCATAAAGAAATTTTTTTCATAGCCTACATGTTTCTCGCCATATGTTACGTAAAGTCGATGCATACGAAGAACTACCGCGCTTCGGTACTCAGCAATATTTAAATACAAGCGAACAGGAGAAGCAATTGATTTTTGAAATTGAGAAGCAATGAAAGCGCTGAAATCAACTAGTTTTGTACCAAATTATATATACGTGGTCTGTTCTGAACGTAGTAGGACTCATTTTTTTAAACAAAATTTATTCAAGAGAATAGTACAAACGATTACAATTTTTCAAGGTAAGCACCCTTCCGTACCTACACGCTGCTGCCAATGAGTTTTACAGTTTTCGTACGCCTCCAGGAACGCCTGGACCGGAATGCTCTTTAGCTCCCTCGTCACGGCCTGTTGTACCACCTCTACCGATCCGTGATGTTTCCCCTTGAGCGTCGATTTTATTCTCGGGAATAGAAAAAAGTCTGGCGGGGCCAAGTCGAGACTTAGGGGGGCTGAGGCAGCGTTGCCGCCTTGTGCTGGGCAAAAAATCGGGGTCCTCATTCACATGAAGATCCTACCGGTTGGCCTTTTTCTCTTCTGACAACACTCCCGGCACCAACTTCGCGCACGCTTTCCTCATGGATAAGTTTTCTGTCACGATCTCAAAAACTTGGGTTTGAGGAATGCTCAAGTCATCAGCAATCATTCTGATACTCATTATGCGATCATTGTTAAGTAAATGTTGCACTCGCTACACATTTTCATTGGTCTTGCTGGTCGAAGGGCGTCTGGAGCGGTCGTCTTCCTCCACTCTTTCCTTACCTTCTCGAAACAGCTTGTGCCACTCAAAAAACACCTGATCTACCCATGGAAGCGTCACCGTAGGCCTCCTTAATCATATTGTGAGTCTCTTTGCCCGTTTTACCAAGATTTACTCAAAATTTGATCGCGTATCGCTTGTCCAGTAAACGCTCGATGATTCTGCGTGACGAGACGTTTAGACAGGGGTTCACAGTAGAAGCGACCTCCTCTCTTCAACGGCCGAGAGCCGACTGCCGATTTTCCCCAGCATTCCCAATATCCCCCTTCAACGATCCTGCACGCGCAGACCACCTCTGGTCCGCCCGTTCGGCCAGGAAAAAACCAGTCCTACTACTTTCAGAACAGACCCTGTATATATATGTAGGTTGCACAATAAATACAGTTCATATATCTTGTGCACGGCAATTCTTTCACCCTGTGCTCTATTTTGCAAAGATAGGACTTTTCAAATTGGTTATTACAGCTATCATATGCAAGATTGCATCAGCATAAGCAGTGAGTTCGCATGGAACCTTATGTGTGATATCAAATATTTTCAGCCGCTGAATGATCCTCTCAACACGTATTCGCACAGAGGCAGTCTCGTGCGTGGCGTTTACCTCTGACTCAGTGAACTGCTGGCTACTAGCAAACGGTGGCATTACCGATGTCGCTGTATAGGCACCGACACCTGTCTTTATGCCAGGGAAACCCTTGTCTGCTAAGACAAGGTCGCCTGGCTCTAGAAGTGACAGTAATCCAGACTCAACAGTTGCTACTGAATCTGTTGTTCGCCCTCCAAATCCTTTTGACACGAAAGTTACGAGTCCATTGGGTGCAATACCAATTATATATTTGATGGTATGCCTGCTTTTGTAATGTGAATACCATAGGTCCTGTTTTTCCACTCCATGTGGGATTTCAGTTTCAAGTTCTGTGCAGTCAATTATTACTCTACAACTCGGGTAGTGCTCCTTGAATGCGGGTGGCATTATTGACTGAATAACGGTTCGTGATGGCCAGTAAACCCCACTTTTTGTAGCAGCATTCAAATTCACAAGGATTGCCTTGAAGATGCGTGCTCCGGTAGTTCTGTGTACATCAAAAAGTGCTCCAAGAACAGAATGGCATGCCATGCCTTAACTTCATCAGAAATAGCAGAAGTTTGTCATCAGTACACAACTCGCTCACAGCCCTTCTCATGGGTGGCAAAACGCTTAAAAGAAGAGCAAAAACACTGAAACTAACAGCTGTTAAGGTATGAAACTTGTCTTCATCTTCGCAAAGTTAGCTGTGACCAGCGAAAATGGGCTGTTTATACAAAGCGCCACAGCTTTTGTCAGTAAAAGCCGTACGAAACCTGCCCATGCCTGTAGTGCACACCTCCTTATGGCTAATCTAACATGAGGCATGCCCATCCGCCAGCTAAGAAATGAACGTGAATTCACTGTTGAAGGACGAGTGTCCATCTTATGTCATCGTTGACACCTGGAAACAATAAAATCACAATAACTAATCAAAATCAAGACCCAGTCTTTAAACCCGCCCCTGACTCAGGATATGTCATGTTTCTTACGTGAACACGTCGAAGGCCAGAATCACACTGAGCCTCTTCACTGCTGCCAAATGCCACAGGACTGCTGCCACTGCAAGCAGCTTCAGTCTCTGGAACTATGGCCTCCAAATTTTGCTCATCCACATTAGGAGCCTATTGAATGAATGAGTAAATGACTATATTTCAGCTTTTGCTGCACAGAAACCATACGCGATCAAAAAAGATCCACAATAACCGCTTGACAGGCTTCATCCCTCACAGAAATAAATAAATTCATTACCGCTTCAGCAGCCTGCTTGTCACGCAGCATCCGTTGTCCTTGCCTTCTCCTTTTTCTGGTGTAGTAACAGTATCTTTGCAAAATAAACGAAAATGCCAATGTTCATCTTCTCGAATTACAGATGAATGCATCACATGAAATATCATGATTATCTTCAATAACTGTCAGCAAAGACCTGTTATGGTAATTGGAACCCTTTTACCTGGCATAGCGGTCTTTAGAGAGTGGCCCAGGTGCCGCCTTGTACGTAACAGGAAATATGGAGGGGTAATAGGCTGGATGTCCTTCTTCATTCGCCTTTACACTGCCCACAAAGTGTTTGCTGCAGATTCTTTTGTAAGGAGTAGGTGCCAGTCTGCGCCGTCTTTGCTGCGGATAAAAAAAAAACTCGCTCTGTGTTCAGTTACAACATATAAATAAATTGTAAACTGCGTGGTTTGACGCCCCTAAGCGACTAAGGATGACGCCGCGGTGGTGGACTGCCGAATAATTTAGACCACCTAGGGCAAGAACTGACATCGCGTACCAAACGCGTTTAGCGCTTCGCCTCCATGAAAAAGCAAAGGGGGGGCCGAACCCGCGTTATTGTGGCAGTAGTCGAGCGGCTAATCCCTGAGCTACGATAGCGGGGCAATAACAACAAAGAATGTTCTCAAAGCTTAACACAGCAGGCAACTTAAGGCTACGTGCCACAAGCGCATACTAATAAGTACAAAAATCGCATATCCTAAGCTCAACGGATAGTGTTTGCAGCCTTGCTGAAGCAAAAGTTTACGGCGAACAACAGGCGACCTCATTACAACACCGCATTTGAGTATGAAAATAATGCATTGCATCTGATACAGTATGTAAAGAGAGTCACCACAGCATCGTGAGTCATGAACAAATGAACGGAACAATACATGTAGACGAAGGTTTGGTAGGACGGCGATGCAACTCACTTTTCCTGACGGACAAGAGTAACCCAGCGTTCCCGTCGCTTCGCTTCGTACGGCTTGCTGGGAAACCTAAAGAAACTTGTTCCAGGTGAGTTCGCGTAGGTGCTGTTGCAATTTACAACGCAGCAATTGATGTTAGAAGAACGTAATGGGCGACCGACGCACTGAAACAATCGCACGCTCGGACAGCGTCACGGCTCGCGTCTCCCGCCAGCTCTCCGCTTTTTGCCGCGAGGGGCGCCCTTATCGGTGCCGGAGTTACTCCTGCACGGAGCCTATACGCCATTTTAACCCCTTTTAATATAACTTCTCCAACACATACATGTTCGAGGTTTTTAAAGATAATGTCATGACATACACGGTCAAAGGCCGTCCACATACACGATCAAAGGCCTTCTCTAAACCAATTTGCAACATTGCGACTCGCCTAAAGCCAGCGTCACAGCTTTCCAATATACTCCGAGTGGCATGAACATTCGTAAATGTGGTCCGCCCTTGAAATCCACACGTCTGGTGGGGGGCAACAGATGTTCATTACTTACTGTAAACGTTTGGCTAGTACTTTCATAAAAAAATTATAAACAACATTAGTAAGCATTATCGGCCGATAACCAGTAACTTGCATAAGCTTAGCAGGATTGTGAGTTTTCGGTATAAGTATTCTATGTGCACATGAAAACGACGGTGGTAAAATAGCCATTCTAAATGACTGTTCATAAACGCATTGTAAAATAAGAGGAGCAGTTTCGCGTTTCAGCGCCTTATTCCGCTGTTATACCGTCAAGACCTTGCGATTTTCACAAGCTCATCAATAGCGTATTCCATATCAGCTGTTGATAAGTAGGCAGACAGGATGTCAGTATCTTAACTGGTCAGTGTGGGTAATAGGCTTGAAAATTCAGCCTGAAAGGCCTGTATATCCGCCGATTTGGAAGCGAACAAATCACGCTAATACTGACTGAAAGCCTCCCTTATCGCTTTGGATCGACCGTCAGAGCACCTTTGTTTTCAGTTTCTACGATATCTTTCCTTCTAGCGTCTTTTTTTTCTGCCGTCAAATTCCGCCTTCTGGGCAGGTAATCTGCCGGATTGCGGTCTCTTTGTGCACGGATTGCAGCTCCCTGAAACCTTGTCACATCTCAAAGCTTGGCTTTAACTTCGCTGATAAGATCAGTGTACAGTGCTGGAGCTCCATTTTCCTCTATAATCAATTCTTTCAACATCTGTTGTAGGTTCTTTTCTTCAGGTTTTTCCGCGTGTTTGATTTCTATGGACCTTTCGATAGCCCTTATTTTGACATCAACTTTAAATTCCTCCCACTTTTCTGCCCAGCTTTTCTCATAAGTCAACCAAACTTTTTCTAACACGTTCCCTATTTCTAAAAGAGACATATCATCCTTTAATAATTTTGAATTAAGCTTATAGAAGTCCGAGCTGAATTTCGCTTGGGGTGTTACGTGCTTTCCCATCGTAAATATGACACAACAGTGATCGCTAAATGTAACCGGTTTGACGTTCTAGTTATCTCAAATCGCTGCTAACTCAAGAGAAACGAAAGCTCTATACAGCCTAGCATGACTACGTCCTTGGAAATGTGTATAATGACGTCTCCTCCCTTTGCAAACTGGGTAACGTCTTGAAGTGAACACTTTTCAATGTTTTTTTTTTTCAAGAAAACAGCACTTTCGCTTTCGGTAACCGCCGAACCTGATCGGTCATCTGCACTGATAACACGATTAAAATCCCCCAAAAGAATGACAAGTCTATTGCATTCCATGTACAGTTCCCGGAAAAGGAAAAGACGTTCACGCGGTTTTGTAGGAGCATACACACAGAAAACTCTATAACAGATCACAAAGCCGTACAACAGATCACAAAGCAGAAACCTTCCCCTCGTGCAAAACAGCACTGCTTGTTCCTCGATACCAATACAGCTCCTAATTAACAGACAACAGCCCGCTAATACCCCCACTCCACGACTAGCACGCACATTATAACGAGGTTTGAACTGTGAAACCATAGCGTCTGTCGCGCTCTCACTCTCTACCTTTGTTTCCTGCAGTACATGAATGTCGAGGTCTTTCTCATACAACAGACGCCTTAGATGACATTGTTCGCTCCTATCTGCTAGTCCATGTACGTTTAACATGCCGCATTTTAAATTTTACGGAAGATAAGCCATGCTGAGAATGCTGAGCACGAAAAAGACACAGGTGCCTTACCAGGCGTCCGCCTTACCCCATGAGAAGGGGCGATTAATCAGCGCGCCTTGCGCTGCGTACGGGTGACGCGGACGAACACCGAAACTCAGGCACATGCTTCCCCTTGGCCCCGATGACTCTGAGCCACTGGCGCTCAAGGCGTTCCAAACTGACCTCGGTGGGAGGTTGTGAAGGGGATGGCAACACCGTCTTGGCACGCTTTGCGGGGCCGAAGGTGTCATCTTGTGATGCCCCGTCATGCTGGATTGGATCCTCTTCGGCGTTCATTGCAGAGGCCTGGTCGACGGCATACCAGTCGCGTTGCTCACAGTGCCTTGCTCGTTCGGCATCTCGCACGATGATTTTTTCATGTTTCCGTCACAGACGTTTCCTCGTTCACCAGACGCACGGTTCTTCCTACGGTCATCAGGGGTCGTAGTTTCAGCTTCACCGATGTCCATGATGTCCTGTTTATAGTCGCAGTCCTCTGAAGCCGCCCCTATCACATTGGCGTACATGCGTATGCAGTCCTCACGGACATGACCACAGACGCGGCACTTAGTGCAGCCAGGCGTCTGGCAGTCGCGGCGGAATGACCGCATCTGTGACACCGGAGTCAAACAGTTGTTGTACTAGGCACAAGCACGGAGCCCCCGTAGAACTTGAAAAGATGCGGTAGCTCCTCCGCCGTGACCCCCTCTTTAAGCACCATTCTAGCGACAAGTATTGTCGACTCCGCTGATTCAAATCCCTAAACATTCTATTCCTCATGCCGAGTCTCCATCACTACAAACTCTCTCAGGGCCTTCCGAACGGTCTCACTGGGCATGCGAAATGGAACCCAGTGAATCTTCTCCTTGATCTCCTTACGAGAGCGGTAAATAATGGGACAATAACCGTCTTTCACACTCAGGCCCCCGGCCGCAAGTACAGCGTCCTTCGCCTCCTGGCTGCAGAACCTCACGAGCCAGAGATGGCTCATCTGGTCAGCACTAATGGCGCTGATATCGTTAAGGACGCCGGCATCTCCCTAATGGCTGACGAAAGTCCTCTGTTCGACACGGACACTTCGAGGTATCACAGTGCAAGAAAACACAAACGCATACCTTCATCAGCTGGTAGCGACGGTAGCGGAAAGCGATAACCAGGGGGAGGTCCAGAAACCGCTGCATACCTACCAACAAAGGCCATTGCAACCAAGGTTACTAGAACCAACTCAGTTTCACAGCTCCCCATACCGCCCAGCGGAGGAGTGTGTCCCAAGCGGCGGTCGCGAGAACTAACGGCGCTGCAGTCGAGTCTTGCTTAGGGTGCCTCGATGCCCAGCGCTGCGCGGCGCTGGCATCGAGGCACCCTAGTCTTGCTTAGTCTTGCTCCCTGTCGGGCGCGTCGTCTGCTACACGCTGCGCGGAAGCGGGGAGCGGCCGGCACATATGAGGTTTTGGTGAGCTGCTTTTGCGGTCTACATGGCTGCACTTCCATTACGGCAGCTTTTGCTTCGAATCTGCGTGTTGTAAGGACTAACTCGCCACGACGTTGACAGAGCAGTTCTTGTGATAGCTCGTATCTCCGCATGAGCTGAGTTGTGGCCCCTCACAGAATTTCATTTCATCGACCTGCTTCAAAAGAGCTTCTACATCAGAAACACTCTCAACGTGATATGATATCTTGTGCAGTTTGCTGTACGCGTTCATAGTACATGATATCCGCTCATCAATCACAATGGTCTTCTCAACAAGCAAGTTCGCCTGCACTAGACGGCGAGTGTAAAATATGCCGCATCTTTCGTCAGTTTTGTCATCACAAAAATATTCGAATTTCCACTGCGTTGTCGGTAATGCTGCGGACTAAAGACGGTCAAGATTAAAATCATTTTGTGCAGCGCAGCTGTGCGGTTCGGAATGCACTGATGCGCTCTCCGAATCCTCCAAGTTACCTCTTGGCACTGCTGTCGCGACACACAGGGCACCGCGATCCATTGGAGGCTATCTCTTCGGCGTAGTGCATTTCGGCTAAGATATGCGCCGGCCATGAAGGAAACAGCCTCGGGAGAGCGCCTGGTGCCAGCATCCGTTTCCCTCTCTCCAAAAGCACTTCCTTACCTTGCACTACATGGCGATAGTGCTTTAGAAGGTCTTCTTCGAAATGCAGATGGCTAACTTTGCATTTCGAAGTCAGTTTGCGATCCTTTCTGTGAAGTGCACGCTCCCATCCTTTAAACTCGATGTGGCCTTTCGGCGGCCCGAAGAAATGACGCTCCGTCGAGTCATCGTTGCGATACCCTCTATTGCACCGTGGTGCAAAGCATGTTGGCATGAAGAGGCCCGATGTCACAAAATACAAACAAATTATAACTGAAAAACAGACGACACAAAGCGCCTGTCGCGAGCGCGCTTTAAAAATCACGGGGCACGCCAGACCCGTTGTTGACGAGCCTAGTGAAGATTTTCGCTTCAAAAGGGCGCAACAGGGCCAGCAACCAACGTCTCCGCTTTGGCGGACGCGGTTACTGCGACGCGCGTGTTTTCTTTCTCTGTTGCTGTGATGTTAATATGTAAATAGTTTTATTACCAGTGTACCCCTCCCCCTGTCCTTTCTACTATCCCCTCACCTCTTTCATTTCACTCCTACACACTGCTTGCTAGCCTTTATTTCTGCTGCCCCAGCTCAGGTGCTTTTAGCAGCGATCGCAGATGGCAGATGGCAGCGCGTCCTAAAGCCCCTCCATATCGCCTCCCGCTCGTCTCGGTCGGGCGCAGTGGGGCCCTGCCGGGACGCACGAATCACGCTGTGAGCGGCGAACAACGCAGCGCACATCCAAGGCGCGTTCACCACGAAGCTTGCGGCTTGCTGCCGGTTTGTTCGGCGCGCAAGCTATGGTGGCATTCGTGAGATCGGATTTGTTGAGGGGCCTACCAGAGACTCCGAGCGATTTGTCCAACGGGCAATGCGTCGCGCCGAACGGACGATGGCTTTCCGCGGACTCGCTGGCAGGCTGCGACACGGTGTCGCGTTCCATTCTTAACGGCGAAGCTTAAGCGTGCCCGATCTTTTTTCATGACACTTTCGGTTTCATCAACCGAACGGTGATTTCAGTCACATGAAGGACAAAAAAGTTGGCAGAGGGCTTAGCTCGGCCAGGATACACGTAGCGTGAGCAGTGGCGTCACGTGGCTCTGCGCCAGCGAGGCGCGCCAGCTGTGCGCAGTGACGTCACTCGCTCCTCGCGCATGCGCAATATGGTCGACGGAGGGAGCACGCTAAACGGCGAGACTGGCCAATGTAGCTTACGCTACAAAAACTGCATGATAAACGCTGATGTATAGTTCCTGATACCAGCCTGCTTCAAAGTCTTGGATCACAATATAGGATGTATGGGCAGTTTTATTCTGGTTGTTTCATGCCTCACGTGACCTAAGCACCCATTCCTCACCACAGCCATCATTCGACTGGTGAAACTGAAACCAGAACCGCGTCAGGAATGACCTGATTTATAAATTATTCAGCGGTGCTATACGTTTACGGCACAGGGTCATCGGGTCATCCATAAGTGCGACCGCAAGCGAAAAAATTGTGCTTGGCAGATGACTGGCCAAGCATCAGCTTCCAAGATGACTGGCCCAGCATCAGCTTACAAGATGACTGGCCCAGCATCAGCTTCCAAGCATTAAATGACTGGACCGAGCTTGGCCGCCTTTTTCGGACCGTGCTTAGTTTTTGTTCGTGGCCGTTCATTTGCCGATGATCGGCACCTCCCTAGCAAGGGGCATCGGGCCAGCGTCCTGGCCGTGCCTGGGCAGTCCACGGCCCGATGCTTTTTTCTGGCATTCAGTACTGTATAGTGTAATACAATTATAACTGATTTAATTTACATTTCTGAATACCTTGTGTCATGCAAAATGAAAAAAAAAACTGGCCTTATATTTTGCCAGCGCCACCTGAGTAATTCCACTCACGTTAGCAATGGTACAAATCACAACGATCATTCAGTTTGAAAATTTTATTTCCAAATCTATAAACAGATCCGGACATACATAGCATAAAACTATCCAAGAGCCATAAAACTCTCTGCCTCCTTTTGCTACGACCACCTCCCTGTCTTGGGCCCCCGCGCGCCACCGTTTCACCACCGCTCCAATCGTAGCTTCCCAGCACCACGCTGACGCATTATCACTGACGGAACATGACGAGCAGGCTGCCTCGACACCACAGTGCTTGTAACTGTCCGATGACACACCATACGCCACTTGTCCACTGTCTGTCACAAGATGGCTTGACAGGCGTTTGTTCTTCGCACCAGGCTCGCGCGATGTAGGGGTTCTGCGCACAACACACGTTGCAGGGGGCTCCAGTCGACGCGAAGTGGATGGCCTCGCTAGTAATTCATTTCGCTCCAAGTTCAGCAGCTGAACACAGGAGTCAACACGCAGTTTCCTCTCCCGGCGGAACTGCCGATCAGAAGCTTGTCTGGCGCTGTGACTTAGAAATGGCGCGAACGTGGTGTCATCTGTAACAAAAACGAAAAGAAAACCGCGAATATCTACAGCACGGCTAAAGCTGACATTTCCATCTGGTGATGGAAGGCTGGACGGCTTGGCTTCCATTAGCTGAATGAGACAATTGTCCACCCTGTTCTTCTGCGCTTCGGTCGCGATGGTTTTCGTGGCGTTTCTGGTGTTGGCGTTCAGTCCGCGCGTCCATTCCTCAATATCGGAGATGGGCGCCGAGTCTTGTCTCGCCTTTCTGACGGACCGGAATTCTGCCTAGTCGGACCACTTGAATTCCTGCTTGTGTCGTGTGGGCTTATCGGAGGTCGGTAGGACGATCTCTAGAATCTTATGATGGCTGCCGAAGTCGGCCGCCGTGTTTTTTCAGGTGGCGACCTTGGCGTTCTTGATCAAATTGAAATTGGGCATGGAATTGGTTATTAGTGTGAGGTCGAGGTCTAGCGAATCTCGCCAGTTTTGAAGCGAAAAGCTTCACTACGCGGGCCAGAGCCGAGCTTCGCGTGAGCCGAGCTGGTGAGTTAGGCGCATGCGCGCAACCGAGAAGACGTCACGCGCCGCGCAGGTGGTCGCTCCTCGCCGCAGCCGTCGCCGACTTCGTCGCCTGACCTTTCGGCGCAGGCGCGCTACTGCGCAGTGCATCGGCTCATCCTTGTCGCTACAACTGCGCGCTTCGCCACCTCGCCCACCGTTTGACCTTTCGTTGCAGCCACGTGTTGCCCGCAACACTCCTTTCCGCATTCCTGCGGGCAGTTTTAACCGCGCCGAGTTCCGTCTCCTCCTCAGCCTCCGTACAGGCAGTGTGTGGACGGCCGAACGCCTCCACCATTGTCGTGGTGCTCCCAGTTCATTGTGCGCGAACTGCGACAGCCATGACGTCAAACCAAGCATAACTGAAACTTTCCGCTTGTATATGCAGGCTTAACCAGAGCTAAGCCACTGCCTAATTTGTTTGCCCTTGACCGTCCTGTAGCCCCCAGGTGCTGTATGGGGCGTTAAAAGCACCTCCAATCACGAGGACGTGCTTGCCGACTTGGCTCGACGCTTTCTTGAAGAGAGAATGGAAGCGCTGCTTTTGGTGAGCGGGATTACTGTGGAAATTGAGGACATAATTTCTTTCCTAGATTTGTTCGGTGTTAGCTGGACGAAAAGGTGTTCAATCGCGACTGCCTTCAGTTCGTGGAAGGTGATCCTCATCGTCTTACCAACCAGAGTGGCCAACCCCTGCCTTCTACCGTGGCGAAAAGTTCCATGTAACCAGGGATGGATGCCGGCGTGTCTAACGTTGCTTGCAGTAAAATGTTGTCCGGTCTACGTATCGCGTGTTTAACGTACTGTTCGAGTAACGGCTTCTTATTAACCAGTCCTCTACAATTCCGCTGCAATATGGGGATTCTTTGTTTTTCATTGGGGTGCCCCTCTACACTATTAGCAAAAAAACACCCAAAAGGGAGGAAATGGCTTGTCCTCTAACGCACACCCAAAAGGAGGTTTTTTACTCCATATATATGGTGTTTATTATTTACTCCCTTATATAAGGGAGTTATTAAGGAGTGAAAAGGGAGTAAAATTTTTACTCCCGATATGTGGTGTTTTTGGGTTGCTTTATGGGAGTTTTTTTATAACCACCTGGTGTTTTTACAAACAGCAAAGGGAGTATTTTTTTGCTGATTTGGAGTTTTTATGGGTACAAAAGGGAGTATTTCTTTGCCATTATGGTGTTTTTGTGGGCAGTGTATGTAGCGTTTTTGCGATGGTTTGGAGCCTTTTTCCAGCATTTTTTAATGGTTAATGGGTTCTGGTTTCATGCTTCATTTGGAACAATGCCTCCATTTTGACAATCTGACAACAGCATGAGTAACATTGTGAACATGAGTTTATTACATGAAAGGAGAGATGACACAAAATGAAATGTACAGATTGAACCAATGTTGTTCTCATTTAATGTATATATATATATATATATATATATATATATATACAAACAAACAAATCCCTGCTGTACATATCGGAATGGTGCGACAACTGGCAGATGGCACTCAACCTGGAGAAAACCATCTGCATGACCGTCACAAGAAACAACCATTAAACTTCACTTATGGAATTGAACAGAAGTCACTTACAAAAGTAGAGCAATTCAAGTATCTTGGTGTGATTATTAGCTCCAATCTATGATGGAACAAGCACGTGACACACATTGCCACAAAGGCACATTCCGCGCTTTATACCATAAGACGTTCCCTTCGACTTGCTTCACCTGAAACAAAACTGTTAGCGTACATTTCACTTGTCCGCTCAGTTATAGAATACGGTATTATTGCCTGGTTGGCCTACACTAAACAATATATTGATAGATTAGAAAGTGTTCAGCGAAAAGCTGTCCGCTTCATTTATAACAAATACAGTCGCCATGACTCCCTCA
Source organism: Amblyomma mixtum (assembly GCF_055824585.1). Lineage (NCBI taxonomy): Eukaryota > Metazoa > Arthropoda > Arachnida > Ixodida > Ixodidae > Amblyomma > Amblyomma mixtum. Next base: position 145,454,434 of record NC_143016.1, on the reverse strand, counting down.
CTGCTTTTACAAAAAGCCGGCCTATCTACAATTCACACACGAGCTAGACTGTTGCGGCTTAAGTTCTTGTTCCTCTTCTTGAATAACGACACAAAACTTGATAAAACTAGATACCTGCTTACGCCTAATACACGTGTCACAAGAACAAAACATGAAAAACATCTATCTTAATATAGATACCACAGTGATGCATTCAAATTTTCATACTTCCCGCATGTAATCCGTGAGTGGAATATGTTGCCTTCTGAAATTGTAAGCCAGCTCACTCCTGAAGCATTCGTGTCGAAGGTAGCAAACCACTTTCAAAACGGTTAACATTGTCACCATGTGTCATTTACCATGTTTCTTTCTATGAGAGTGAGAAGTTCCTTCTCTGCAGTCTTTTATTGTGTACTTTGTCATGCATATGTGCACCCAATCCTGTTACGGCCTCAAAGAGAGGCCAACAGTATGTAATAAATAAAAATAAATAAATATATATATATATATATATTGTCAAACACTGAAGCCTAACTAGGTGCGTTACAAGAAGCAGCATTGTTACTTAAAATGTATTGTAAATGGGGAAAAGGTAAGCAGAAATAATGTGGAAAACATAAAATGCAGCAGGTAAGTAAATATGCCTTTAGGCTTGTGCATAAAACAGTAAGAAGGGCAGGGGATGTAGGCAAAGAAAAATAGACTGGGAACTACAATATGACATTTAAAAGTGAGGAATAATAACTTGAAAGGTTTGGGCTACTACTAGCTGCTTGTGCTCTGTTCACAAAGCCTGGCACATCACTTAAACAACAAAGATATAAAAGCGCCGGCAGGCCTGTTTGCAGGTTTCTGCACGTGTCTCATATGAGGGAATGACAGAAGATGAAAAATAGGTCAGATGCTGGGAGCACCAGCTTTAAAAAACTTAATAAATTCAAGCGCCTTTGCACTTGGCTTTGTGTATGTGAGGTTTAAGAAAGCGTGTCATAAAATGAAAGCATTCGATGAGCCTTTCTGGGGTAGGCAATGTGGAAAACCCACAAAGCTGCGAAAAGGCATGACATGCCAGATAATGTACTCGAGACATCAAAAAGTGGCTGTCTATCGACGTAGAGAACCATCTTGTTCTCAGAAACCACCAGGCAGGGAGTCAAGCAGGGGTCCTCCTGTAAATGCAATGCACCAAAAATAAACCACCAAATTAAAACATACAGAAAGTGGAGACAGTTACAGAGAAGCATTCCTACTTAGTTATAATAGTGCATAAATGCACATGGACACTACAGAAGACACAGCCCTGGCGTGTCAAGTTCTCCCTTTCCATCCTTGTACATTTGTGTGGTGGTAGCGGTTGGTACAAATACAGTGAAATATTTTTCTGTGCAGTGTGCATTATAAATGTTGCGCATCATTGCTGGATACCAGTTATAGGCAGTCAGTATGATTCACTTCCAAGGGAAGGCAAGTGCAGCAGGGGGCGGCAGAAAGTTAGGCGGGTGGATGAGATTAAGAAGTTTGTGCAGGTACGGTGGGCGCAGCTGGCGAAGGACAGGGTTCATAGGAGAGACATGAGAGAGGCCTTTGCCCTGCAGTGGATCTAGTCAAGCAGATGATGATGATAGTGAACTATGCTTATTAGCATAGAAGCTGTCCTATGCATATCCAGTAATAGATAAATTGAGAACTCACCGTAGTGACAATGGCTTGAAGGGACTCATTGCACCTTGAGGCCACAACTTCCAACAGCTCTAGTACTCCCTCATCTGCGAGGCAGAAGAAATTAGCGTTTTTCTTACTGCAGTTGCTTGTGCACGAAATTTCTCTTGAAGCACTGATATGAAAGCACGCCAATGAAGTCAAAACGCAACTAGGGGTGATTAATTTCAGAACTGTTAAGATGAAACAAATGGTTCAGTGCAGAGTAACTAGTTGGAGCAGCTACAGTGCAAATAAAGGTGTGATGTGCTTGTAACGGCATGCAACAAAACAAAACTGAAGAGTGGTTCTTGGAGGCAAAGGGTAGAAGGGAAGGAGCGGGAATATACAATAGGAAATGAAATAAATGCGTGCAGCCATTGCATCGTATGTATAGCAAAAGAGAATGCAGTCAGGTTTTACAATACCCTGGAAATAGGCGCAAATAAACTTCAGTGTACAGAACATACACATCAGATACAGAAAAACGCTTGGAATGTTTGTCAATGAGCATAGAGTCCTACAATAGGCAAAGAAGGTTTGCAATGCGCAGCATTGCTGCACAGGCGGAAAGGGGGACCTAAAACAGAGCTCACAGTCAATGGACTGCTGTGTGAGTCTCCAGTCGATGCTCATAACACACTCGCTCGGCTGCATAACCTGACCATCTTAGGGGAACGAGTTGCAGTTTGAACTGAACAACAGATGCCGAAGCAGTGGAAAGGCTGGGCATCCAGTCTGATGCATGCATGCAAGCTGTGCACATCAGGCAGCGGATTGGAAGTAACCAATTAGGCTAGTAGGACCACTTCGAGGTGCCCAGTTATGGCGACTGCATGAGTACAAGTAACCATGCTTCTTTCTGCATGCCTGGTACCAATGTTTGTACTTGGCAATGGGCTGCCTTATCATGGTGGTGTAAGGATGAAAACAGTAAGTGGCTTTAAAGCATTTCCCTCCATTTCCATGCAAAAGCAGAATTTTTTAAGGCATGAGACGTTTAAACATGCTTAAGGTGCACTACACAAGACCTGATAGGAAGCCTCAGTCCTCTAGGCACCACTTAAGCAAGCTGCAAGAGGACTTATCTTCATCAGGGCAAGTCCTCTTGTCAAAATGTTGCGTAGAGTACTGGGGCTCCACCTTAACCCTTTATCATTTTGTTCTGCAATGCCAAGAATCTCGTCTCACTGCCTGATCTCTAAAATCAAGAGCAGTAGATTACCATGTGATGCACGTGACAGTGTTGCCACTTCCTCCTCGTGCCCAGAATTCAAAATCATATTGCTGAGCTTCCGGAAGCCGCGCTCCATACACTGCACCAGGCATCGTTTGAATACTACATCGAACTCCATGATGAACTGAAAACGTATTAAAGTTCAGTAAATGTTCACACCGAGCAAAACACAACGTTAAACCTACCGCTGCCTCGGTAGATAAGAATGGGAAGAGGAGAGGGCATCTGAAATAGACAGCGTCCGCAGCTGTTGGTGCCGCTCCTGTGCTGTAGCCAGAAGCCGTGGCCTCAGTGCCAAATCATCAGCCGTTGCAACGTTATCTTTAAGCCATTCGTTATGGCGTTTCAGTGACTATAACGTTTCGCCGTACACCACGAGATGGCTGCAGTCCTGTAAAAAACAAACCAAAAAATGAAAATGAAAGCAATCGATGGAATGCAGCACCTGGATATGAAAACTTTCTTTATTTGGCAATAAGGTGGTGAAAGTGCACTGAAATGATTATCATCATACAAGCCAGTAGTAAATATTTTATCCAATAGTCATCGTCGATATCAGTTCAATATGTACCGCAGGACAAAGACTTGCCTCAGTTATGTTCACTTAACCTTGGACTATCCTAGCTGTTCCCAAGGTGTATGCGATAATTTCGTAATTGCATACACCCAAAAGAGTCGAAGCCCTCTGCTATATTATATATTTCCCTTCTCTTGATATTCGCCCCGTTACTGGCAACTACGGGACCCTGGAACAACTTGCCCATTTACATTATACGTACTGTACACGCACATTTACTTTTTTAAGTTTAGACCAGGATATCATTATTTCAAGTTTGTTCCCTGAGCAACTCTGTTCAACTATATCGCTTTGTTTCCACAGCTCGCTGCCCTAAATTGCTGTCTTTCGATGTACTGTTAAAGGCTCTGCACAGTAGTGAGTAAGAAAAGGTACAGCTATAACGCTGAATGCTTAAGCGTAGTCTACCACTAATTTTTAAAAGTAACCATTTAGAAGAATACATATGACTGTTGTATATGTATCTATGTTGTTGGCGAGAAACATTCGTCTATTAAATTTTTACAGAAAGGTGATTAGGGTAGGCCGCTATTGGCCTTTTCCCCTCACAATACTAGGTGAAGCCCCTACTCCGGGGCCCCATTGGCAAGCAACGCCGCCCGCGTCCGGTGAACCAAGACCTTTTGGGTCTTTGGGTCCTGACAGCCGAGCAGGGCCACCTCCCAGTCCTCTGGTGGGGCTGGGGTTCAATCAATCAATCAATTTTATTTCCTTAAAGACCCCTTTTCAGGGGCATTACATAAGGGGTGGGTACAATGTTTGGTGCGACAAAGTAATCATGCGTTATGATGATGACAAAAAGGTGTTAGCTCTGCGTGCGAAGTTCGCGGGACAGGTTATTGTTGCAATGTCAGCGGGAAGGCCATTCCAGTCCGCGGCGGTGCGTGAAAAAAATGAAGCTGCGAAGGTGACTGTGCGTGCACGTGGACGGCTGATCTGGAGTTGATGGAGAGTGCGGTGAGATATGCGTGCCGGAGGGACCATGTAGGGTGCAGTTCGTAGATGGCTGTGAAAGAACTTGTGAAATAATAAAAGACTGGCTGTGCGGCGGCGCAGCTCGAGTGGCTGTATGCCTGAAAGCGATTTCAGATATGTAACACTCGTGCTGTAATGATATGAAGAATGAATAAATCTGACTGCGCGGTTTTGCAAAATTTCTAATGCGTTGGTTAGATAAGCTTGATGTGGATGCCAAATGGGGGATGCCAAATGGGTTGTGGGGGATAGATGGGTTTTATTGACACGCCCAAACCATGTGGAAAGTGTCAGCTACCTCCCCACAGAAGTGGCACGCGCCATCAGAGGATGTATTGAAATGTTTAAGCACCGCCAAGCACAGTACAAGGTTAATGAGAATTTAGATGAGGAGACGCTCGTCAGCGCAATCCAGTCCCTTACGAGGGGCCAGGTAGCGCCGGTGCTCCTCCTTGTAGTAATCGGTGATGTGTTTGAATGTAAGGGTCAGATTGTCTGATTGGGAGTAGCCTTCCAAGGACAGGGAGATAGCCCGGGGAGAGAGTGCGCGGGCGGCCTGATCAGCCTCTTCGTTTCCCTGGAGTCCCTGGTGGCTGGGCGCCGAAATCAGATTGCATGGATTTGGATCTTTCCATCGGTAGCTATATTGCAGTATGTGCCAGGCAAGAGGGAGCCCAGCAGTCGGTGATGATGTGTTTCGACTCGGGATTGGTGAGAGCCAGAGCAATGGCAATCTCCACCGCATGTGTTGCGCTGTAGGCTTTCAGAGTGAGCCCGTTAATTGTGTTCGTGTTGTGTACGACTGCGGCTGTGTACCACCCCCTTGTGGTGTGCGCCGGTAACGTCCACGTAATACACGTGTTGTTGGTCACCATAATATCGCGCCAACGCTTCCGCGCGCGCCTGGTGACGACCGCTATGGTCTTCTCTGGACATGTTGCGGGGAAGGAGTCGGTCCCGGAGGGCGCGTCTCCAGGGTTCTGGCACTCTCTCCCTTTCCTCAATGTGGTAGTCATGTTTGATGTGTAGCCGGTCCAAGAGGCGGCGACCGTACATCTACTAGTAAATACACATCACTTAGTGGCCCACATGCCACGAGATGTTCTCTATCCTGTAGTGCCACATGCTTGCTGCCAATCTTGCGCATGTTGCAGAGAAGGAACTCATTGCAGTAACAAATACTGAATCTCAAATGTAAGTGCTTTCAGTGATCAAATGCAGGCCCCGTAAAGGAAATGAACCACTATAAAAGAGAGTAACCAACAGCTATCACATTGCTTTCATTTCCACATTTAAATCTGGAAAAGTCCAGTTCTAAAATTGGAATGAATTCCTTGCAACTGTAACATAATGCAACCGAATGTAACGGTCCCGATCTGGACTGAACCGAATGGTTTCCACTGGTTCTAGTTAGTGCAGGTTGGCATTCCAGTTGAATTTATTGAGAATTACCAGCTGCACGCAATTCGTTCGAGTTAGCACCTTTTGGAGTTCTAATAGCAAAGAGAGGAATTAAAGGTCTATAGACATCTACATTTAGTTGTATGTTTTATGTTTTTTTAAGGTTGGGTTACAAACTAGGATACATTGATCCTAATGGGTCATTCGCCTGTGACTGGTAAATAATTGATACCTGAAATTCTTCTTTCATGTAATTTTCATTTCAGTTTCATCAACCGAAGAATGCCTCTGATGTTCAGTTAACGTATCAGTCATGTGAGACCGGAAAATACCTCCATTATATATTCTGATACACAGTTTTAATTCACCGGAACACTTAAACCAGCCTGCTTAAAGAACCGGGATGACAAGAAATGATATATGAGCAGTTATATTGTTTTTTCGTGCACCAAGTCCCCTTATGGTTAACTATGCATGACTGCCATTGTTCGGTTGATAAAACTGAAATCGAAACAATGTGAAAAGGAAGATTAATGATAAACTATTTAGTGGCTGTAGGTGTTGTAGCCGCGGCGAGCGAAGCAGAGGCAGAGTGACTAAGCAACATGTTTATTCGGCATGCTGGGCCGTACAGATTAAGAGACACGCACGAGCGATCTGCTCGCTGACTTCTTAACAAGTTCAACGCTCCCCCTCTCGGCGTTGCCATTCACACACGTCACAGCATCACGTGACACTACATACCAATCGCGTACAATGCGATCACATGATACTTCATTCCCTTTCCCCCTAACTGTTTTACACTATGGGTTATAACGATCAGGAGGCTTCCGAGAACGAGCACTGCGCCGAAGAGGTGGCGTGTCCGGAGGTGGCGCACGCTCCCGGAGCGGTGGTGCAGGCAGCGTGTACCTTGCAGGCGAACTGGCGTTCTGTCCCCACAACGTAGATGCTTGGGCAGGCTGTGGTGCTGAGGAATCCTGTGGCTCAGACGTATCTAAGGAAGGGATCTTAATAGACGACTCTTCCGGTATAGAATCAGACATTGAACTAGGCACAGAAGGATACACAGTTGGCCCGGATTCAACACTTTGTAACGACCACTGACGTAGGTTGTCAGCATGCACAAACCTCTGTTCCTGCCCTATTCTAACATTGTAGGTGGGTGCACTGCACCGCTGTTCTACAACGCCTCGCAACTACTTCGATTCTCCAGGATGTAGTCCTTGCACGAGCACATGGTCGCCTTCCTGAAATGATCTCCATGGCCGCCCTCTCTCGTTAGCCTTCTCTTTCGTCTGGTAGAACCTGTCGTCCAAACGTTTTTGCAAGTTCGGTTGGAGAACGGTCAGGCGTGTGCGCGGCTTCCATTACAGAAACAATTCCGCGGGTGGCAGCCCCGTGGTTGCGGTTGGTGTGTTTCGGTACGTGAACAGAAATTGGTCAACCCGATGTTGCAAGGTTTTCTTCATCCCTGTTCTGCCGTCGAGAACGTGTCTCAAAAGGTCCCGCTTAATGGTCTGTACGTACCGCTCTGCGCTTCCATTTGATGCGGGGTGGTACGGTGGCGTCCTGGTATGCCGCACCCCATTCCTGCGGAGAAAGTCTGCGAAATTCTTGGCACAGAACTGTGGACCATTGTCTGTAACTACTTCTTCCGGCAGACCGTAGGACGCAAAGACACTCCGCAGATTTTCAATGGTCTTCTCGGTAGAGGTGGATGGCATTACGAACACTTCTATCCACTTGGAATGCACATCCACTAGGACTAGGAGCCATTGGTTATCTGTAAAAGCGAAGTCCAGATGGATTCTTTGCCATCGGCGAGTTGGCCAACCCCAAGTTAGCAGTGGAATACGTGGCGGAGCATTTTTTGTTAACTGACACGTGTCACAGCTTTTCAAAATCTGCTCAATGTCCTCCGTGAGCTGAGGCCACCACACAAAGCTACGGGCGAGCATTTTCATGCGCGTCATCCCGGGGTGCCCTTCGTGCAAAAGATGCAACACCTGTTTGCGCAACCCACGAGGTATAATCACTCGATTTCCCCATGTAACACACTGCTGATCTACAGATAGCTCATGTCACCGAATGAAATAAGGCATTAGGTCATCATCTGTGACATGCGGCGGCCAACCACTCATCGTATAGCACAGCACTTTCGACAATACTCTGTCAGTTCGAGTGCACTTCTGAATTACAACAGCAGACAACGGCACTTCATCAACAACTGAAAAGAAATGTGCATAAATCGAGACATCATTGCAATTTTCAAGTGGTAACCGTGAAAAACCGTCAGCATTTCCAACCACTCGACCTTTGCGGTAAACCCAACGATAATCGTACGCTGCAAGCAGTAAATCCAAGCGTTGCATGCGGGCTGCTGTCATCACTGGTACGGGCTTACCATGAGCGAGCAAGCCTACCAATGGCTGATGGTCGGAGTAAATCTCAAAGCGATACCCGAACAGATATTTGTGGAACTTTTTCAGCCCAAAAACAACAGCCAAGGCTTTTTTTCGATGTGAGCATACCCCTGCTGTGCTTTACTTAACGTTCTGGAAGCATAGGCAATTGGCCTTTCGTTGCTTCCAATCTTATGAAAAAGAATGGCTCCTACGCCGTAAGCCGAAGCGTCGCACACTAGTCCTATAGGCTTTTTCTGGTCGTAGTATGTCAGCACATTGTTTTGTGTCAACCAGCTCTTACTGTCTTGAAATGCTTGCTCAGCTTCCTGTGACCACTGAAATGCCTTTTCTTTTTTTTAGAGCATTGTACAGAGGCTTAAGCTTAGCTGCCATGTTCGGTACAGACTTCCCGTAGAAGTTAATCAAGCCCAGGTAAGCTCGCAACTGTTCCGCATCCTTTGGACTTGGTGCCTCTTTTATCGCTTTCACCTTTTCATCTGATGGCCGAACGCCCTTGTCGTACAGAATGTGGCCTAGGTAAGAGACAGACGTCAGAAAGAATTTGCACTTTTCCTTTTGCAATCGTATGCCTCTCTCTAGAAAACGTGCCAACACCCTTTCCACTGGATGAAAACATTCGTCAAATGTTGAACCTGCGATATGTACATCACCCAAGTAGCAGCTTACCCGCTCAAGCCCTTTTAACACATCATCCATGACAGACAGGAAAATAGCAGGTGCACTTGTTATGCCATAGGGCAAGCGCGTGTACTTGAAAAGCCCCAGGTGTGTATTGACAACCACCACTGATTGTGCCTCCGGATGCAGTTCCAGCTGTTGATACGCTGTCGACAAATCAAGCACTGTGAAATACTTGCATCCTGACAACTTTGCAAACAAATCTTCCATCACGGGAAGCGGATAATGGTCAGTTCGCAGGCACGAATTCAATGTAACCTTGAAGTCCCCACACACTCTGACTTTGTTGTTCGCTTTAGGCACAACAACTAGGGGCGTCGCTCAGTCGCTTTTCTGTACAGGGACTAACACTCCCCTGTTCACAAGACACTGCAATTCAAGTGACACGGTTTCCCTCAAAGAAAATGGCACCTGTCGCGCCTTGCAAAATACGGGATTGCTCCCCTCGTTCAAAACCAGCCTGACTGGACTACCTTTGATCAGCCCCAGAGTGGGCTCGAACACCTTTGCGTACTTCTCAAGTAGCGCCGCAACTTTGTCTAAACACACTCCATACACACTTGACCAGTCTAGCTTAAGAGCCTCCAGCCAGTCACGCCCTAGCAACGCAATGTCGCTATTGTTGTGGGTTTTAACAACAATGAGCGGAAGGTGCTTGCACTGACCATTATGTTCGACTGGAACCGTCAACTTCCCTGTGACTGTTCGCGGCGACCCACCGTATGTCCTCAGCTTGCCAGACGTACAGTCGAGCGCGATTTGAATGTTATCGCGCGAGCGTCGACCAGCCTAGCACTCCAGGCACCTGGTGGCCAGTTTTGGAACAGGAAAAATCATGATTTCGCACTCTTCTCTCCCTCGTTCGCTGTTCCATGCAACAACCATCACCCCCGCGACGAACCACCGCCCTTCCTCTCTATTCTAAGCTTTCAATTTGTTGCGATAAGGTGTGGACTTGGTTACCTCGTATCTTCACAGGCGATAACAAAATTGGTGGGGAAGATATGGTAAAGCCAGTGCTTGGCACTTCTTGATTTTAACGACTTTGAAGTTGGAAAAAAATATATCAACGCAGCATCGCCTCTTCATATAGCCTTTGTTCACCAGATAATACCGAAGAATACGCCGTGCGCACTACGATCACTGCCTGTTCGCAGAACCAAAAAAGAAACTGATAGCCCAGCAGGGAGTGACGGCTGCTGAAGGAACAGCAAAAAGAGAGGGAAGCTGGCCGGATACCTCCCTCGCCTCGGCAGCGAATTCTGGGCCATGGCGCTGTTCATGTTCCCGGTCGACGCTAGCACGATAACCTTCAAATCGCGCTCGACTGTACAACAACACTTCGTCACAATCCGCGTCCTCCACAGCTACCGAATTAGCCGCATCTCTAGACTTGAACTTGCACATTTTCGCCAAGTGTCCGTAACGCTTGCATACACGACAATGATACTTGCGAAATTTGCAGTTCGATGCTTCGTGCGCTGAGCCACACCGGAAACAGTCCGGCGATTCAGACACTGTCCCTTGCTAGTCCTGCACCGGATGAACGCTGCTGCTGGCGTTTCCAATCGCCAGGCTTATGACGTACGGCGTCGACTGTACCTTGCGTCCCTGTCGGTTGAAATTCGCGACTTTCCTTCCGTGCTAGCTCGATGCTTTTCGCAACGTCGCAGGCATCCGAAAAAGTCAACTTGCGTCTCTTCAGGAACTCTGCTTGCTTTGCGCTGTCGCAGAGGCCCACTACAAAGCGGTCTCGCAAAGCCTCAACGAGGAATTCCCCGAATTCACATGAAGCTGCCAATCGCCTCAACTCCACTGCATATGCTGCTATGGACTATCCCTGATGCTTGCACCGCCGATTAAAATTGAATCGCACTGCGATGACCATGGGCTTCGGTTCGAAATGACTTCTCAGCACTTCTACGAGTTCCGCATAAGTCTTGTCCTCTGGCTTTTTAGGCTCTAGAAAAGTATTCAGCGTCTTGTAAGCCCTCTTGCCTATTGTCGCTCTGCCAATTGCCGTAATAAACATCGAGACCTTGAGGTCGTCGCTCACCTGGGAGGCTTTCAGGAAGTGCTCGAACCTTTCCACGCAGGACCCAAAATCCTCGTCTCCATCCTCGACGAACTGGTCGAAACTTCCAAGCGTTGCCATCCCTGTGCCTCGCCCGAACGCTCTCCACGAACGCCGGTGCCTCCACGATCGCCGCGATGAGTTTCACGCACTCCAGCAGGATCACGAACGCCGCGATGCGTTTCACGTAGTCCAGCGGGATCCCATCCTCGTCGCCAATTATGTTGTAGCCGCGGTGAGCGAAGCAGAGGCAGAGCGACTAAGCAACATGTTTATTCGGCATGCTGGGCCGTACAGATTAAGAGACACGCACGAGCGATCTGCTCGCTGACTTCTTAACAAGTTCAACGCTCCCCCTCTCGGCGTTGCCATTCACACACGTCACAGCATCACGTGACACTACATACCAATCGCGCACAATGCGATCACATGATACTTCAGTAGGCAATAGGAGGTATGCACTGGGCCTGATCCCCCGAGAGGGCGCCAGCGTCGTTCCGGCTTGTCCACCATGATTGCGGTCTCTCGGCTCGCGTAGTACGGCTAGGCTAGTCGTGTTTTCGGAGTCGGCGGTTTAACTCCACGTTCATCCGTGCAGCGCCTCCTCTATCCGTGCAAGCATCCGTCAAAAATCTGAGCAACGTGTTCACGGAGCTGCCGTGTGAGTGAGTCTCTGGACTGCAAAAACGGGCGTTGCACGTTTTCGCGTTCCTGCGGTGCCGGCGTGTTGCGCGCGCGAGAATGGTGAACTGCGTGGTGTTTGGTTGCAACCATCGCACAAAAAAGAAGCCCGGCGACCAAAATGTAGCACAGGTCGACTTCTTTTGCATACCGAAGGTCGTCAAAAGCCAGTGCAAGAAGACCGAAGAGACGACCGCTCGCAGGAGGGCCGAGTGGTTTTGCCGGATCAACCGTAAGGACTTGAACCACTCAGCAAACCACTACAGAGTATGCGGCAAGCACTTCATCTCAGGTAAGCGTTCAGACGTCTCGATGAGCGTTATTTACGATTTCAGTGTACTTGTAACGACGCTCAGCGCAACTTAGAGCAGCATCGTCACGTAGGTGGTTGTGGTCAGTGAGTCTACTAAAAACTTACGATGCCGCAGCGCCGGGCAGTCGACGCTCGCGCGTTCAGGTTAAAAAAGTGGAAGGGAAGCTCACGCGACGACCTCGACATGGCACTCGTGTCCTCTGCTCTTGAATGATCGCTCTATTTTGTACTTTGTTAAAAAAGAGAGAGAGAAGTGAGCTTGTTATCGAAGGTAGCAGAGGCTGATAAATTGTACCTTAAAAGTAAAACGCTGCGCGGACTTGTACACAAATATGCAAGGTAGAAGAGAAAACGCTTTCCGATTAATTTTTTCTGTCGTAAACGTGAGCCGAAGTTCGGTGAGAAGATTGGACTACGTCCTTCTGAACGAGCCGATGTAGACCGGCGATTAAGCATCTCTACCGGTGGCCTTCGCGATCTCCGCGGCGGGGAAATAAACACTGCAGTGTACAGCTCGAAAGAGTGCAGAACTCGGTAAAAGAAGCCCTAGTGGTGTAGAATAAGGCTGGAGCTCTCTACCTTGCTGTAGTTTCTGCAAGTAAACTCCCAGCGTGCAGGAAATAGTCTAACACATGCAGTTTTTGAAAGATTGAGTTTATTTTCTGCAGGCCGACCAGCATATGTGATGGCTGAGGCAGACCCAGACTGGGCACCATCTCTTCATTTAGGGCATGGCAAACGTGTGGACTCTGAAGGTTTGGCATCCCGGTAGGTGTCTGTATTTCTGCAGGTGCTAGTTACCCTACAAGTTTCCCTGTATTGAAGTTCTTTATGCCTTCAGCCCAAACAGGAGCTTGTTTATGTGGTGGTTCCTGTTTAACTGAATATAAAACATTTCCAGGTACAAGAGAAAGCAACGACGGTCAGAACATCGGCCCAGTCCCCTGAAAGAAGTGAGCCCAAACACAACAGCCGACACTGTGGTTTCAGAGGACACACTTTCCTCTGCCGAGGAAGAAGAACCGATTCAGCCGCAGGTTCCCATGGAAGTTTGTGAGAGTAGAGGTACGTCTCAAGGTGCTGTACAGAAACTCTGAATCACCACTAATGTAGGTTCAATTAGTGGTGAGAAATGTATTGTTTGAAAGCAATTCTTAATACTATGATCACGCTTATTATCTGCATCCTTTCAGGGAAGGCTGATTTCAGTCAGGTCACCGAGCTAACGATGGCTCACATAGAACAGCTCGAGGAAGAGAACAGGCACCTCCTCTCGGAGCTTGCAGACACAAAAGAGAAGCTTGGAATGCACATGTTATCACAAGACGTCCTGAAAACAAGGGAGGATATGGTGCACTTCTACACTGGACTGCCAAACTTTGCACTCTTGCTTGTCCTCTTCAACATCCTGAAGGAAGGTGCAATGCATACAAGCCGGAATTCTTTAACAGCCTTCCAAGAAATGCTCATTTTTTTGATCCGCCTCCGGCTCAACACTCCTCTTCAAGATTTGGCCTACCGGTATAACCTTGTATTTTACTTTCTTGTGATGCAATTTGCTGATATCCTTCATTTTTATTTGCAGGTTTCATGTGTCACAATCCACTGCATCAAGGATTATAAACAAGTGGCTGGACGTGGCTTTTGTCCGGCTTTCCCGAGCTGTGCAGTGGCCTGACCGCGACACGCTCCGGGCAACCATGCCCATGACATTTCGAAAGTCATTTGGTGTGGAAGTGGCAGTTGTCCTGGACTGTTTTGAAATATTCATCGAGCGGCCTTCATCCATGTTGCCACGATCACACACATGGTCACACTACAAAAGCCATAATACTGTAAAGTACTTGATTGGTATTGCACCACAAGGCGTTGTCACATTTATATCTCGAGGATGGTGTGGGAGGACTAGTGATAAGGTTATTGCTGATGATGATGATGAAAACTTTTTTTATAACAAGGGAGTTTTGGACACGTCGGTCCTTGGGCCCCCGCACGGCCCCACTGCACTCAAACGTTCATGTCCCGGAGGCTCATGACGCTGGCAGCCCGGCCGGTGGCGATGGCTTGCTTGGCCGGGTCCTCGGAGCGCAGTAGGGTCTCCCAAGCCTCCCATGAGGTAAGGTGCTCCAGGCCCCGCGGGGGAGGATCCGCCGGACAGAGGAAAAGAATATGGTCGAGGGTGGCTTTGGGGTGGTGGCAGAGGGTATAGGAAGGGTTCGTGTGGACTGGGTGATATCGCGAGCGTATATAAGGGGAGGGCAAAGTGCGTGTTTGGAGCCGCCTCCAAAGTGTCTGATGGTAATTGTCGAGGGAAGGATGAGGTGGGGGGTAGAGCCGACGCTCGGCTTTGTAGGCCTGCGTCATTTCACTGAATGAGTGCATGCGCTCCCGCGAGAACCCTAGGTCGGAGGCCGCCGGTGCCCGGTTGAGAGAAGCTCGGGCTAAAGCGTTGGCGGTCTCGTTTCCGGGATTCCCGGAGTGGGCAGGCACCCATATCAGCTCCACATGGCGGGGCGGGTGCGCGGCGAGGGAGTCCAGTATGCGAAATGCAGGGACGTGAACTCTCCCGCGAGCAAAATTTAGTATGGCAGTTTTGGAATCTGACAGTATATATCGCGCCTCCGTGCGGGTGATGGCCAGGGCAATGGCGGCCTCTTCGGCCTCCTCCGAAGTGGCAGTAGGGGTTATGTGAAGTGTGGCAATGGGTTGGAGGGAGGGGTTCGTGATGGCGACAACCGCGTCCTCGCCCGTGCATGCGGCATCCACCCAAACGGCATACGGTTCCGTGCCATAGTATTTGTGGAGTGCCCGTGCACGAGCTCTGCGGCGGGGTTCGTGGTAGGTGGGATGCATGTTTTTGGGGGTAGGTTTAATAAATAAATCGCGGTGAATGAGGCGGGGTACCTGGAGCTGTGTGGGATCGGTAACTGGTAGGCGTATACCGAGGGTGTGTAGGATGTGTCTCCCGGTGGTGGTTCTCGCGAGACGTATGTATTGTGTCTGTCGGTGGGCCTCAATAAGCTCCCCTATCGTATTGTGCAGGCCTAGTTGAAAGAGTTTTTCGGTTGAGGTATTTTGGGGTAGGTGTAATGCTGTCTTAAATGCTGTTCGAATCATGGCATCCAGGGTGGAGATTTCCCTAGCCTGGAGTTTCAGGTAGGGGAGCGTGAAGATAAAGCGGCTGAGGACGAAGGCATGAATGAGACGACATAGGTCATGCTCCTTCATGCCCCGGTGGTGTGCAGAAACGCGGCGGATTAGGTGTGATATCGACACAGTTGTCTGCTTGAGTTTCCGTATGGTGAGTGTGTTTTTCCCGTTGTTCTGGATGTGGAGGCCAAGTACCCGGAGAGTGTTTACCTCCGGGATGGGCCGGTTTTCCAGTGTCACGGTGATGGGGGCTGTGGGACAGTTTCGTGTTGTGGGGCGGATTATGAGGAGCTCCGACTTCTCCGGTGAGCAGGAGAGTCCGATACTCCGCGCATGCGTTTGGGTGAGGATAGCCGCGGACTGTAGGGTGTTCTCTATGTCTCCATCACTGCCATGGGTGGTCCATAGCGTGATATCATCGGCATAGAGTGTATGCCGAAGGTGAGGGATGGTTTGTAGCTTGTGGGCAAGGGGAATGAGAGTGACATTGAAGAGGAAAGGGGAGAGGACGGACCCCTGGGGGGTTCCGACCCCACTAAGGGTGTATGGGGGGGAGATGTGGGGACCGAAGTGAATTTCGGCCGTGCGGTTAGTAAGGAATGTTTGAATATAGGTGTACATACGTTCACCTATGTTCAAGGGGGAGAGAGCCGCCATGATCGCTTGATGGTCCAGGCGATCAAAGGCCTTGGAGAGATCCAAGGCTAAGACAGCTTTTGTGTGACCCGGAATGAGGGGGTCGAAAATGTCCTGCGTGAGTTGGAGCATGGCGTCCTGTGCTGACAGATGGGGACGGAAGCCCACCATGCTGTGCGGGTAGAGGTCTTGCTCCGCCATGTGTTGGGTGAGTCGAGCGAGTGCGACGTGTTCGAAAAGCTTGCCTAGGCATGAGGTTAGTGAAATGGGACGGAGATTTGAGGGTGTAAGTGGTTTGTGGGGCTTTGGTATGAATATGATTTTGGCATGACGCCATGATTGGGGAAGAGTGCCCTCCTGCCAGCATTTGTTGAAGTACTCCGTGAGCTGGGCGATCGATTGATCGTCCAAATTGCGGAGCATGGCATTAGAGATCCGGTCAACTCCTGGGGTGGAGTTAGAACGGAGAGTCAGGAGGGCCGCTCTGACTTCTGTCTCCGTGATATCTGCGTCGAGGTTGGCATTCGGGGCGCCTGTATAGGGGGGCAGGGGGTTTGAGGTACCGGGAGTTGTATGTGTGTTTCTAAGTATATTAATGAGTGCGTCAGGAGAAAGGCCGGTCTTGTGTATAAGGCGTGTGACGTGGTGTTGTGTGGCTGTTTTGGATTGCGTGGGGTCAATTAGGTGACGGAGGAGTTGCCAGCTACGTTTGGAGGACAGATTGCCAGCCAAACTGTCGCAAATCTGACCCCAGTTTGATCGGCAGAGCTCCTCAGCGTGCTCAGTAATTTGTGTTTGCAGCGCGGCCAGCCGCTTTTTAAGGGTCCGATTGAGCTTTTGCCCCTTCCAGCGCTCTAGGATGCTATGGTGGGCCTCCCAAAGGTGGGCCAGGCGAGTGTCGAGGGTGGGCGTATCTGTTGTTGTGACAAGGGTTCGCGTGTGTGTGGAGACATCGTTCATGAGTGATGCCACCCACTGGTCGATGTCTATAATGGAAGCGTCAGGGAGGGCCGCCCGTGCGGAGCGTACAGCATCCCAGTTGGTGATTTTGTGTGTTAGGTGACGGGCCTGTCTTTGCTTGTACGGTACTGTAACGGAGAGGATGTAATGATCGCTTCCTAATGTATGACGCGTTGTGGCCCACGTAATACCAACAAGGTTGCGGCTCAGTGTCAAATCCGGGCTGGTGTCCGCGCTGACACTGTTACCAATCCTCGTGGGGGTGTTAAAGTTGTTGTGTATTGTTAGGCGGAGCTCTTGTACCAAGGACCAGAGACGCCGGCCTCGTCCAGTGGTGGTGCGGTAGCCCCAGTTAGTATGCTGACTGTTGAAGTCTCCTCCGATAATCAATGGATGCTTGCCTGCAAGACGGTGGAGATCTCGCAGTAGCGTTTCCAATGAAGCCATCGGGTGAGATGGTGGGTGGTATATATTGGCGACAAACATCGATGGTAGTGAGTGTGTATCTTGTATGATTTCTGTAATTACGCAGGGCGTCTCGGAGGTGATGTAATGGGTTTGGTGTGTAATGGAGCGATGTATGAGTGTGGACGCCCTGGGTGTATTCGTGGCGTCCGAGTGAACAGATGTGTAGCTAGGAAGTGTGGCAGGGCTATGTGTGTCCTGAAGGAGAAGGATGTGGGGCGTGGGAAGTGTGGGGAGGAGGAGTTGGAGGGGTGCGCGCTTGCCCCGGAAGCGGCGGCAGTTCCACTGAAGAATTGATAAGGAATTAGGAGGGAGCCCCGCCATACTGGAGCTTTGGTGGGGTGAGGGCAAGTGGGTTGGTTGGGGAGTTCTGTGGGGTAGGTGGGCTGGATTGATGCGGCGGATTGAGGTGTAGCGAGGGAAGGGCCTGCTCTATTGTTTGGAGGCGGGCGTCGTACTGTGCAAGGCTCATCTCTAGGGTGTGCACCATGCGCGTAAATGCCGCTTCAATTTGTTGCTCGAACCGCTGGGAGAGGTGGTCGATGAGGTGATTGAATTTTGCCTCTAGACGCGCGTCCATCTGAGCGAGTTTAGCATCCAGGCGGGCCTCGAGGGATGTCAGGTCGGTCTGGGTAACGGGTGTGGGCTCTGTTGTTCGTTTTTTCTTGGGTGGGGGTGAGGGTGGGGATTGGGAGACGGACTCTTCCACGTTTTCTGTTGTTGTTTGAGGTAGTGGAGTGTGCTGGGCGGGAGGGACGGTTGGTGTAAGCTGTGGAAGGACGGAGGTGGGGGTCTGGATAAGAAAGGTAAGACGATTCACCTCGTCTCGCAGGGCCTGGAGCTCCCGGTCACGGGGATCCACCTGTGTGGGCGGAGGGGCCGGGGGCTTGCTGGCATTGTTGACTCTGCCGGCCACTCTGTCCGCCCAGGAAAGTTGACGAGCCTGTTGGTCTTGGCGGCGGCGAGATGATGAACGCGACTTGCTGGACCGACGCACGTCGGTGCGGTCCGCGTCTCGGTCCGGTGTGCGGGAGATGTGCTGTTGCAGTGAGGCGGGTGGAGAGCGGCGTCCCCTGCCTTTGCATCCTCTAGTGCCGGTCATGTGGGCGCCTCCATATAGTATGCAGGCTGGGGTGCATGTCGGAGTGTCCTCTCGTGGGTGGGGGACGCCACACCTTTGACAGTTGTGTGTGCGCTGAAGGGTGCACACGTCCGAACGGTGTCCAGGTTGACGGCAGTTTGTACATGCGTCGAGGTGTCCTCTGTAGGGGGTGCAGTTGTGGAGGCCGCCTCCGTAGGAGATGGTTCTGGGCACCGGGCCCCCCCGGAAAGTAATGAAGATTGAACGGGTCTGTCCCATGCGGCGTGCATCAATGATGGGGGCCGTAGGGTTGCCCACGATGAGGTCTTCTAGAACCTGTGTCGGGGTTTCCTCCCAGTAGGCGTTGGTAATAACTCCCCTTACTGCACCATCCGGGGGGGGGCGATGTAGGCACTGACAGCGTAGGGTTGGTGTCGAATTTTGAGCTGTTGAATGGCGACCAGGCGAAGCGCGTCAGCTTGGTGAGGGGTGCTCATGGTGCATGTGTTGTTTATGGGGTGAATGCGCAACTGGGTGGCGTCTGGATCTTGGATGTCCTTGGCCGCAGCTATCAGGGCGAGGCGAAGCTGGCGCGGTTGAAGGTCGGTTAAAGAAAGGCCTCCGTTCGAGCGGAAGACAATCTTGTAATCGCCCGCAGGTAACGGTGGCTGGCGTTGCGACCTTTGCGCCGCGAGACGCGCCGCTCGCAGCTGGGACGCTTGGTGTATGGAATGTGTCGGTCGTGAGCCGGCGCTGGCGTTCGCCTTGTCCTGGATCTTCGGCGCATCTTTTTGGCGGGTGGGTAGGTTCAGGATATGAGTCCAGTCCCTGGGATTGTAGTCCTTGGGGTTGATGGTCTCCCCGAGCACCTGGACCTCCATGCTCTCGCTGTGGGTGAGGTGGTAGGTGAACGCACGGTGGCGCGAGGCCTAGTGCGGCAGCTGGTCGGTTAGGGGTGGTTTGCGGCCCGTGGGCCCACGTAGGAGAGACCGTCGGCCACCAAAGTAGAGCTGATCGTAGTGCTCACCTTTATGAACGGTGTAGTGAAGAGGTGGGCACTGCGGGGCTCGTACTTCGAAGAAATCGCCGTGTTTGTACGGAGCCGATGCGTAGCGCGTTCGCACTCACCGGCCCCCTAGCGGTCAGAATCCAGGTGACGTGAGAGGTGCGTCGTGGCGTGAAGAGGCACCAGTGGCACCTTTTCTCTATTGCTGAAAAGTGTGGCATTTTAAACAACCTCTTGCCTGGGGATGTAGTTCTCGCAGACCGGGGATCCACAATTGCCGACAGTGTTGGCATGCACTGTGCTAAGTTGGCCATGCCTGCCTTCACTAGAGGTAAGCAGCAACTCTCTGCTCTTGATGTGGAAAAGACTCGAAAGATAGCAAATGTGAGAATCCATATCGAGAGAGTGATTGGACTTGTACGTAATAAGTACAAGATCCTGAAGCACACCCTTCCTGTGGAAATGGTCGTTGGTGAAGAAAATGAACCAACAATACTCGACAAGATTGTTTTCATTTGTTCAGCACTGTGCAATATGAACAACTCAACGGTCCCATTTGGGTGAAATCACGCACAGTTTTCTTAAGTGCTGCAAGTATGCTTAGAGAATTGGTGTAAATAAAGGTGTTCTCAATTTGCTTTACTACTTTTCCTGCAGATACAGATTGCATCGCTGTTTCACACAGTGAATGCCAAACTGTTTGTTTCCTTCACGCCAAGCTCTCTATGTGCATCTCACTTATGCGTGAAGGGGAAAGTGTCTCGGCCAGTACGAACAAATTACGCCTTCTTACTTTTCTCTGTGCACTCAGGGCAGTACCATGTTTTTCCTTTTGGTGCTCTGTTCAAATTAACACACGCATAATGGAACCAGACATGTTTGCATGTCTTGCTGTCACACATGATCATTCTGCCTGACTTGGGACCACCACATACACAGTACACCTCTTCTGCTGGCGCTGAGTCTTCATCACTAGCGTCTTGCAGCCCTGTGTGCAGTTTCTCGGTCCAATAGCGATAGCATAATTCTGGCAAAATGACAAGCTTAAAATAAAGTGCGCAACGTTGGAGCATTCTCCTACAGAACTGTGTGTCTTCATAGATTCGAAGAACAACATAGTCCTTTTGCGTCCAAACAACAAAATCGCAGTACTTCACTTTACAGACTTGAATCTGCATTTGCACCTGGTAAAAATAACTATGATCTGTCCTCAGCACCACTTTGTCGTCTACAATGGCAAGACAGGATGAGTCAGACAATGCATAACTTCTGACCGACTCTTCTCTACAGCTGTATGGGCATTTCACCTCCAGCACTCCCTGGCCACAAGAATTGCAGCTGACCATACCATCAGGGGTTGCAGCCAGAAATGGGTTGTCTTGACATATATGCAGACCTGATTGACTGCACTGAAAATTAACATGAACATTCTTAGATGCAGCTGTATAGGCTTGTGTGGCTTTCTGTTCGTGCTCCTTTCCCCACGCAGTTTGTGGGCTTGAGAACTGTGCATCTTCTGGATAGCATAACCTCTTTAGCAGGGACTGCGACGGGTTTGTTGTCGAAGTCCTGCATACAGCCTTAGCATTTGAAGCTATGATGCGTCCAGCTCTGAAGGCGAACCACTTGGTGCTCCTTGCCTGCTCTCTAGTCTCCTTTTCTATCAAGTCAGCAACCTGAAACAAGACGGTGAGGATATGTTGGTCAATGACGTCTGAAGCTAGCAAAAACCAGTCACAATGTCAAGGCCACTTAAAGGCAAAATCTGAGCAGTTAGCTCATACGAGTTGGTTGGTACATGTCGACGGAAAGGATGCAACGACCCTAAGCTGGAACGAAAGGGAACAACACACACACTAGTGCCAATGTTTGTCTCGTTCCCTTGTGTGCCATCTTAAGGCTGTTATATTTTTTTCTAATTGGTACTTGTAGGCAGCTGCAGAAAACAAGCTACAGTAACAGCAAGAAACATGCTAATTTCAGCTACTGTACCTCATGCTCAATAGACAGGCCTCCAGCAAGGGCAAGACATTTCTCTTGTATCTCGTTCCATGTGCCTGGAACATCTTCATCCTGCAAATTGGTGAGAATGGCACTGGGGAACTTCATTGCCACGGGAACAAAGTGATCTGCAAAATCTGGTTGCAAAGACAGAAGTGCTGGCCGGCTTCCGCTGTTGTGACAAGCTGTCAGAAATGTCCCCCACTCTTCATCTGTCGCCTCTGTAACAGCCCTTTCTTGCTTCTTCTTGCGAAGGGGCTGTTCCCCGTCCATCAGCCTTTTTTTCATCGTTGACGAGGAGAAATTCACACTGGAAACTTTTTTCGGCTCCACGGATCGCACTGTTGGGGGCAACTATGTGTTCACTTTGTCTGTACACACTTGTCCACCTCTCCTCTTCACAACTGCATCTATGTAGAAAAGCACTGCTGCAATGTGCGAGCACGCTTCCCCAAGGCCCGCCTTGCAAGTACAATGCGCAGCTTGCACTTCGCCGTCCTCCTTAATGACAAGCCAAGGCGTCAGTGGCTTGTGATTGACTGACTGAGAATGCCGAACCTGTATTAATGGAAAGGTGCTAAATTACGAAAAACAAACAAACTGCATAGTTCTTTACACTGGCAGAATTTCAGGTGGCGTGAGACTTTAGAAGTGCAAAGTAGGTGGTGAACAACAAAAATTCGTGAATAAAAATTTCTACAAATACCTCTTAAAAACAGTAGTTTACAAAACAGACTAAAATGGCCATGCCAGTGCAGCCTGTTTAGTGTTTCCTCTGCTGTGTTAATGAATTACATGCTTAGGTAGCCTAGCAGAGGGAACCAGAAATGACATACAAACTCTTTAACCACTTCTGGCATTTCTATCATTAAATCATGTAAATTGTAAAAAGCAATTGTACTGGCCCCAATGAAAAAACAAGCCAAAAGCGAAACGCTGCATGCGAAGACAGTCAAGAGGGTTAAAATGGGGCATATCAGCAAAATTTAGTGTGACTGCCTCAGGCCGCGCTCGAGGCCACTCAAATGACCCACTTGGACTCGGAACATCTGAAACACACTAATTAGAGCTAAATCTAAGTTAATAACAGTTGTGCTCTACATGCGCTGCATTAGCGAATTTTGTGAAATTAAATAATTAGGGCATGTACCAACGACACTGCCTCAAAAACTTTTTTATTTTTGCTCTCGCCTTCGCCGCGCGTAAGCTGCACAGAGAAAAACGCGCATTTCCAAGCTACTGTCAACCCCAGTTTACGTTTCTTTCGCGCACCACAAGCATTTTGCATGCATAATACAAGCAGGTCTGGGCAAGGCAGTTTGCTTACCTGGCAAACGATGACGACGCGGCCGTCGGATAGCACTTTCAGGCACGGCTGTTGGACCCAGCCGCTGGTCAGTAAATTATGAGCCTCCATTGCTTTGTAAGCCTTCAGCTGTTCTCTTGTTACAAAGCTTGTAGTGTGAACAAGGTAGTCTTTGATATCCCTGAAGTCGACGCGCGGGTAGAGGTCAACATCGCGGCAAAGTTCCTCACCTCGAAGATCGAGTGGATCGACCCCGTCAGAAAGGCGCACCTTTTGCACGTAGCGAGTTTTTTCTGCATCGCACAGCTCGCGTGCGTAGGCACTTAAGCGCATTTTGTGCAAACTACAGAGCTCCGCTCACGGCGATCAGGTTGCAAGCGTGGGACGAGGGCACAATCGTCGCGTCTCCGCGTCTCACAGCGAGCAGCACTGCGACACCGCACTGGAGGAGACCGCAAACATGGCGGCGGTTGCGATCGACGCTAGTGCCCCTTGCGTCTGACGTCATGTGCATACCTCCTATAGACGATATGCGAAACTGCTTAGGAGTCTGGCAACAATGCACATGCCACCATCTTTGCTCGGTCGAGGTGATGCAGGGAGAGCTTGCAGACTGCGCTTCTTACGCTTTCTTACAGCATACAGAGGTCGCAAAAGTTACCATATGAACAAGGCAGCGCGTGAATTTGTATGCTGTCAGGGGTATGTGATAGTGACTCGAGCAACTAAGTGTGTTTTCGGTGGGGTTACTTCTGGCACGGTCCAGCTCTCGCGTCGTCTGCTAGATCGTGCGTCGTCTGCTAGATGCTAGATCGTGCGTTGTCTGGTGCGCGTCGTCGGCTCGTCGTCTGCTACGCGTGCATGGCATTTACGCCAATAAATGCTTAGGCACGAGCGAAACCTGTCAGCTATAGCTTCAAAATAGCGACAGGAGCACAATAAGTCTCATCGCATAAAAAAAACGGTAGTCAGAATGTGGTCATAGCCCACATTAGACTACACAAAATGTTTGCCTTGGAATGGCTGTGTACTCTTTAAAAAGACGCTTTGCGCATGCGTGCAAAGTTCCCACGCTCCGGCGCGCAAAGTTCCCGCGCTCCTGCGTGCACAGTAAAGGTAATCGGCACTGTGCGGTTCACAATGGACCAGCTTCGTCGGTTCCCAAATTGCGACCATCCTGCGTGGACGAAGGACCTGAATGTGGTGCCTTTAATTTCTGAAGAAACGCTGAAATCGTTCTGTGACAACAAAACTGCCGTCGGCCCGGCAAGAAAAGAAATCGTACTGCTTTGCAGTCGAGGGATACTGCTTGCCCTCATCCCTCAGGACCAATGGCTGCGATTCTGGGTAAGTATAAACATTTCCGCAGGCATGACTGTAGCGTAAAATAGCTGATAGACCGCTGAAGCTCTTATCACTTAGATATATGCCCAGATAACTTTCAGCATGATATATTTGATATTCTTCAGGTGCCGATGCAGTGCAAACGTTATCATAGTGATGCAGGATCTTGACGTCATTATTTTGATATGCTCGCGAAGCTTTCGGAGATTTCGTTGAAGTTGAAACAAGCCCCTTGAACTGAGTGGCCCATGCTGTGTGTAGTTGGCCAATCGCAGAATAAGTCACTGCTAAATATATATCAGAAAAATGCTTCCAAAAAGCTAGTTAAGGTGTTTTCTCAATGTTGCCAAAGATTTAGCTGGCGATTCCTCTTGTTTTTTGATGTAGTTAGTAATCCTATGCACAGAGCAAAACCTACAGTCACTTTAATATTAATTTTGGGTACACTTTTAAGGCAATGCCTTTTTGTTATCCATGCAGCCTTGGCCTCACCTACGTATGGTGCACTTGCTTCCGGAGCCAGAAAAAATCTGGTCAGGCCTACAATGTTTTCCTTACATTTCAAAGCGGAGGTGAAGTGCCTGCTGACACTGCTTGCGAACGTCCTGCAGGAAGCAGTGGAGCTTGCAGCCATATATTGGGAGCTTTACGTCTTCTGATTCTTTTAAAAGAGCAGGGGTTCACAGAGGCTCCACCAAAACTTTGCTTGCACTGAACTTCCACAACAATGGAGACGCCCAAGACAACAGGGCATTAAACCAGCCAGTGTTTTAGACGTAGACTGGCGGAGACCACGTGAGGCGTATCTTTGATGCACGTCGAAAGATTAAAGAGGAAGCTGAGCAGGTGGCAGCAATACAAGGCCTGGGAAGCAAGCTGGGAAGTCTCTCCAACAGCCCTTTTGCAGCTGTTCTCCTCGAAGTGAAGACACCTTTGAAAGAGAACAAGATGGGTCCAGCACCACATGGCTCACCGATGACATACCAGCAAGCCAAGAAGTGCCATGGGTTCAAAACATCGGTATACAACACAATAACTCCAGGAGGAGGTGCCATTTGTCCTGTCCCCAAACTACTACTTTTTGCTGGTGCTTCTGAGGACACATTGTGTGATGCGTTCACTCCTGCAGAGCACCATATACAGACAGTAAGTTTATGAATGGCTAATTTTGATTTTTAATTCTTCCAATATTTTGTGAGGCTTAGGGTAACCATCACTTAAAATTCAAAAGTTCTCATTGCTGCCCATAGTACACCTTATGTCAGTGTGCATGCCCGGTAATAGCCGTCCAGTAAGGCAGCAAAGTTCTAAAGCATATCCTTCAGGGGTGAAAGAAAATCAGCTGCGAAATGGGAATGTGACTTCGTGAGGAACATCTGTGACATGACCATGCAACTGCTGAAAAAATGAAGCCAGAGGTAATTTACTAAAAGAAGGGTAAGAGCTAGGAGGATACGCTGTCCAGAAAGACGCATCTCCCTCTCAAAAGGTACTTGAGAAACAGGAAAGGTAACAGCTAGCGTAATGGTAACATACCTAGTGCACGGCTATATACATGTGTCGGCATTAGTATTGTGCGTAATGAGAAGATGATGAATAAAAGTCTGTTGTCAGGAATGCCGAGCAATAGTTCAGGTGGCTCCAAAAGTGCTTTACGGCAGCATTTGTGTTATGCAGTCATGTTCTTGAACTATAGTTGTGACAAAGTGGTGATGCTTGGATGTAAAAACACTCAGTATATTGCACGTTGACCTAAAATCCAGGAGTTTAGTGTAAGAAATGCTTTGGCAGGTGCTGAATTCCTTCAAGCCAAGACAGCAGGGTTTACTGGAGATATAGGAGAGGCTTTTGTCCTGCAGTGAGCATAGTTAGGCTGATGATCTTTGATACATTCATTAGATGAAGTGTTGGCTACAGTTGTCACTTTGTAGCAGTGCAAAGCCAGAAGAAATTACAAGACCTGTTGAAGTTTCCAGAGGGTGCAGTAGGTGCTAACAATGTGAACAGGATGGTTTGACAGCTGAGTCGTGCAAAAAATGCTTCAAATGTTTCTTTTATCTCAGGAGCTCTAGTTATCTGCTGAAGCACGGCAAATGGAGGCCAACACAAGGCAACAGTCGCTCAGCAAGGAATGGCACTCTGCCCGGAAACACCGACTGACAGCTTCTTCATTTGTTAAAGCAGTGAAGCGAAAAGAATGGACCGACAAGGGTTTACAAAATCTTTTTCAACCAAATGTTCTTTCATGAGTGCGTGCAATTCAGTATGGCATGAAAAACGATTCAGTTGCATCAGAACGGTATGCAATGGTTATGAAAAGTATGGGACACAATGTACAGCTGCAGCACTGTGGCCTCATCATTGACCCGAGCACGCCATGGTTGGGTGCCAGTCACGACAGGCTTGTGTTTGACCCGGAAGAAATGAGCTACGGTGTCTTAGAGATAAAGTGTCCCTATTCTCTGAAAGACAGTGATGCTAGTGTTGTGGCTACCAAGAGCTTCTTTCTTACATTAGAGAATGAAGTCCCACGTCTCAAAAGGGAGGATGAATATTACTATCAGGTGCTAGGACAAGTGGCCCTGACAGGGTGTCTGTGGGCTGATTTTGTTGCTTACTCTGAGAACTGGATAGCAGTCGAGCGGATTCGTTTTAATAAGGAGGAGTGGGCAAATGTTAAGGTGACCTTGGACAACTTCTTTTTCACAACTGCACTGCCTTACTTTGCCAAACAACAGACCTTAGCCACTGCAGTTTAGCCATGTGATGAACCACTGCCTAAATGGATGAGGCCTGTTGATAACACTACCATCTTTTAGGCCGTAAATCTGTTGTCTGCATTTTTTAGTAAAAGAAGAAGAATACCTTGATAACTTTTTGCTTTGAATTTGTTGTGTTTATGCAGTGTGCATTTACGAGCGCATATTATTTATATTTGTTTGGAACAGATTCATCGGATTTACTGAGATAAATGGTCAAGGCTGGCACAAAATATTTCAAGACCACGAGTGAGGTCTGTCGTGTAGCGGTATCTCAAGTTAAGGCGAGTCAGGGGTTCTGGTAAATTTTACTGAGTACTTCGAACACACTACATTAAGGAAATTATTGCAACCTGTTAAAGAAAATAATATGTGAGCATTATTCCGTACTTCTAATGCAAATCCTTCAGACTACGAGGCATTGTTAACGAAAATTTAGCATGGGTCGTCTCTGTAGAATAGAACGAAATAAAATTGTAATTTCTTTTCTTTCAGATGACGTCGATGGACACATACGCCTGCAGCCGGTGCCATCAGAGGACGCACTCGTTGTCTGCCCTTTTCCGCCACCTTGCCACATGGCATGCCACTGAGAGCAACCGGGAATGCAACTTTGAAGGTTGTGTAAAGGCATTCAGGCTGTACAGCTCCTTCCGGAAGCATGTTAGCCGGCGCCACCAGCATCTGTTGCAGTCAGGTCCCCAAAAGCGTGTTGTTCCGTCCGGTCAAGTCAACCTTGACGACCCCAAAGGTTTGCTGCCACCGTGTACAGAGGAACCGGTGCCTTCCTCAAGCCAAGCAAACCTTCCCGTGCACCAGGATGTAAGTGCATCCAATGAACATGGTCCACCTGCTAATACTCCCAGTCAGCAAAGCTCCGGTGCCGGTTCATCTGCTCGTGACCAGTCTGCAGTGCATTTGGCATTTCTCCTGCTCAAGTGGCAGGAGGGCAGGCAGCTACCTGAGAGTACCGTTGATAAGGTTGCAAGAGACATCGTCAATTTTGTCACCGAATTCATTCCAGATTCGAGTGCTTCAATTGACATGTCACAGGTTGAAAAATTCACCACGAAAACTGGCAGAGAAAACTATTGGAAAAATTTGTTTCCTTTTGTGCCTTCCCGAACTGTGCCCTTAACAGCAGGAGATTCAGGACCTTGGCCTTGCAAACGTGGATGTTAATTTGGTCACATCATTAACGGCAGCGAAAAGGAAGCTCTCTGTTGGCTCCGTAATGCCTTTGACTGTTTCAGAAGAAGATCTGCCTCAATTCGCAGTCATAACATTAATTGCAATCTGTGATGCGAACACATTCATATTTGCTTCTCTGCTTAAGGCCGAATATTTTGATGAGAATTTACATGCTTTTGTTGTAAGCCACATTGACCACAATGTTATAATTGAAGATACCAATCACCATGGACAGTTTTTTGAACCCCTGCATTTGTACAAACAGGGAAACTGTTATTACATCAGTCCTCGGTATGCTTTCTTCTGTGAGCGATAGGAGCTAGACCTCATGAACATTGTCTAAGGCTAATGCTTTATGCTTCAATTTTTCAATGTTAACTTATGTCTTCCCTAAAATTCATGTGGCCATTCAGCGTGAGTGGAAAACAAAAGTGAAATCAATGACATCTCGTTGCAATACGTGCATAATATTGTCGTGGTGCCAGTTACTCAACAAGGTTTCCATTTGTGGATGTGGTATGTATTTTTCGGTAACCGTTCACATTCCGTGAGCCTTGTACTAAGGATATGCCCGGGGCACTTGGAGCGCTTGGGACTGCAGAACATAGTGCAATTAATTAACGTGTTCAGAGCTTTACACGCGTACGCAGCTGTATGTGCATGATATTGGCACTGTTTTTGTTCTAGCGAGTAAATGTGGTGAACTAATTATGACCCTATGTTTGCCGCCAAATGTGTATATACACTAATTCACAAGTTTTGTTGTTTGCAATACATTATTTCTTGCGCTTACATTTCTGTCACTGCTTTCTTTCTAGAGCACATCTCAGTGCCTGAGTCCCTGTGTGATACAACCCATTGAGAATAGGCGTACGCTTATAAACTGCACTTTAGACAATGCCACATCTCTGCAAATTGTAAGCGAGTCCATGAAATCTTGTCTCATTTTCCCGCGGGCATTCATAAATGGAAGAAACCGGTCGGCGCGATTGGTGCTTCCTTACAGCACCGATGAAAAGTTATGTTCTTCATTAATGGTTTGCAGTGCCTATTCAGTAAATAATCCTCGGCAGCTTGTAAGGGATGCACTTCATCGTCTTTTACGTGTATGTGAGTACGCCGTTTCCTGAGTGCCACGACTTCTTATCCACCAGCTGTGCGTAATCTGGTGATACACTTTCTGCTGCTCACAGCAGACCGTCTATTTGTGAACCATGCTTGAAATCTTATTTTTTTCATTCTGTTCACCTTTTTGTACTCTACCTTTGCTTCATGAGTGTTTGGCTCCACCAGATAATGTCACGCGCTTATGGTATCCCAGTCCTAT
This sequence comes from Amblyomma mixtum, assembly GCF_055824585.1. NCBI lineage: Eukaryota > Metazoa > Arthropoda > Arachnida > Ixodida > Ixodidae > Amblyomma > Amblyomma mixtum. The sequence goes on along the minus strand of NC_143016.1, from coordinate 145,425,166 downwards.
ATAATGTGCTGTATAATAGTCCATGTGTTATTCTAAAGAAAGTGTTATATTCTGCTCCTGATTGTAATGTCCATAAAGGGTTTACGTGTAATAAATTGCCTGCTCCTATTGTATCTTAACGTTCAAAAAGGGTTTACGTGTATTAATACAACGGTTTGAATGCGGAACCATTTTCATTTTCAACTTTTAATGCACCAGATCACCAGGGTTGGAATGATGACTACATCTATGCTGCACCACATTGATTCAGGAGGGACAAAAAATGTGTTGTTGCATTCAACATGCTCTCCTGAACACGTCTTACGTTTCCGCATTTCACATTTCCCCAACAGCATAAGCTCACTGTATTTAAAATATCCTGCCAGACAGATGACCGTGTGCAGAATCTTAAGGAAGTTATGCAATAGTTCGATAAAAGCAAATCAACTTATTGTGTTCAGTATAACATAATCTCACTAACGGTACGTCTGCTACTGGCCTTCGGTCTGGTGTGATTTTTAAAATCTTTGTCTTATCATGTTTATGGATGTGCCGCTACTTCGTGGGTGGGAAGTCTGGATGTGTTCTGTCACTGCTTGGCATATTTGAATTTTAGTTCAACAATAAATACCGACGCTGTGTGTAGAGAAAATGAGCCAAGCCCTGGTCTTCAGTGTTGTCATTCTCTGCGCATGACCTGCCCGTGCTCAGATGTCGACAAGGTTTAACCGGATAGTTTTATATTACAGTATGCCAGGGTTACCCACCGTTTCAACATTATGTAAGTGCATAACAATTGACCATTGGGAGCAAGAGTATTTCATGGAGCGCCTGGAAAATCAGAGAACGTAGAAACGTTGCCTGTCAGTGTGTAAGTTAGAGGTCAGGCCATCATATAAAGGTTGGTAGGCATGAAATTTTTGGTTCAGTGTTTCCGTTGTTCTTCGTGGTTCCGTGTTCACTGAGCGATCCTCTTGGATCTGCTAGCGCGTAATCGCAGGAGGTAGTCACCTTAGACCAGTAAATAATTTATAATTAAAGACTCACAGGTGGGCTAAATTATTCCGCATCCCTCCACTACGGCGCCCACTTCTCTCTTTCGACTTTCACTCCCACCTTCCTTCCTTCCCTCACTGCGATGTTGGGGTGTCCATCGATAAATGAGACATTAACTGTGCTCCTTTCCTCGAAACCAATTTTCACCTGTTGTGATTCCGGCTCTTGAGGCAGGCTGGTTTGACGGAGAAGTTACTGAAAACAGCGAAGCAGTGATTACGCCGCACTTTCTTTTATGCCTCGCATCAATATACGGTGACCTTTAACGGCACAGCCATGGCTGTTGAACTTGAAGCAGGCGAGGGAAGCAATTTTTTAGCCTTTGTAAGCGAACATCACACAGTGAATCACGCATATTAGCATCTTAAGCATGATTTGATTACAAGGCAGAAAACGCACGGCCAAAAATTTGCTGTCTATACACTTAAACGGCCATACCATTGTTGCGAAAGGATTACAGCGCACGTCAGGAGTACAATCCGCCGTCCGATGTCACAAAAATCACTGACTGATCGAGAAAGGCCACGTGATCTTGTGTCGTCATCCCAACGTGCTCTGATAGGCCAAACGAATTGCTCGAGCGAAGTCACATGACCTTGTCTGTTCACAACCTACCCACCGCGGCAGGTGGAAAATAAACTGCTTGCATAGATGAAGGTGCAGAAGAAGGCTACTCGAAATAAATGAATGTAGATCAGTTAGGTGCTTCAGTTTAACAAAAAGTGTAACAAAAACCAAATAAAGGACAAACAAATGGGATATATTAAATGCCGGCACCGTGAGAGCAAGCGAATACCTCATGCTGCAGCTGGTAGTCCGAACACGACACTTGATGGACCGACAACTGTGAAAAAACTGACCCAAACACATCCAGAAGTTGCAACAAAAGCAGCGACAAACGTAAAATCTTATGCATTACTTTTGTGAATGCATTGTAAACAAGACACTTCTTTTTGTGCTCTTGCGAATACCATTCCATTATGTTTCCTGACTTGTTGCGCAGTAATTGCTAATGTGAATTTATCCCTTCCGAGATGTAATTTTCCCATGCATGCCGCTTCCTATACAAAAAACACCTTTTTTACTCCATTTCGGCACTGGTGTATTTGGCACAATTGACTTCCTTTCTAAACTGGAGTATATGCTGGTAAATCCTCCCTTTTATTCGATTATTCCCTCATGGAAGTAAAAAGGTGGACTCTCTACCTTTTTACTCCCCATTCATGGAGTAAACGTTTTCACAAATGGAGTAAAAAGGGCGGCCGCCACCATTTTTACTCACTTTTGGGAGTATTTTTGTTTACAGTGTAGACGGGGGCCATGTTGATATATGGGGGAGACTCCTGTCCGTCCATGGTCATCGTGCGAGATGTTTCTGATTTCTTTTTCTGGGAAATGCTGTGGGTAGTGCTTGTTGATGTAATGTCGCCACAATGCTGCTCATTGCGCCGTCGAGGTTCGTGACCCTGCTAGCTAAACCGAGCACCGTCGCGTATAAGTTCCCGATGGCCCTATGCACGGTAGTCAGCATATCATTGATATCCGATCTGGCCAGGCGCGTCATACTTAGATCCTCTGGCTGCAACGCCCGTTGTTTGGGTGCGAGAGTTTCCGACTCCCTTACCGGGCTGACAGTGAGGGCCACGGGCTGTTTGTCCTTATAGAGCGTGTTCGTTCACCTTTTAGTTCCTGTAGCTCCCGCTTTAATTTTAGTACTAATTCTCGCATGACTGCGTTTTCTCTTTTCAACGTTTCTAGTGCCATGTTCTCAGCGGATTTGTTAGACTGGGCGTTCTACCGATACCTCTCACGAGGCGCCCATAGCCACATTTGCCTAGCTCACCTTGTCGGAGATTTTGGACGGCCGCCTTCTGGAAGCGGACGTGTGTCCATACTTGGACCTGCCTGGGGTGTTGCTGTGGGATCTGTTCTCCGTCCTAGATTTCGATCCGGATTGGGACCGACGCAACAAGGCTGGAAAGTCATTGGAGTTCAGGACTGCTTGCTTGCTCCCAGCCGCCCTTCGTTCCCATCTCCATTTCCTAGCGACGTATGGGGTCAGGTTCTACACGCTCTGTCGGCGGTGAGTTAGGGACCGCCACACAGACTACACTCTGGTGAACACTGGTGTCCTTGATCGGGGTTGCGAATGTCGAATCCCCTGCATATTCTGTTGTCCGTGTTTACATCCATTCGCTGTCCGAGGCGTCCGCACTGGTAATAGACGTCTACCTGTTTCTTATATGCGCTATGCCTCGTCAAGTTGGGCTCCAAAGACCGTCGAAGGCGACGATCACTGTGGTTGGTTTGCCGATTGTTTTCGCCACCAGCGCCAACGGCTTTGTTGGGTTCACTATGTTCTAGTCTATTTCCTTGGGTCCGTCCGCGAGAGGGATCTCCCTGATCACCCCGCTTGGTCGTGTTCTTGGGGACCGCTTCGTAGGTGTTGACATCGTAGTTTTTGCTGATTTGAGTTTTCTTCATGCAGACTATATATCCGCGTTGGCCTGCCTTGGCGTGCTGATTATTGCAATATCCTGCTGCGTATTTGGGCATACGGTGTCTTCTCTTCCCTCTGTTTGGTTCACACTCGCGGCTTGGAATATTTCCGCCCTCACCGTGTGGCTGCCGACCTTGAGTGTGTCGGGGCCGCCCTTGAAGCTGACGACGATCTTGATATCCTCCTTCGGTAATAGGGGCATCCTACTGGCTCTGATGACTCGCGTCTTTGCGTTTTTCTTCGACAGCATGGCTTGCTGAGTTAGGCTTGCGCGGTCTTGCGTCTGACTTGGCTCGCGCGGTGCTGCCATGTAGCGTTTCCGTCTTGCGATCTCTGGCGTTCCTTCATTTTGATCTCTTCTTGGGAAATGTCTTTTCCGCTCACTTGAACCGGCGTAACGTTCGTAACATTCTTTAGGTTTATTAGGGTTTAACGTCCCAAAGCTACTCAGGCTATCAGAGACACCGTAGTGAAGGGCTCCAGAAAGTTGGGCATCTTTGACGTGCTCTGACATCGCACAGTACACGGGTCTCTATAATTTACCTAAATTATGTAGTGGATTATATAGTGGAAATAAACCTAAATTATGCAGTGGATCCAGTCGTTTAAGGCAAATGGTCTTGCTGACCCGTAAACTATAGATCCATAATCTTAGGTAGAGCGCTCGAAAGAGCGATCAATGTAAAAGACATATCCTATCGGAACCCCTGTGTTTTTGATAGAGTACTTTAAGTACGTTCAAGAGTCGGGAGGCTTTCTTTTTGAGACTATTAATATGAGGTAGCCATGTTGTTAGCTGTTTGTCAAAAGTAATGCCTAGAAATTTTGTTTGAGAACAGAACACCCACTGTTTTCTTTGTGGGGGACTGGAATCCAATCTTGTCTCCCCATGTCTCTAGTTTGTTTATTGTCAGTTGTATTTGTATTTCGCGTGTTGTTAGGTTGGAGGACGTGCAGGCTATTTGCAGATCGTCGACACAGACTGAATACATAACAGACTTCGCGATTATTTTGCTAAGGGAATTAATTCATCTTTAGAGCGAAGAGTGTCGTGCTTAAAATGCACCCTGGAGGAACCCCCTTCTCTTGCACGAAGAAACCTGGTAAGGATTGATCCCAAGCGTACTTGACCGGTTTCACAGGATACCATTTAGGCAGTTTAACATCCTACCGCGGATGCCTAGTTCTGCACGGTCGCGAAGAATCCCAGATTTCCACGTTGTGTTTTATGCTTTCCCTATATTGGGGAAGACGGCAAGACAGTGCTTTTTGTGTATAAAAGCTTCTCTGATTGTGTTTTCGAGGCGGACTTAGGTGGTCAGTTGCTGAGCATGCATTTTTAAAACCGCATTGATGGATGTTAAGAAGTTCGCGGGATTCAAGGACTAGCGTTTGTATTATATTCAGGACAGTTTCAAAAGATTCGGCGAGACAGCTTGTAAGGGCTATTAGCCTATAGTTAATAGGGGAAGTTGGTGGATTTCCAAGTTTTCAATAATTTCCAGAATATTTTGTTCAATAAATTCAAGAGTGCCTCTACGGCAGGCTGAGAAAGATGGTCAAGCATTTCATGGTGTATTTGATCGGCTCCTAGAGCACCTTTTTTCCGGCAGACATTATTTCGTTCTTGGAGATTATTGGAAGTCGTTGTTTTTAGGCTATATGTTTTGTGTTTTAGCAATGACTGCTTATAGTGCGATGAACTGTGGACTGCAGCGAAGGATTCCCCCCAATTGTCTGCCTGTTTCATTGTGTTTGTTTGTGTGTCATATGTTGTCAAGAGAGGAAGTGTGAAGGGCGAGAAGTCACCGTTTAATTTTCGAATATGCTTCCACATTTCTTTAGGTGTGATCTGACTGTTTATAGATGAGATATAGCTCTGCCGTGATACTTTCTTGGCACTGCGACGGACGTACCGTGCATTACCTCTTGCGTTTTCAGAATTTACGAGGTTCTCCTGTGTTGGATGCCTGCGAAATTTGCCCGAAGCTCTGTTTTGTTGTTTCTTTTTGCTTCCTTGCAGTCTTGTCCACCACACTTTGTGGTTTTGTCCCACCACTCCTGAAGACTGAAGAATAGCTGAGTGTGCTACAATTAGCGAACTTTCTCTTTATCTAATCGATGCTGAGATTTTCTAAATCTATTTCTTCCAAAGCGGCTTTTGATATAAAAATTGCTAGCCTGCTAAATGAGGCTTCCAATGTCGCGGTTAGTAGTCGTCAGGATTCCTCCTGACCGTTGGCTTTGGCGTCCACTTGGAGGCTCGTGAAGAAGTCTTCTATCAAGCTTTAGAAGACGGAGCGCAAGCGTTTCGTGTGGTTGAATTGTTGAGAGGAGTCTTGGGCGTGGCCGCTCCTCGTGCGTTCTGCCGGCGGCGGTGCTGGCTCTCGACGACTTGAAGAAGGGCAGCTTGCTCCGCCGAAATGGTGGATGTGCCGTCCTCTGGTTGGCTTGCACGGATAGACGACCACAGAGTTGTGGGGTCGCAGCCGCGTTTTTCAGGCAGCGCCATGTTGAGAGTTTGGCTGGCGGGCGGCTCGGCAGCCAGCGGCGCGGAGCCGGAGCCGTTAGGCTTGGCTCGACCGCTACTTGGTGATGCGAAGAGTTGCTCAAAATGGCGGGAAATTGGGCGTACCTTTTTAAGATCGGTGTCTCCAGGATGATGCTGGTTTCATGCGGATGCAGTCGAACCGGTTTCGAAGGGGTTACAACATCAAGATTTCTGTGGTTCGAGCCGAAAATCGACGGAGCCGATGCGCCACGCGTCCGATCGCTCCGCGCTGAAACGGGGCCCTCCTGGCTCGTCTACACTTTGCCCGCAGTTGCTTAGAACGCGCAGCTACAAGGATAAATTTAACGAAGAAGCTGGCACACGTGCTGGGCGTGGTAAATCTGTAGAAACAATTGAGCACTCAAATGTGACGGTATCTATCCTGATGTGGATGCAGGCACAGTCACTTTCACTGAGGCCCTAGGATTTAGACACAACAATGGTCATGTGACTGAATCTGCGGTGGAAGTTAGCAAAAAGTGATTGGAAGATTCCTGGCTCAAAGTGAGAGATGTGACTTAAGGCTAGAATTGTAGGCCTAAAAATATATTTAAAGAAAAGGGGAATTTTAGGCCACGCGATAATACGTTAAATAAAATAAAGAAAAGCAATTAGAGAATGGTGGCAACTGCCACCACCCCGTTTCAAATGAGACGCTCCTACCATCAATTTATCCTCTAATACAGGCGCCAGCAAGTACGAGGAGGCACTATGTAGTTCTTACATCATCATTGTCCGCAGTGTGTTGCGAAACAATCATTTATTAATTTTCAATCAGGCTTTATTGAGGAGGATGACCTGATGCCTAATGAGGAAGTTGGAGGTGGAAGCTTGAGGAAGAGCTGTGATAGTGTCTAGGTTGATGGTGCTGGCACAGCGAGACATGCATCGGGTAAACGTTGCATACTTTTAAACCTGATTTTTTGACGTACTACATGGCTACGAATTTAAAACAACTTAGGTCATTCAGAATTACAGTTATGTTGGCGATTGTCTCCTACCGGCCTTTATCTGCTTGCTGTTCGCATCTTGTTTGCATTGGTCTTTAGAGCAGCAACGCTCTTTATGGAGCTTCTATTTTAGCAGCTATGAGCGGCTGACTGTAACGTTTTTATTTCTGAGCATAAGCACTTTCTACCGAGGCCCGATTAGGCCTAGCGGGCTCTATGTGAGGAGGCTACTCACTCCCACGAAGGAAGCACAAGTAGAGCACTGCCCTACAGGCCAGAGGTGGGACGTCCTTTAGCGGGCTCTATACTTCTAGCGATGCGCTGAGTATCAGACATGGATTGATGGAAAGCGTACTCATGTATGAAGACGAGTGCAGACAGCCATAGAGTTGAAAGCAGGCGTCACTGCACTCCATCCAGCATCGAAAGCGCAGGAATGTCGCGAAGGTCAGCATCTCATTTCGCATGGCTATTTTGGGCATAAAAAGTGAATTAAGCCATAACGGGACTACTTTTCTCTGGTAAACCCCGAAAAAATTGTGTGAAAGTTTGAGTACCAGTTTAGCACTCGAGTTAAATTTTTAATTGAAAACGCGCGTTATTAAAATAATTTGAATATGGACTCCAATTTAGGACTCAGAGGAGAGCATCACAGCGCGTCGCCACGAATTCTGATTCAAAGACAGAATACACGTTTTTGGCAAAGCTGATAATAACCTGGCGTCGGCAGATAATAACCCTGGTCTTCATGGCATTCAAGCGGTGGAGGAAGTCCTCTTCAAAAAAAAAATAGCATAGACGGTCGCGCCAGCTCTTCCTATGGGTATATGAGCAATTCTATGGACACAGCGACCGGGATCGTTGGAAGCGTGTTGCATGTTGTCATGTCACATCCGGCATGAGCGCACATTATGAAATACAGCCGTTACCGTTATACCTGTACAGTGTATCGCCATTCTGCCCATTTTGCTGCGTTAAAGTAGGAAACCCTCTTCGTTCCGGACTGCTGTGACTGTATAGTTGAGAAAGCAAACACTTGGCAGCCTAGCATTCCGGTGACATGGGAAGAAGACTATTAACCACACCTTTAGTGGAAAAGGGCCTTGAGAAAGAAGCACCCCCCCCAACTCCCTTTTTTCAAAACCACTCATAACGCCACAAAATGCTCTGAACGTTGCATGTTCATTGTCTGCGTGTCTGGGCGTTATTTATTGCAAGTTCTCGTTTTTGCGGTTGTGTTGGGCCTCCGTGTTGGAGAGTTGCTTTCGACGGCTCCACCGTCGGTGTGAGCAGAATATATCAGCAGATACGGACAAAAAGTAAGATATGCACATGATTCGCTCCGAACGTTCGAGAACTACATACTTCAATGCTCTTTGTTCAATCTGGTGGCATTTTCAGGCCGTGGCCATCTTCTGGAAAATCGGCTTGATTGCACTTATAATTTTGCTTGCCAGAATCCTCAGCAAGGTAAATATCGGTTCGTCCTCGCAACCACCACTCGCTCGTGCTTGGAACTCTTGCTCCTTATGCGCCTCGATCTGGGTAACCAGATTCACTGCAAACAAAAAAAGAAAGAAACACAAACTTTGCGTATTCATACGCGTGTCAGTGGCAGCCAACCGCAGCCAACAAGTAAGAAGATAGGAACGTATTTGCTTACGAGCTGCGAGTAAGACGGTCAGGCAGAAAATTTTTCCCAGCGCTGTGGACATCTTGCAGTGTTCTCTGTTCGGAATAAAATATGAATTTTTTTGATGACTGAGAGCATTGAGTATAATAACATCATTTACAATAGAACAGTACTCGCCCAATCGTGTGGCATGCGCATCTGAATTAAATAGCCGTCATTCCTTGTCTAGCACATGACTAGTTATGCTAGAATTCGCGTCTTGCCTCTTTGAGCGGCTTTACAGGATATAGGAATCAGGATGCAAATTTAGGATATTGATTAATCAATTTCTGAAAAATCGTGCCGAATCGGTGTGGCTACTACCCGAGAAGCCCAGACGCTTTTGAAGCTTGAGTAGGCTAACGCTATTTTTGATTCGCACCACAATAACCTTACTAACGCCCTCGAATTGGTTCAGAACCGTACAACACGATTCATTCTATCTAATTATTCCTACCACTCAAGCATCTCAGCACTAAAAGCTCGAATCATATTATCCCCCCTAGCCTCGCGCCTTAGGATAGCACGTCTTAACCTTTTTGATAATTTTTTCCATTCTTTGCCTTTTGATAACCCCTACATAAAAAGAGCCAACCGCATCGGGGATACAAGCCCATACTGTGACATTTCAGCAGTCATTATTTCAGCGTACTGCACGAGACTGGAATGACCTGCCCACCGAAGTTGCCATTATCATCAACCCACTAGAATTCAAGCGGAGCATCGTCAACCTTTAAGCTTAACATTTTTTGCTATTGTTTGCCAGATACCGTCCACTTCCTCATGTAATGTCTCCACCGAGACCTTTGAGGAAATAAATAAATAAATACAGAGGCCGCGGCGCGCATACCAGCACAGCGTGTCTGCGAGATGCGCGCTGCGAGAGTGTACACAGTGACGACAAACTTCTCCCGCAATGCGCTGCGCTTCGTATCAGACTATTTGATAAATACTGTGCCGCGTTCGGCTGCCCTTCTCTCGGCGGTCGCGACGAGGGAAGAGGACTCACTCGAAAAGCATCCCATGGCATGGCACTATCATGCTGTAGCAGCTAGAGTGACTAGTACCGTCATCCGGAGGACACCGTGGCTTCAAACATATGTGGGTTGAAGGGACGAAGCGTCGTTTTGTTTCTCACCGCAGATTTCTAGAAAATCGCGAAGTTTGTTTTTACATTAGCTTTGACAGCACCACGACACAAGTGGTCAAATCTGTAGCTGTCTCACCCGAGTAGCGACTTTCTTCGCTCCAGCGCCTTGTGAGGGAGCCGACTTGCGAAAAGGTCGAAAGTTAAGAACAGGCTCATATAGCTTGTGCTTAATGTTCACCTTTTCGCAAGTTCCTTCCGTTCCACGGCGTTGGAGCCCATGAAGAACTGCGGTCGTATGATGCAGCTCAAGATCTGGCCGCCTGTATACGCTGCTTGCTGCACGCATATTTTCTTCATCTTTGAGCGATCGCCGAACAAAAGACCTGGCGCATATTTAAATACACAGCGTTATATATTTTTTCCATGTCGCCCAAGGTTTTTTTAGAGTTAGAGTTAATGCCGCTTTTATATTTGTAAACGTTGCCCGCGACCTTTATTTTTCTTTCTAGTTTGCATGTTCACTCCAATCCGTCTTGTACCATTGAACTATGGCAAGAACTTTTGATGTTTCTAAAGTATTCAGCAATAATACTTGTATAGCTGGCCACATGAGTACTGTTTTCTCTCACTCCACTGTATCGTAGCTGCCATTGGCGGGCGGAGGTTAGTGGTTGAAAAAAGATATCTCACTTATCCCTGTAATGGCAAGAACAGAGAAAGAAGGGAAAACGCACGACATACGCATTTTTTATTCTTAGTCCATCGTCGGTTAGATAATTCCGGTACTGGTTTTTATTATTTTTACATCATTGCGACGGAGTAATTTCGTTAAAAAAGAGCTTCTTAAAAAGTGGTACCTCTTTCTTAAAGGTGCACTGAAGAGGATTCTGAACTTGTCTTTTTGCCGCGGGAACTCAATCTACACGTTCCTAGCATTCTTAGAAACTGCAACTTATTGCCCTGTATGGCCGATTTCCCTAATTAAATCGAATTAACGTCCGGCTCCCGAACCTTTTTTTGAATTCTGCCTCGTACGATGGGCGGAGTGGAACAGCGCGTGAAGTTCCTTTCAGACAGCTCCGTGGAGGCTTTGCTTTCGCTTTATTTTGTTTTTTAGGTTTCCATGAATAAATAGTTTCATTCGCAGATAATATAGCCGCAAAATAAGCCCGCAGAAATAAAAATACGCGCGGACTATTTGCTACTACGGACTACTACGTATTACTCCGCCGATGGCAGAGCGGCAAGCCGCCACGGGACTGGGTGAAAGGCACTCCACGCGTTGGTCGACTCCGCCCACCGTACGACGCAGAATTCAAAAAAAAGGGCGGGAGCCTGAATTTAATTCGATTTAATTAGGGAAATTGGCCACACAGTTCAGATTCCTCTTCAGTGCACCTTTAATACTCTCACGAACATCAGCACCTATATTATACCCTGTTGAAGACCAAGCCACCTATTACCTTTATTTGCTCATCAAAGGCTCGTTTCTAGCCACTGAGTTATCGCTTTTTCTTCTACTATCATGTAATATTGCACCTTTATCTAGCCATACCATGGCTCTTACAACCATGGTTCTTACCCATCCAGCAAGAACTGCAGTAACCTGCTCTGAAGCGTACGGAGGAGGTGCCTTCTCTGTACGGCATTAATCAAACTGCTGCTAATCCAAAGCAGAGATGTAAGAAGAGATGTAAGATGTTAGAGCGGCTGTTACAGCGCCGTTGCAAGAGCAAAAAACAGCCCAGGAGGACTAGATGAAAACTTTTTTCCCTGTATGTCTGAGTCATCCACTGCTTTGAAAGAGTTGCAGGCAAGTGCCATGATTTATACGATTGCACCAAAGCAATTTTGTTATCAAAAGTTCGTGGAAATTACATAAAAAGGTGAGTTTTCAACGTTCTTCCACAAACGAATACATATCTGCAAGTAAACAGCTTTGGCTGGATCTTACACAACCACTGCCTTTCTTCCGGCGCGATAACTTGTAAGTCCGTTGGCTGCCCAGCCATTTTAAAATTTCTTTCCGACATAAATTAGCCACAGTCGACATCAAGCACAGGCTTGATATCCCTCGTAGTGTTTCTGCTCGGTGAGTTGTCTTAAACGGCCGGACTAAAGGCGGCACTTTCACTTCTTTCGATGTTGATACCTGTCGACGCTCCCGTTTTGTTGAGGTGTATGGTTTGAGATAAGACGACCTCAACTTACCGGCGATGCTTGCGCACTTAGTGCTTAAGAACAATGTCGGCCTGCAGAAAGACAAAGCAATTGCGGGTAGCGCAATCTGCACGACGAACTTCTGCAGCCTTTCAGACAGCTGATGTGGTGTCAGCAGCGCTAATGAGAACCTGCCGCCTCCCTTGAAGCACCTGAAAAGAAAAGACTTCCCTGACTGGATGTGGGTGCAGTACGGAGCAAGAGTGAAGCGAGAATAGTTTATATAACTGTCGGGCTATTGAAAAAAGTTCCACTTCAGTCGACGCTGTTGCCTCTCGACGCTCTCGTTTTTTTTCTAAGTGTACGGCTTGAGATATGACACCCTCAACGTACAGGAGGTGCTTTGGCAGTTAGGAACAATCTATGCCTGATTTTGACTCGCCCAAGCGGCGCGACGAACGGTTGCAGCCTTCAGACAACTGTCATCGTGTCAATCACGGAAATGAGAACGTGCGATATGCCCTGGAGTACCTGAAAAATCGTGCGACTGAAAGTTTAATTAACGATCATTAGTCGCGCGAAACCATACGGTCTGTCTTTAGGTAACGCAGTGATTTGATACATCTTCCCGTTTATATATATATTTTTCTCACTTGCGACAAGCTTTTCACGTCGCAAATTTACCGTGGCAAACTATAGCTAAGGCGTCTCTGGGCAAGGTGCATTCTTGAAGCGACATCTTTAGCAATGCCAAAGCCTGTATCTTTGAATTTTCGAGCCAAAGAAAGTATTTTCTCGATTTCTTCAAAATGAGAAGAGGGAAGATTTATGGGCCAGCATTCAGCACTTTGTAAAGACCGAATGCGGTATGAGCGCTCAGTCTCACGCGGTCATATCTGTGCATCAAAATGGTGATTGCAGTGAGGAATGGTGATTCTTCCACAATCAAACTATGTCTCTTTATCGTCGATGCCACAGAAGGCAAGGTTGTTAGTGCGAAACCATTATTCCGACTGGTAAATGCCACGTGATATCTCTAGGGATTTTCACATATTGCGGCGCCTAATTTCATGCGATTCTTGCAATTTCCCAAGGCCCCCACATAACACATTATGCCTTTCCTGCATCAGCGTCGCCAGAGCCACACTGACGTGGTAATGCCATCTTTCTATCACTTGCAGTTGCAATCGGAAAATTATGAACTCGATGCCTCGTTTTCTGGCGTTATGCTTAGTTTCTTCTTTGATGCACCCCATTTAAGCGCGCCCTAATTTGGGACAATGTTATACGCTACATGCTGGCTAAATATCTTCGCTTCGGAACTCTTGAAAAAAAAATGTGCAAGTACGTTTTAAAGCGCTGTTAGCAAGGTCCTCAAGTCTCGTGAAAGGGTTAAAATAGCTTTTAGCAATATCGTCCCTCCCTGGTAGAGTGCTTGATAAAATTGCAGCATGTGCATGTGTGTAAATTGGTCTTTGAAGAAAGGAATAGAGTTCAGTAAAGCAGAAAGTTGGGCTAGTTGGTAACGATCCACCAGAAAATGGAGCATAGAAAAACACGGAAAACACAGGGAGAACGGACAGGAAAAGAGCGCACTAGCAACTGATCCGTGGTCGTAGACGCACCTCTCACTCGTTGAGCATGCGCCACGAAATTCAGCACGTGTGAACAAGGTAAAAACCCAAATAAAACGTAACGTAGCTGTACCATAGACATACGGACTAAACCCAGAGGGAAAAAAACATAAAATAGACAAGAATTGAGAAAAAACCTAATTCACTGGGGTGACCGACACACATAATCAGCACATGCGAAAGGCGAAAACTACATGAAAGCGCGCTATCACTTCTGCTATCATATACTGGGGAACTTGCGTTCTTTTTCCAGCAAAAACACCGAAGTGGAACTGACACACAAGTAATTACCTGCGGCGATTATGTACGAGACCTCCAATATTTCTCTATCCACTCTTTTTCTTCCGCGCCCGATGATGCTTGTCGCACCCAATTTGGGCAGACAGCCGCCCTCGCAGTCCTTACCTTTTTTGCATTGCAGGGGAAGGTTCGAACCATGACCCGTCCTTAGCGAAGAAGCGTGTTCGCGCAACCTTTCGTTCACACATTTCCCCGTCTGGCCCACATAAATCTGGCGCTCTTGTCCTGTCTGTTCTGCCTGTGTTTTTGATGAAGGAAAGGAAATGGCGACGTAACTGTCTCGCATACCTCGGTGGACACATGAGCCGCGCCGTGAGAGCAGGGAGGAAGGTGGGAGTGAAAGAAGAGAGAGGTGCCGTAGTGAGAGGGATAGAAACTATTTGAAGCGGAATTCCGGGCACGCCCCAGGGTCGCCGCACGACCCCACTGCACTCAAGTGTTTATGTTCCTATGGTCCATAACACAGCGCTGTATCGTCTTGTCTTTCTTCGTCCTTGTCTTTGGAGTGCGCTGTGTTTTTCCCCATAGCACTGGCAGCCCGGCCGGTGGGGATGGTCTGCACGGCCGGGTCCTCCGAGCGCAGCAGGGTCTCCCAGTACTCCCAGGTCTTGAGGTTCTCTAGATCCTGCGGGGAGGCTCCGCCGGGCAGAGGGAAAGGGACGGCGCAATAATTTTGACTACCTTGGTATCTTTAACGTGCACTGACACGCACAGCACACGGGCGTCTTTTGCGTTCCGCCTCCATAGAAACGCGGCCGCTGGGTCGCTCCGCTCCCGCGTAACATGGACATGGCTTCACACGAAGGCAGATAACAAGCGCGGGTTCACACGCTTGAGAGGCAATATGCATCTAAAGAGGGCGTCTACTACGTGGACACCACGGGGCCGTAGCCCGCCGGATTCTATACGGCTGCCGTAGTCCACCGGGGATTGAATGTGGATGGGCTATCTCTTCGGGCCCTAAATCCAACATGTCCGGAGGAAGCTGCAATAGCTCTCGCTGCCGCCGATCCATAATCGAGAACAGTTATCACAGACTCTTGTCGAGACTGTGAACATTATCTTCCAGGGCAAATATCACCTCTTGCACCCATATTCTAAGACAGGCTCCCGCCGATCGAACTCGCACAAACGTAACTTGGGCTCCTGGCCACCAGGGTCTACGAGACAATGAGGCCGCTGATGCGGCCGCCCGAGCGCTCACACACCGGGCTCCTCATCCTAGCTCTCCTGGCTCAGAAGCTCATGAACCGCTTCTGCGGTTCAGCGAAATCTTAATTCATTACTGCGACAGCCACCGCCTCTACCCGGCACCTGCCAAGGGGCTGAGTAAGGCAGAGGAGCGAACTCTGCGGCGTTTGCAGAGAGGAACCCTTCTCTGTCCTGCCATAGCAAAACACTGACCAGCCGCGGTGATTCAGTGGTTATGGCGCTCGGCTGCTGACCCGAAAGGCGCGGGTTCGATCCCGGCCGCGGCGGCTGAATTTCGATGGAGGCGAAATTCTAGAGGCCAGTGTACTGTGCGATGTCAGTGCCTGTTAAACAACCACAGGTGGACGAAATTTCCGGAGCCCTTCACTACGGCGTCCCTCATAGCCTGAGTCGCTTTGGGACCTTAAACCCCAACAAATCAAATCAAAACACTTTGATCCGAAGATAGATGGGCGCTGCCCGCACTGTGGAGAGATCTGCGACATCTTTCACATGGTGTGGGCATGTACTCAGAATACTCACCTCCCCCTCCCCCGAGAGCGATTGGAGACTGCACTCCTCAACTCCTCTACACTTTAGTCCCAAAGGGTAAGCGGGCGCGAGGCGGGGCCTCGTCGTGCGGTGTCCCGGAGTATGGATACTGACCATGCAGCAGGGTTTTCTGGTCCCGAAACTCAAGTTTTTCACCGCCACCACCGCGGCCGGGTTCGAACCCGGGTACCCCGTCTAGGTAGGCGAGCGCCTTAACTACTGAGGCACCGCGGCGGGTCCCTGTGGACATTTGCGTACCCTTATAACCATTACTACACGGGAAAAAAAAGGGATAAAGGTCTTTGATTGCAAATTCGCCGCTTCTATCGCAGGCAAGCGGGAGAGCGCAGGCACGGCACTGCCTCTTACCGGTGTCGTCTTTAAGGTCGACTCAATTCGTAGGTATTCATTCGATATAGAGAACGATGTACAATTGTTCTTTATTTAGAGAAGCGAGATTTTTTTTCCTGCTGATACTCCCGAAATTGTGGGCAGAACGGCATGAAATAATGCGTAACCAGAAAGTGAGACAGGGCTTATTTAGACGGTATAGACCATTTTTCTCTTTGTAAACAAACCCCGCTGATGGCGACCGCTGCGGCTTAAAAAAACACTTCCAGCGGCGAAACCGGGATCTACTCCGTCGTTTTTCAATTGGTGCCGGTGCAGACGCGTAAGCTTTGTTAGCCGCTTTTTTCCGGTGGTTGTTACCAGCTTGAAGCCTCGAGTGACTTATCTGTTTCTCCGGACAGCCAAACTCAGGGGCAGTAGCGCGACGAAAAGCGGGCTTGGAATTTTCCACTGCGGAAATCGCTACTGGACGGAATAATGGAGGACGTGTTCCTGCGTTTATGAACGGTCCGAAAATAATCGCTTCCTGCTATGCAGAATGAGCGGCTGTAGCTTTCCGGCCACGTCCGCACTGCAAGCGGCGCTTATGCGCTCCAAATTAAGGCTGAGTATTGCATGGTCGAAAGTCGCCGGTGATAAGGCATCGGGCGCAATTGGCTGTCCAGTAGTCGAGTTTATTTGTGGAAATACACATTACTGCCATGCAGCATGGTATACCAAAGGAATGAAGAGGTTCCGCCAAGTCAGGTCTCCGAATGATAATGTCATCGCCCGCGTTTCATCACCTCAAGAGGACCGTCATGCTGGACGCATCCCGACACCTGTACATCAGGGCTGCTTTTCACTAGGTTTTTTATCATGCCATACTCGCAGTATTGGCGAGTATTCGTCTTAGAGGGAAATTCTACTAGTTTATAGAAAAGTATATAAAAGTGGGGCAAATTTTTATGAGTACTCCAAACGGTCCAACCTTGTTTCAGACTGTAGGGAAGGGCGTACCTCAAACGCCGTACTCAGCCCTCTCATGTAAAACATCATCCTTATACACATGAGAAGAAAACTACCCCGAGGAGTGCGCGTTACGATTGGTGCCGATGACTTCTGCATCCAAAGCGTGTCAAATTCGCGCCACGTCACCTAGCAATATCTCCCGAGAGCGTTATTGAACATCTTCATGTATTTGGCTCCCCGTAGTCTGTAACACTCCCCAGAAAAAAGTGTCTTCATGGTTTTAACGACAAATAAAATGACCAAGTACCCCTTTCAGTTAGGTAGGCGTGCATTCCCTTACGTGCGATACCAGCAATACCTTTCCATTGTTATAGACAGGTATCTCTCTTGGATTAGCGAGATTAAAATGCTTCGCGAGATCATTGCCTCAGCATCTTCAATTTTCAGATTCATGACGGGAACACGATGGGGCTGCAACTGCCGCTTCACTGTGTTTCAAAATGCCTGTGTGACAAGTAATCGCCAAAAAGTAGAAGGGCACTAGACGCCGCGCGGAACAACTGCCTGCGAGTCTGTTTTGGCCTCTAAAGGGTTCGCCGGCTTCGGGAACATTACCGGAAGTACGGACGCCTGCCGCTCGACGACATCGCCTCTTAAGAAACTATGCGAACATTGTGTATGTGCTCCTAGGAAAAAAAGCACTTCCTGTACGGAATTCACATAACCCACAGTAACTCTGGCTTCGGCCAAGCCGTGCAACTGCTCAATTTCCCTAATATTACTCAGGCAAAAAAATTCCTGCCTCCAGCCTTTCCACCCTGGACACTCTCGCCTCTCAAGATAAATCACCAAATAGCAGGTTTAAATACGAAAAGACACATGCCAAAAACGGCGCTACTGCAAGCTCATGTAGTTCAGGAGAGCAAGCTGCCGGGCTAGTTGGTGAAGCATGTTAAATTGAATTCAGCGCAAAAAAAACAGACAAGGGACAAAGAGAGACACACTGAGACAACACGAGCGCTACACGAGTCTGTTTTTTTTTGCGCTGAATTCAATTTAACAAGCTCATGTAACTTTCTTTGCTGAGAAATACTCTGTACACATGCACATCTTCACAGGTGGCTCGACTTCACAGGAGTCTACCTCTTCTGGTCTTTATGTGGCCTCGATAGGCCAAACGTTTTCCCAGCGCCTGCAGTGGAAGACATCATCCATGGCGCAACAGTTGCACGGGATTGAAGACGCTGACTGCTGTATCTCGCGCCGAAGCCGTTTGGTTGTTTTCACGGACTCCAAAACAGGGCTACAAGATATGCCCAACCCACTCAATTACAATAATAACCAGCCAGTTTCTTTTGAAATTAGCTACCTACATGACCAGGTTGCTGCCACAGGCTGCTCTGTTGCATTTCAGTGGATTACAGCCGACTATGAAATTATATAGCCAACGAAAAAGTGGATGAAGCAGCCCGGAGACGTCTTCAAAATAAATTACCAGCTGATTTACTTCACGATGTTTGAGGCGTACCCAACTAGCTAAAAGAGGCTTTTACGAAAAAAAACGGCTGTGGAGCTTTCGACACATCATTCGACACATCTGCAGTCCATCAACCCACACCTCACATCAAAACTGTGACCCAGACTTCCTCGCCATCTGGAAGCTCTTCATCATCGACTTCGTCTCAACCCTGTATTTACAAGCGCCTTAGAGTTACCTTTAGGTCAAACTAACAGTGCGTATTGTGACAACTGCGGCTTAGCAGAAAAGTGGAGCATATTTTGCAATTATGCCCAGCGTATGCTGAGGAGCCTGCACATTATGAACATCTTATGAAGTCACTCACTTAAGTGCCTCTAACACTCGAATGTGTATTAGGACCTTTTAACCTACCATAGGCAGCAGAGACGCGCTATGAACTTTTTAGCTGATTATTTAGATGGCATTGACTTTCTAGACAAACTATATACGCTCCGTTCAGCACTCTCACTGCGCATTCCATATGGAGTAAACTCTGTCATCCCATTTCGTACACCTTTCTCATTTCATCATTTTTTCCGAATCCCTTCCCCACGCACAGAAGCAAGTTTAATTTATGCCCGCTAAATTGTCTTTTTCTCAATTACGGCGCTTCTCTCTCGCTGTCAGAAAAGCGATTGCAGCACGTGTTGTTAATCCAGCCAATGTAACTTGCACAAACCAAGCAGGCGAAGAGAAAAGCCGTGCCAGAGACCTCAACATTTCGTGCACCAAGTGCCTCACCAGGCGAATGCCGATATGCCCACTCGTAGAACCCAACTTGAAGCCCGAAATGGTAAGAGAGCCCGAATTCGGTGCAGCGAGGGCGCAAAGCTGTTTATCCAAAAAGCGAATCTAGAAAAGCTGAATGCGATGACCTAGTGACCATCAGTGAAATTCGGTAAAATACGCCTCGGTGAAGTAAATAAAGCCGCCAGTGGCGTGTTTAAAGATGCCCCAGCAGTCAGGACGTAGACAGGCTTCGAGATATTGCTCTGCATTGAAATATTCTTCAAACTGGTGGCTAGGACTAACTTAACATGACCCATTACGCGCCAGGCACCTTTACAACCGACCTTTTGAACGCTAATTATCAATTATGAAGTAGCTGTGCAGTCAGCCTGCTTTCGTGATTTATTTTATTTTGTTCGTTTCTGTTTGGCTTTAGCTTTCTACAGTCATTTCGTTTATTAGTGTCTAGTCTATGCATAGTACGGGTTACGTAAAATTCCTATTGCTAGCCAGCACTAGCGCGTCTGCGTGCCGGTCGCTGTGAGTGATAACATTCCAAGGAAATCTATACGAATGGTCAAAGTAATTGTGGCCGGATTCTATGTACGTACATACACTGATTGACCGGTATCCAAACGGAAATAAAGAAGAGCATACCAACCGAAACTCTGTCGGCGCTATTTGCTCCGCGCCTTTGAAAAACGTCGGGGTAAGCCAGCATGGAAATAACGTGTCAGAATAAGAACACCGAGCTCAAATAAAAAAAATGATAGTTGGTGAATTTGGGCTCTCCTCAACACTACTATACTGTTTCCAATTTTTTTAGCACATCTCGAAATCGCCCAAACGGGAGTTTTACTCAATATGGTAAATACAAGAGGTCTTACTGGAACAAATTAAATTAAACTCCCTGTGGTATTCCCTTGATTGTATTAAATGTACGCGGAGAGGGAACAAAGAAAAAAATCATAGATAATACATCAACCCAAGAAGCTGGAGCACTGGCGTTAAGTAAAATATTAAGAGGTAGCTCTAAAAGCACTGATTTTGGAATCTGTGCAAATAAAGCTCTCGGCAGCTGATTGATGTAGTTTGAGGACTGTAGCCAATGTGCAGAGAAAATATTTATGCAGTCTAGTTTTCCGAGTGCTTATTTTTCTGTCTGTATGTACCTGGAACTGTGCACCTCGATGGCATATTCTTCTGTCATTACCCAAATTTGTATACTTCGTTGTTCCTTGTCGCTTTGGACAATTCTGCGAAACATTCCCTAGTTCAAAACCGCGAAATGTTCTTGCGCAATAGTTTCCATACGATTAGAGACAAGTTATGTCCTACACTAGAAGCGTGTCCGATAAACTACTTGACAATCTCGCGAGTTTCTAAAATAAGTGTAGGAATCGTATTCATCGGCCGTTTATTCAACGTGGTTGGCTTTCATTCTTTCTTGCGCGCCATTCAAGCAGAGGCGTGTACAAGAGCCACGCGAAGTGAAATAAGTTGAAAGCGAATTTCCCAAGCTGTCACACTCGGAAACCAGCTGGCGATGGCTCTCTGTAACTATGTGTGCTTGTTTGCATTTTCTCGAAGGCTAACGTGCCCTCTTTTTTCACATAGTCAGTGCGTGTCCGCAAAAGCTTCATTTATAATTCATAAATATCCTCTCGTTAGCGTATTATGGATGGGTTTGCATGCTTTCGTGTGGCCAGCAGATGATAGTTGCCCTGCCAGATGATCAGCCCTGGAAGTGCACATTTACCATTCATGAGCGTTGCCATGGCGACCTAAGGTCCAGCAGATATTGATGAGCATCCGTTATTCACAGACATACATAAGGCTAATGTAGAATTCGAACTCATAAGGATAGACAAACTTCGTGAGAGCATGATACCGTTAGAGCAACTACCACGCGCTTACGCAAATAAGAAAATTAACAAAAAATATGAAGAGTAATAATAAACACTATCACAATACTAAGAGAAACACAAAAGTAGGAATAAACAGAGCAGTAATAAACATATTTTTTAGATTTGACCGCCCACCGGGATATTATCGTGGGCGCTCAAATTCTTAACCGTACTAGGAAATGAACAGTCTATTTTTGTTTTAATACACTTGAAGTCGCTGCGCCCAAAACAAAACCCCGCCGCGGTGGCTCAATGGTTACGGCGCTCGGCTGCTGACCCGAAAAACGCGGTTTCGATCCCGGCCGCGGCGGCTAAATTTCGATGGAGGCGAAATTCTAGAGGCCCGTATGCTGTGCGATCTCAGTGCATGGTAAATATCCGCAGGTGGTCGAAATTTCTGGAGCCCTACACTACGGCGTCCCTCATAGCCTGAGGTGCTTTGGGACGTTAAACCCCAATAAGCCATAAACCAAAACAAAAGTTACGAAAGCTTTAGTTTTGGAAACTGCCTTTTACATGGCCACACAAACGGACAAATAAGACCCACGGACCCGCACTCGGAGCGGATGAGGGAGCAGGAACTCGAAAAGACGTGTCTTTGGCTGTAGCCTACCTATGTGACACGCCCCATGGGGTGTCTCTGACACCGCCGTCTAGTAAAATGCATATTCGCACGGCCGTTCAGTGCCATCTGCATCACAGGAGCCCTGCTGGAAATGGAAATGTCACCACCGATATCCCTCTGTTAGAGAGGAAACTTGCTAACGGAGTTTCAACAACAGATTTCAAATGTACCGCCAGAGCACACTGGGCATCGTCGTTTTTCGCGCTCGTATATCAATGTGCGGCATGGCGTCGTCTGCAATCCCTTTGGCGCTCGCAGTGTCTGATGACAGCACATCGGGGTCTGAATCCGAATATCCAGAGAGCAGCATTGACGATGCAGTAAGTGTTTACGAAGTGTTTTTCCAACATTTCGCCGAACCTCCTAACGAAGCGCACGAAGGTAGTGGGCTAGATCGCCGATGTGGTACACATGTACTCTGACGAAGAGGTAGTACGTACACGCATTCGCCTACGTGGGAAAAGAGAAACAAACCGCGCTTCACCTCGTATGCATGTTCTGCTTGTACAACAGCTCATATCTACTTTTTAACAGTTCCTCTGGAAGTTCTGAGTGTCGAACTGCCGAGGAACATGTTCTGGCTGTCCTCTCGTGACTGCGTGACGTGCTTGGTAATTTAAGTGCATTAGTGGTGAACTTGCGCGCTTACAGCTCTACGGATGAAACAGGGAGGAAACGATTACATAGCTCAGCCAACGGTCCTTGTCGCCCCTTTCGCAAAGCCAAAATAAACGACGTTTATTTGCGATGTAAACGTATATGCGGAGTAACAAAAAAAAAGCTCCGACACGCAGCTCAAAGGAAGTTCAAAGCAGGAACGCCATTGCTTCAGCTGTTTCACCGATGGGCATTTCATCCGACTGCGCGTTTATACGCGACCACTGGCACAGCCGAAGCTCACTACGTGCAGCAGAAAGTGCACAACACTGTTCGAGCGCTCTAAACTGCGCTGTTCACAGTTGTGGGGCAAATGGCGAAAATCGTATGCCCTTTTTTAGCATAGAGTTAGCCTCCTACACAGCGCAAAAGTATTTTTCAGGTATGCTGTAAATAAGGCCTGCATAAGAGATGTCGTAGGACGTTTTGGGCTTGGCTAGACCGCCATCTTCGAGTCATCAAGTGCATGCTTGCCTACCTTGTATAGGTGGCTAGAGCAGCCATTGCAGTTCCACCTGACCTGGAACAATTAGCAAAATATTATGAGCAGGTATGACCACTCTTCCTCGGAATGCCTTTTTAATTGCTTTTATTGCACGTACAACCTGTTTCAGTTCCTGCACCAGTTCACACTGGGGGCACCACACTGCGTTGTTAATGTTCAAAGTAAACAAAGGCACTACTCAGTACTAATGCACTGAAAAATACCCGATGCCAACACAAAGAGAACAGTAGGTTGCACCTCGGCTATCTGTAGTCAGCTGCAGATGGAAAGGCTAGGTTAACACATACATAGTAGAATAGCATCTGCTTGACTGAAACATCTCCAGTACTGAAAATTGTGCACATTTTATTGCAGCTGTAATTCAGCTTCTCTTGAATATTCAGGTACCACATAGTAAAAGAATACCTATGTGTGATGATATTAAACAGCAGAAGCAGATGCATCTTGTATATAAGAAAAATACGATTTAACAGCAAGAACAGTACAAGAATGCTAGATGAAGAGTAAATACACGTGATAAAGCTATGCTCAAGGAGAAGCATGGTAAATAAGGAGACGAAACAGTACGCAAAAAACTGCGTACTGTGAATCACAAATCTAATTATGCAGGTCGCTAAAATAAGTACAACGCCACAAATATTGCAGATTGCACAAATTGATTGCAAATTGATGCACATATTGAGTGCAAAAACGTGCTACTCTGAATCACAAATTTCCGTTATGCGAGTAATTGAAGTCAGGACTAGCTTTACGAATATGAGGTACATGTATGCGTAAATGCTCATCATACATGTCAGTTATATCATATTGACTTCTTTATTCTAGAGAAAACACTCATGTTTGCAGAACCTGCGTCTTGCACAACCTGCGCATGAAAAAGGTGACACCACTGCGCTGCCAGTCACCGATGATGCCTCGTCAAATGCTTAATGGGAGATTCTCCCGCTTGTCTAAGTTAGGGCTACTGGCCATTGATAGCCATAGAAACTGAACTCAGCGTCATGGTGAACTCAAGCGACATATGCGCTCAGACAATCACACACAACAGACACTACTGTCAGCCCACAGTCAGTTATAAATTGTATGGCATCGAGGAGCAAGTTCTTGAGCTCTTCACCAGAGAGGCAATCATTAAGGAAATAGCCAAATGGCATCTTCCACTGCGCTGCTGTGTCAACCACCATAAACACAAGCGCTTCTGTTGCTAACGGCGCATCAGCGACATTTTCAGTTTCTTCGGAGTGTCCCAGGTCTACATAACCGACGAGACGGCCACTGGAAGCATCAAGCTCACAAGCGTTTCTTATGCTCATGCCATCAAGTACAATGGAGCACAGGCGCTCCCGCGGCGACTCTTGCCCATGTTTGCCTTTTAAGTCGTTGAGCAGTTCAGCAGTGAAGCCCAGCCAGCCACTGACCACTTGTAGCCACTGCCTGATAGCCTATCCTCTGGGCATGGGAAACAGTGTACCCAAGTACTTATATGCCCGTGGTGAATAGTAGTACAGTGTGGTACAAAACTTCATCTGATCACTATACCTTCTACGGAAGGAATGCTCTGTTGCTGCATTTTCACCCCACCCTTTTAAAATGTCTTGTGGCAGATTCTGAAACTCTTAAGCTTTTTTTCAGCTTCTTGAGAAAGCACATTTTTCTGCTTCATCTCCTCAATGAAATTCTGTAATGTCCCAGATACGAATTTGGTCGTTTTGTTATGCAGCGCTTCGAAATTTCTTTCGGGCAGATGTAAGATTTTTCTCAGGCAGCTTCACTCTGTCCTCGGTTATTTCTCGGCTCTATGTGAGGTCATGCTTTACTGGCGGCTGTTGTGCTGCTGGCAGGGAGATTGCAGCATTTGGCTGGTCTGTTGAGCATGACGAAGGTGTTTTTTCTCCCTGTGGGACCATGTCAGCACATCCACTGGGTTGCGGTGCTTCCTGGCAGAGAAAGGCATTTTCGGCAACAGGTCACCCGAATTTGCAGTGTCGAGTCATTCTGCACAACCCTAACGCTCTGTAAAATACCCGCCAAGTGTGCTAAATGTGTTTAAATGCTAGTGACAACATTTATTGTATCAGCCCCCCCCCCCCACCTCCCACCCATGGCATATATAGTAAGTTACATCACATTTCCTGATTAGCACTGTGCCTGCACGGCATCACCTTGGCAGTGAAGATGCATTTCATCTTTTGCTGTTTGCCGAGCCAAGAACTTGTGTACCTAAAATTGGCCGCTCCTATTCTCTATGCTGTGTGCTTGCTAATTGATGAAATCCAGTAAATGTGTGTGTGTGTGTGTGTGTGTGTGTGTGTGTGTGTGTGTGCGTGCGTGCGTGCGTGCGTGCGTGCGTGCGCAAACTTACCTCCTCGAGTGTAATGTGGAAACTGCGATGGCACTGCGCCTTCATGCTGCACGCGTTAAAGCCCAGCTCTGAAATCGCTTGCCATGAAGTGAGCCGAGCACAGTTTTTGGTGTCCGAAGGGCCTGAAGTCCGGTTGCCCCATCGCTTGCAGCCATTTAGAAAGTAATCCGGGGTTGTCCAGTGGGAACCTGTGCATTGAACACATTTGCTACAGGTGAGGAATCGACACCTGCTTTTTAGAAGCGCAATGTACTGCGCAGGCCGCCCACTGCATAGACGCGACTTCATGATTTCACCGAAATACCCACATGCTGCGCAATTGTCAACATACTCGCCCGGCAACTTACTTGTGGTAGGACAGGTTTCCGCTTTGCACTTCATGATTCTCTTTGCAGAGTCAGTACGCGCAGCGACAAGACATGGTAAGAGCCGCCAAATGGCGCGCCCGCACGCAGACGACTATCGTGCGAACGCAGTGTGCAATAACCATAATAGTGAGAACACACCAGCACACGACGCCCAAAAAAGGTTTCACTTTTCCGAAATGCCATTAAAAAACTTCTTGAAGTGTTTAAGCAACAAACTTTTATTTTTGTAAGCATATTTCTTTTCAAAAGTGCGCCTGTTAAGCACGAAATATTACTTTTTGCAGTGTTGAATACTTGGCCAATAGGAGACATAACAACCTTTTAATTTGGGCAAACTGCATTTCCATGCTTTTCTGCTCGTTTGTTGCACTTTATCCATCTTTTTGGGCCAAAAGTTGTAGTTCTGCAGTCGGTAGCTCATCGGCTCATGATGCTTTGAGCCGATGAGCGCTTATGGTGGCTGAAGAGGTCTTGAGAGACCTGCATGCAAACTCCCATAGACGGGGCGCCAGGTTTCCACTCTACGCCTTTTGTCCGTCACTGCTTTTGCAACAAGATGGCCGCGTACACAGCCGCGGCCACGGCTTAGCTCAGTTATGCAGTCTGAGGATGTAAATATTGAAGTTTTCTCAGCTATTCCTGGGGCAATATGGATAAGGTTTGCTTCCAAATATGCGTGGGAGATTCGCGAAACAGAAGTAAAGAAAGGATATAGAGAAATGGATACTCGAATAAATTGTATCTACCACCAGCGACCGCAGCCAAGAGAACGTGCCAGCCATCAGGGGCGTTTTTTTATTTTTTTTTATTTTCTTGGCTGTACTTGCATTGTCTTAAGGCTTGCTTTGTCCAGTGAAAATTCAAGATTCTACTGCAATATATAAACAAAATTTAGTAAACAAAAATTATAGAAATACTGGTGTGACTACAGTTCATGGATATTATCTGTCGTATGATGAATGTTTCCATGTTACTCTTCACCCCCTAGAAGACTTTGCGCCCAGAGCCTATCGGCGGCATAGTTTACTTGGCGGTCAAGTCCATGTTAGTCATGTGAGTTGTCGATGATTTCTTTTGTCATTTCTGCCAATATTTCAGTTGTATCTTTAGTTTTTATTATCTCCGGTTTCCTATTTACAATGTTAGGCCCTAGTTTTTTACCTAGTTGATTCCTGAATGTTTTAGTTAGCTTACAAATGTCTAATAATGGCCATTATCTATTACATCTTTTCCACATGCTCTCTCTTGCTAATTCCAAATCTTACTAGGGGGAAACGGACATGTCCTGAGACTGCCAGAGAAATGTAATGGCCCGCTGGGAAATGAGGTCGAATAAGTTTTACATTTTTACCCATTAATATGTGTACGTATTTTTGCCCTCATTCTTCCACAGACATTCAATTCATTTGGTAGTTGAGTTCGATGTTGTTTTTGACTGTTTGGTTTTCGCTGCTGTTTTGCTTTTTTCAATGAAGACTATCAGTAAGGAGCTGATAATTATGATCGTTGTTTTCAGTTATGAAATTCACTGCTTTGCTAATATCTATTACTTCTGCTTGAAAGTTATTAGCGTGAGTAGGTAGAGAAAATTGTTTTTTTTTCTTGATGATGTTTCCCGTTCTGTTATATATCACATATGCTCCCATTCAGTATCTGTCGCACATTCTGTTGCAACTTGAATGCACATTCTTACCATCACAGTCACCGTAGATGGCATTCAGCACTGCCTCAGCAGTTTCTGCACAGGCTGCTTCATCCATCTGGTAGCTGTTGGAGAAGGTGCTGAAAAAAAAAAAACGTATGTTGCGTGGAGCTAATCAGCGCACGCTACTTTCCATACCTCAGCTTTGCAAACATTCCTTCATGAACATTTGGAAGCACAGCAGATCCAGTACTGTCCAGTACTTATTACTGCAACTACTGTAACTGTATTTTTTTAACTCATTTTACATCATCTGGTTGTTGTTATGTAACACACGTCTATGGGCCCCAATGGAAAAATAAATGGTTTTGAAAAGTGAGCATCATACAGTAGAGACATACCTGCCGATATATCCACCTGGTCTTTGAGAAACATGAGCAGGTGAAAATATGGACACCGGACCTGCTTCACGGCACCTGCTCCGGGTCCGTCAGATGTCAGATGTTTTGGGTTCGGTGCTCTTTTCTTCTTTCTAGGAACCCAGACGCTACATTGGTTCCAGTGGCATTCGGTGAGGCGGACTGCCAGCCGACAAGTCCTGGAAGCGTCTCTCGTTGGCCCAACTATCAACGCTGTGAGCCGTAACGACATGGATCCAGTCACGCAGGTTCTTCCCCTGACGCGAGCATTCCGGCTTAAGAATACGGCAGACCATTCTCCAGTGGCCAGTGGATCGCTCCAGAAAGCCAAACAGCCTAAAGACATCAGGCGGAGGCACGTCATTCTTGATGCAGTACGTTAGATAGCGTACTTGGCAGGTAGTCCAAGCAATGGCACTGACGCACGCGTTGGCACAATTACTGAGAGCATGACATAAAAGGAAAGAGCCCACGGTAGAAGAAAAGTACTAGAGCGGAGCAGAATGATGGGCCTGTTGGTGTGGCCTATCAAGACGAACAGACAAAAAAGACGAACAGACAAGTAGAGAACAACACAGGACCAAGGGCGGACGGACTATAAACTGGTCATTCGTATAATCATTCGTATAATTACGGACAGTTTTTATCAGGACCAAACTTTCACTAAACTGACACCTCACAATTATGGAAACTCATCCTGACAACGGAGAGGGTACAAATGCACACACCCCATTATGTACACCAATTTAAAAAAGAAACTCCACTGCCCCAACTGGATCATTCCTTTCCTATATTTTGAGTGGAGCACACCAGTGGGAGGTACTATTGTCAAGGCACATGTGGCCGAGTGATGGCTTTTTCTTTTTGTAGTTAAATCTTTGTCAATGTCTCGGTGTCCAGTCTATGCGCGTTCGAAGTTGATGGGTTGTATGAATATCTTTGAAAAATAACATTCTCTGCCGAGTGTGCTACGTTTAAAGTGTATTCTAGACCTTTCAGCTGACATATATGTAAGCTAGCAGCTCATGGAACATGAGCTGCTTGAAGCCGTTCAGAATAAAGCCGTGCAAGTCATCTTAGCATCGTACTCGAGATTTCAAAGCATTTCATCTTTGAAGCAAGAGCTGAACACGCCGCCCCTCGCAATGCGCAGAAAAGTTGCCAGATTATCGTTTTTTCACACTTATTTCACAGCAGTACATCGTTTGCCCGGCCGCACATCTTACCGCCACCTCGTACTTCGCGTCGCACCGATCATATCTACAAAGTTAACCCCATCTTCGCTCGAACGGAAAAGTACAAGAATTCGCCTTTAACCTTGTCAATAAAAGAATGGAGTGAGTTGCCCTCCAGTATATCGCTACCATAACCCAGTGTTCCTTATTTCAGTTGGAATTGCTAACTTATCTGGAATCCCAGCGCGTTCAGTAACCAGATTTGCTTTTATATCACTTACTCGCAGACCAGTATGTTCTCTTTCTTTGTTATTTGTGCATTTTTGTCTCAGTGTTTACGTTGTTATTATGTTCTCTCTCAATATGACGTATTGACCACCTAAAGTGAAAATTAACACTTGAAAATTGTGCTCAGATTTGTCCCCCCCATGTAATGCCCCCAGTGGGCCCTTAGGGTATTTGAATAAATAAATAAACAGCCTTAGTGGGAAGGTTTTGTGTCATTTCCTCTTCATTGTAGGTCACTTAGATGCACACATGCAGACTAATCATAATGTGTTTCCTTGTGTTTTTTTCCATGATTCGTTGTTGCAGGCAACTCGCTGTATGAACATTTTGTTCGGGAATCAAATTGTGTACATTTAAGGCACGAATGCATTTACATAATTGAGATGTATCCCTTAGCGAGGGGGATGGCTTCTTTCACAAATGGCACATATTCTGCAAAAAATATTCACAATGTATACGTTCGCAATCATACAGAAAAACTGAATCCCTGTAAATTATTTACAAAAATAAGCACAAATGAACACATATCTTGTACCTGTAAAATTTATAACTTAATGAGCAAAATTAACCTAAATTTATCCTTCATGTAAACAAAAATGCATTAAATGCAGATAGCCCCCCAAAAACACAAAATAAATTACTCCTTCGAGGACCTAGGAGGACGTTGCTCTTCAAAGGCAGACACAAGCCGCTCCAGCAGAGCATTTCGCTCCCTGCGACGGCGGTCGCGCAGCTCTTCTGCCTGCCTTTGAGCTACAAGAAGCTCCTGGTGCCTCCTCTCTCTGTTTCTTTCAACATCGTCTATTTTCAGCACCAGGAAAGACAGCACATCCTGCCTTGAGCTATAACGTCTCCTCTGAGCAGGAGGGAATTGTGAGGGCTGCTGGCTAGATAGACGACCAGTATTCAGTGGATCTGCGTCGTCCTCTGTCTCGGTTTCTTCCAGCAGCCTCTCGCTCTCTCCGCTCGGTCCAGGAACGGCATGTACGCTAGTGGAAGCAGATTAACATTTTAATATGCATGAGACGGTTGTGTTGCACACTGCGACTAGATCAAGTGCTTCTAGAACAGTGTCCTTTGTATCGCATTGGCAATGCTACCCATACACCAGCAGCACATGGATGGTGCCTCAGGTCCCTTGGTGTTATGTCTGCTGAGAAGGTTTGTAATGTGTTCAGCTTTATGTCACATAGTGGCGTAATCTTGATGAACTCAAATTCGGTTCTTTCTGATGAGACTATAGTTGTGTAGTTACACCAGCATCGTTCTTCAGCACATGCAACAGGCGTACATGAACAGTAATTACCCTTCTGGTGTCCGCACCAGGCCCGGTCCAAGAAGGTATGGAGGCTGCACGGCGTGGCTTCTCTCAAAGACCTCCGCCAGCTCTCTGGACATAGAAAATAGTAGGTAACCACACAAGCTTTACACTGCTCATATTAGCACGCAACAGATAGTGATCCTACTGGCTTTGCAATTTGAGCACTATGAAAAGTTTTACAGAGTCAAACTTTCGATATATCTACAAATACAAATACCTTTATTTCAACATCAGGGATGTTAGGGGTACACCCAAAAAGCCTATGACTGGCTTGTCACAGGGGCGCACCCCCTCACTGGGAGGTTCTAGTATTTTCTGTATCATGTTCTACATGGCCAGTGTAATTTACTAACAAATAAGCACCACCAATTAACTTGTGTCAAGCTCATCGCTTGGACAAGCACCGAAATTCTTTCTCTGGGCAGAGAAGAATATAATACCAAACGCAAGTGTTAATTTCTGCAGGCATTCAGTGGTTGCATATTCAAGACTGCACACGACTCACTCTTCAAAGGAACGTGTCCGCCTGCTGGCTTGACTTGCCTGTTGTGGTGGCGCACTCTGAAAAATCCCCTCTTCAGAGTGCACCACTTGTTTTCGATCTGGGAGGAGGTCACGATGCTGGCCGGGAAATCATTATTGAGGGTTCTGGCCAACGCCTCCCACATGACGCGCTGGGGTTTTTGAGGCGGTTCCTCCGGTCTGCTCGAAACGTTTTATATGCTTCGAGCAGCCGGAGTACTTTTGCCCTCGCCCACAACTCCTCGGGTGGCTCGACGTCAGCCGGACCGGCAACGTGTCGCTCAGGCACCTCAGGCATGACCTCAACGGGTTGCTGCAGGGGTGGTGGGCCGGCAGCGGTGTCTGCGACGGACGGCTCGGTCGGCTCGGTGCTTTCTGGCCTGTCGTCTACACAGACGCGGAGGCGGTCTGCAAACCAGAGCCAAGTCGAGGTGATGTGAACACATGCACACATAACGAATAACTCACGCACATCGCTTACCGTCTGTATCATACAGCGGCAGGCCATTCTCGAAGAGCTGTCTGCCACCCTCATAAACCAACGGGTATACCGCTGTCTGAACGCCGGCAATAAGCACAACTTTCACCATTTTTGAAACAAAAACGAG
Source organism: Amblyomma mixtum (assembly GCF_055824585.1). Lineage (NCBI taxonomy): Eukaryota > Metazoa > Arthropoda > Arachnida > Ixodida > Ixodidae > Amblyomma > Amblyomma mixtum. The sequence continues at coordinate 145,393,582 of NC_143016.1, read as the reverse complement.
AGTTGAATGTGAGCATACGAGAGATGTCCCGCACAAAATGCGAAAAACCTCGCGCGACGTATCGCATGCATAGGCAGTTACTAAGCGAACATCTCCAGCACACTAGTCACTTCGGGATATAGGTTTTATGTGCCCATATATTACAATTCAGATGAATTAACACTTTCCTGATTAGGCTGCAAATGCTGTGAATGAAAGCCCATCAAATTAAGGAAACATGCGATGCTCTGAGCCCGTACGTACTTTGCGATTAAACACAGCATGGATATGACACATGACAAGTCTTGCGCTACATCAGAGAGCACCAACGGGGCTCATGCGAAGGTTAACGCATGACATCGTCCATCAGCAGAACGAAAATTACTCGGAAGGACTATTGAGTCTACCACAATATGGCCGCCAGCACGTCGCTTTACTTTCCCGGCATCTGTCGTCTTCTGTCCTCCGGCGCAAAAATTTCCTGGCAGCCCCAAATAGTCCGTGGACTGTAGACTGTAATAGGCGAAAAATGAACGCGTTGCTATGGCGATGCGGGCAGGTGGGCGGAGATTTCGGGCTGCCCGAGAAAAACAAATAAAAAAATACCGGACTCCCGTCCGCAAGTAGTCCCGGACAGTCCGGGACTGAAAAACAAATTGCGCCCACTCTTTCTTATGCCTGCCTTTCATCTTTCGGTGGCAACTCTCTTTCCTGTGCTTGCCTTTCCTCTCCTTTCGACAGCACCACTGTTTCTCCTGTTTAGAAGAGCAAGTTGCTGGGCTAGTTGGTGCTGTTGCATCGTGGTGGAGCCTGTGTTCGTCTTTCCTTGTTTCTTGTGTCCCGTCCTTTGCGCTGCTCCACCACGATTCTCCTGTTTGTTTATCACCTTGTGGTGACAGTTCACTTTCCTTAACCGGCGGTTCCTTTCCTCCAGGTTGCAGCTTTCTATCTTAAGCTTTCGTTTAGTGTTCTCTTGTGGAAGCGCATGCTGCTTCTGTCGCCTAGGTTGCTGCTCTCTGATAATATTACTCTCTTCCTCAAACCTGCGCTTTTCCTCCTCAGCGTCCCTGAGTGCCCATATTTCCTCATCTTTCTCGGACAGAATGACGTCTACAACCCCCATGTCGTCTGGATGGTTCTGAAGTCCACTACCGTTCAGCACCTTAGCGCCTTCAGGCGTAGACGAACCAGCGTTCTCTCCCGATATGAGTGCTCGCACGCAGCTCTCGCCATGCTCCTGACGCGTTCCAGCCGATTGCAGAGGACGGTCTGCCTTGCACTCAGTAGTGGCGTTTCCGCTACTGCAGCCGCTTTTTGAAATATGACTAAGCTCACAGCGCTGCGAAAGCACGAGACTCGTTTTGCATCGATCGCCGTAAACACTAGAGTCCAACTTAGCGTCCGAAAACTCTATATGCGCCCGAATCCGTTGACCGAAAGTGTCACGTTTCTGCTGAACGCGATGCACAACACGGTGTGTCATCCTCTTTGACTTCGCTAGAACTGGCACTGGTCTTTTCATTAATGTCCAGCCGAACATCCTCTCTGCTATTCCCTGCAACTCCTCCTGCTTTTGACATGCTAGGAGATCCAATTCCCTTTAACTCCACCACTGCAATCTCAATAGGCGAGACCTCTGTAACTGCATCGTCCGATGCTGTGGCTACCTTATCCGAGGATTTTTTGGCAGCGATAGGGGACACGCTGACAGCTCCGGCTAAGGCAATTTTCTGACTTTTTACAGTTGGCATCGGGAGCGCTTGACCTGCGCGTAGTACCGTGTGGCCTGCTGCAGTGGGCGAAGCCATATCAGAGGACCATCGATTACGGAGCGGAATGACCTTTTCAGAGCCGTGGTGAAGCCTGCCGGGAGCCACGCCCACCTGCAACACGGACTATAAAGAAGACACGGCACGCATCTGCATCGATCGCCGTAAACACTAGCGTCCAACTTAGCGTCCGAAAACTCTATATGCGCCCGAATCCGTTGACCGAAAGTGTCACGTTTCTGCTGAACGCGATGCACAACACGGTGTGTCATCCTCTTTGACTTCGCTAGAACTGGCACTGGTCTTTTCATTAATGTCCAGCCGAACATCCTCTCTGCTATTCCCTGCAACTCCTCCTGCTTTTGACATGCTAGGAGATCCAATTCCCTTTAACTCCACCACTGCAATCTCAATAGGCGAGACCTCTGTAACTGCATCGTCCGATGCTGTGGCTACCTTATCCGAGGATTTTTTGGCAGCGATAGGGGACACGCTGACAGCTCCGGCTAAGGCAATTTTCTGACTTTTTACAGTTGGCATCGGGAGCGCTTGACCTGCGCGTAGTACCGTGTGGCCTGCTGCAGTGGGCGAAGCCATATCAGAGGACCATCGATTACGGAGCGGAATGACCTTTTCAGAGCCATGGTGAAGCCTGCCGGAAGCCACGCCCACCTGCAACACGGACTATAAAGAAGACACGGCACGCATCTGCGGACATTTTGGCAGCGACAGGGGACACGCTGACAGCTCTGGCTAAGGCAATTGTCTGAGCACTGTCGAAAACATCGAACAAGGTGTGCAATTAATGTCTGAAAAGTACGACCAGATTCTCGTGGACACAGCACGTCATGAAACAGAAATCAAGGAAATTAAGGCTAGGGTTGAAAAACTTGAACAGCAGGACACAGTGGGAGTGCAAACTATGGAAGAGCAGCTAAATGACCCTGAATAGAGGAACCTTAAGCAAAACCTAGAGATTCACGGAGTCGCACAGAGTGAACAGGAAAATCTGCTTGACAAAATCAACGCTCTCGCTGAGACAATTGATGTTCCAGAGTTAGCCAAGCATGAAGCCATTCACTGCCTTCCGGCAAAGCCCGGTAGGGTTCCTGGCATTATACTCCGCTTCGCCAGACAAGACACACGAGAAGAATGGTTTGAGAAGAGGCGTGCCTTAAGCACCCACTCATCGCAGGTTTACATACAAGAGAACTTGACAAAGCACTCACGGGAACTACTTTTTGAAGCGAAGAAATGGGCCAAAGAGCACGACTTCCAGTATGTGTGGCACAGAAATGCTAGGATTTTTCTACGGCGCAGAGACGGAGAGCGTGCATGGCGCATCCAGGCTTTGAACGAACTGAACAAAGTTGCAAGAAGTGGCCCTCGATAGTTCCACGTTTGTGCTTTTGTTTTGTTTCCCTCAGATTCTGCCATGGATACACAATATGTTTCTCTGAATAACTTTGACACTTCTGTAGGGAAAGACTTTCACGCGTCCTTTAAAATATTTCATGCTAACATGCAATCTGCTCGACATAAAAGCACGCCACTAGAGGTTCTGCTCAGTCAAATTAAGACCCAGTTTAATATACTCATGTTGACAGAAACATGGTATCGGGACGAAGATGAGGCACTTTGTATGGCGGAATATCAGGCATGTAATCTCAATCGAAGTTACGGCAGAGGAGGCGGTGTTTCCATGCTGATAAGGAAGGACATAAAATACGAATTGCTGACAGATTTCACGGAATCAACAACAGATTTTGAGGTATTGTCTTTACGTTGCAACAAGATGGTTCTTGTTGTGGTATATAGACCCCCCGAAGGAAACTTGCCAGTTTTCTTCGATTTTCTCGAGTCAATTTTTTCTTACGTTAACGACTGCGAACTTGGCCTTGTTTGCGGGGGAGATTTCAACCTAAACATGCTTGAAACAACTTCAGGTCGTATCAAAGAATTTAAGCTGTTGCTTGAAGCACAAAATATAAGAAACACCATTTACCTTGCAACACGAATTACATCCAGTACATCAACACTGCTTGACTTATTCTTAACTAATTACACAGGCAATAAAACTAAATAAGGTGTCCTTGTATGCGATCTCAGTGATCATCTTCCTATTTTTATATGTGTGAAGCCTCTAGAAAAGGGAAAAAAAGTAAATCGCGTAGTTACCTACCAGCAAATTTTACCAGCGCAATTAGACCAATTTCGGGATGAATTAAATAAGCAGGACTGGTCACACGTTCTAGAATCAGATGATCCTAATGTTTGCTTCTTCTTATTCACAGATAGGTTCAATGAGCTTTACAGAAAACATTTTCCTTTCCGAACTATTAGTGTGTCTAGGAAGATCAGGCAACCTTGGATAAATGATGACCTATTATGTAAAATTAGAGTTAAAAATGACTTGTTCCATAGGTTTTACAGACCCGAGATTGGCTAAGCTGAAAGAATTTAAACAATATAGAAATTGTCTTAATAAAGAAATAAAGAAAGATAAAAGTGCCTATTTTGAAAACTATTTTAATGCAGTCAAGCATGACTGCAAGTCTACTTGGCGAAAACTCAAAGATGTTCTTGGCCGTTCATCTATTTCGGGCTCGGTTAGCGAGCTAAAGATAAATGGCGCGACGGTATCTCGCCATGCCTTAGCGGATGCATGATCATGCAAAGTCCCTCAATAAAGAAAATCCTAGTAGTATTTTCCTGAATCCTGTTACCCCAAATGAAGTGTACTTAACAATGATGCAACTAAAAATTCAACCAGTTGTGATGTTCATGACGTGAAAATCAAGCCCGTAAAGTATGTCCTCGATGTTATATCACCTATCCTGTCATACATTTTTAATTTGTGTATAAGCTCTGCAGTCTTTCCTAATGGCATGCAAATAGCAAAAGTAAGAGCTATACACAAGAAAGGTGATCATAACAATCTTAATACCTATCGCCCAGTATCTATTCTTCCCGTGTTTTCTAAAGGGTTAGAGAAACTTATTCTAATACGCTTTGAAACCTTTTTTGAAAAAATGAATAGTATAACTCATTCCCAGTACGGTTTTCGGAAATTTCGATCTACCCAACTTGCCTTGCTTGACCAGAAAGAATACATTTTAACCAATATAGATAGTAAAAGGTATGTAGTAGGCATATTTCTGGATTTTACCAAGGCATTTGACTGCCTCAACCGAAATCTCCTTCTCGAAAAATTTAAAAATTACGGTGTTCGCGGGCTACCATTAGAGGTAATTAAATCATACCTCTCAAATCGCGTGCAATATGTTGAGCTAAATGGTTATTCTTCAGGCGTGACTTGTACTAAATCAGGAGTCCCGCAAGGAAGTATCTTGGGGCCATTTTAGAGCGTAGCTCTTTGGCGCCCGTTCCTGGGTTTCGCGTCGTCGTCGGCGTTGTCGTCGGCCTCGTAACCAGCTCCGCCCCCCTTTCATCCCCCCAGCGCTAGCAGCGACCGACTGATACCGCTGGATGCCGCTGACGCCGCTAGAGAGTCAAGATAACGTGACTGCATAGAACACCGTCGCCGCCATGCAGAAAGAGGAGGAAAGGGTCCCCCCCCCCTGTTCTTGTGTGGCGGATAGGGTGCTCTTCAGTTGCCGACGCGCCGGTTATTTCACGTAGGCCCCGGCACGTCGACGAATACGTGACCACCTTCCCACGGCTAGACCTGGTTCTTAGCGCTGCGGAAGCGAGGGTATCATATTGTTTGTGTCGGCATCGGCGGCGTTGTCCCTGAAACCAACTCGGCAGCTGGGGTTGACTCACTATCGAAAAGGTGAAACAGCTTATTTGCTGCGCTCAAATTTCGCATTAGGAAGTAACGTAATCGTCGGTAATTTTTTATTTAATATATACTTAAATGACATTGTGAACGTGGATATGCAGACTAAGATCGTCATCTATGCCGATGACACTAGCATTTTTTGTGCTTCCGATAAATGTACAGAATTGTTTAGCACTGCAAATTCCGTGTTAGCTAAAGTGATTGGGCAAAACACAATGGACTAGTAATTAATAGCTAGAAATCAAAATCGATCGTTTTCCGCGCGAAATCAAGACTAGTTCCGTCTGAGTTAAGACTTAAGTTAAATGGTTCGGAGATAAACGATGTCCTGGAACAGGCACACAGAATATATAGCCTCAAAAATCGCGAGCGTAGTTGGGATTCTCCACAGAAACAAATATTTCCTACCGAAAAATGTCATGATGCTTCTATACAACTCTCTTTTTCTGTCTTACTTAAATTACTGTATACTCGTGTGGGGAACGACCACAATGACCGGTATCCAGAACCTATGTCTCGCATTAATTCGAGAAAGGAGGCAAAATAACAAAATCCTAGCAAAATTAGCACAACTAGCCGTTAAAAGTTCGTCAGGTCACTTCACAAGAAAACCAGAATACTGGAAAGTTGGCCCCTGCAGAACAAATTACGCTGCACAAACCCTAAAACACCGCATTCCTTCGATCTTAAACGCCTATTTGTCTGAACATGTAGGCATTTTAGCGCTGAATTGTACGCAGCTTAAGAATATTTTTCTTGAGTAAAACGCAAACTGTATGTAACCGCTATTAATATTGTATAATTCATAGAGATGTTCTGTTGTTAGTCCTGAAATCTGATGTATGCCTTTTTCGGTAACCATGCTCAAATTCCATGTTCAATTAACCATGTTCAATTTACCTTCCTCAGATTTTTTTTTGAGTATCATGTTTTGTTGCCATGTATTGTTACAATAGGCATTTCTTCATTTAGTCGTGTCAAAACGACTGTTCTGATATGCTTTTTGTTGTTAAGTGTTTTGCTGTCAAGTGCCACCTGTCGTTTTCATGTAGGGGGGCGGGGACCAGTCAAGCTGCGGTTGCAGCTTTTAGCCCCGTCTCCCTCCATCTTTTTTTGATGGAAAATAAAGTTTATCTTATCTTATAGAGAGGTTTCCTCAGTTCGCGAATGCGGGTCATCTTGCACTGTTATAGCAGCAGTTACATCTAACACGTTTGGACTACCTTCATCTGTGCCGCGCTGGCAGGGCTGCTCCACAGCTACGCACCTCTGTGTCACGATTTTGCGAACCTTCCGCATTTTTGAGATATTCTAAAATGTCGGCTTTAAACTGGTAGGGAAAATCGTAAAACGGTTCGGTACTATTTTGCTCTCTCTGGTACCTTTGGCGGAGGTCCGCCGGTGACAAGTCATAATACGCTTCGCTGGAAAGAAGGGCTACCAACTTCTGTGCCACACTATTACGCTCAACGCCCTTTCTCACGCAGACGCGCTCGAACTCCAACAAATATTTCGCCATATCCTTGGCGATCACGAAGGGCCGCCGCCTGCCTCTAGGCTGCCGACCGTTGCTCTCATGGAAAATGGATAATGCTTCATTTCTCTTGAAACTTATGTGATGCGCTTCAAGCTCTAGGTCCATAAGTTTGCTAACGCAAGAACGCCCTTTTATCTCAAGCTACTGCCATTTTGCTGCGTCTTCGCGCTCACGGCGTTCCTTGATCTCATCCCAGGCCTCGTTGGCTTCCTCAGCCGTTACTTCCTTCCTGTGCCCGCATGATCTCAATAATCGCATCTTTTCGTTTCGTGGGGCCAAAATCAATGCCCAACTCGTCGCAAATTTCTATAAAACGCGGAAGCAGTTCTTTACAACAAAGCCTTGTTAACTCCCTCTGCACTAGATCTCGTTTCAAAGCACTCCTACTCGGCTCGAAACAGCAAAGCTCTCTACAGTGCTACACACAGCCCTACTGTAGACTACAATCACGTGTGCGAGAGCAGTCTGGCGAATTGAGGGGAAAACATCAGGTGCTCACCGCGCCGAGGTAACTGACGCCGGTCGATCCCGCAGCTGCCATCCACTGTTGGGATTTAGGCACCCCACCGCTGCCACCACTGTTGCGGTTTGGGCATCCCACCGCTGCCACCACTGTTGCGACTTGAGCGTCTCAGTCTGCTGCCTCTGTTGAGCTGACCTGAGCGAAGAACGGTCGATTCGACGGTAAGTGAATTGACGTTTATATACAATATTTACAAGGCTTTTTACAAGACAAGTAGTACAAGGGCCGTGAGCACAACGGGCTAGGACGAGGCCCTGCGGAGAGCGTCTCTCTGGCACGATGCCGTTCTGCTGCCCGTCTGCTGCTGCGTCTGTTCTTTTTGTTGTTGCGACTGAGAGAAGATGGTTTGGTTTGGTTTATGGGGTTTAACGTCCCAAAGCAACTAAGGCTATGAGAGACGCCGCAGTGGAGTTCTCCGGAAATTTCGACCACCTGGGGTTCTTTAACGTGCACTGACATTGCACAGTACACGGACCTCTAGAATTTCTCCTCCAAAGAAATTCAACCGCCGCGGCCGGGATCGAACTCGCGTCTTTCGGGTGAGCAGGCGAGCACCATAACCACTGAGCCACCGCGGCGGCAATGAAGAGGAAAGTACACGGGCCTGCCAAACTGGCTCCAGCACCGTCTCTACCCAGTACCTGCCAAGGGGCTGAGTAAGGCGGAGGAGTGAACTCTGCGGCGCCTGCAGACAGGATCTCTTCTCTGTGATCGAACCAGATGGGCGCTGCCCGCACTGTGGAGAGATCTGCGATATCTTTGACATGGTGTGGCCATGTACTCAGAATCCTCACCTTCTCCCTTCCGCCACCCTCACCCGAGAGGCATGGGATACTGCCCTCCTCAACTGCTCCACACTGGAGTCTCAAACGGCTCTAGTAAAGCGGGCGCGAGACGGGGCCTCGTCGTGCGGTGTCCCAGACTAAGGATACCGACCATGTAGCAGGGTTTTTTGACCCTCAAACTCTCTTTGCATATTAAAGTTTTTCACTACCACCTCCGAGCCACCACCGCTGCCACGTGCAGATAGAGGAGAGTTAAAAGATCAGCGGAAGGAGAAAAAGGAAAGAATAGACGCGCGTCGCAGCAACAACCGCGTCCGCCGAAGCGGACGCTGGCTGAAAAAAACAGATAAGCGGCCGAAGCCGCGAATCGTCACCACCTCCCGCTGCTGCGCCTCAGCGCAGCTCTCTTATAGCCGCCGGTGACCATTGCGTTCCTCTCCACCAGGCGTTCCTCTGCTCCAAAAAGGTCACGCCACAGGCCACGGTTCGGATTGGCTCGAGCCGACGCTAGTGAGGAGGAGGAGGAAGGGTCTGCGCCGGCGAGCCAGGATGATTCGTTGGAAGCCGTGCAATGGCGGCGAGTCCGGGCTTGCTTTGCGTGACGGCGGGCGCACGGCTCTGGTTCCCAGACAGGACAGAGTGGAATGAGGGTTCAGGCACAACAGCACACAACTGCTCCAGCTCGTGGCGCGTGTGGGCCGGAATCAGCACAATGGTATCTTCGGCATAGGCCTTTATTGTTACGCCAGTAGGCATAGCACACTCGAGAAGATCTGCGATTATTATGTTCCACAAAAGCGGTGAAACGGGGGATCATTGAGGGCTACCAATAGTGGTTTTGGCAGACACCTCCTCACCAGTGCGTGTACGGTAGACTACCGTGCGCTGCGAAAGAAATGAGCGCAAGAGGTGATATAGGTTAGAAGGGAGACCGCGGCAGCGAAAGACGCGAAGGACGAGGGGGTGCGAAACGCTATCAAACGCACCCTAAAAATCAAGTGATATAAGAACTACGAGCGTGCGGGATACGCGGAAATTTTCCAAGGCCGTTCGCAACGAGGCCAGGGCTTGCACTGCGCTGCGCGAATATGTAAACCCAAACTGGTTGGGGTGGAGATGGCCCCTGGCGTACAAGAAATAGTAAAGACGGCTGTGAAGTAGGCGTTCTAATGGTTTACAGAGGACTGAGTTCATTCCTACTGGCCGGTAAGAAGTAGGGAGGGAAGAGGGACGGTTTTTTTTAGGAAGGAAGATGATCCGTCCCCTGCACCACGCGGAGGGAAAGTGGCCCAGACGGAGGGCACCATTGAAAAGGAAGAGAAAGAAGGACGGGTGGGCACGCCAGAGGCCCGTGACTAAGGGCGCAGTCAACACATTCAGGCCGGGAGCCGTGCCAGTACCGAGTGCGTTCACGAGCAACTGAAGTCTGTTTACCGAGAACGGGACATCCGGCGGTACAGAAGGATGGTAAGGCGACTCGACGGGTGCACGGATAGACACGTGTAATGGCGAATCTATCAAAGAATTGTCAAACGCGACCTGTGTCCGGAGCAAAAGCGCCGCCGACTCGACAGCCTTTAAAAGTCCTTGATGGGGAACGGAATAAAAGAGCTCTTCAATGTCGATGGAAAACCCTGTGTAGTGTTCGGGGGGCAAAGACACCAGGTGGTTTTGCACCTCGCACGAACCGCGCACAAGAAAAGGGTCATTGCCTAACAGACATCAAGGTGGGTTTTAAGGTAGCTACTGACAAGACGTTGCCACGTCCCCTTTTCCGAAACGATGGTGCGCAGCGGTAAACCAGGCTTGTGGGTCTTCACGGGGAAGAAAGTATTGCAGCTAAAGTCTTGTCACGAAATAAACCGGACGGCATAACTGCAAGCCACCCTCCTTGTCAGCCTGCAGCACAACGAGGTCCTTGTCATTGAGAATGCTTGATATTTTCTGTAGACGCGGCTTTTAGGAAGGCTGCGATTAACGCTCGTCTTCAAGAAGGCAACACCATCGCTAATGATCCTGTCTTTTGCTTGGTCCGTGGCATGGCTAGCCACCCTTCTAACCAGGGCTAAAAGGTCCTGACGCTGTGTAGAATGTGCGAGGCTGAAATTTTGTCTTTTCGACCCGCTCGACCTCTTCTGGCAGCTCTGCTCCTGCTAGCACGGTCACCAGTTGAGTGCTTTCAACAGAGAGCTCCTTTGAACGATGAAGCAGGGCGGACCCTTTACTTTAAAGGGCCCTTTACTGTCTTGAAGCTCTCGCACCGAGCCAGCCATTGTGTGTCTCAACCTCATCGCCGTGTCTACATGGCAGTCCCAAGTCGTTTCCTACTGCTTGAACAGGAAACTGGTTCCCTTGGAAGTCCACTCTCTCTCTTTGGTGTTTTGGAGCCACCCTGGGGCCACGTCAGGCGTGTTTGCAGAATACTCAAGGCTGAGTATTGGCGGCAAGTCGGAATGCTTCAACACTGGCTTCGTCTCCTTGTTGTACTAGATAAAGAACCTGTGAAAGAAAACAGGCGCTTCCAGGAGCTCAAGCGGTTGTCAACTGCTCGATACGAGCGATTAAAAATTTTTAAGATTTTTCTACATATAGAAAGGGTGGACCATTACCTTCAATATTTCCATTACAGTACGCTAGAATTTTCGAATATTAATTTTTTTTCCGAAGAATGTAGGACATCTCCAGGAAATCTCTAGAATTCCACAGGCAGTCCTTGGCCATTGATGTTCAGAGAACAATTGTGACAGCCCATGACAACAACAAGTTTCTCCACTCTTAGAACGTCGCGGAATTCCAGCCATGACTCACAGCGAGCGGCAAGACTTCTTTTGTGCGCCAGCAAGCAGGACGGCACTTGTTCACAATGAAAGAGAGAGTGTCAGCGGCGCGAGCAGCACGCGCGTACCAGTCGACAGGCTGCTGACTCAATGCGCTCCGCCGGCGACGTGCCCGGACAGAAACGCGAAAATGACCGGCAGGGGAGAAGTGGCGCTGGTGCAGTGGGAGCAAACTTCAGGTGCGCTTCCATACCATAGAGGAAGAAAAACTAGGAGGGACCATGCGGTCACAATCTTGGAGCCTAGTCATAAAAATATAATGAAAAGCATCATGTCCCGCAGGGGCACCTTGTGTAACGAGGTGTTGGTGCTTGGCGCCACCACGGACCCTTAGCCCCCATCTCCCGCAGGGAGGCGTCTGCAGCATGCAGACGTTGGTGAGTGGCGACAGCACGGGGTTAACCCGAGCATCCTCAGGGACATCCCCGCAGGGGGATGATGGTGAACAATGCGTCACCACGGACCCGAGCATCCGCGCTTAGCCGTGCGTGGCATCGCCGTGTCCGGGGAAAAGGGGAACCTGGTGGTTGAGCCAATGCCGAGCGTTTGGACCTTTAAGGCCCTTCGGCGGAGGCAACACACCACTTTGGCCCCAGCTTCCTGTAGACGGCACCTCCGGCCTGACCCGACCGGGGGAAATCAGCAGTCGCCATTTCCTATCCTCCCCTCTAACTTTCACTTTCCTATCTCTTTCCTACAACTCTCCTGTCTCCTCCTCTTTTCTTCGTTTTTTCCTCTTTTTCCTGGCGGCAAGGGTTAACCGTGTGTGACCAACTACCCTGAGTTGAGTCATATTAGGTTATAGTTAAGGTGTACAGCTGGCGTGGGGAGGACTTGCTTGCAAGTTCCTGTCGCGTCCCCTTGTTGGACTCCATGGTGGGTGGCTGGCACCATGACCGAAAAACATGAATTTTTTATGGCTCCCCCACTTTCCAAACCTGATCGCTCTCTCAAGAGAGGGCGGAACGAAGCAGATGTTTTTTTCCAAAAAAGAAAAGTGAGTTTTCCTAAATACCCTGTCATCCATAGTGAAGTAGAAAATAAGCAAGCAAGAATCCTGTCTCCCTTCCTAGTATCAAAGTGTTTGACAGAAGCCTTGGGCATTGGCTACAAGGTATCAAAAGTGGTTAGCGGTGACTTACTGCTCCAACTGCGAGACAACATCCAGCACTCAAAACTCGTAAACATTGTGTCTGTTGAAGATATTCCTGTCTCCGTGACTTCACACCGATCTTTGAACACCGTCCGGGGCGTGATATCCGAAAATGATTTTGTCCACATCACAGAAAAAGAGATGCTCGATGGTCTGAGTGACCAAGACGTGATAGACGTTCACAGAATCAAGATCCGGAAGGATAATAAGAAAATAGACACAAAACACATGATCCTGACGTTCAACACTAGCACACTGCCCGACACAGTCGAAGTACGATATCTGAAAGTTAACGTAAGACCATACGTTCCCAACCCTCGCCGATGTTTCAACTGCCAAAGGTTCGGCCATGGCTCACAAAGTTGCCGCGGTCGGAAAACGTGCGCGAAGTGCGCCTCGAAGGATCATTCTGATCAATGTGACGCAGCCCCGCACTGCGCAAACTGTGAAGGAGACCATGCAGCATACTCCAGGGCGTGTCCGTCCTGGAAAAAAGAAAAATAAATAATCACCATAAAGACAAAGGAAAACATTTCATTTCAAGAAGCGAGAAGGCGTTTTGCACTCACCAACTCATTCTCCTTCACTGCAAAATCAAACTTCGTAGATGTGGTGCGTGGGCGCGGCGTACCACACCAGGCTTCGGCACCCATCCAGGTCACACGCAGTGAGCCTGTGGCGGGGCCATCCGCGCCCAAAGGTGGAGCAGCTAACGCTACTCCGCCAAGTCCAAGTCAGGCTGCGCAGACCCCCGGGTCAGTGGGCCTCAAGACCTCGTCCCGCAGGTCGAGGTCAAACTCGAAAGTGAACGTGCCTTCTACACGTTCGCCCAGCGCCTCCGCAGAGGCGATGGACACGACCCCGGGCAGCCCCGCGCCATCCACTTCGGACGGTCGGCGGAGCTCCCTGGATCGGTCAAAAAAAGACAGGCTCCGAGTCACGGGACCATAAACCACTTGATCTAGTTTTTCACTCGATACAGACACAAAAATAAGATGGCTTTCATAATACAATGGAATTGTAGAGGACTTTGAAACAATTACAGTGACATAAAAAAACATACTAGGAGCACACGCTCCTGTCGCCTTATGTCTACAAGAAACAAATTTAGGTCCCCAAAAAAATAACTTTCTAAAGAATTACACTGTTTTCCGCCGCGATCGGGAACAGGCGAGCCGACTATCGGGAGGCGTAGCCACCATAGTGAAAAGCGGTGTCCCGGCTCGAGAAATCAACCTCAAAACAAAACTTGAAGCTGTTGCGGTCAGTGTCGTCACCCATAAAACAATTTCTATCTGTTCTGTATATATTCCTCCACACTTTACATTAACAGTCCACGATTTACAAGAACTTGTCAATGAACTTCCTGAACAGTATCTAGTAGTTGGGGACTTTAACGCTCACTCCCCTTTTTGGGGAAGCGAGCACTGTGACTCTAGGGGTCAAATAATTGAAGATTTTATCCTCACAAATAATGTTTGTCTTTTAAATACAGAAAAAGCCACATATTGCCGCCCTACCTAAGGGAAAATGACCTTTTTAGATTTATCGTTTAGTTCACCTTCTGCTTTTAACGATTTTAACTGGGACGTCATTGACAATCCATATGGCAGCGATCACCTCCCTGTACTAATCACTTTAACATCCACACCGGAAATAATCGCCACAAGGCCACGGCGCTGGAAGCTTCACCTCGCCGACTGGTCACTTTTTAGAGCAAAGGCAACTTTAGAAGATATTTTAGGAAATCTTACCGTTGACCAGATAAACGAAAAGTTCACTAATTGTATCATAACTGCCGCACTCACAGCTATTCCTCAGTCCTCAGGAGTGGCGCGACAAAACCATAAAGTATGGTGGACAAAAGACTGTAAAAGCGAAAAAACAACAAAACAGAGCTTGGGGTAAATTCCGTAGGTATCCGACGCATGAACATTTCCTAAATTTTAAAAAGGCAAAAAAGCTAAAGCTCGGTATGTCCGTCGCAGTGCCGAAAAAGCTTCATGGCAGAATTATGTTTCAACTATCAACAGTCAGATCCCATCTAAAAAAATGTGGGAGCAGGTTCGAAAAATAAACGGCAACTTTTCACCATTCACAATTCCTTTTTTAACAACACCCGGAACACAAACAAGCATAGAGGAACAGGCAGACATATTGGGGGAACATTTCACTGCAGTTTCAAGTTCATCACACTACACGCAGTCCTTTTTAAGATACAAAAATACAGCTGAAAAACAGAGGCTCCCAACAACTGGAGGTGCAAATGAAAAATACAATAGTGTAATTACCCGCCAAGAAATCAACAGAGTACTGTCTGCCGGAAAAAAAAACTGCTCCAGGACCCGACCATATACATCATGAAATGCTTGCACATCTTTCTGAGCCTGCCATAGAAGCACTTTTGAGATTCTTCAACACAGTTTGGATGTCAGGGAAAATACCTGAAGCCTGGAAGAAAGCCATTATTGTACCGTTTCTTAAACCTAGTAAACCCCCAACCTCTCCTAGCAGTTATAGACCCATAGCCTTAACCAGTTGCCTCGCCAAATCCTTCGAAAGTGTCCTAAATATAAGAATAACCTTTGTTCTTCAATCCTGTGAACTGCTTGATATCGATCAGTGTGGATTTAAAAAAGGATGCTCCACTACAGATCACCTAGTCCGTCTCGAAAATACAGTCAGAAAATCTTTTATACACAAACAACACTGTCTTAGCGTCTTTTTTTATTTAGAAAAAGCATATGATACAACCTGGAGGTTCGGGATCCTCCACGACTTAGCTGAGCTTGGCATCCGTGGCAGAATGCTGAACGCCATTAAAGACTTTTTGTCTAACCGCTCATTTAATGTCCGCCCAGGCTCGACCCTTTCGAGGGACTTCATTCAGGAAAATGGAGTTCCTCAAGGCTGCATTTTAAGCACAACTCTCTTCGTTGTAAAAATGAATTCTATTAGAAAAATAATCCCAAGGTCCATTATGTATTCAAAGTACAGCTTACAATCAACAAAATGGCAACATGGGCAGACAAGAATGGTTTTCAGTTCTCACCACAGGAAACAGTGACCTTACTTTTTTCACTCAAACGAGGCTTGCACACAAATCCAACATTACACCTAAACCAAACCAAACTGCCTTTAAAAAAGGAACACAAATTACTAGGCATCACTTTCGACAAAAAACTTACTTTCGTGCCTCACATAAACGCACTGAAAAAGAAGGCGTCTCTAGCATTGAACATACTGAAAGTCCTTTCACGCATACACTGGGGTTCTGATCGGGTATGCCTCCAACAGATTTATCGCTCGGTAGTGCGCTCCATTCTAGATTATGGCTGCATAGTGTATGGATCAGCAAGGTCATCGTACTTGAAGCGACTGGATCCTGTGCACAATTTGGGATGGCGTCATTCAACTGGTGCATACGGGACGTCACCCATAAATAGCCTGTACGTAGAAACTAATGAACCACCACTTGCACACAGAAGAACAACGCTCACATGTTCATACATTTTAAAGATCCCTTCCCAGCCAAAACACATCTGTTACCCACTCGCTACAAAGTGCCCATCCCGAACACTATTTACCAACAGACCCCTCGCAATCAGGCCACTTCTTCGCTTTGAAGAGAAATGCCAAGAACTAGATATAATGGACACATTGCCTAATACTGCCCGCAAACGTGATCCACTCCCGCCTTGGTACTGCCTACCATCTGTGTGCGACTTCACATTAACACAATTTCGGAAGAAACATACACCGCATGAACAGATATTACAAGAGTATTTAGCACTAAACGAAAAATACAGAGAATACGAAGCATTTTATACTGATGGATCAAAATCCGCACAATATGTCGGAAGTGCTGCGGTTCAGACTAATTGGGAAAAGTAGTACGCCTGCCTGAGTGCGCATCCATTTTCACCGCCGAGTGTTACGCAGTCTCGGTGGCTGTAGAAAAAATAATAAATGAGAACATTCAAAACAGTATCATTTACACTGATTCTCTGAGCATACTAACCTCACTTCACCATAGAAATGCAGTGACACCACTAATTGGTGACATCATACACAACATAACAAGTGCCACAATACAGGGACAAGACATAAAATTTTGCTGGGTTCCCAGTCACATTGGAATCACTGGCAATGAGACGGCAGATGAATGTGCTGGAAAAGCTCGGAACAAAGAAATAAAGAAAGTGTACATTCCCTACAAAGATGGTATGAAGTTGGTGCAGTGCAAATTAAGAAATAAATGGCAGGCGCAATGGAATATCGAAAGAAATAATACGCTACATTTAGTAAAACCGATTCTAGACGAATGGAAATCATGCTCACACCAAAAACGATTCATCGAAGTTATTTTATGCCGTCTCCGTATTGGACACACACATCTCACCCACAACTTCCTGCTAACAAACAAAGACAAACCTGTTTGCGAGCAATGCGGACATGAACTTACTGTAAACCACATACTACTATCATGCACAAAACTGGAATAATTAAGGAAAAATATTTTGCTACATTTTACAAAGAACATATCCCATTTCATCCAGCGTTGATTTTAGCTGAACATGCACCCGTTAGTATACTTGATGTTTTTAGCTTTTTAAGGCAAGCCGGTGTTCTTCAAAACCTGTAATGTTCTGACCCTGTGCTTCTCTACTTAGAACGAAAGTGGCTGAGGTGTATCGTTCTGAGAAGGAGGCTGAGGTTTTTATGAGTAGTTGGGGGCCTCGAGATCCTTGGCAAGCCAAGGATGTCCACGGAGGTTAACCAACTTTTAAAAGCTTCTGCAAACAGCCATTTCTAAATAGTTTGTATTTAATCAGCCAGGTAATAAAAATAACTTTTATGCCCTTTACACCACCGTTTTTATCAACTTTGTTTTCACACTCTGCTCAAGCCAATTTTTCCATACCTTGTTCTTGGCGCATGATAGCCTTAGCTGCTTATGCGCCAATAAACCCAACACAACACAAAAGCATCATGGGAAATAGGCCCTCACGTGACAAGACAGCAGTAGCTCTTAGCCGGATTTCGGTTTCGCTCTCTCGCTCTCCGAGCAACTGCGCGACATTCTGCTTACGTTAACTGACGGCTCCGTGTTGAGCGCAAACTGCTCGCTCGCTGCAGCGGCCGCCATACACGAGCGACGCGTGCGCTGACTGCGGCGCAGTGGAGACATTGCAGCGCATGATCCTTCGGTGTGCCGCTTCTTCAGTGCCGCGTCGCGAGATGCTCGCGGCGTACAGGGCGCTGGGAATCATCCCGGTGGTGGTGTTGAAAAACTTTAATTTGCAAAGAGAGTTTTAGGGTAAAAAAAAACCCTGCTACATGGTCGGTATCCTTAGTCCGGGACACCGCACGACGAGGCCCCGTCTCGCGCCCGCTTTACTAGAGAGAACCCTTTGAGACTCCAGTGTGGAGCAGTTGAGGAGGGCAGTCTCCCATGCCTCTCGGGTGGGGGTGGGGGAAGGGGGGGGGGGGGAAGGTGAGGATTCTGAGTACATGCCCACACCATGTGAAAGATGTCGCAGATCTCTCCAGAGTGCGGGCAGCGCCCATCTGTGTTCGGATCGAAGTGTTTTGCTATGGCAGGACAGAGAAGAGTTCCTGTCTGCAGGCGCCGCAGAGTTCGCTCCTCCACCTTACTCAGCCCCTTGGCAGGTACTGGGTAGAGACGGTGGCTCTCGCAATAATGAATTAGGATTTCGCGGAACCGCAGAAGCGGTTTATGAGCTTCTGAGCCAGGAGAGCTAGGATGAGGAGCCCGGTGTGTGAGCGCTCGGGCGGCCGCATCAGCGGCCTCATTGCCTCGTAGACCCTGGTGGCCAGGAGCTCAGATCACTTTTGCGCGAGTTGGATCGGCGGGAGCGCGTCTTAGAATTTGGGAGGCAAGAGGGGATATTTCGCCTGCAAGATAATGTTCACAGGCCCGGCGAGAGTCTGTGATAACTGTTCTCGATTTTGGATCGGCGGCAGCGAGAGCTATTGCGACTTCCTCCGTTAGTGTTGAATTTGGGGCCCGAAAAGATAGGCCATCGACATTCATTCCCCGGTGGACTACGGCAGCCGTGAAGAATCCCGTGGGCGACGGCCCTGTGATGTCCACGTAGTAGACGCCCTCTTTATATCCATACTGCCTCTCAAGCGTGCGAACCCGCGCTTGTCGTCTGCCTTCATGTGAAGCCATGTCCATGCTACGAGGGAGCGGAGCGACCAAGAGCATGTGGCGCCACAGCACCGGGATGTCCTCCGTCCCTCCGGTATGCATGTGTGTTGAATGTGTAAGCGGTTTAGCAGGCGTTGCCCAAGAACCGTCTGCGATAGCCGCGTATTGACGAGGTGGGCCTCCCGCAACTCCTGATAGGAGTTTACCACTCCCAACGCCTTCAGTTTGGCGTTGGAGGTAGCCACGGGGAGGTCCAATGCTCGCTTTGTTGCCTTCCTGATGATGGCGTCAATCAGGAAGGCAACAAAGCGAGCACAGTCTCGAAGCGCTCCTGTGGCCGCGCGCCAGTGCGCGCACCCGTGACAGAACAATGGTGAGCCTCTGTGCGGTCATGAGCAGGCGGACTTGACTTCCTGCTTGCTCTTCGCCAGGTAGTGCACGCGTGACACGAACGCTCCGTGGGTGCTGCCTCGGACGGTATACGCGGCCGGGCGCCCCACCCCGGCCGCTAGTGCAGTGTGCCGCGCGCGTGATTAGTCCGAGACAGCACGCTGCGCGCGCGGCTACGTAGCACATGCAGTTTACTTCTTTTTGTAAGTGATTGTGCGCAGTGGCCGGGAGACCCCGCGCAGGGGCAGACGTAAAGCCGCTGGTACTCTCTCTCGACAGCGAGAGAGAGGAATACTTCACTGCTGCATTTCACGCCGGAACTGCGTATGTGCGCGAGCGTACTCGGCGCGACTTGTGCCTCGAGAATAGCGGAGAACGGAGGGCCTATGGGCGGCCCGAAGTCCGCCTGCCCGAGAATTAGAATCTTGCGCAGGGCGCCGGAGCGCTCGTTAAACACGTCCGTGCGCCGTGAGCGCTCTGAAAGCCACTGCGCCCTTTTTTAAAGGCTCGTTTTCTTCGCCTACTCTCGAGTTCTCCGCTTATAGCATGCGCTGAAATAAACGCTCCGTATGTGTTTATAACGACGAAAGGAATTCCTCTCTATTTTCTTCATGAACCACATCTGAACAGTGACGAGGTCGCGGCCGCACCCTTTGATGAAAAGTTTACCTGCAGTTTTCTACAGTGCACCCAAAAACACGAGAGTGTAATCAACAGAAGTGTTGAGACGCGGAGCCTTCAGACAACCTCGAGCTCGGTACGCATTCTGCGCTTCTGCGCTACATCGGAGCACGGACATTCACTAAAAAGCACTGCTGGTTGGCAGTCTGCACTGTAAAAAAATATACCCAAAAGGGAGTAAAAATGGTGGCGGCCACCCTTTTTACTCCATTTGTGAAAACATTTACTCCTTGAGTGGGGAGTAAAAAGGTGGACTGTCCTCCATTTTACTCCCAAGAGGGAATAAAAGAGTAAGAATGAGGATTTTACCAGCATTTACTCCAGTCTAGAAAGGGAGTTAATTGTGCCAAATACTCCACCAGTGCCGAAATGGAGTAAAAAAACACCATTTTGTGCAATCCGCCCCGCCGTTTAGCGTCTCGTCTGCTTCTCATCAGTTGTCAGATAATGTCCGTCAGTGACGACCGCTTGGCTACATCGTCGCTGGATCTCTGCTGACTTCTGCTCCTTCACAGGCGCCTGCCGCGTCAAGATATCGACTTGTCGCCGTTTTCCACTACAGTACGTTACATAATTGAATTGCTCCTGTGAAGCCTCCAGTGCTCTAACGATACCTGACTTTCCGTTGTGTCGCCACCTCGTTAGAGCCCTCGCTTAGGCCTAATTCTGACAGGCTTTTTTTACTGTGGTTCTCGCAATGTGTTGCAGCAGATTATGTGTTACATGAACATGGAACTGTGATAGAACATAGTGTCAACGCTGAGCTTTTGATTGGGCTCATGAGGCCACATTTTTCCTCAGCCATGTTTAAAATCCAAGCCTTAATGAAGTGATTATGAAAGCAAACACTGCCATTCCAAACTACCATCAGGTGTATTTTCACCTTTTCTGCTCTGGTTATGGGTCAAATATAGCGTGGTGCATGACCGTGAGAACTACCCAGCGTCTCCTTTTCAGTTTTGAACTACTGATTATAATGTTACATACATTTATCTACGAACATGGCCAACGAAACGAGCTCGTACAGCAAAAAAAGACAAGCAGACGACTCCTGACGCGTACGCCGCCGAGGGGCTAGCAGACGGCGGAAAGAATGCGTGACGCGGAGTTACGTTACAGCAGCGCAGTTTCCCAAGTTGGGTTGCCGGCGGCCCGCAGAGCTACTGCCCGTTTCCGCCGCTAGAATGAGCATAAATGAAAATAAATAAACATGACGTCATTTTTGGGCGCCATCTGTGTGGGTAGTAAAAAATTTACTCCATTTTCACTCCAAAATAAGGGAGTAAATAAAAAAACACCACACATATGGAGTAAAAAAAACCTTTTGGGTGTGCGTTAGAGGACAAGCCATTTACTCCCTTCTGGGTGTTTTTTTGCTAACAGTGTGGTAACTGTGGAGGGCCTATTTGCCAAGAGTCAGTGCGCAAAAGGACCCTCGGCAGAGGCGTCAGAGGAGGATGGCTTGCAGAGGCTGAGCGCACTCCCTCCTAGTTTTTTTTCCTCCATGTTCCCTATAGACCAGAATCCAGAGCCGTTCCTGGGCGCGGCCATTTTCCGCCGACTGGTGCGCCGCGGTGCGGGCATTTCTTTGGGGACTGCGGGGCTGTGGCAGCTCCGCGGCCGCGCCTGCATATAGCCGCGCTTCGGGCGCTAAAAAAAATTGCCGAGCATACTTCCGCAGCGTGGCTGTGTTGCAGGAAGTATTCACGTTACAAAAGGGAGCACATTGATGCGTTTTAATGACATTTAGTTCGACATTCACGTGAATTGTGCTGACGCTTAGAACGGGCTCGTGCTTATATCGCTACCGTCTTGGTGCTCCACTGCAAAAAAAAAAAAGCTTTTTGTTCAATATCAAGTATTAGGTGTGCGGCTAGCATGCAGTTCCAATTCCCATGCACTCTTAATCCTTCGGCCATAAAGTACTTTTTTTTTCTTTATTACAACGGCCATAAAGTACCACCCACAAACAGGGCTTTCTTGTCGCATGCGTGGTGCGCCAGTTTATCAACAAATTACCGTTGTGAGCTCAACTGAGACGCAGCGCCAACAAAAAACAAAATTTGTCATGGTTTATACAAACTGGATGCATAAAAACGTACTTTTGCTCAAATTATCAAAGCTTGAATGGATATTAGCAGCTTTCACGAATTCTGAGGTCCGAAGTCGCGTTCATTATATTCGGTAGTTCTCGCCGCGTGTGACAGCGTTGCGTAGGCGTTTGGCTAAGTGTGAATGAATGTATTAAAATCGCGCATATTTTCCTATGATTAAGGTAGATAGCAAAAGCAGAAAGACACTACGGTAAACTATTTAACCCCCCTGATCCCGAAGACATGCGTGCGGAAAGAGCAACTGAAATCGGTAGCGGTCGTGCTTTGCATGAAATGTGTTTAATGGGAACTAGAGCAAGCTCAGCGCAAGGAGGTGATCGAAAACACGCGAAAACACACGTGTATCAGTCGAGGTGGCCAGCGAACAAATGCACTTTATTGCTGAACGTACAGTGCTTTTATAGCCGCAAGGGGTGTGGCAACCAAGGCGCATATCTAATCTAGGGGAGCACGATGAATCGCCGCACCAGGCATGGCACGTGCGTCATTCTCGATACAGTCGGGACAACCTTCAGTCTGCAGCTCGCCTGTCCAGTTACTACACCACTGAATCAAATCAATAAATCCACATTCCTGTGCCTAAAATTATCATAGATGATAGACAGCGCACGTAAAAGGCGGCAACAAACGACACGCCCCTCGCAGAAATCTGCTTAGAAGTGCCGGTTTCCAGTCCGTACGCTACCTGGCCGACTACTACGCGGGAAAAATCCTTGCTGTTTGCAATACTTTTCCAGAATTTCCCTGAGCAGCGCCGCCGCACCAGCGGCTCGGTGGAGCAGAGTCGCCGCTGCACTGCCAGCGTTTAGAATCCTGAGCCAGCAGTATATCATCATTGAAAAACGTAGCTCGAAAAACGAGACACAGAAAAAGTGAAGACAGGACACGAGCGCTAATCATCAATATCATCATGGTGGGTACAAACAACGAGAGAGACGGGCACTCCTCGCCGCACTTACAACCAAATGAACGAAAAAAAAACTCGGAGATGTCACGTTAACGACTAACTGCGCGCAAGATAACCGCAGTATTGTCTGGTAGAGGAAAAATGTAAGTAGTGACGCACAGCACACACCCTCATATGTTATGATGAAGCACTACAACGACAGAAGCGAACACGTAAACATGCATTCTATGTGCGGCGCCGGCGCGGCCCGCAGTCCATCGGGCCGCGCGCGCCGATAGATGGCGACTGGTGTCGAGAGTAGGGGCGCGCCAGCAGCCTGCGTGCGAGGGTAAACAAAACCTCTCCTGGGCGCGGCCATTTTGCACCGACTGGCGCGCCGCGGTGCGGGCGTTTCTTTGGGGACTGCGGGGCTGCGGCAGTTCCGCGGCCGCGCCTGCATATAGCCGCGCTTCGGGCGCTAAAAAAACATTGTCGAGCATACTTCCGCTGCGTGGCTGTGTTGCAGGAAGTATTTACGTTATCAAAGCGATAACATTGACGCGTTTTAATGGCATTTAGTTTGACATTCAAGTTAATTGTGCCGGCGCTTAGAACGCGCTCGTGCTTATATCGAATTCCGTCTTAGTGCTCCACCGCAAAAAAACTTTTTGTTCAATATCAAGCATTAGGTGTGCGGCTAGCATGCAGTTCCAATTCCCATGCACTCTTATTCCTTCCTGCCGGCCGGCCATAAAGCCCCCCCCCCTCCACAAACAGGGCTTTCTTGTCGCCGCGCCAGTTTATCAACAAATTACCGCTGTGAGCTCAACTGAGTCGCAGCGCCAACAGAAAACAAATTTTGTCATGGTTTATGCAACCTGGTGCATAAAAACGTACTTTCGCTTAATTTATCAAAGCTTGAATAGATATGAGCAGCTAAACCAGCTTTCACTAATTCTGGCGTCCGAAGTCGCGTTATTTTATTCAGGAGCTCTCGCCGCGTGTGAGAGCGTTGCGTAGCCGTTTGGCTAAGTGTGGAAAATGTAATGAAATCGCGCATAGTATTTTCCTGTGAATAAGGTAGATACCGCACCGCTGCGGTGGCTCTGGTTACGGCTCTCGGCTCTGGCCCAAAAGACGCGGGTTCGATCCCGGCCGCGGCGGCCGAATTTCGATGGAGGCGGAATTCTAGAGGCCCGTGTACTGTGCGATGTCAGTGCACGTTAAAGAACCCCACGTGGTCGAAATTTCCGGAGCCCTTCACTACGGCGTCCCTCATAGCCTGAGTCGCTTTGGGACGTAAAACATTAATAAACCAAACCAAACTAGTGTAGGTATACCAACAGCAGAAAGATACTATAGATAAACCTTTACACCCCAGATCCTTGACATGCGTGCGGAAAAAGCAGCTGAAATCGGTAGCGGTCGTGCTTACAATCATGTGCATGAAATGTGTTTAATGGGAACAAGAGCAAGCTCAGCGCAAGGATGCCGAACACGTACTGGTGATCGAAAACACGCGCTCCGTCGGGACAACCTTCAGTCTGCAGCTCGCCTATCCAGTTACTACTCCACTGAGTCAAATCAATAGATCTACAATCTGATGCATAAAAGCATCATAGAAGATATCGCACGTAAAAGGCGACAACAAACGACATGACATCGCAGAAATCTGCGTAGAAGTGCCGGTTTCCAGTCCGTACACTACCTGGTCGACTACCCTCGAATGTCACGTTAACGAGTAACTGCGCACAAGATGACGGCAGTACTGTCTGGAAGAGGGAAAATGTGAGTAGTGACGCACAGCACACACCCTCATACGTTAGCTGATGGAGCACAACGACGACCGAAGCGAACACGTAAACATGCGTTCTACGCGCGGCGCCGGCGCGACCCGCAGTCCCTCGGGCCGCGCGCGCCGACAGATGGCGACTGGTGTCGAGAGTAGGAACGCGCCCGCAGCCTGCGTGCGAGGTTAAAAAAAGCGCCGTTTTCAGTCGCCGGCGGCTCCATCAAGGCTGGCCGGCCGCCCAGCGTGGGTCGGACCCGTGCGCCCTGTGGAGCGCGCTGTATACGTCATCACGACGCTGCCGCTCTCCGCGCTCGCTTTGGCTCCCGCTTCCCGTCGGTGCATTTGCCGCGCGGGGCTCGTCGTTGACATCTAGCAAGTTGGACGCAGGCGACGAGCTGCGATCGAACGTTGCGACGCCGTTCGCCGCAGCGCGCCGAAGTGAACCGCACTAACTTGTCGCACTTGTGTCTGCGACCACCGGAAGTAAACAAGCCGAGCGCCATTGCTTGATGTATGCATGGGCGGAGCATCGCCCCGTCTTTTCTTTCGGAGCGAGCCTCGTGTGTCTGCGTTAAAACAAAGTACACACAGCCAAAGATGGAAAGTTACAAAGCAGACGGCAAGTTTTGCGCCTCCGTTTCCTTGCTGGCGGATTGTCGTGTGCTTTTGCACAATATGCTAGGACAACAGAAAAAGACACAGACGTGCACTCATTATTAGAACTGTTAGATCAGAACTGATTTCTTTGGCACGTAAAAAAAAACATCGTTAAAAGCAGAGAATACAAGCAAGTTTCAAAGCAGACGTCAAGTTTTGCACCTCCGCTGGGTGTGCCGCATTGTCGGCTGCATTATCTCAATGGAGTAGAGCCGAACAGTGGTGGTACGTATACTATGAGCAAATGGTAGGTAGTCTACGGCTTTATATTCATCTCGTATGGAAATTGACAAGAAGTATTTTCTTCCACAGCAGCCCGATGAGCCACGCTCTTACGTCCTAATCAGACACCGAAAACGAGGAACACCATCAAGCCTCCTGATGCACTGAGAAGAAATAACAGCAAAGTCTCTGAACATGACAGGGCCAGAATTCTCGATGTGTCGAGGCGTGCAGGAGATGTGACAGACACGTTGGACATCAATTTAAGCACAGGAAGATCCATTCGAGTGACCGACAGCGAGGCGTTAAAGAAATGCATAACTTCGAAGGAATCATGAAATGAGGTTGTAGCGGCTCTAAAAAAATATTGTGGAAAACAACCATACTTTCCCGCTAAAGAAAATAAAGCAGGTGGTGGAAGAACTAGCTCCTTGTATTGATCTATTACTGGATGCGCACGGCTGCGTGATGAAGTTGGTCACTAGGAGGCCGGTCGACCGCAAATACAGATCGCAAAGCATATGCGCAGTGGCTGCAGTGTGACCCCGTTTGTGCAGGTTTTACGTCGATGAGACTAACTATCGTGTTCGAGGAGCTTCGGCCGTAGATTAACGGAGAGCCAGCAGTGCAGACGACGACTGAACCAAAGAAGCAAACGTCTGCATGTCAGCAAATAGTGTCATACATTGAACAGCTGTCAACAACGTTCACTAAGCGCCTTATCAGCCTTTTTGAGCGCCTTATCAGCCCGTGTCAAAAGAGAAGAACCTGGTGCAGAAGCGGTATGCTTCCGCTCACAGCCATGTGGAACAGGCAAGCCTAGCCAGTCAGATGCAGTCTCGATCAAGCGACTGCTTCCCTACAGCCCGTTTTTTAACCCTATAGAGGAAGTGTTTTCGAAGTTCAGCTCGGACGTCAAAGCTTTCCTCAGCGAGCGGAGAGACTTGGCGCTCATCACTCTGCCCCGAATGACTAAAAGGGGGCATCGGCGCAGTTTGTTACTCGACGCTGCTCAACACTGCAAGCAGCAAATGCAGCGGGTAGGGTACGCTGCTTTCAACCGCCATAACCTTTCTTTTATGCCAGCAGCTTTTGCGTGAAGATTTTATACAAGTGCGAGGTCACACTTTGAGCCACGCACGGCCTCTTCTGTGCTTGTTAGTAACGTGCACCGCTGAAAAATAGCCGTCAGTACCTAGACTCGTTCCGCCTGGAAGAACTCTACATTATTACACTACTCCCTCTTGTTTCTACTAGCGGTGCTGAATCGTTATCAGAACCTCCCGAAAACATTTATCATCGGTCGCAATGACATGAAAACAGCCGACAGTATGAAAACAGCATAAGGGCCGTAACTGGCATCAGCCTGCAGATGCAGCGCATATGAGAACCGAGAATCAGCAGCCCAGACAACACCAAACATCCTGAGGACCGTCCGCTAGGCTTGTAACACATCTTTAATAAGTCCTGATAACGTCCTAGGTTGGATTGTGCTGGAAACGTCCTCAGAACTATGTCCTCAAGTCATACGAGTCGGTTCGTGGTCCTGAATATGTCATTTCGAGGACATATCTGCGAACACGCATGCATAAAAATTGCCGGCAAAATAATGCATGTAATTTGCATTCTAACATATAGTTATATGCTGTCCTAGTTTTGAGATGCATTACTGTGCAGCGCAAGCCTCAAGGGAAAGTTTCTCTCCCTCTGACAACCTCTTGTAGAAAAGGTTTTTTTTTTTGGTTAACAACAAGCAAGTCTAATCCGCAAATTGCTGCACGCGTAACCGCATTCAGCTCAATGCAGCGCATTCACGCAGAAGTTTTCATGTCAATAAGTCCTACTTGAACAAAGCATTTTTGCTGCGCACGAAGTGCAAACGACGCAGAGAAAGAAAGTTAGGGGCCGGTCCGGTTCGGACACGGGTTATGCAATGCCGTACTGAACATTATGCTACAGCCCGCATCGCTGCGGGTTTATTCCCTGTGAAAATCGATGAGTTCAGTTGTCTCGCACTTACGAATGCCATTCTTTTATGCGATGATACCATCATGCTAATTTCGGCCATGGCTTCGCCTAATCGTTTCCTGCCCTCCATAATGTAAGCAGCGCCGCTAGCTATGCCGCTAGCTTTTCTTTTGGTGAAAGAGCCCGAGCCACATGCTCTAATTCTGGGGGGCCTGAGGCACGTCTGCGTGTTGCTGGGCAGAGAAATTCTGATGAATAGTTTGCATAAAAAACTCAATGATTCCATAATATTTATGGCCTCATAAAATCGCATACCGACCACTACATCATCATCATCATTACTGTGTGCGGCCAGTTTGCATTCAGGCCAAGCAAAAGTCAGCATCCGCAACACCGACTCGCGCAAGAAGCAAGATAACGTAAGTGACTCGCACGTACGCGCGGTTGTGCACAAATCATGGATACATGCAAAAAAAAGAGTGAGTGATGCCTTTGTATATTTTCACGATGTCAGCGATAGTCATGCGTGGCAATTTTGCCACACAAGCAAACGACGCATTGACGCCAGCCTGTGCTCGCTGCGTGTGCCGAAGCTTATCCTGATCAATTGTAAAACAGTGAAACCAGCTTTAGTTGGCAAGGTTGGTTGTGAAGCGGATCACGAACGCAATGACGACGACATAGCGACTTTTCGGCGTAAGCTTCAAGCGTGGGCAGTTCCGGGGTCGTCGCATGCCGCTGCCACGTCGTTTTTGAAAGTGCTCCGCAGCCACAGGTGTTTTCTTCGCTTCCTTCATTGGCGAGAGCTTAGGAAGACAGTACCGCCGTTTACGTGTAGAAGCTGGGATACATGTTGCAGTGGTTAACTTTTTTGGCAGTTGCTCATGCTGAAGGGCAGTGTTGCAGTGTAAGTTGTAACTTATGTAATAGCATTAAGAACTGCTTGCTTACATTTAGGCAGCACTGAAGACAGCAGCTCAGAAGAGACGTAACCCTCACAGCGCTGGCGGCAACCAGCAGTGAAGCAACTGAACAGCTCAGCAAATAAATGATATTCACGAATTTTTCGCATTTTTTTCATGC
Organism: Amblyomma mixtum; assembly: GCF_055824585.1. NCBI lineage: Eukaryota > Metazoa > Arthropoda > Arachnida > Ixodida > Ixodidae > Amblyomma > Amblyomma mixtum. The sequence goes on along the minus strand of NC_143016.1, from coordinate 145,365,223 downwards.
AGCTGACCAGCTATAACCTCCTCAGAATGTACTCAAAACATCAGATATTGACCTTCTAAGGCTACTCTGAGGATGACCTGAGGCCGGACATGAGGACCTTTTTAATACATTTTGAGGATCATTTGATGACATCCTGAGGATAAAGAATGTCCTCAGAAAAATATCCTCATTATGTCCTCAGGATCTTTCAGTGTTGTGCAGAAGCCCTCGTCCGATTCCCAATGTTGTGGCCTCGGAGCACCCCACCACGGTTGATCATGCAGTGTGCGACCAGTGGAATCGCCACGGGCGCATCTGAAGATCCGGGCAGAAAGCAAGGACTCGTGCTCCGAGAATGGCCTGGGGAGCGTGAGTACCAACCACCTCTTCGGCCAAGCAAAGTTTATAAACCGCTGTGGCAGAAATACACCTGCCTCATTCCGTATTACGGCACCGACGGAATTCTTTTTCGCGAGTTGAAACGACGATAGCAGCATGGAGGGTGCGAGTAATTTACTGCCCTTGGCGTTGGAGACTCAGACACTTGCTACTTGACCTTCACAGCGATCGCTGCTGCCCCGCGGGCGAGCTCAACGAATGCTGGCTGATTAAAAAGTAAAGCCGCGTGGAACAATGCTTTGCGGGCGAGGAGGATTATGCTGACAGAGTTCGAACCGGGCAAGGTCTACCTACGCTCTTACGCCGACCAAGATGACGAGCGGGTGACGTACCGGGATTCCGGCAATGAAAACGATGGCGGCTTCCTCATTGGCTGGCCACCCAGCAGCTCCACCAAATTTCATGGCTAGGCAGGTCCGCCAGCAGCAAAGTCGTAGTCGGCGCGCGGCGATCGCTGTGTGTTACAACGTGTGAGTGCTGTGTCAAGTTCTGTGTGCGGGAAGGGGACGTCTAGTGCGGGAAGGGCTAGGCCATGAATGATGTGGTGAGTTTAAAGAGGATTGTGATGGTTGGAAATAAAGTTGTTGGAGGTTAGTGAAAACCTCTGTTGGAGTATGGGAGGCGAAGAGGCCTAGTAGTGGAGTGCACTGAACAAGATGCAAGAGCTCAGCATAGTTGACAGCGGAAAACCTTTCGCCGTTACGCTCTGCCTCGACAAGCCGTACATGCTACTGAAGGACGTGGAGGCGACTGACGGCTTTGTTAACGGTGTGGTAGGCACTTTACAAGAAATTGGGTACCCGCCTAACGTCGAAATGGTGGCCAAGGCTAGCTAAATTGGATCCGGTAATCAGTTGTCAAAGAAGACACGCCCCATAGGTGCCGATCTACCTCGTAATAATGACGTTTGATTTGAAGGGAAAACTTTTCAAACATGTGTCGGTTATCAGGACGCAATTCCCGTTGGTCCCGGCGAGTGCGATGACGATCCACAAGTCGCAAAGGTGGAACGTACCGCATGGTTTACACGTATACGCTAAGAGCCACCCGCAGAAGTTGGTTTACGTGGCTTTCAGCGGCGCCACAAGCCTGTACATCCTCTCCATCACCAAAAAAGATGGCGACCATCGGTTCTACCATAATGTGGCCAATGCAGACAAGACCCTCGCCGAGGAGTTTAGGAGGCTGGATAAACAAACAGCTTGTAGACACTGCACACGGCAGGTGCGTCGCTATGCTCCGAGAATCTGCGAACGAGTTTGTGGTGGCCGTGCTAACCGTTCGGTCTCTAACTGCCATTCCAATGCGCAGCTGCGACCCGGCAACTTGGCCACGAACGAAACGCCGGTGTGTGTGTGTGTGTGTGTGTGTGTGTGTGTGTGTGTGTGTGTGTGTGTGTGTGTGTGTGTGTGTGTGTGTGTGTGTGTGTGTGTGTGTGTGTGTGTGCACACGCCGCAGCCAAAGCCTCTGTCTGATCCAGTGCTAAGACGGAGAAGCGCTTGTCAACAATCGACTTCTCATCGGAGCAATTATATAGCTCCGCAAGCGAGTGTCGAAACGGCTCCTAATGTAGTTTCTACGTGTGTCTCGACAAACCAGGATGAAATTGCCTAGGCGTGGGTGACTTTGGGTCACGTGTAGGATCCTTGCGATTTGCAACCTAGTCAGACAACCAAGTGGGGTGGTGTATAGATCTCGTGTTAACCAAAGATTCTAAGATTTCAATGTTTGTAGTTCGCAAAGTTTAAAATGCTTGTGTTGCAGTGCAAGTATGACAGAAAGTGAACATTCATCTTTTGTACACATAGGCGTCAAGCCCGCTGCCAAAAAATACAATTTGACCCATGGCTGGGCAGGCTATTTGCCCGGAAGCAAGCAGGCTTGTGATGTACATATCGCGTGTTGCGTAAATCAGAGAAAATCGAAAAAAATTCTCTCCGCCAAACCGCACGTTTGTTCGGGCTCAAATTTCGAACAGAGGTTGCATTTGGTGGTCAGTTTTGTTTTATACCACATTTAGGTGGGGTACTTGCCTGATTCGGGCAGAATTATTTGGAAATCCCCATCGTCTGTGGCGACGGAGAACCAAAATCGAAAGACTTCGCAGCAATGGTACGCGTGGCGCCATCTCGCAGCCACCGGAAAAACGAGCCTTCTACCGAGGCCGGCTGCGCGGGTGCGCGGTTTATTTTAAAAGAACTTACTTCACCACGTTATCAATGTTGCACATAGAAAACATTGATTCCACAAAAATTGCCGCAATTTCAACGAGTTCGGTTTCTGTCTATCGCAATAAAGTGTTGTCATGTTCGCTTCGCGTCGTCTGCTTTCGTTTTTCTGTCACCGGCGGTAGCTGTTTGTCGATGTCGAACTTTAAATGCAATAAACGTTAGGGGTATTTTAAGGTGACACAGCGAGCAGCTGCTGTGCCACGCCGTCTGAGTTAATGTTTTGTTCTGGTTTATTTTTAGAGAGGAGGCCTAGGGTGCGGGGCAGCGGAGCTGCGCGATCTTTCGCCAGACAGGACTTGGGTGGTCCTGAAGAGGGCCGTTTATGGAGCAGTGCTTTCAGACAGTGTTGAGCTCAGCACTCGATGTGGCCGCCGTTTGCTTCAATGCATTTCTCAATGCGCTTTACGTATGCTTTGAAGGCATTCTCCCGCATAGAGTCATCAAATTTGGTGAACGCATCCTCAATGCGCACTTTCAGATCGTCAACAGTGCTCAGTGTCCCTGCGCTGTATACGATCGACTCCACAAAACCCCATACGAAGAAATCGCATGGCGTGAGGTCAGGTGAGCGTGGAAGCCAGGGCATATTTGGGGATCCGCGACCCACCCATCGTTGAGGAAAATTCTGATCCAGCCACTTGCGAACCTTCGCCGAATAATGGGCTGGTGCGCCGTCATGCTGATAAATGCAGACTTCTTTCTGCATATGGTTCGCGCTGAGTTCCGGCAGGAACTCCCTTTCCAGCATCTCCAAGTAACTGTCCGCATTGACTGTATCGTCAAAGAAAAACTGCCCAATAACCCTTTCCCTCCAAATGCCGCACCACACTGCTATACCGGGGGAGTGCACGGGACGTGTCATGACGAACCCAGGGTTCTGTCGAGACCACATCCGTGTGTTCTGCCGGTTCACCGCGCCGTCAAGGTGGAACACGAGTGAACAGCAGAAACTGCAGATGGCCAGGGTCGGCAGCAATTCGCTGTTGTTCCTTTCTGCAGAACTGCAGCCGCCGCGTCAGGTCGTCGTCGGTGAGCTCGTGCAGGACACGAACTTTATATGGCCGCATTCCTCTTCTCCTGAGGGCGCGGCTCACTGTCGAGGCGGCTGTTCCGAACATTAGCGCAGCGCGCCTGTATGACAGCTTTGGATCAGATTCAAATGCGCCTTCGATTGCATCTCCAATGCCCCCGCGGGAGCTCCCGGCATCGAATCTTCGTGCCCTTGCTACGCTTCCCGTACTTTGAAACTTTTTCATCCACCTTTGCAAGCACGAGCGATGGGGCGGCCGACGATGAAATGTCGCCCTGAATTGCTTCCGCACGAAGCGAAGAGAAGTTCGACTCACATAGCCAAGTCACGGCCATGGCCTTAGGAAAGAGCACCGAGCAAAGGCAATTCTCTCACCAGCTTAGCACAGCTACCGCCGGTGACAGAAAAACGAAAGCAGACGACGCGAAGCGAACATGACAACACTTTATTGCTATAGACAGAAACCGAACTCGTTGAAATTGCGGCATTTTTGTGGAAACAATGTTTTCGATGTCCAACATTGATAACGTGGTGAAGTAAGTTCTTTTAAAATAAACCGCGCACCCGCGCAGCCGTCCTTGGTAGAGGGCTCGTTTCTCCGGTGGCTGCGAGATGGCGCCACGAGTACCAGTGCTGCGAAGCCTTTCGGTTTTGGTTCTCCGTCGCCACAGAGGATGGGGATTTCCAAATAATTCTGACCGAATCAGGCAAGTACCCCACCTAAATGTGGTAGAAAACAAAACTGACCACCAAATGCAAGCTCTGTGCGAAATTTGAGCCCGAACAAACGTGCGATTTAGGTGCTTGAATGAAACACAGAAATTTTTTTTACTACCCGTTTCTTATGGAATACGCTATTACAGGATTTATATATGCAGTTCGGCGGCAGTGCTCCGGAAGCACGCATCTCAAGCTTATTTTTGCACATCTGCAGCCTTCTTCCAGAACGGACGTGAAGAACGTGGGTGGGCTGCAGAAGTCAGAATCTTAACATCAACACCTGCACGTACTTGCCCTGCTCTCTGCCGCACGGTGACAGTGGCACAGACGCACGGCGACTGTGCATCACCTAACCATTTGACCCCTACCTGCTTTGGTTATGATACAGCGCGACTACGTCCGACCAGTTCGGCGGCAGTGCTCCGGAAGCACGCATCTCAAGCTTATTTTTGCACATCTGCAGCCTTCTTCCAGAACGGACGTGAAGAACGTGGGTGGAAGTCAGAATCTTACCGTCAACACCTGCACGTACTTGCACGGTGACATTGGCACAGACGCACGGCGACTGTGCATCACGTAACCATTTGACCCCTACCTGCTTTGGTTATGATAGCGCGCGACTACGTCCGACCAGTTCGGCGGCAGTGCTCCGGAAGCACGCCTCTCAAGCTTATATTTGTACATCTGCAGCCTCCTTTCGGAACGGACGTGAGGAGCGTCGGTGGAAGACGATCCATACTGAACTGCCATACTGAAGGGGCACTCGTACTCGGAGTCAGACATTCTCAACTTCAAGCGTGAGCATGTGCTATTCTTTCATCCATTCAAACGTGAAATGGACATCCTAGACTGCAACCGCTTCAAGGAAATCTTTGATGCAAATAGAATAAAATGTAACAAATGACTAAAAGCAAGACAACTGCTTCGCCAGGCGTCATTCTTGCGAGGAAAAGGGGACAACGAGGTCTGCAGCACTTCTAGGAAGACATCGTGCGTCTTCACTGAAACATGCACCTACCTACTGAGCACGAATCCGACGACGAGTCTCGTGACTCTCACCATGGTCAGGACTATCCTGAAAACAACCACGACTGCCACGTGGACGACGGCTTCGTCCACTACGAACGGTTCCAGCCGTGGGTACCGAACCGGCACGACATCAGAGAACCGCTGGAGTGGTTGGTCCACAGATGCTATAACTGAACAAGCCACCACAGCCGCTGCTGGACTGCTGCGACTGCGTATACCAAGCCGACGGCCACTGGTGCTGTCCGAAGGACAATGCTTTGCCTGACGCCACCCTCGAACGCCTGGACTGCATGCGGTCGTTCGACAACAACGCGACGTGGTATGGGGATTACCACGTTGAGAATCACAGATGGTCTGACTGATGGCGCGTGATGGGGATGCGGCTTTGCAAAAAGAAGGCAACAAGAAAGTAAACTAGCTTATAATCTGTTGTACAGATTAGGCGGACATGCAATTGAGCAGCGGCTCCCGTGTTTAATGTATGCGGACGATATCGTACTGTTTTACAAACTTTTTTAGTTGTTGTGGAGACGAAGGAGACGCTCCAGGTTTCAGTTTTAGCGCAACTACGTCAGGGGTGATGATTTTCAACGATACTGCTGGTCAGGAATACAATGCCATGAAATACCCAAAGGGGCCGAATACCTCGGGATATGGCTAAACGAAGGGCAGAGATATACATGGAAAAGCATGAACAGCCTCTTTGGGCAAAATTAAGAAGAGACGCCGGGATAATGAAGCATAGGGCATTATGGGGGTGCAACAAATATGAAGTACTGTCACTTATTTCGCACCCTGTCATTTAGGACATGCACCCCCTTGTTTGTATGATCCGCATTGTAAGCAGCTAGCGGATCACGAAGAGATACACAGAGCTTCAGGAACATCATGCTACCACCAGAGACAGTATATATTAAGGGCCTCAAAAATCAAGTTCCGAGGATCAAAAGCGAAGTAAGAAATTTTTCAAAAAATATCAAGTTCCTGAATAAGGATCAGCTCCACACTCTGTCTAATAAGAGGAACAACCAGGGCGATTCCTGGACGCGAGAAAGAGTCAAGCAGTGCCTACAAATTTAGTTCGCTTGCGGGACAACTGGATACGAAACGCTCAGAAAGCTCAGTATCCGTCAAACACGAAACTAACTCGCTGGATCGAAGGTTTGAAGTTCATTCCGGCAATACCTCACCGTGCTGAAGAAGCACTCTTTGGAGGAAAGACGTAGCGCCAAAACCAGACGAGCCGGTCAATCAGGCACTAGTGTTCATGCTAGGCGGTTTAAATCAGCGGTGGAAACAGATGATCGCTTATCAATTCACCAGAAATCACGTAGAGGGCTCTGTGCTCAAGCACTATATGACCTCGAACTAGTTTAATTATGCAGTCAGGTGTCCGTTAGAGTTGAAGTTGTGACATCTGATATGGGCCCGTCAAAAGGAGCGATGTGGCGAGAATTTCGCTTTTCTAGCCATTGGAACTCAACTGTGTGCTCTATACCACACCCATATGTTTGGATGGATAACAACGCTCTTCACTGCTTATACCCTGCAAACGTTCGAAAAAATTTCAGAGGACAGAAAGAACTAGGTTCAGCAGTTTTGTAGCGAGAGCTACACTATACCAGCCGCTTCGCGAGGTCAGCATGGCTGCGCGCTGAGCCATGGCACTACCAATTTGTCCAACGGGCAATGCGTCGGATCGAACGGGCGATGGCGTTCCTTCGTAAAATTGACACATATCTCAATGGACACCCGAACCGCGTCATATAGGGAGGGATAAACAGTGGGATCAAAAAAATGGTGTATGGTTTATAAGGTTTTAACGTTCCAAAGCGACTTAGGCTATGAGGGAAAGGCTCCAGAAAATTCGACAACCTGTGGTTTGTTAACATGCACGCACTCACATCGCACAGTACACGGGCCTCTAGAATGTAGCCTTCATCGTAATTCTAGCCGCCCACATCGTCAGTTGCGCGCCTGCGCGGAGTGTCGTGAGAGATGCGGCGGGTACATATATCACAACTATACGGAGCCTGTGGTAGAAATGGACCGCTCGGAGGAAGCCAGGGCTCGTTCGTAGGGAAGAGGGCAAGAGGAGGTTCCGAGCCGAGGAGACAGAGGAAGAGAACGCTAAGCGTATCGATAAGTGACATAAGGTCGACGTGGCTTGACGGGCCCGCTTACCCGACGACAGTGCGTCCATAACGAGAGACGACGATGGATCGAGTTCTGCATCTCTGAAAGAAGCTAGACATAGGAGGTGGAACGAACGCAAGAAGAAGCGGCGAGCTGATGATGGTTAGGAAGAACATGCAAGGCTCTAAAATTCTTCAGCAGGAGCTCAAGTCTCTAACCAAGTACTATTTACAGATATCTGAGGCACAACCGTTCGGCCCTAGAGGCATTGTCTGCAAGTCCTCTGACATTGCTTGCGCCACAGACCTGCTACAGTGCAAAATTTTTGACTCACTGCCGGTGAAAGCCTTCAACCCGGAACAGCTCACTTGCTCCATAGGTATATTTGTTCGTGGTGTCGACCCAGCATCTTCCCCGCAGGAAATACTGGAACAGTTTCAAGATGCAGGTGTGCGGGTTCTTTCTGTCTACCGGTGCAGTAGAGAAGCAAATGATAGTGTACCGTGTGGACGCTCTGCAGCCCCGTCCTCTCCAATGTTCCAACTGCTGGCGGTTCGGTCACAGTGTTAAAGCGTGAAAATCAGCGACGCGCTGCCGTTTGTGATCAAGATCATTCAGCTGACAACTGCGCCTGTGATCAGCCCCTGTGTTGCCTCTGCAACTCCAACCACTAAGCTGATGATGCCAACTGTTCGAAATGCGCTGACGTACAAAGCCTGTTTGTTGGAGATAATCCACGTGAAGCGATGCTCGAGAGCAGATGGGTATGCACTTCTGGACCGAACTGATACGCTAGCCGTTCGCGATCTTCTGTTGGAGAACTCGAGACAACACTGCTTCTATAGTGTGCGCAGTGGAACAGGCTCTTTCTGTAGTCGTCGAGCGAATGCTGAACACTTTTGCTGAGGCTTTATCCCAACTTGTTGCAGGCCAATCTGCGCTTCCTCAATCATCTGTTCAGGCGGCGACGTCTGCATCTCTACCAACTTGTGCTGCTAGTACTAGTCACTCTGTGTCGCCTGCTGACACATCCCAAGGCACGCCTCCCTCCAAGGCTCCAGGCAGTGTTTCTAGAGTAGATATTTGCACCACGGAGGTTCAAATGCTATGCCCTACCCAGAAGCGTCCAGCTCCTTCCTCACGCTCGAAGACAGTTGCTCTGCAATCCAAAAACAAAGACCCTCAAAGGTAATCCCCCAGTCTGATGTGCTCAAAGAGGCTGTTGGTGCCTCTTTCATCAGTCGATAATCATGGCGGGTCTAAAAGTTGTTCAGTGGAATTGCCGCTCTCTACTCTCTTCCCTTGCAGATCTTGAACAACTTCTTCGTAAACATAATCCAAATGTAGTGTTTTGCAAGAAACGTGGCTCCCTCCAGTTAAATCATTTTCATTGAAAAACTTTCGTGTTTTCAGAGTTGATCACGTTACCGGAAGGGGCGGCGGGCTAGTAACTATGGTCCCTACAAAAATGTGTCACCGGGCCTCTATTTCGCAGAAAATTATGCTCCCTGACTGTGAACTGTTGGCGGTCGACATCGCACTTCCACAGTGCGCCAACGTTAGTTACTATTGCAAACGTCTACTTGCCTGTAAGCGTTCACAGCACAGACATTTTGGATAGCTTACTCAGCAACGCAAACAGTATAGACCAGATTCTTTTACCCTCACACGCAGGCTGCTGGCGCGCCTCTACTCTCGACACGAGTCGCCATCTATCGGCGCGCGCGGCCCGATGGACTGCGGGCCGCGCCGGCGCCGCACATAGAATGCATGTTTACGTGTTCGCTTCTGTCGTTGTAGTGCTTCATCATAACATATGAGGGTGTGTGCTGTGCGTCACTACTTACATTTTTCCTCTACCAGACAATACTGCGGTTATCTTGCGCGCACTTAGTCGTTAACGTGACATCTCCGAGTTTTTTTTTCGTTCATTTGGTTGTAAGTGCGGCGAGGAGTGCCCGTCTCTCTCGTTGTTTGTGCCCACCATTATGATATTGATATTGATGATTAGCGCTCTTGTCCTGTCTTCAACTTTTCTGTGTCTCGTTTTTCGCGCTAGGTTTTTCAGTGATGATATTCTGCTGGCTCAGGATTCTAAACGCTGGCACCGCAGCGGCGACGCTGCTCCACCGAGCCGCTGGTGCGGCGGCGCTGCTCAGGGAAATTCTAGGATAGTATTGCAAACAGCAAGGATTTTTCCCGCGGAGTAGTCGGCCAGGTAGCGTACGGACTGGAAACCGGCACTTCTAAGTAGATTTCTGCGCTGGCGTGTCGTTTGTTGCCGTCTTTTACGTGCGCTATCATCTATGATAATTTTAGGCACAGGAATGTGGATTTATTGATTTGATTCAGTGGTGTAGTAACTGGATAGGCGAGCTGCAGACCGAAGGTTGTCCCGACGAAGCGCGTGCTTTCGATTACATCCTTGCGCTGAGCTTGCTCTAGTTCCCATTAAACACATTTCATGCACAGGATTGTAAAGCACGACCGCTACCGATTTCAGTTGCTCTTTCCGCGCGCATGTCATAGGGATCAAGGGGGGGTAAAGTGTTTACCGTAGTGTCTTTCTGCTTTTGCTATCTACCTTAATCATAGGAAAATATGCGCGATTTTAATACATTCATTCACACATAGCCAAACGCCTACGCAACGCTGTCACACGCGGCGAGAGCTACCGAATAAAATGAACGCGCTTCGGACCTCAGAATTCATGAAAGCTGGATTCGCTGCTAATATCTATTCAAGCTTTGATAATTTGAGCAAAAGCACGTTTTTATGCACCATGTTGCATAAACCATGACAAATTTTGTTTTTTGTTGGCGCTGTGACTCAGTTAAGCTCACAGCGGTAATTTGTTGATACACTGGCGCACCACGCATGCGACAAGAAAGCCCTGTTTGTGGGTGGTACTTTATGGTCGAAGGATTAATAAATGGGAATTGGAACTGCATGCTAGCCGCACACCTAATGCTTGATATTGAACAAAAAGTTTGTTTTTTTTGCAGTGGAGCACCAAGACGGTAGCGATATAAGCACGAGCGCCTTCTAAGCGTCAGCACAATTCACGTGAATGTCAAACTAAATGTCATTAAAACGCATAGTAAAGTTCCACAGGTTCTTTCGTCTTCCTTATTGCACCAGAGGTGCCCCGCCAGAGACGGGTTGGTTTCAACTCGAAGACTGAAGCTCTTCGCACCAGGGGTGCCCGTCAGAGACGGTCTTGTGTTCAGTTGAGACGCAGGGGTAAGGCGAACACTTCAACTTTTATGTACAGTATTTACAATAGATACAAGTTCAGGCACTAGAGACAAATTAACGGCACAAAGATACAACACAACAAAAAGGTGGAACTGGCTAATCACTAGGGGAGGCCCCTACTCGGCATAGCCGAAGATGCGTAGCATCTCACCTTAGCCCAGAACCCCGCTTCCAGCTCCGGGGCCCGGTTTTAAAGCCTTAAAGGCCCAGCCCACATTCGGTAACTTCCAATCATGTTGTGCTCTCAACATGATTGGTTCTCAAGGGCATGGCCAGCCCTCCGGCTTCAACAAGGTAAAACCACCCTCTCCACCACAAAATAAAAACAAACACAAATAGACGTTCGTGCCAGCACGTGCGCGAATCGATACCGCGGGGCGGGGAACACCCTACTTCCATGCGCGTTCGCGAGCGGCCGCGTTCCGAAAAAGGAGACGCTTTGCTTTGAGCGCCCCAGCCGCGTTCCTATGACCCCGCGTACAGTAACGATCCCTTACACGCCCTTCCCAAGATTCTACAAAGGGCTAAAATGGCACTTTTAGAATTACAAACAAAAGGGATCGGTGTCTGACACGAAACTACCCTTCGGGTGACATAACAAACAAAACGTACACATTCAAATGCGCGTTTCACACCTGTAAAACCAGCGCATTCACCGAAGTCCAAGCTGTCGCGCTGCGACCAGTTGCACCAACAAAACCAAAAACAACAAAATGCACACGGGCACCAACACAACATCACGCAAAATGCACACTTAAATACACACAGTGGCATGCCTGCCGTGCGCCGTAACACAGCGTCCAAGTTGGTACGTTGCACCCAGTTCACCAGCATGCACACCCGCGTCCTGCTCGACACACACACCGACACTCGCAACTAGAGCGTTCAGTAGCACTCGCACGACGTCCGTAAGTGGCCACATGAGCCTCCTTAGTCGCACCGAGCGTCCTTGTGTGCGTTCGAGCCACTACGCGTCTCAACACAACGCCTAACTGCCACTCGGCTCATTAGGCTGGTGCGACAGCGGGGCGAGAGCTCGAAAGCCGGCGCCCTCCAGGATCAAAAACGTCGTGGTACTCAATGGATCCAAATCCCTGACCACGCGACGCCCTTGAGGGCACGCTCTCTCCGGCGCGCCAGTACAAGCCGCGTCCTGCGTAAGGAGCATAGCTCCTGGCGTCGCCGACTTTCGGCGTGAAAGCCATGCACCTGCCTCTCTCTACTTTGCCTCTCTGTGAGCCATTTGCCCTGTTCCTGCTCGGACGAACATTGACGTTGCCGTTGCCTGCTTGATAGCCATTTGCCGGCTTCGTGGCATCGTCTAACTCCAAGGCTACATGAGCTCCCTCGCAGTCGATTGACCCGAGCTTGCCTTCTGGCAAGTCGCCACGCATTTCCCTGTCCTCAGATGACCTGATCGGACACACATCGGGTGCGTTCAACAACTGCGCGGCGCTTTGCCCGGTCGGCCGAGCAGGCTCACCTCCGCTCTCTGCCTCGGATGAAAGGCTCTTGCCATCAGCAACGCTACGGGGCTCTTCATGCCCTATGGCCGACACAGTGTGCCGTTCTAGCAACGTTAGCCTTTCTCCTGTCACTAGCTCCGTGTCACAGATCGAAATCTCATCCATAGAGCCTGCAGGAATTAGATCACTCTCCTGCTTGGTTTCGGACAATTTGGTCTCGATTGGCCCTAGACCATCAGAATTGGGCTGCTCTTTTTCTTTGCTAGCCGCCCGCAGTGGCGGAAAAGCTGTGGTATTTCCGCGTCCTTCAGGAATCCTGGTTTCACTTCCTGAACCTTTCGCGGCGTTTCCTAACAAAGATGCGTTCCCGCATACCAGCTGATTGCTTTCAGCGTCCTCACTGCTGTTTCCCTGACCTGTGCATGACAAGCATATTCCTTTGTCTTCCAGCATAGGCGGCCTCACCTCTCGGGAATCGGAGCAGTTCTCCCTGGCGGATTGACTGGCTCTTCTACTCTCCTTGATCTGAGAGATCTCGAGCTCTACCTGCTGGCGTCTTGCTTCTATAACCTTCAAGACATACTTAACATCCTGAGGTTCTTCCTCGCGAAGCAGCGCCTTTCCGCCATTTACTCTCGCAAGTTGAGCCTGAAGGTCCGCTAAGCGCGCCTTCGCTAACTTAACCTGGTACCTCACATCGAGTGAGGGCCGGCATGGATAGCCCTCCATACCGCCGTCTGTACTCCTCAACTGCCCTACCGGCTCGAACACAGAGACGTGAACAATGCGACCAAGGAAACTCACGGTTTCGATGCGTCGATCCGCATTGCCAGCTCCTTGACGTCGCAGTCCACCGCCACTTGCACCGGACGCTGCGATGAGCTGTCGCACGCCGCTGGTCCTGTGCACGTTGTCACTTGCTGCGACCCGCCGGTGACCGTCGAGTTCTCGACGCTCTGCCTTCCTTGACCGGACGCAGTCCCGCGTCGCTGGTCCGCTGCCGTGGCCCTTGCCGTTGTCTCTCCGCAGGTCCTTTTTCGAACGCTGCTGTTGCCTGACCGTCGCCTTTATCCCTGAGTTCAATCTTCTTCCTGCGCCGTCTTCCGATGGCCGCAGGATCCTCGTCGACTGCGCCAGTAAAGATCACACAGGTTCTTTCGTCTTCCTTATTGCACCAGAGGTGCCCCGCCAGAGACGGGTTGGTTTCAACTCGAAGACTGAAGCTCTTCGCACCAGGGGTGCCCGTCAGAGACGGTCTTGTGCTCAGTTGAGACGCAGGGGTAAGGCGAACACTTCAACTTTTATGTACAGTATTTACAATAGATACAAGTTCAGGCACTAGAGACAAATTAACGGCACAAAGATACAACACAACAAAAAGGTGGAACTGGCTAATCACTAGGGGAGGCCCCTACTCGGCATAGCCGAAGATGCGTAGCATCTCACCTTAGCCCAGAACCCCGCTTCCAGCTCCGGGGCCCGGTTTTAAAGCCTTAAAGGCCCAGCCCACATTCGGTAACTTCCAATCATGTTGTGCTCTCAACATGATTGGTTCTCAAGGGCATGGCCAGCCCTCCGGCTTCAACAAGGTAAAACCACCCTCTCCACCACAAAATAAAAACAAACACAAATAGACGTTCGTGCCAGCACGTGCGCGAATCGATACCGCGGGGCGGGGAACACCCTACTTCCATGCGCGTTCGCGAGCGGCCGCGTTCCGAAAAAGGAGACGCTTTGCTTTGAGCGCCCCAGCCGCGTTCCTATGACCCCGCGTACAGTAACGATCCCTTACACGCATCAATGTGCTCCCTTTGATAACGTGAATACTTCCTGCAACACAGCCACGCTGCGGAAGTATGCTCGGCAATGTTTTTTTAGCGCCCGAAGCGCGGCTCTATGCAGGCGCGGCCGCGGAGCTGCCGCAGCCCCGCAGTCCCCAAAGAAACGCCCGCACCGCGGCGCTCCAGTCGGCGGAAAATGGCCGCGCCCAGGAGCGGCTCTGGATTCTGGTCTATAGTCACCGCAGGAGATTTTAATTCGCACCAGCTTCTTTGGTCATGGATGGCCACGCATGCAGTGCGCTGCTGCAATTGCGGAGCTGTAACCATTACGCGAGGAACTTATCGTTCAGTAATAGATTTAACATTAGTTACTCGTGGTGTTCGCGTATCTGCATGGTCAACAGAGGACTCGGGTACATCTAGTGACCACTTTCCAATAACTTTTAACATTCCATCATCTCCGCTCAGAAAAGGTGGGGCGATAATAAAATTTGTAAATTCCATTTCGTACAAAAATTAATGTCTGCCTCACTTCCCTCTAAGTTAGTTTGACTCGAGCAGAAAGAGCTCAGCAGACCATTTACTTTCTGCAAGATTCTGTTGAGCATTCTGTATTCTCCGTGTGCACTTCAGCCCTTGACAGACAGCCGCCTCCATGGTGGACGGAGGAATGTGAGAGAGCTTATCGTCATCGCAAAGCTGCCTGGAAAAGCCTTTCTTATAATCAGGAGCCCAGCTAATTGGATAAATTATAAGTTTTTCTCTGCATCTTTCAAACTAACTGTCAAAAAAGCCAAAGGGGAATATAATCAAAATTTAAAGACGTATCTCTCAAGTCCCCAGAATAGGAAGGCTCTATTATGGAGGATTCATGGCGCACAATGAGAACTCTCTGGCCACCAACCGCACTAAGTCTAATAGTGTTGTCTCCTCAGGAGGCTAAGCAAAACCTTGAACGTATCGCTCAGGGGCTGGCTTTGCGTTTCCAGATGCAGAAAACAGAACCTTTACTCACCCTCGCCCGAAGCTCAGACTATACTGAGGTTGATCTGTCGGAGCTCCTGCCAATTGTTTCTTCAAAGCAGTCTGCCGCCCCGGGATCTGATGGGGTTACTGTGGGTGTGTTGAAGGCTTTAGCGCAAGACTTCACCACTCACCTTCTAGGTATCGTTAACGCATCATTGCAAAAAACGTGGATTCCACAGAGTTGGATGATTGCGAAAATAATTCTGCTCTTGAAGAGTGCCGAGAATGGATTTTAATTAGACAATATACGGCCAATTGCTTTAACCTCAAATTTAGTCAAGTTGATCGAAAGAGTATATACATAGTCGCCTCACAAAGCATGTTAATGCCGTAAACGGCCTCAGCTCTGCGCAGATTGGCTTTCGTCGCGATTGTTCCATATGGACCGCGCATGTGGATCTAGGAAGCCGAATCAGACTTTCAATGCGCAGGAGGGAAGTTTCGGCCTTGGTGACACTAGATGTTGCTAAGGCTTATGACAGCGTGGAACACACGGTCCTTCTTAACAAAGTTGGACAGCTACAGCCAGCGCATTACATTTATGCACATGGATTTGTGAATTTTTAAAAGATCCAGAGGTGTGCCGCAAGGATCTGTTCTGTCACCGCTGCTTTTTAACATATTGCTTTGGGACATCCCATTCATCCTAACATTACAGTTTTTGTATACGCAGACGATATAGCTTTTTTCGCCTCAGAAAAGAATATCCATGCTCTTTACAAGTCTTTACAGGCTTACCTGACATTTATCACTTAATGTCAGCAAGTGTGGCATGCTGGTATTTCCTCCAGACACCCCTTTGTACATCTCGCTAGTCTACCGTTCCACCCAGATTCCGCAGGTGGAGTCGGTTAAATACCTAGGTGTTACTTACGACCCAAGTTCGGATTGGAGCCAGCATATTAACAATAATGTTATTATTAAAGGCGAACGTGCTCTACCGGCTCACACGCGTAGGCAATAAAACGTTTGGCATGCGTCGTGACACCTTACTGTTCCTCTATAAGGCTTTGAGACCAACCAATTCTGGAATTCGGCTGTGTCTTGTTCTCTGGTAGCGCAAGCTACAAGCTGCAGCCCTTAGCCTTACTGGGAAGGCGTGCCCTACGGCTATGCCTAGGCCTCCCAAAATCAGCTTCAAATGCTCTCCTTTATCTGGAAGCCCGTATTCCCGATCTATATTCCCGCTTCCAACTAGTCACGGTGCGCACTTTCCTCAGGTCCTTTGACCCGGCCCCCGGTGTTAATACTCCAAATTTTCCATCCGACCCACACCTGTTTTTCTCTATTCATTGGCCACGTAATCAGATTCCGCAAGCTAAGTTCACGCAGAACCTGTTGGCCCCGCTTCAGGTCGCTCTGACCGCCTTGCAACGAGTTGTTGACACGCAGGCTGATCCCGTCTTCTATTATGACTATACCTTTGCGTCCGATGCGAAACACATGCCCGCAAATATCCTCAATGGTCTTCTTTCTGACAGTTTCTGGCTCTTGGTTTGGCCCTTCTTAAAATTCCGAGCAATGTAGCACGGGTACTTACTTATCCTTGCAGACTGCCTTTCAGTTTTAGTCTCTCTCCAAACTTCCGGCACCTCTCTATTGATGCGTTCCCTTAGATTTTTTGTTCCGCGCACAGTAAGGGAGGTCCGCTTTGTCTGGGTGCCTGGTCATTCGGGTATCTATTTCAACGCGGTGGCTGATTTACTGGCAAGGTCAGCTCTCACTGCTCCTGTAATCTGTCCCATACCTCACCTCCTACTGTTGGAGACCTCCTGTTTCCAGCGGTTCCAACATATATCAGCCAGCTTGGGTGATCCGGCTGTGTGAAGTGTCCATGACACTTTTGCGATGCAGAATCCCCCACCTCAACTTGTACTTA
Organism: Amblyomma mixtum; assembly: GCF_055824585.1. NCBI lineage: Eukaryota > Metazoa > Arthropoda > Arachnida > Ixodida > Ixodidae > Amblyomma > Amblyomma mixtum. Next base: position 145,348,289 of record NC_143016.1, on the reverse strand, counting down.
TGCAGATGGGGGTTCGCTACGACAAACCTTTGTAACATATGTGCAGAAGTTGAAACACTAGACCACTTTCTCCTCTCCTGCCGGCGGTTCGCATTTCAGAGAAAACAGTATTTGGAGGTCCCTCTTTCGATGTTAGGACTCCCTTTGTCTCTGCCAGTTCTACTCTCGTTTGGTGCGACCGCCACGGGATTCTCGTTAAGCAATATTTGCGGCTACCTTCATGATTACATCATTGCAACTAGTCGCTTACCCTGTTAACTCCATATAAAATTCCACCGCATGTCCAAAAGCGTACTTTATTTTATTCCTGCTATATTTATTTTGTTTATTTATTGAAAAATTTTAACAATTCTTATATTTTTTCTCATTTCAATCATTCTACTATTCTAGTTAGTTTTTTTTTCGCCGCGCATATACCACCGCCGTACCTTGGCCAATCCCCCTGCGTGGGTATGTGCCATTTTCATTGGAAGAAGAACAAGGTTGCCATCGTGCAGGTCGTGTTGTTCTTGATCGCCCCGCTTCCTCGCCGACCTCGACGCCATCCCCGACGTCCTCCTTCTACATTTGGTGGAGGTGCGGCCTGATCTCCTTCCCTCACGTATAAGCAAGACGAGCTCGCATGCCTGAAGACGAACACCCACCGGCCGCCCCGATGGCTCAGCCGGTTGTCTGCTCTGGCTCCTTACGCCAGCGCGACCCTGCGCTCTTTAGCGGGACTGACGACACAGACTGCGATGATTGGCTTGCTTCATATGAGCGAGTGAGTTCATACAATATGTGGGACGATGCCACTAGGTTAACAAATGTCCTCTTTTATTTGACCGGCATTGCCAACTTGTGGTATCGTAATTATGAAGCCGATATCACGACATGGGACTAATTCAAGGCTAATCTTACAACCGTGTTTGGTCGTCCTGCTGTACGCAAGTTCCGCGCCGAACAACGCCTGCACTATCGATCACAGCTGCTCGGCGAAACAGTTACAAGTTTGACGCCGAGACAACAAAGATGAAGTAAAGATGAGAGAAGCGGGCGGAAGAAAACGGGGAAGTGTGAATAAAACAAAGGCTAGGCTATCGAGCGGATGCTCAGCTCAGCGCGTCTCAGTTTCAGTCTTTACAATGGCGCAGTCGACCAATGTCGGACCCGGCCAGGACCTCCCGACCCGCCGCTTCTCTTTCGAAGCGGCCGGGCAGTCACACGGCCGGCTCCCTCGGCGCCTGGGACCCCTTATTCCGGCCGAGAACGGCGTCCATGCCTCCTAGGCCGATCACCAGGGAGGAAGTGTTCGCTGCCATGAAGGTATGCACGAGCAACACGGGAGCAGGCAAGATCCAGAACGCACTCATACGCAACCTCTGCGACGAGGCGGTCGACCAACTGACCACCTTCCTCAGCGGCCACTGGGCCGCAGGAACGGTTCCTGAAGAGTGGAAGCATGCAGAGGTCGTAATGATCCCCAAACCGGGTAAGAAACTCCAGATCGAAAATCTCCGACTTATCTCACTCACCTTCCTGCCTAGGCAAGCTCCACGAGCGAGTCGTTATTCGGAGGCTCGAAAGCTACATTGGAAGACGAAGACCTGTACCCCCACAGTATGTTCGGCTTCCGAGCCCACCTCTCCACCCAGGACATCCTCTTACAACTCAAAGAGGAAGTCCTCACCAACGTCCCGAGCGTAGGCGAGAGAACGCGGTTGTGGCCTTTGACAATGTTAGCCACACAGCTGTAATGGGAGGACTCGACAACCTCCACTGCGGCGAGAAGATTCACAGCTACGTGAAGGCCTTTCTCTCTAACCGGACCCCCAACAAAGGCCCACCAAAAGGGTCCGTCATCTCGCCACTACTTTTCAATGTGGCCATGATCGGACTCGCGAGACAACTCGGGAAGATTGAAGGCATACAGCACGCAATATACGCTGACGACGTCACGGTCTTGGTTACCACTGGGTCGCTCGGCCAGAAAGAACGACTGCAAGCAGCGGCTACGAGTCTTGGGAATGTGGCTGCAGAGCAATCAGCGATGCGGCTTTCTTAGGCGACTGGGGCTAGGCGAAACTGCGGAAATCGAGAATCGTACTGCGAGCATACCGGACGCAATTCGCCAGACGCTAAAGGTTTCGCTCCCTTCCCCGGAACATGGGCCCCAACCTGCATGCGGCCCGTAGGGCAGTTCGGGCGAGGTATGTACAACAAAACCTAGCTACAAAATCCACAACGGTATACACGAACGCGCCTCCCCGTATTCAGGAAGCTCACATAACATGGCGGTAGATATTGATTCCAACCTAGAGGAATTAGCTAGCGCCTCAGTCAGGGATTGCACGGTAACCGAAGGGGAGGAGCTGGCCGTAGCTCTAGCGGCGGTAGCCGGTTATCGAAGCAACACGTCCCTTACCATCCTTACAGATTCGAGAGAAGCGTGCCGTAACTACATGAACGGCCGCATAGGTCGCTCCGCGCTCCGGCTCCTCCAGAGCGCGACCCCACAAAAAGTCACACATAGCATTTACAGGGTACCAGGACACACTGACATAGCGGGGAACGAACGCGCCGACGAGGTAGCTCGAGGGTATCGAGCGTCCTCCCAATCGGACGATCTACTCGACCTAGTCGGCCCTACGTACTCAGACATTCTCAACTACTATAAGGGGTACGGATCCGCTATCCGCCGCCTCATCCTGATCTAAATCAACTAGATCACGTGGGAATGCAGTAAGAACGACAGCTTTCGTAAAGAACCGAGTGCAGAAGAGTGGGAGAGCCGCTCTCCAGCGGCGGTCTGGGTTGCCAACAAGGTCTGATCCAGCACGCCCAACGAGCAGTGAAGCTCAGCGGTGCTCTGGAATAAGGCACCGACCCTGTGAGAACAAGGAAGATGGACCTGTTCTTTCTCGTCTGCTACTAGCACAACACCTTTCTACAGCAATAAACGTCTTTTCTACCTATCTACCTTCTCGGCGGATTCGGCCTTGACCCTCCTTCCCGAAGCCCTCTCCACCCTCCGGGAGAGGGCTTCGGGAAGCCCTCTCCCGGAGGGTGGAGAGGGACTGCAGCGCTCGGCCGCAATTCGCTGTCCTCTGGATACACAGTACCGCCGGTACAAATTCCGGAGTTCAATGGATTTTATAACGACGCCGAAGACGCCGTTATAACGACGCCGTCTTCGCGGAAGACCATCTCCGCGCTTGGCACCAGTACGAAGGTTACCGCTACACCACTTGGTCGGCCTGGCCCTCTGGCCGGCCTTCTTGCCGCGTATACACCCCTGGCCAGTGAGCACGACGCCAAACTCACGACGATAAGAGCGCAGCGCCGTCTTCTTCAGGCCTGCAACATCGAGTGGCCCGCGTCTGCAGCCAAACAGTACATTGTCGACGGGCTTCACGATGCCACCCACGCATCGATTATGTCCACGTCTACCGAGCGGCCTCCTTGCATGACACCGCCTGGCGTCGCGGGACCGTTGCTGCCGCCGGAACATGTGCCGCAGCACCACAGCAACGCCGCGGTTGCTTTTCGTGCGGACAACACGGCCACAAGGATTCTCCTTGTGCTGCCCGCCCACGCACACAATTCAAGAATCACCCTCTTCCCTCCCTGCCGGTGCATGTCGATGGCATCGGGAAGTTGACCGCACTGGTTGACACTGGCGCTCAGCGAACGGCATCGCTTGAACGTCATGCACCGGGCCCAATGAGTCAGTGGGACCTCGTATCCTCTGCAAGGCTTGGGGGAAGCGCTGTTCCCGTTGGTGCAGTCGATATCTGCATCCGGACTGAGGCTGGCAGCAAGGTCCTGGTGGGCGTCCCGGTGTTTGCGGGCTTGCCTGTTGCTCTCATCTTGGGCGCAGACTACCTCATGTCCGCGGACGTGGCTCTGAATCGAAAACGGCGAAGTGCAACTGCGCTCGTGCCGTACCGTCCCTGGCCCGCCCGTGGACGCCAAACGTGAGCCTTCCGGTCCTAAAAACCTTGAGTGCCCTGCTCCAACGGCACAAGGCCATTTTCGCGGAGACTAGTGCACAGCTTCCTGGCACTGATTTTATTGTCCACCGCATACGAACCGACAATCACCCGTCTATAACTATTCCGCTGCGGCGCTACGCAGAGCGTGAGCGAACGGTCATCGCTTACCAGGTACGCGACATGCTGGCTGCTGGGGTCGTAATACCCTCTCCTCGATCAAGCCCTTGGGCAGCGGCTGTTGTTCTCGCACGCAAGAAAAACGGCACTCTGAGGTTTTGCGTCGACTACAGAGCTCAATAAGCACGCGATCCCAGACTCTTATCCGCTTTCCCGTATCGACGACACGATTGACGCCGTCCGACACGCGAAATACTTTTATATCAACGTCGCCGAAGAGGATAAACAGAAGACTGCTTTTCGCCTGGTAATGGCTGCGTTATTCTAATGCGCCGTAAAGGTACTCAGTGAACGAAAAGAAATGCGGGCAGCTCATTTCACCCGAACTTGTAAAGCAGTCGCATCCAGGCGTGTGGATGAAACATTGATTGCATTATCAAATCCGGTAATAAACCTTAATAATCCAGTAATAATAATAAAGACGAGAATATCGTCGATCATTTTCACAACACCCGACTGGCCTTCCAGGATACGGGACATCTGTCGCTGAAAGTACTCCGGTGCAGACGCGATCCCAAACGGGAGCCGGAGTAACCAGTATTCGCAGGCGCGCGGAATCACAGGCGCTCATCAGTGTAATTCCAGGTGACGTGCAGTAACCACGCAGGTGTACGTGCTCGCTGTCGTACACAAAGCTGCCTTGGCGCAGGGCTTATTCTTGAAGAGATCTTACACCATTCAAATAGAATTCCATTTACCTGCATATATATAGGAAGCAGATTCTATAGGATAAAATAAGCTTCCATGAGTTGGCCTGTATTCGCTGCTCAATCTTGCTGAAAATGACGATTGTGTGTCAATTAGAAAATGCATCCTATTCCACTTAAATCCGATGGCGGAATTCTACTATGATGCTGCGAAATAAAGTTGGGGTCTTGAACGCAGTGTTATTTGGACCCATCATCACCGAGTGCGCTGGTACTTGGACCACTGTCCCTCTCCATTCGGTGCTTTTAAATGGGGGGCGCAGCTAGCACCATACTGAAGCGTCAGCGTCAATTTCCCTGTGGACATACAGAAAGAGAAGTATATAGAGTTTGGAGCCCTCATGTAAACCAACACCTCGCCGAACTTGCGAAGTCTGCTGGATGTTTGATAATAGCCTACCTAACTTCTCCCTCTTCGTTTAAAAAAATCACTCTCTTATTCGTTATTCCATTCAAGCTATTTCCCTGTGTTCACGTCTGGGGAACGTGACGAAAGTGAACATTGAAATCCGTACGTTTATACCAAAAACGTGTGCTCCATATTTTTGAGAAAGTATACAGGGCCTATTGGAATGTTGCAGACTAAAGCGCTCATTCTTAAGTTTGATGTATTTTCTTCCGGCAAATAAGGTATGCCTTTTAAGATTGGCGTAGCAAATATGCAAAACAAAATTCGCACTATTCACAGAACTGTGACGACAAGTTACGATATATAAGAATCTAGGTTATCAGGTGACATATGTTACACAGCAATGCTCCCAGTTTGAATTTCGCAGTTTAACAACCATCGATCGCATCAAGGCGGGAATGTCGTGTCAATTTCATTTCCTGCTGAAAAAGTGAGGCAACCTTGATGAATGTATTTTCTTGTTCATTTTGCCACATTAGGACCCTTAGACATATTTTGCGAAATATCAGTGAAATTAATATGTAATAGAAGCATAAAAAAATAAAACTCTGTATTCTGTTAGTCGCCTCTCGAGGTGTGCTCAGTCAGAGGAGCTTGGTTGATCTACACATCGTGAGCATTGGCAACATCGACGCGGTCCTTGGAGTGATTGAAGAGATGATGACCAATAATGCCAATCTGTCAAGGATAAGCGCCACTTGTCTTCTGTTCTCTTAGAAGTAGTGTTATCAGGCTGTTGGGCACAGGCCTCGTCAGGCAAAGATGCCTACTGACTGTGTCTACCAGGTGCTGAATGTTTGCATCATCGTCAGGCAAAAGATGCATGTGCTGCAAATAAAAACTGAATCAATGACTGACTTGCTGTGGGTTACAGATATCTCCACCACCTACAAGAGTCGACGATGTACCCTCCAATTTGGGAATGGGCCCCTCATGCACGGTCAGGATTATGACTTCCGTTAATATCTGAGAATGGCGACGCTGGTGGCCTCATTCGAGAAGAAACGCGTTTCCACTTCCTCACGAAGGGAGGGCACGACTTGCATCTAAGATCTGTGAATCGCGGCGTTCGTGACCCCTCGTGCAGCCGCATTTCCACATGCTTCAACATAAAGCGCTACGTGCGACTCATCCACCAAAACAGGCTTGGCTCTTCCCACCAATCTACATGACTCGTAGATGGCAGGTGCCATACGCGTGCCAAAGATTTCGGCTTCCTATGAAAACAGGGAATGGCGACGTTTGTGACTTCCTTCCACTTGGCGCAGAAGGGAGGCCACGGCTCCTCCAGTTCAACAACTGATAATGGCGAATATCGGCTGCTTTGAGAAGACTTGTGTTCCCACTTTCTCTAAAGAAGAGGCGAGCGTGCAGCTGCGCCACATAGAATGCATTGAATTACTCTTCACTGTTTATATAGCTGGTTTATAAAAGCGGCTGGTGGCTGGAGTCCAAGGCCGACGACCAAGGCGAGCAGAAAGGCGGCGATGCTTCAGGGACAAGATGACGATGTACCCAGCACCTCCACAAAATGATACGTGGTGGCAAGTTAGCAGCAGTTAGTAGTGGATCAAGAACGCTACCGAGGAGCTGCGGTGCACACAAGGGCTAACAAAATAGGCTTGATGGCTGGTGAGCGGCCTACCAAACCAAACCACACGATCGCACTGTGAATGTTTAATGACACATCACCGACTACGGCTCTGAACTTAACTAGAACCTTTAACTATGTCAGGGACGTAAGACCACAGGAGGAGATATTAGCAACCATGCTTCCTTCATATTGCTGCGTTTCCACCAGCAGCTGCTGGGGGGCTGTTCTTTGCAAGTCTCGTGCACCTGCGAGTAAAAGAGGCAGAGAAGAATGGTACAGCAAAACAGCGCTGACGGACGGGACGGAATGAGACAGACACATGCGCTGTCTCATCTTCTTCCGTCCCGTCCGTCAGCGCTGTTTTGTCGTACCATTCAACATGAACCAACCAGCCCGAATCAGCCCTCTCTTTGAAGGCAGAGAAGCTCGGCCACGGCCTACTCTGGGTGCTGGTTACGAGCCCCATGGCTACGTAACACTCGTGGAGGTGGATTTGAGATCCCGTGCCTCGGACGCCTCCTCGAAGCGGTTCATCGAGTCCCGACCGACTGCCGCTAGTGTCTACGCCCATACATCGCAGCAGCCGCCGCCTTCACGACCTCGCCCGAGAGTTCGGGCTCCTTCCCGAAGCGGCGCCCACCGACCGCCCCATTGAGCTTCCTCTTATAGCGCCGGCGAGTTCCCCTCATCTAACCCTTCAGCAGCCCCGTGTGCCGACCAGTTTCCATGGCGCTCTTGCTGAAGACGTAGACCACTGGTTCGAAAGCAGACATCTGGCGCTCACACCTCGCCAGCGATCGCTCTGCTTCCACAGCGGCGAGGCCGGCCACCTGTATCGGCGCTGCCCCTACCGCGAACTCGGGCTTCAGGGATTTTGACGTCACGCCCTGCGTACACGGTTCCGTGGGCGACCTCGGCAAATCGAGGAATACCTTGCTGCCGGCAAATTTCACCGAGCGGCCGCCCACGGTCACCCTCTCCCGTCCGCTACTCGTCACCTAGCCGTCGTACTTTCAGCGATACGTTGAGGGGCGGTCGGCAAGCCCACGCAGGGGAATCTGAAGGCGGCGACCTCAGTGGGGCAGGTTGCTGAGCACATCAGTCTGCCAGACAATCAGCGACTACGTCACCGGACTGCCGCTATAACGCCACGTTCTATGAGACGGTTTTTCCGTTGCTCCCTCGCCTCCGTCGCGGCAGCAGCTGACGGAGGGACCGTCGAGCTCTACGTTTCCGTCGAGCAGCGGCGCTGGAGCCCCGCCCCACAGAGAACGCGCCAGTCACAGCGCGAGCTCGCTTCACGTGACCCACCGCTTGTTTGCTGCGACCAAGAGATGGCGCTGGCGCGCGTCGCGGCTTATCGCGGCTTATCGCGGCTTCGGCGGCGGCGGCGATGCGTGGGTGCGCGGGCACGAAGAGCCGGTGTCTGGCGCCTCTTTGGATTAGAACACCATTCCGTCACTTGCGGCCGTGGTTTCCGCCTCCGTCGCCCCCTGCTGTGCCCGGCGGTTCTCAAGCACTTTAATCCTTCTTTTGACGGCCGCTGCTCATTCTGTGGGGAGGTGGCCGACACCTTCCACATGGTTTGGTTTGGGCATGCAGAAAAAATCCTCTCCCCCCAATCACCCCTTCCCCTACCCGAGAGGACTGGGAGGCGGCCCTGCTCAGCTGCCAGGAACTATCGGCCCAACAGGCCCTGGTTCGGCGGACTTGTGTAGCGGTCTCGACCAACGGGATACCGGAATGAGGGACTCCGCCTAGTGTTGTAAGGGGTGAGACCCATTAGGGGCCTCTCCCCGAGCACCTCTCTGTACATTACTAAATAAATGCTTTTCTCCTCCTCCTCCTCCTCCCCCGCGCCGTAGAGGAGGCCGGCTGTGATGAGGTCTTATAGTAGATACAGCAGACTTCTCAATAATGAGTAAGAATTTCTGGCCTGGACCCCAAATTCTTACTGCAAGAAATGTTAGGTGGCTGTTTCGGCTACTTCAGAGATATCTATTTAGCGTGCCGCTTTCTCGGAGTCCGTTTCTCTCCTGTTATCTCATTAGTGCGTTTCATGTAGCTTTACGGAAAATCTGACCAACACAGACAGAGTTCTTTTGGGCTGGGAAGTTAAACAGCCAAAGAAAAAGGTTTCATATTTGTGTGGGTGAGCAATGACAAGGTCTTCTGCGCAAGATAGAAGGAAGTGCAGCGATTTGTGTTTTTCGGGTTTTTGCGTGTCCCCTGTAACCCAACTTAATTCAGATCTCACCTGCACGTTTCACCCGTGAGGGCAGAACTCCCAGCCAATCTTGGTTTGGATGTAGCCGAGTCAGTTGATGTAGTTTATATTTCATCCTTCAACTATTTTAGTGCCGACGCCATTGCTCGCACTTAGGCGTCGTGTATTTATCAGAAGCCGGTTTTTTGGCAGGCAGCTCACCAGCCTACCGAGTGGTGGACAGGTGGGGGCAGCCTGCCCTGCGTGCCCGGCGGCCGCTCAATTAATCGTGAGAGGATGTTCGCGAAGACCAACCTCGATAGCAACCGAAGTCGCATCGATGGGAGCACCTGCCAAAGAAGAGCAGTGGCGCGTCTTGACTTTGCGTACCACTCCTGGTGCAGTGGTGCACTCCCATGGATCTATGGACAGTGCCCAGTTCCGCATATATGGACATTAAACCAATTATCGCTATCCGAACAACTGCCATCCATGAACACTCGATCTGAACAACGAACCCGAAGTGAAAATCGAAGCCAAGGTGAACCATTACTGGCTATATTAACATCGCTGGCTATATTAACATCGACCTGTATAAAAACCACCAGAAACCAGTTGTACTAGGTTACTTCCGCACTCTTGCCGACCAACTTTTCGGTTCTACGATAGCCTGTCTCACTCGTGTAGATATATCTAAATGAGGCGCCTTCACGTCTTGACGACGTAAACGTTCGGTTGAAGAAATGTCTGCTCTTATGTCGCCGAACGAAAGGTGGCACTGTTTTTGATAGATGTCGTTTAGTGTTTAGCAAGATCGTACGGAAGAGTAGCACTAAGAATACCAATGAAAATAAGAAACTTACAAAACCACTGATATATAGTCGTAGATATTGCATGCATAAACGCGTTAATTGGTCCTTACGACTGGGATATGTTTCTGGCTATAGCGTTCGTGGCAGTAGAGTTCGTATTTTGTCGCCATTTTTAAGTAAATGGTTAGGTTATGTGAAAAAAGGATGGTCATGACTGAAAGGAGATGATGCTCTTGGTTACCTTGCCCGTTCTTTCTGCAGTCGCTGAATGAGAGTTCTCTCGGATGCGCTGTCTCATCACTTTTAAAAACGACAAGCACGGCACACGCTATACAATAAGCTTGCAATTGCGTTTGTGCGTTGCTTCCCGCAAGCGGTTCAAGATATCCGGAGCCAACTCTTCCAAAATGTGGTCTTTTATCAATGAACTCAGAGCCCGTCCTTCGACATGTGCACAGGCCACTACAGTTAGAAACTTTCATACCACACCATTTTTGAGGAGTTCGTCGTTTTTGTCATTAAATGGTCAATGAAAAGGGTGTTGAAGGTTGGCTATAAAATGCTTGCAGTACGTAGAGTACAGGCCACTGAGCGTTCATGCCGCGTAGAAGACCTCAAAATTGTGCCGATAATTTACAATAAACTTTTAAGAACTCCCGCTTCCGCGCCTCGGGGCAACCAGCAGTGCCGAGCTTTTGCCCTATTCCGCTCCGCATTGCATCGCGTAGTGCTCTTTACGTCAGTAGCGGAATACGATCATTGGATTGCCGCGCCAGCGCAGTCCAATGCCAAACCAGCTTAGGAGGCGTTGGCTCCACCCCCCGGGGAATTCCCCAGCGCGTCGTCGGTCAGCGGAGGGTCCGAGTGCGTGGAGCCGGCGGACCGACATTTCCGCGTGCAAAAAGTGACGAGAGGAGAAGGAAACGCGCGCAAATGCAGAAATTCAAATTCTGACCACAAATAACTCAGCGTCCACAAAACGCGTCTATAAATGTTTTGCTGGGGGACATTTATTTGTCACGCTGCGTCCTTTAGAATCCCGGGCATGTAGCATCTTTGTTGAGACCGCTTTCACAGCCCCTTTAACTGTATGCAAAACTGTTTGCTCGTCTTGGAGAACAAAATAATTTTGCTTTAATCAATATTTTATCTTTGTTCAGCTATGGTTTGTCTCGTAATACGAATGCAAGTTTGTATGTGTTTCTCAAAATGCCCAGCTTTCAACTTGTATTCTCACTGAGAGACGTGTTAAGATATATATGGTTGAAAGACTTGTATACTGTATAGATGTGCAGGACTGCTTGCTATATACGCGCGAATGATATTTATTGGCGAACTCGCACTTGATACAATCATCATACACCCGTAGCTGTTACGTACCGAGAATTATCGATGAACTTCCCGAAATATTTACTTGTATACGGCAGTAAGGTTGTCATTGTTGAATTGTGCACACAATATTCCCCCTTTTGTCTCCTTGTCGTTTCTATGCAGAGATGACTAAGGGCTGTCTTTTCATTCTCTCATTCGTGCCACTAATGCAGGGCGCTGCCAATCAAGCCAACCTGTGATTATGACAGGGCCGAACTTGTACCTGTGAGAAACGATACTGAAAGGTATTATGAGTACTATTACTGAAGACGTAAGGTCCAAGTATCCTTCGGGAATAAAGCGACGACTGCGTCGTTCTCAAGAGCGCTTTCTTCAACTCGACGGCATCCTCCTGGTTTAACAAGAGTCAAACCACTGCCAAATTTTCTGGGCTCCTGTCTCTAGGATATCTTTCAGCATATTTTTTAGTTCATGAATCCCTCTTTCACGGAGTCCGTATAATAACGTAACAGGCGGGCTTGACGTCCCGTCTGTTCTCCGCCAGGTAGTTGCGTGCAGTGACCCGAACGTTCCACGCGCGCTACCTCGGACGATGAACAGCTGGACGCCCCCACTCCAGCTGTTTTGTGTATGTGTCGTGCGCGCGTGATGGACCAGCGATCGCCCAGATCTCCACGCGCGTACGACTTGTAAATATATATGTATTTTTAACCTGTAGCCGCGCGCGTATGACGGAGAACGCTCGCGCAGATCTCCACGCGCGTGCGCATTGTAAATATGCATTTTTAACCTTGTAGCCGCGCGCGTATGATGGAGAACGCTCGCGCATATCTCCACGCGCGTGCGCATTGTATATATGTATATTTTATTCCTTGTAGATATGTAAATAGATTCGTTGAAAGTGTACTCCTCCCCCTGTCCTTTCTACTGTCCCCTGACCACTTTTCTTTCACTTATACTCGCTGCCTGCTATCCTTTATTTCGCTGCCCCAGCTCAGATGCTTCCCGTCGCGATAGCAGATGCCGGGGCAGCAAATATTCTTTTATCTTCCGTATCAAATGCACAATAAAATAACCACTTACTACTACGCTGGATGTCTTTTGGCCGATCAACTGCTTCCGCCTGCTCCACCTTACGCTCTGACTATAAAGCAGTCGCAGTGGCCGTACACTGCCTCCGTGAGGAGAACTCAGACGCTGATTATTCGCTGTCATGGAGCCAAACGGCAGATTCACCACTCAGGTGTCGTGTTCTGCTCACAACGCAACATTGGATGGAGAGAAAAGCACCAATTTTCTTCCTTTAGTGCTGAGCATATTGTCGAATATCTATTACGATCAGAAGAAACGATTACGATGGATGAACTTCAAAACATATATTTAGTTTTACATACTTCTTAGAGTGCCTACCCTGTTTGGCATTGCAGTAGGGGAGAGGAGTATATAAATCACCATTTGACTGCACTAAACTTGCAAATGAAATAAATCTTTACAGTCCCTACAAAAGCCCCCACTAATACTCCGTGGAGCGGATTAAATTACGGGAGCTACTGCTGCGTTTCATGGCGTGGGAACAACGGGCGAAGACAAAGGAAGCAGGGGACGAAGTCCTTCCGCACTCCTCGTGAGAGCAGTTGATTGACGTCTTTTCTGTGCACTCCAGTCTCTTCTTAGAACCGGCTACTATGCGCAGGTTTTTTTAGTCAGCCAATGAAGCGAATAAATTACAGGTTATACTGCGCAATAATTGTTTCACGTCGAAGGCTTGGATCGAGTGTACCAAGAGGGGCGACCTGTTAGAAAAGTCGCCGACCCAGCTACACGAGGTCTGTTAGAAAACTATGCGACCTTTTGCCGAAGAAAAAAAACTGGCATAACTGGAGTGTTGGAAACCTAATTACCTTCACAGTAGTCTCCTTGGGACTCCACATACTTGTCCCAGTGGTGCTGCCATTGTTGGAAGTACTCCGAAAAAGCCCCTTTCGGAATGGAGTTTAGCTCAGCTGTCGTTGCAGCCATAATGTCCTCTCTTGTCTAAAATCGCGCTCCTTTCAATAGCCTCTTGATTTTGGGAAACAGCCAGAAGTCACAGGAGGCCATATCAGGAGAGTAAGGAGTCTGTTAAACTACAGCAGTCTGGTTTTTCGCCTAAAAAATGTGAATTTAGTGCGAGGAATGTGCAGGAGCATTGTCATGATCAATGCGCGAATTTCCTGTTGACCTCAACTTCGGCCTCTTGCGCCTCACAGCACCACGCAGGCGACGAAGGATATCCCTGTAGTATTCGTTTGGTCAATGTTTACTTTGTGGGGTGCGTACGCGTGGTGTACCACACAGAGGGAGTCAAAGAAAGCAGTCAGCATCACTCTTACATTGCTGCGCACTTGGCGGGCCTTCTTTGGTCTTCATGACGTGGAATGCTGCCATTGTGACGACTGGGATTTGGTTTCCGGGTCGTACCTGTACACCCAAGACTCGTCACCAGCGATTATGGTGTTGATGAAGTCGGGGTAACTGTTTGTGGAATCCAGCATATCCTGAGACTTCAACACGAAGCTGCTTTTGCTCCACCGCGAGCAGCTTCGGCGCGAATGTCGCCGCAACTCTCTCCATGGCGAAATTTTCGGTGATAATAGAATGTGCAGAAAAATTGGGGATGTCCACCTCTTCCACAATTTCTCGGATAGTCACACGACGGTCCCGCGTCACCACAGCGTTCACTTCGGCAATGACCTGGCCATTTCGGCATGTTGATGGCCGACCGGAGCGTGGCTCGCTCTGCACCGATGTGCGACCGTCTTTAAACCAATTGTACCACTGCTTAATCTGTGCGCTGCTCATAGCATTGTCACCGAAAGCCGTCTGAATATTTCGAATGGTTTCCACTTGGCTGTCGCCCAGTTTCTGGCAAAATTTGATGCAGTAGCGCTGCTCCTGTCGCTCCGCCATTTTCCTTGCAATAAAAAACCGACGAGAGCACTGCGCACTGCCTCACTCAAACGCTGCGTGCCAGTGACTGAAGCTGTCGGTAGGCGAGAAAAAATTTGTGCATGCGCACGAAGGTTCAAGGTAGGCTGGTGCAAGCGTGCTTGTTTCAAATCCATCAGGTGTTCGTAAAAAAAATAAATTCGGATACTTTTCAACAGACCTCGTATACTCCACATACCGCATCTGCGGTGACCATTTCACCACAGATGACTTCATAGACACCGGGATGCCTTCGCTGAAGAATACGGCCATTCCTACCGTTCAGCCTACAGGAATTTAAAGGCTGATGTCTCATTGTTTCGCATCGCTGCCAATAGAACACAGTGTTCGCTAACATATATCCGCCGCAAAGTTCATCATTGCTCTAATCATTCATTATATCTTTCGTTCCCTTTGCTAGGTTCGATAATTAGTAAATATACGGACTTTATTGTCTAAATGTTGGTCAATGCTTGTAGAAAGTTGCATTTTTTTTTATTGGTCCCGAAGGCAACTGCAGCCTTTTTCGAAGAGACGATTTATGTTCTTGTTAGCGTTTTGTGCATATTTGTTTTGTTTTAGAACAAGAGCGTGCAGGACGAAATGGATTTTTTTTTGCGTGGTGTCAACACCTTGACCAAAAAATCGCAATAATCGCCTTTTACGAACAGTGCGACCTTAGGTGTTGTGTTACTATATATGATGTATTGAATATGTTGTTCTTGTATTTCTGAACAGCCTATGAACCTGTTGCTCAAAGCTGCTGATGTGCAGGAATCGAGCGCACTATACGTGCCTTTTTAACTCTTTACTTGCGTCTATCTGTCCACAACTCCTGTAGTGTTGTTCGCACGGGTTATGTTTTGAATGACAAACCCGCAGAGCGTATGTGCAGTATTTTTTTGTTCGTGAAATGGTTCCACTGGCATTACCATAAGTTCTTTCTTGTTGCTCTTTGTATTGTTATGTATTTTATAAAAAGTGTGTGATACAGTATTTCTTTCTGTACAGTTCAAATAGTAAGCAAGAAAAAATAAACTATGTGTGAAACTACTCCCTTCTATGTCTGAACCAGAAAGAGGCGACTCAATGATGGCACCAAGTTAAAGTAAGAACAGCTCTGAATTGAATTATTCCAAACTGCATGAACTAATTCAGCTTGCCTAGGTTATTCGAGAAGCTTGGTGGTATTTCTAGTAAACGCCTGCGATCCTCTGCGATCCGAGAGCCTTAGAAATGAAATATTAAAGCCCTTGTTCTCCACTTAGACGATGCAGTTGAACATTTTAATAGCAAGGTATATCAGCATCTAAAGCACTGCTATCGAAACCGAAACAGAGCTGAAGCACGGGCCTAAAATCTCAGAGGACGAAATTACCGGTCTGCCCACCCGCTCCGCGCACTGGCGGCAGTGTAGTAGCTCGGCCGCAGGGCCCTACGGGAGTGTCTGCTCTTTGCGTTACTATGTTTCTCTATGCTCTTACGATATCCCCTCTGTGTCTAATTTCGAGCCTTCCAGTCGAGCTGCAGACTTATCCGTCATTATCACCGGCATGATCAGAAAATCGCTTCCATCGTCTGAGCGAATCGAATCGTATTACAGACTATTCTTGCCCAGTATGCGTCGGTATTTAATTTCACTCAGCTAGCCACTTCACCGTCGCTTCCAGTTTCTTGCACGCAACACCAGATTACCACTGGTACCGCTCAACAAATCAGAGAGAAGCGTTACCGCGTGTCCCAAGCTGAACGAATGATGATCAGCGAGAAAGAGCTAGATGTGTTACAGAAAGGCGTAACCTGGAAGTCCGTGGACTGCTCCTGTTACACTGGTGCGCAAGAAAGATAACTCCTGGCGCTTTTGCGTAGGCTACCGTTGGTTTCAAGAAGAAGGACCTCTACCCGCTCCCGCGTATTCACGATGCAATGGACTGTCTTCAATCGGCGTCGTAGTAGTAGTAGTAAAAACATTTATTTTTTTTTTTTCAAAAGGAAGAGTTAGGGAGTAGGGGGATGGGGATAGATAGATGTGGAGCTACAGTGGTCGGTCTTCCCTAGTCCAGGATACCGTTGGCCTCCACCGCTGCCTTGGCCCTCGTCACCAGCATAAGCTGAGTGCTCGGGTCGGAGTCAGCCAGGAGGGCCTCCCACTGCTCTAGACTAGGGCTATTTACCTTTGGTAGTAAAGGGCTTTTTTCGCAGCCCCAGGTGGCGTGGTATGTTGTGGCGTAGCCCCCACACCACACGCACTCTTTCGCGTATCTGTTCGGCCACATTTTGTGATACATGGCTCTGCTTGGGTACGTGTCTGTTTGTAGTCGTCTGAGCGTGGTGGCCTGCTCTCTGTCGAGGATATCCGCCGGAGCCGAGTACTTCTTGCGCGCTCCCAACAACGCCTTCATTGCCTCCCCGTAAGATTCTGGCGTGCTGAAGGGTTCCACCGGCAAACCCGCCCTCCGGTTCGTGAACCCTCGGACAACGGTGTCTGCCATGAGATTTCCCTCAACCCCAGTGTCAGGGACCCAAATGATGGTGTGCTGAATGTTTGTGTTGTTTGATCCATGTCTGTGTTGTTTTTGTTCGAAGAGGATACTCGCGGCTTTTCGGCCGATCCTACCATCTCTGTACGCCCTTGCTGCAGCCTGAGAATCCGTGGCTATCCAGTAACTCAGTCCCTGCCGATTGGCTTCAGTCAGGGCTAGAGCTATGGCGATCTCTTCCGCTGCTTGTGTTGTCCTTGTGCGCACTGATGCACCAGTAACTATATTCCCATTGGCGTTCACTACTGCTACCGCCCTAGCGTTTTCCTTCGTTCTGTACTTGGACGCGTCAACATACAGAACCATCTGTTTCTTCTTTAGGAACCTGTCCAACTCCAATGATCTTGCCGCCCGTCTTCCTTCGTGGTTCTTCGGGTCCATGTTTCTGGGCACTGGTTTAACCAAGAAAGTGCTCCTAATTTGGCTGTCAATGTCTGTCTTGTCTTCGCCCTCGTCTTCTGCCGGGTATCCTAGCTTGATCAGTAGTGCGCGGCCAGCGGCTGTTCTTTTAAGTCTTTCCATTTGAAATCTGAGCATGGTTTCGCTGTGCTACTAATAAGTGCCGTACACCCCCATGTTCATCAGCTTCTCTGTCGAGGCGCAGGTCATGACGCCTAAGGCTTGCTTATACGCCCTTCTGATGCATGTTTCCATTTTGTTCTTTTCCCCTTTGTTAGGTTGTAGGTACGGAAGCGCGTACGTCATCCTCGGTATGATGAGCGCAGAAGTGATCCGTAACGCATCTCGCTCCTTCACCCCTTTTCTCTTGTTCGTAATCCGGCTTAACATCCTGCATATCTGCTTCGTGGAGTGTTCCAAGAGCTGGATGGTATGGTCTCGTTTGCCTTTCTCCTGCAGCCACATTCCCAAGATGCGAAGCTTATTTGTCCTTCTTACGGGTTGTCCATCTATCTCTAATTCTATCGTTCCCCTGTCCTCTTTATTTTTTGTGAAGTCTAATAAATTCTGATTTTTCTGGGGAGCACTGCATCCCGCTAAATAAAGCAAATTGACCGATCTCATCCGCCGCTCTTTGCAGTATTTCTTGCTTGTTTCCCGTCGATCCTTTTGTCGTCCACACTGTGATGTCGTCCGCATAAACTGAATGTTCTACATCTTTGATGTCTTTCAGTCTCCTAGTTAATCCAATCATTGCTATGTTAAAGAGCAAAGGTGAGATGATGGATCCTTGTGGCGTCCCTCTGTTTGGCGTCGTCTTCTTTTCTGACCTAATGTTGTTGATGCCGATCGTTGCTGTTCTGTTAGTCGTACTTCTAGTCAGTTGACCTGCGCTCTGGGTATTAGCAGATCCCCATGCATCCATCGGAGCAGAGAAGAAGACAGCATTGGTTACGCCCGAAGGACTGTATGAATTCAATTCATGCCCTTTGAGCTATGCAAATTGCCGGCTACTTTCGAGCGGTTGATGGGCACGATAATGCTTGGGCTTCAGTGAGAGGTATAGGTTTGTTACCAGGGTGATGTGATATTTAGGGAAAGACCTTTCGCAATCATAATGAAAAACCAGGTATGGTGCTGCCCTGAGTCGCACGAGATGCACTGACCTTGACCTCCATGGAATTCCACTTTGGTGAACGGCAAACCTTCGTCCTCTGGTTTCTTGTCGACAAGGACGGTATCTAGCCCTGCCCATAGCAGATAGCTGCCGTATGGCATTTCACACAACCACGCTCCTTGAAACATCTTAGAAGCTTTATGGGCGTCTGCTCCTATTTCCGCTGCTTCATCAACTCGTTCATCCCTCGAATCCCATCCTTTATCAAGACGTCCCGTTTGTATGGCCGTCGGCATGTTTGTCTGCCTTCCAGCAGCTGAAGTTTTTCCTCACACCTGCACCTGTTCTGCGCCACTTCGACTTGGCGGCGCCGACTGCACATCAACGTCAGTCGTGTGCGCATCGGCGCTGTGCTTAGCCAGTTCCACAACGGCGCCCAGCACGTGGTCGCAGATGCAAGTCGCACTTGGATAAAATTAGAAGACAACTATACCGCGACAAAAGTCTAGTGTCTCGCAGACGTCTTGGCTGTGGAATAGTTTCGGCCATAACTACATAGATCTGAATTTAAAATTGTTACTCGTTGTGTTGGCTTGTTCGCCCTTGCGATCCTTCTGGTCGACTCTCGCGCTGGGCCTTAAGCCTAAAAGAATGACTTGACTGAGGTATAAGATGCTGATGCCGACTGCTTGTCCCGTTTCCCTCTACCGGACACGGCGAGTTGCGAAGCGGACTTCGATGACTGTTTATCTTCTGTCTTCGCCAAGCTCCTCAGCCTCGAGACTTTTCAGCAAGAACGCAAGGATCCTAGTTTCCAACTGTTGCTCGATCTCAAGCCCGTAGTCTGCTCCTGTTACGCCGCTAGTCATATCGAAGGCGCGCTCTTTAAGAAGAACTATTCACTGAAGGATGCACGTCTGCTTTCCACTGTCCCTTGCAGTCCTCGTGGCGTTGTCCTGCACGCCATGCATGACGATATTGCTAGCGGTCACAAAGGGTTTTCTCGTACATTCCACACAAAGCGGGATAGCTTTTACTGTCCTGAACTTTACAACTCAGCAGTACGTAGTAGGCTGTATGTATTGTCAATGATTTAAGCATCGCATTTCCTCGCCCGCCGACTTGTTGTCACAGGTCAGATGGCCTCACATTATATTTGATTAGATCGGAGTTGACTTGTTTGGTCCCCTTCCCAAGTCTACCACGGGGCAACTGTGGATTATTGTTTGCCTCGACTACTTGACTCGCTGCGTGGAGACAGCTTCTCGTGTGTCTGCCAAAGCAGCAGACGTCTCGTCCTTTTTGCTTCTCGGTCATCCTTCGCCACGCAGCCCCGCGTGTCGTAATTAGCGACCGCGGGCGTCATCTCACTACCGACGTTGTGGAAGGACTCATATGGCTCTGCAACTGGGACAATCGGCATTCGACGTTCAATCATCTACAAACGAATGGTCTGAAGGACCGCATCAAACGCTCCCTCACGAACGTGTTGTCCATGTATGTACCGGCTGACCGTAAGAACTGGGACACCGCGGTGCCGTTTGTGACGCTTTCAACGCAAATACATTACGCCACTGGACACTATTCTGATCCGTCCCTTTCGCAGACCCTTTGCCGTTCGAAGGAAGCGCGACGACCAGCTCGCCTCCGAACGCTCAGGACACAAGTTGGCACCATCGCCCGTTACGACATTGGACACACTGCGGTATATCCAGGTGACATTTGGCTCTGGACTTCGCTGAGTCGACAGCGCCCCTTTTTTTGTTCTCGGTCCTCATTGACGTGAAATAAACAATCGCCAGTCACCCCAGTTAACTGCCGCTCTAGCAAGGCCCAGATTGTTCATGTGGTCCGTCTCAAACGCTGCCGTCACAACGCTGACCAATTCCCTCGAGAACGAGCTTCGACTGCCCCGGGCGAAGGGTCGCGCCGCGCTGCGGCGCTGCCGTACTGCAGTGCAGTGGATTGAAGATGATGGACTCGATAGCCGCCACACTGTGCGGTGAAAGCCCGCCTGATGCCGACTTTTCACACAGGGTTGCCAGAATAGACTTAAGAATCGGTCAAATTTAGCGGGAAATTTTTTTTAAACTCGTAAACGGAGATGAAAAACCTCGTACACAAAAGAAAATTCGAAAGCAATCAAATAACAAGAATTGTTGGCAAAAAGAGCTGAAAAAAAGGAAAATCAGGGAATAACTTGTGAAGATGACTAGAGACAAGGAGAGAGATAGGGAGAAGAGGAAAAACAAAAAGGCAAAGAACACCCATCAGGAGGTCTGTCTCTTCGAAGCCAGAAGAGAACACCCCTCTCTTACATAGTCGGAAAAGGAGGGAAAATGAGAACGAAAACACACCCACAGCAGATGCGTGGAATAGTTATTTCCAAGAGGAACGGGGGGGAACAGTCACCAAGAGTAGACCTCCCTCCGTCGCCCACCCTCGGTGAGGTATATGACGATCAAGACACGGACTTTTCTCTCCTTGTCTCAGAGTATTCATCTCCGCAAAGCAAACCGGCGGAGAAAAGGATCAAGCGCCCTCCGTCGGCCACCCTTGGTGAGGTACATGACGATCAAGACACGGACTTTCCTCTCCTTGTCTCAGAGTATTCATCTCCGCAAAGCAAACCGGCGGAGAAAAGGATCAAGCGCCCTCCGTCGCCCACCCTCGGTGAGGTACATGACGATCAAGACACGGACTTTCCTCTCCTTGTCTCAGAGTATTCATCTCCGCAAAGCGAACCGGCGGAGAAAAGGACCACCCTAACCAGGATGGGAAAGATTGATGTCTCAATCTTTAAGGCACTCACGCAGTCGTCAGTAATTAATACCGGCAATGAGGAAGCAGAAAAACACATCAATGAGTTGTTGACAAACGTCACAAAGCGTGAGATGCTCCTCTTGGAGTCCACTCACGAGGTTGAAGCCCTGAAGGGTCAAATCAAAGGATTAAGGGAACGACACCTCATGGAGAAGGGACCCAATCCGACGGGTTCGTCGTGGAGAGAAGTGGTGGAAAAGGGGACGCATCAATCAGCCCCTCACACCGGTGATTTTAAGAATGCGAATGTACCACCACGAAGCGAAGCAGTTATCCTGCACTCAGAGGAGTTAAATCCCAACGGAGTCGCAGAGCTTGTTCGTAGGAACATGGACCCATGTGCCCTGGGACTGAGGGACGTGACTATGAGACCCTTCAGAGCAGGACTTGTAATTTAATCTGGTTCCAGAGAGACCATCAAGAAGATAGAAGAGGAAGTGGGCAAATGCGAGGCCATTAGGAAAAAGGCACAGCTACGACGACCTAAAACAAAGCTCCCACAGGTGAAGATTGTAGGAATCCCTAAGGAGATTTCAACACCAGAAATAATCCCGAGGATTATTGTCCAGAACGACATGCAATGTGCCGAGGATGATGCCAAAGTTGTCTATGAAAGAGATGGCAAATTGGGAAAAACAGTAGTGTTGGAATTAACAAAGAAAGGCTTCGAAGCCTTCAATGGACGTAGAGACGTGAACATACAGTGGACAAAGTGTCCTCTCTACGCTGCAACCTACGTACCAAGGTGTAAGTGCTGTGCACGCATTGGGCACACAGAACGAGTGTGCAACAACTCACGAAGGTGCATTGATTGCGAACAAGACCATCACGTCAGGCAGTGTAATGAGACGGTATTTTTCTGCGGGGCTTGTGAGGACCCTAGTAGTGCGAGGGAAGAATGCCAGCATTCTTTCTGGAGCTTTACCTGTCCTACATTCCTGGCGGCATAGCGGCATAGGCAGCTGAAACCAGAGCTCTAGTCGAGAACCTTCAGCAGAAGAATTCAAAACAGGCAACATGGCTCACAACTAAAATTCTCCAAATAAATTTAGCTAGGGCATTTAAAGGTGCAAAACACTTAAGAAATTTTCAAATTCAATTTCAACAAGATATTTCATTAATTCAAGAACCATACACATTACAAAATCAAGTAATAGGATTTATGGTGCTTGGTTATGGTGCTCGGCTGCTGACCCAAAAGACGCGGGTTCGATCCCGGCCGCGGCGGCTAGAATTTCTTTGGAGGAGAAATTCTAGAGGCCCGTGTACTGTGCGATGTCCGTGCACGTTAAAGAACCCCAGGTGGTCGAAACTTCCGGAGCCCTCCACTACGGCGTCTCTCAGAGCCTTAGTCGCTTTTGGACGTTAAACCCCATAAACCAATCCAAAATTTTAGCAGGACCTATTAATCCAAAATCAGCCATAGCAGTACACAATGAAAAAAATTCGGTATTTCCCATTAAAACAGGAACAAAACATGGTGGCAGCAAAACTGAACCTCGGTAGTTATCAAGTTTTAATAATAAATTGCTACATACCACCAAGTCAAGAACTAGAGAATACACTTAGTAGCATAAAGGTCTTACGGGACTTTCCCTTTACATATACCCTTATAGTAGGGGATTTTAATGCGAAAAATTCGGAATGGGGAGGAGATAAACATTAAACATTAAACAATTTATTCTTAATTAACGAAAAGCAAAGCCTCCCAACTTTTGAAACCACTAACGGCAAAAGTTGGATTGATTTGACTATGACATCAACGTCCTTGGAATCGCAATTAAAGAACTGGGAAGTACTAGAAGATTATTCGGGCAGTGACCACAAGTACATAGGCTTTGAAATGTTTTCGGAAAAAAAAGACTCACAAAAAAGGGGCGAACTTAATCCTTGATGCTCTTGGAAAGGGTAACTGGATAACAGATAAAGGAAGAGAAACTATCCACACCAAGGAACAGTTGAACAGCATAGTTAAAGGGTATTTTCTGAGAAGGTGGGACGTTTAACGAAACAATTCTCTATGGTGATTAAAAATAGAACAGAAAGAGCCAAGGCCTGGTGGAAGCCAGAATTGGAGATAGAAAGAAAAAAGTAAACGCACACAGAAGACGTTTCCAAAGAGCCCAAGGAAAAATGAGAAATCTTCAAGAAAATATACAAGGAGGCCGTAAAGAAATATTAAAAGAATCTGGATGAAGCAAAAGACAAATCGTGGAAAGAGTTATGTGCACAGGCAGGCAGCAACCCCTTCACGTTACCCTATAAAATTCCTGCTAAAAAAATAAAAACAGCAGTCGTAATACCTAGTGTTTTAACGGATTCAGGAGCAGTTACAAAGTTGGAAGAGGAGGCAGTAGAATTCATTCTTAAGACTCTATACGAAGTCGAGGAGGAATTTCCGAGAGGACAGAGAGGGACTTTGGGAGATGCACTTATGAGAGAGCATGCCCAGGAACCCAGGGTAGTCATTAACGAGGAGGAGGGCCATTTAGACCGAAGTCGTGATTTGGATTTCACTGAAGAGGAGGGCGATTATGTTGTAGCGACACTTAAAAAATTCATCGCACCAGGACCTGACAATTTAAGTACATACTTTATCCAAGAACTGTATAATAAGCAAAAACAGTTCTTCATTAACATTTAACTCGGCACTCAGATTAGGAGTCATTCCGGAAAGTTGGAAAATATCAAGAATAATTTTAATTCCCAAAAACAGAGATAAATTCCATATTCGGAAAAGTACTAGAGAAATTACTGAACTATAGAGCATATTATTTTCTAACTAGCAACAACCTTTTACCACTAAGACAGTATGGGTTTAAACATAAAACCTCTGCAACGATAGCATTAATACACATTAAAGAAATTATAAAAAGAGAGAAAGAAAGCTTTAAGAAAAATAATTATATTGATACGTGGCGGCTAGAAGCAGCAATAGAAACAGCAGAGGTAACTGCTACGCAAGGGACCGACGGCTTGGAGTAGTCTCACAGCACACAAGCTCGCACCTCAGCGTCGTCTTCGTAACAAAACCACTTCGTCGTCCTCCCAGCGTCCGTAGCAATATCATTGGATATAAAAAACGCATTTAACCAAATCAATGAAGAAAACATAAAACCAATACTTCAAAAATTCAAATTTCCTAACAACATCAAGGAGCTAATTCTAGATACTTTAAGGAATAGAACAATAAAGTATGAAACCCAGAACATTAACTTACAATATGACCTCAAAAAGGAATCCCCACAGGGCTCCCCATTAAGCCCATTACTTATACTATAACAGTGAGTGCTCCTCAGGGAGGAGTGCTCAGTCCAACGTTGTTCAATCTCGTGCTAATTGGCCTTTTCAAACAACTACCGAAGACTGTTTCGATATCCGCCTACGCAGACGATATTTGCATATGGACATCAAGTGTCACGCGTCCCCAAGTGCAAGCAAGATTGCAGCGTTCGGTTTCCATTACGTCTGCGTACTTGCGCCGTCAGGGGCTTGAACTTTCGCCAACTAAAAGCGCAACATTGGCTTTCACACGCAAGTTAATGGCGTGGTATCCGGTCACAATCGACGGGCAAATAGTTCCATACGTAACACATCACAAATTCTTAGGTGTTACGATAGACCGTGACCTGTCCTGGACGAAGCACATTTCTGTGCTCAAGAAAAAGCTCGACAGCTTTGCAAGCATTGTGCAAGCATCACCAGGAAAATGTTGGGGTCCCTCTGAGCGATCTTTACTACACGTGTACCAGGCGCTGGTAGTCGGTCTTCTCAGATACAGTGCACCCGTTCTCTCGGGCGTTCTCTCGGGGGTCAGACTATCAGGCCTGCGTGTGCTTGAAAGCGCGCAGGCTCGTGCTTTAAGAGTATGCTTGGGTTTGCCATGTAAAACTTCTACATGGGGCACAGTTTATGAGGCCCGCGCCTGCCCAGCACAAATTTATTTTCAACAGGAGCCACTTCGTGTGGATTTGCGGCATCTGACCAGGCATCGTCATCACCCCCTGACCAACATTAGTGCGGTGCGTCCAGATGCAGCCTTTTCTAGAGCCCTTTGGATGCAGCGCAATGCGGTGCCTTCGAACTACGCGCCACACCAGATTGCGGAGGTGCCACTTTGGGCAGTACCAAAACCATCTATCTATACGGATAACAATCCCAGGGACAACAAAGAAGACGCACATTCCAACAGTCGGACTGAACAGCTGGCGCTGTCATACATTACATCTATGTATACTAACACCCAGCATGTTTTCGTGGACGGATCCGTGACGACCACTTCTTCAGCTGCAGCGGTGATAGTGCCAGGAAATGCCTCATGTCACCGTTTCAGGCTCATGCACAAAACGTCCTCTACGGCAACCGAATTGGCAGCCATACGAGAAGCCGTCCTTTATATTGGTCACCAGCCAGCGCAGCAATGGACTATATTCTGCGACTCGAGATCGGCATTGCAGGTCGTACAAACTTATCTAAAACCAAGGGCATGCGAGCAGCTGGTTCAGCAGATTGTGCTTTTGTTAGCCGAAGCTTTCCACCGCGGCCCTGTCATAAAGTTTCAATGGATACCGAGCCATTGCGGCATAGCGGGAAACGAGCGTGCTGACGCCGAGGCTCGGATGGCACATAGTGATGGTGCTTTCATTGAGATAGCCTTTTCTAGATCAGACATTGGAGCCTTGTTGGCGCATTTAATGCAAGCGGCAATGCAGTCGCACTGGCATGATTCAAGTCAACAGGACCGCGTCTGCAAGCTTGACGCTGGCTCACGATTACATTTGCCATCTATGGTGGTGCGACGTCATGGGACTTTACTTCACCGGCTACGGCTTGGCGTTGCCTACACCAAACACTATCTTCACAAGATCGGCATCGAAAGTAACCCAAATTGCGCACAGTGCCACACTCCAGAGACTATTGGACACCTTCTTTGCGAGTGCCCGAACTATACTGCTGCAAGAAGAACATTGGAGGCGACCGTGAAACAACTGGACTCTCGCCCTCTCTCTGAGGAAACTCTTCTGGGCGCCAGGACGAGACGTTCTGATTGGTGGCGTGTGATAAAGGCCCTGCTCAACTTTTTGTGTGAAACAGGCCTGGATATTCGTCTGAGACTGCCTGTGCACAACCTACATGGTTAATGACATGTGTCGGTGTTTGTGTTGCAGACACCAGTTTTATGAGTTATGTGTGTCTACTAACCGCGATGCGAGTGCCAGTCAGTGTGGTGTGTGTGAGTGTGTGTGTATACATCACCCGTGAAACTCATTGTATTATGCCATCATCAGCCTTCATTCGCACTTTCCTTTTCCTCCTCTTCCCTTTCCCCTGTGTAGAGTAGGAGGCCAGGGCCATGTTACCACCGGCCGACCTCTCTCCACCTTTCCCTCATTAAAATTCATTTCTCTTTTCTTTTTTATAACAGTGAGTGGGAAATCGCGTTTGGAACTGGAAAGAAATTGTGAAGAGGCCCTTAAACAAACTGCAAAATGGGCGCAAGACAACTGCCTTGGATTTAATTATAGTAAGTGCCAATATTTATTAATAGGGAAAAAAATTACCAGAAAAGACCATCTCAAGTTAAATTAAATAATGTTAGTATTCAAAGAGTAAAGGAAATGAAAAGTAATCTCATTAACATTACAATTATCAAAATTTACGGGGACAAATTGAGGAATGGCTCCAAAATAATTAAGACAGATTTACAAAAGAGCGATCGAGAGAATAATTTTCCATGCATCACCAGTGTGGTACACACAACACTCTCATATGATAAGGAAATTAAAGAGTATTCAGAGATTACCACTATAAAAAATTTGTAAAGCCTATAGGACAACACCAAATGTAGGATTAAACATACTGTGCAAAGTTTTACCAACTCATTTAACGATAGAGAAGGAAAATCACCTTTATAACATTATTAATACACAAGATTTTGAATGAGAGAAAACGCTATTAAGGGAGAAGAAATTGCACAAAGACTGGACAAATGGATAGTCCATCCAGCAAAAAGACAAAAAATATCATTTGGAAAACAAATTGAATGCTCAGACTATCAAATCTTCACGGACGGGTCCGAAACAGAATTAACAGTTGGGGCGGCCTTTGTTGTATACGACCAAAAAGGACAAGTAGTACATTCCCAAGAATTTAAACTACCCAAACAAGCCAATAATTTTATCGCGGAGGCTATAATAGCCATTAAAGAAGCAGTAAGGTATGTAATAAGTATTCAGGGCAAGGATAAACATTACAGATCATTACTGACAGCCTTTCAACACTACAAGGACTCAATAACCCACAATCAGAACCACCACAACATTACTTGTACCTATGTGAGAGCACATAGAGGTATTATAGGTAATGAGATAGCAGATCACCTGGCTAATAAGGCGAGAACACAGGGAATAGAGGTTGCAGTACCAATTACAAGAAGATTCCTTAAAACGGAACTATATTAAGCACAACAAAAATGGGAAATATATTGGCAAAATTTGGAAAAGAGACATTGTTTGTCCCTCCAAAACACAAGCGAATGCTGTCTTCGCACGGCGTAAAGTGCACGGAAGTATACATATCAATGGATCAAAACTGTTATTTGATCATTTCATCAAAGACTGTGAAAAAATGGAATTAAGGAAAAAAATAAATCATGTTCTATCCAATAACAGTGCAAGCAATAAAACAGAAAACGCTAACCTACGATTTCGTCTCCGGACGGAGGGGGGAATAAACCCAATGCTCCTAGTGAGCTCTACTAATCCAAAAATGAGCAATGGATAAGATGAAGCAATATGGTTGCATCAACATATCGGCTCCCTTCGGGTTGAGCAGCCCAAATGTGGGCCTTAGACGCAACAGCTCCCTACGGGTTGAGCGGCCCACCCGGGGCGTGCATGACAACGACACCCTAGGGCTTGAGCGGCCCACTACTGGGCCTAACTGTAATGCTCCCTTCGGATTAAGCGTCCACACCGTGGACAATTAAAGAGCTCCCTACTGGTTGAGGAATGGAAATTACACCGTCTGGCTCTCTTGGGTATGGAACTAATAATCATTCCCTCATGGAGCTTCTATCCTCCAGGTTTCTGCGACATACCCTGTCATGAAAAGTATGATCCAATAAGGGCCAATAAAAAGGGGGAAAAAATCTTTCCCCAAACCCCGAGGAGGCATGTTCTGTGGTTAGCGAAAATTTAGTATAAATTATCTTATTAAAAATATATATATCCTTGCGCTGTTATAGCAAATTGAACAACATTGTTGCACATACATTCAGTATTTAAAGAGTGCAAATAAGAAAATATAATAGTAAATGAAAAATATAGGCTCAAACAAATTAACTTAGAAAATTGATTTTAAGTTTACTTCTTTCTTTTTTTTCTCTTTTTCCCTTTTTTATTCTTTTTGAATACTAAACGAAGGCCGCATCCAATAAAGAAAACAGGATTAAGTACCATTTAAGTATCAAATAAATATTTGACAGTATGTTTATAACGAGATAGAAAAAAAAAGCACATTTTTGAAAAGGGAAAATAAAAGGAAAACAACGAACCATAATAATACGGATAACTCCTAATTTATGCCTCCCAGTATTCTCATTTGCAAAAAGCAAAGGAATGTAATAAGGGAAATACAATACCCAATTTATCAAGTTGAAGGCTGGCTGTGTTCTGCGGTGTGTACTAATTGAAATTTTTTAGTGTAGTTTTTCAGGCGAGCCATCCTGGCAGTCAAGAATCGAGCATACCTGGGTCATGAAGTGGATGCCAGGATGAGCGGGACTGGAGACAGAAGAGTGAAGTCGAAACAAGCTACCCATCGTACTAACACAACTCTATTGTGCGTCAAGAAAACAAATCTCTAAGTCAAGACAACTAACAAACAATAAATAAACACCCGGAGGTTGCCCGGCCCGGCCCCTTTCCGGTCAGTGGTTTCGCTGGCGGTACTACTACTCCTTCTCCTCTTTCTTTCTTTGTCTCTCTTCCTTTCATTCTCCAATCTTTTATACTTTCTTTTCTGAAATGCAAAATATTCTATTGGTTTAAGCCCGTTGTGTCGTATGACGGTGCGGGCAGGGCAGTTTTTCTTATTTCCTTTTTAAGCATAAACTAATATCTGTTCAGCGACGTCCCAGATCCTCACTTCTAAATAAACCCGTGCTCGTCCCCGCAACTTCGTATCGATATCCCTTTTGTGCGAGCACATCATTAAGTAATTTTACTAACGGCAGGCACTAGCCTTAGAGCGAAGGAAATTACATTGATTGCGACACTGTAGCGAAGTGAATTACTGCAACAGCATGAGCTACTGCCGCTCTCCATGCTCGGCTTCCGGCCACATTTATCAGCACAGGACGTGCTCCTTTAAATAAATAGGGAGGTCATCGACCCCCCCTTTCGGGAATCCGGCAGACAGGGCTCTTTTGATTCTGGACCTGAAGGGGTCATTCGACAGTGTTAAAAGCAGTAAAATTCTGGAGAATTCGAACGCCACCAAATGCAGCGAGAGAACATGCAGATATCGAAAAAAATTTTAGCATTAGGAAAGCTTACATCAGACTTGTCAATGAAAAATTCGGGCCCATCAAGAGGGGAGTCCGAGGCACATCTGGCCTTAGAGAAAAAAAAATCCCTTTAGCTCAACTCCGCTGAGCCAGGTTATACGGAGCGAAAGTCTACCGAAGCAGTGGCCGATGCCGACGCGGGGACGTTGGCATCCACTGCTCTTCTCCGCCTAAGATACCCGTGCTCCCTGTGCAGCTGCTTCTTTAGAGGTGCAGCCCCAGTCAAAAGTATACAGCCCAAGGGGTTTGCTTCTAGGCTGTTCAGCGGGGCTCCCTAGAACATCTAGCATTCCAAAGCTTGGGAGGATTGAGCACGCGAACCCATTCCTCTTTCTAAAGGTTACGGTCGCTGACGATGCATGCAGCAGGCGCCGCAAGCAAACTCGTTGGGCCGTATCTTTTTGTAGGGGGGTGCGCCTCCCGTTCATCAGTTTCGTCATCTCGACGAGCCCGCTTTTGCGAACGCGGCTTCGTGACGCCCTCTAATGAAGAGATCGCTAGAACCAGCGCGGCGCCTCCAATGCTCAGTCGAAGAACTCGTCCCGGTGACCGGTTCTGGATCCATGTCTTTGCACTATCTAAACTGGCGAGCGCTAGCTTTTATTCAGCAAGAGCGAATCCCGTGGTTAGTCAAGTCACACAACTGGCAAGAGCGAACGGTCGGTCCAGCGGCGGAACGAGCGGTAACAGCTGCGGCAAGTCATAAGGTACGACGTCATAGCCACACCTGCGGCCAGCCTCCAGTCAAGAGGTCAAATCCAAGCGTCATTTCACCTCTTTGCATGCGAGAAGTGTAGCATCCCGCTCCAAAAGCAAATAAATGGCTGAAACCACACATAGTTAGTCGTCTGTATCTTGAGTGCATAAAAAAATAGAAAAAAAATTGACTTCGAGCTTACTAAAATGTGACACGAAAAGAAATTCAGTAGAAACCATTTTATTGTGTGAGGTAAGTAAAATAAATAATAAGTTCATTTGTTTGCTCAGTTACGTTTTCAGGATAACAAAATACTTCAGGTAGCAGTGGCATTCGAGGACTTCCAGTTCCTGCTGCAGCTTCCCAGTTTTTGCCTGCTCTTCGCAGCAAAGCGGCGAAACGAGGACACTGATCCGAACGAAGCTCAAAGCGTTGGCCAACCCGAAGAGACACTCTCAAAGACCCCGTGAGGACAACAACTCGACAAACCAATCGCACGGCTTGAAAGCTCTTTCAATATAGAAAGTGAAGAAAAACGTCACAGGTGCCATAAATAGAATTGAGGCGCCATGATTCTGCGAAACTTTGTAGGTTGACCTTCTTGCTGCATCCAGAAATGCAGAACTCACCCGTGTGCTGTACGACGTCAGTGCACGTTAAAGATCCTTAGGTGGTCGAAACAAACTACTCCAGTGACCTTCACTACGGCCCCTCTTTCTCCGTCTTATTTTACTCCCTCCTTTATCCTTTCCCTTACGGCGCCGTTCTAGTGTCCACAGATATGTGAGACAGTTACTGCCTCATTTCCTTTCCTAGAAACCAATTCATTTTTTCCAAGCTACCTGCCCGAAATGGCATTTGCGGAGCTGCGGTGAAAATGTGATCCACAATGATAGCTGGTTTTTAAGACTAACGAACATAATTCAGCGAACAACCTTAGTTTCATTATTTTTTACATTCCAGGCACTGAATGGTGAAGTAACGAGGAGGATATGCAATCAGCATTTATTTCTTTATTTATTTGTCACGCTGAGTGTGCCGTGCGGCATAAAACGTTGTGTTAGTGACGAACGGTAGAGTACGTTACAAAAAAGCATGAAGCCCAGTTGCGTGTAAAAAGTCACATAAGCTTCGGGCGTAAATGTTTTTCGTTACCCACACGTTCAAAGTAGTCATTGTTTGCAGACAAGCCTGCCTCTTGAACTCGAGCGCGCACCAGTGAAGTTCGTGGACATGTCCACGGGAAGTGGTGGACATTGGTGTCGGAAGCGGGTGCTTCGCAGTGAGGGCATTTTTGCGGCGCAAGAATCTTATCACTTTGCCACTGTTTGCGAACTGCAGGCTTAAGGGCCACTCCGACACGCAACCGCCTCGGAGAGACCTCCTCCACCCGTGATAGGTTGGGGGGAAGGGGGTAGGTATACGGGGGAATAAGAGCACGTGTACGCTGCCTGAGGGAGGCTGAAGATGTTAGATGTGTCAGAAGTGGATCTGTGGCAAAGAGGCAGGTGGAGTTTGTGGAATGTCAGTCACACGAGATATCATGTCAGGTGCGATGCTGTGGACATCTGTGCGAGCTTGAACCCACTGAATGAGTATAAGCACCGGGTAAGATTTAATGTAAGGCCTGGGAAACCCGAAGGGTACCGCGGACTTTCTTTAGATGCTTCACGGCTTCTTGTGAATGGGTACATAGGTGCACCTGGTCATAAGGAGGGTCGTCAGGTAAAGCTGCTATGGCATTTAATATCGCGTGCAGCTCCAAAGGAAGAGATGATGAAGTTTCAGTAGAGTAGGTTTGTCGGCCGTAGAGTTGCGGGGGTGTCGGGCTTATAAAAGCAGTTGATCCTCCTGAACTCCGACTTCTTATGACGAGCAGGCTTGTTTGATGTGATGTGACAGTAGTCCCATGGAGGAGGTTGAGGCGCGAACATCGGACGAAGAGAAACTTTCCGTGCTCTATTGGTTTGTCTCTGGGTAATTAAATCTTCCAGTGTGTTGAGCTGCGCATACTCCTGCAGTGGACGAATAGGAGTTACTCGGGGAAGGCCAGTAATGACTCGCATGGCTTCGTGGTTGAGTGCTTTAAGTGTGGACCACTGTCGTTTAGTAAGTTATTGGAAATGAGCCTAGTATAGGAGCCGAGGTTGAAAGACAGAACGAACAAGTCGACGAGCTGTATCTGAACGGGTACCTCCAGAGCGATTGGCTATCCTGCGGATGAGGCCAAGTATGTTTATAGCACTCTTGAGCATAGCTGACAGCAAAGCCGTGCCCTTGCCTGAAGCATGAACGTGCAGGCCTAAAACATTGGTATGTTCCACCTCAGGAAGTGGGGCATTGTCAATAGAGCACAAACGGAATTGCTTGGTTATTTGCATGTTTGTGTTTTTGTGTAATTGTGGATTGGCTGTTTGTGTCACATGCTTGACGTCTATAAATACGTGTGCGCGTCGAATTAATTGAGCCTTTTGTGACAATGTATGCTCTCTACGTAATGCTCGCCGGCCCATGGTGCGTGGTTGGGTATAGATTCCCCAATCGTTGCTAATCAGTTGTCGGAAATGAAATGGGGTATTGCCGTGTCGTGAAACGATCTTCCCACATGTTTTAGCCATTAAGAGTTGGCGAAATTTTGCTTGTAACGCCAATTTCAGCTTTTGTGCGTTGTTTCGCAGTGGCCCAGGCCGCTCGTATTTTGGTAATGACATTACAGACTAGTGTCAGGAACTGTTTCGAG
This sequence comes from Amblyomma mixtum, assembly GCF_055824585.1. Lineage (NCBI taxonomy): Eukaryota > Metazoa > Arthropoda > Arachnida > Ixodida > Ixodidae > Amblyomma > Amblyomma mixtum. Next base: position 145,315,226 of record NC_143016.1, on the reverse strand, counting down.
GAGATTTTCATGTATGACTTTGAAGAAGATTGACGTCTGTCATAAATGCATCGTATATGGTAGCAGCAAGAGCAAACAGCAAATAGGATTAAGCATTTGTCAGAGCGACGACGGAAAGTGTTTTCACTTCTCATTGAGAATTATTGCCTTCATTGTGTTGGCAAGAAAGTTGTGGAGGATATTGAGGGCATTTTGCAGGGAGTCTTGCTGCACCTGAGCTGAGCGATTTGTGGACCAGAGAGTGATATCGCCTGCATATGCTAGAACCTGCAGATTACGAAGGGTGGAGAGACGGTCTATCAGAGGAATGAATGCGATGTTAAATAGAACTGGTGCTAAAACTGAGCCCTGCGGTACACCCCGATTAGAAATGAAGCGGCCTGTGGGTTTACCATTCACGCGGATAGCAAATGTTCGTTGCGAAAGAAAGGCATGACTTGCTCGACAAAGCTGCAAGGGCATGCCAAGTGATGCCATATTGTTGAGAATGGCTGCGTGGAGAATGTCGTAGGCCTTCGTGATGTCTGATGCCAGGACTGTGCGAACGAGACGGCTGTGAGGTGAGCGACGTATCACGTCGTTGGCAAAGCGGTCAAGACCATCCTGAGCGCCGTATCCTGGTAGGAAACCAATTTGAGGAGACGAATATTTCTGATGATGGTCGAGCCACCAAGAGATCGAGTGGCAAGCAGTTTTTCATAGAGTTTACAAATAGTTGGGGTAAGAGAAATCGGTCGTAGGGCTCCAAGAGTTGTGGGTGGTTTTCCGGCATTTGGTATCGGAACAACCACTGAATGTTTCCAATCGGATGACATTTCACTGGATGTCCAGATTTGGTTAAAAATTCTGAGAAGTGAAGTCAATGCCTCACCTTCCAGATTCCGGAATAAGGCATAAGGTACACCGTCATGACCAGGTGCAGTGTTAGGGCGGATGTCTTCAATGGCAGCTATAAGCTCAGCCATGGTGAACGGGCAGGTGATCTGCCTCATGTTTGGGACTGACTGGAACAGGCGCAGGTGAGCAATCATAATTTGGAAAGAATTGAAGGGCAGCTTGCGAAGCGAATTCATCTGGAGAAAGACGAAGGGCAAGGCGAATACTCTCGGCAGTCTTTAACGGACGGCTTGCGCTGCATGGAATGAAACACACGCCGCAAGTGGCGGTTGCCGACAGAGGTGTTGAGTTGAGAACATCACTCTGTCCAGCGCTCGTGCAGAAGGCGTTTAGAATACCTACGGGCTTTAGCTGTGACCTCTGAGCCGATTGCGGTGTACGCATGTATATATTACATTGTACATGTGTCAGTGTAGTGTTCAGGTGTATGTAACATGCTTATGTGTTTCATCCTCATTCATTAATGTATATATGTACACTCTCTATGTGTGCGTATTAATGGCGCCGATGGCATTATATACACTATGTACAGCCTTTGTCAAAAGTTTGGAGCCCAGGAGGTTTGCTTCTGAGCCTCACTGTGTGGTTCGTGATGCATCTCCAGCGCTCCAAATTTCCTCTGGGTAAGGAGATTTCTGGTTCTGCCTCCTTCAATGGGTAGGACTTCCCAGAATGCTTCAGGAGTCCCGCTGCAAGGCTAAGAAGTAAACCCCCTGGGCTCTAAACTTTTGACAAAGACTGTACATATACGGCGCCGCTGGTGGCGGTAGCGATGACGGCAACCAAATATGCGGCACCTGGCGGACGCCGCTCTCATGTGTAAATATCTCATCTCAGCATGTTTATAGACATATGTAAATAGTTCATTGTGTTTAGGTGTTTATAGTGTTTGTGTTTGTTGTGTATAGTGTTGAGTATGCACCTCCCCAATCAGCAGTTCATTTGGTCTAAACGAAACCGGGAGTTTTCGTTGCTTTGATTGCCCTAGGGTGGATATACAACGATGTCTGCATATTGATGAACACGCGGTTAATCTTTTTATTGTTTTCTTATGGTTCAGTATTGCTGTGCTCATCAAGGTTATTTATGACGATGCTGAGGCCCCGTCCATTCCATCCGCCCGGCCTGCCTCGGCTTTAAAAGCTTGGAAGACGCCATGTTGAGATTCCCGCGCATTAGGCTAAGACTTCCACACATGCAGTGTATGTGTGCCACATTCAGCGGCCCTTCCCCAAGATGGAGACTGGCTGGCAAAGAGGTCCCACGAACAAACGTGGCCTTCGGTCGGTCTCGGTCAGGCCTCTTCACCCTGGCCAGGTCATCCAGTGCACTGCCGTGCTTAAGTTCCGGCTAGCTTTGCAGGTAGACGACTCTCTAAACACATCTGCCGAAACAGGCTCACCCTCGTCACTGACACTGCACAAGCAATGCCTATAAGAAACAGCTTAAGCAGGACACCAGCCCTGACCTTACTCTAACGAAGAACGTTTCACAGGCTGATTGGAGACATATGGGTTTTTAAACCTAGGCAGCGATCACTACATACTGTAGATCATCCGAGCACAATCTACGCGCGCAATTTCGATAAAACCGGGAACAGAATTTGACACAAGACAATCCCTGCTACAAGGCGTTGACGTCCCAAATTAAACGGCCCATGGCCCTCAGCGAAAAGCTTCTCGCTGCATAACTTTTAAGTGAGCCAGTCAGTAGCGGAAGGTTCCACCTATGGGAAGCGTATCAAAGTTACTAAAAACGCTTGCTCAAGCAGATCCATAATCGCGCGCTGAAGCGTAAAATGCCGCACAAGCTACAACTCACAATAGAGCATTCTGCCAACCTGACCTCACAGCAACAAAATCAGCTCTGGAACCGCCTTGACGGCAACACCCGGCCACTCCAGCTCCTAACGCACAGAAAACAGCAAGAAAATTACTCTTACACACTGTCGAGCAGCAGGGCGTGGATCGTGATTCGACCTTCATTGTCACCTACTTCCCAATTTTAAAGCAACAGTCCATCATATACCGGACCTCCAAATCAAGTCGTGGATGTTCCCATAACGGAGGCAGAGGTATGGTGGGCTGCACTACAGCAGCTACGCACCACCTCAGTGCCGGGCCTGGACAGCATTACAAGCAACTCCGCAATTTGGATGCAGGACCAAGAACATCCTTCACCAATTTGTGAACGATAATTGGGAGAGGGGCACCTTACCCCAAGAATGGAAGTCGCCCAGTTATGTTCATACCTAAGCCAAATAAACGTCTTATGCGAACACAGGGATCCTTCTGCGGGCACATAAATGTAAGAGCAGCGGCAAGCTCTGAAGGCTGCATGCTTCCTTCCTCCTCCCTTGGTCGCTTCATTGTAGGGTCACCTACCCACTGTTCGATCACGCCGCTGAGAAGCTATACACTAGGTTTTATCAGAGTAGCACCACGGGCGGGGGCCGCGCTGCTCTTGATGGCGACCTCGCGGTCATGCGCTTCTTAACTGGGAGCTCTCCGGGGAAAACAAAAACTAGCAAAAAACAGCACAGGATAAGAACAACAACAAGATATAAATTCTGCAAGCGTCCTTGCTGATGATGCGGTGATGGCTATACCTTTAATAGATAAAGCAACGCCCAGGGACATTTGGAATAGCAGTCGAAATCAACAAAACGAGCTCAATGTCGGTCGCTCCACAACGACCACGAGATGCAGGCTCAGCGCACAGTGGTTCTCCACTCAGTCGTCCCTTCTTGATGGCCAGTAAAGCCTATCTGGAAGCTATATGGATGTCATGCACCATTTTCGGCGCGAGGGACAGCGGCACTGCGGGATCCTTTGACAGAACGGCTCGGGGAGAGCTAAACTAGACGGTGGCAAATCGATTCGCAGTGAAAGCAATGGCAACATCCGAGCCATAGGGAACTTGTCTTTTCCAATGCGAAGGTTAAGCAAGCGAAACTCGCCGAACAAGCCTTCCGCGAACACTTCTCGGGAAGCAGTTCTCAAGGCGCTCAAGGTCCAAAGTTCTGGGATAGCATTCGGAAAGAAGAATGTTGGAGACAGTTTGGTGTATTTTTTTCTTATCAAGAAATAAAACAATGGACATGAAAGCAATGTACGTGACAGTATAAATTCGTCTCATATTTCACAGACCATCGCGCGAAGCGTCTGCGCCTTCTGCTACGTTTTCATTGGCGGCTCCCACCAACGTTACTAGCTGACTGCAGGTCTGCCAAGATCAGCACCGGTCGTGGGCGAGATGTGTGGAAGAACGAGTTGCTTTGAAAATATTTCAACATTTTAGTATTGTTACCATTATACCTGCGCAGTGAAAGCAACGGCAACATCCGAGACAGAGAGAACGCTTTTGTAATACAAAGGTTAAGCAAGCGAAACTCGCCCCACAAGCCTTCCACGAACAGTTCTCGGGAAGCACTTCTCAAGGCGCTCAAGGTTCAAAGTTCTGGGATAGCATTCGGAAAGAAGAATGTTGGTGACCGTTCGTTTTTATTAATACCAAGAAATAAAACAATGAACAAGAAAGAAATGCAGGTGACTGTAATGAAATTCGTTTCTTTTCGCAAGCGATCGCGCGAAGCGTCTGCGCCTTGCGCTACCATTACGCGGGTATTTCATTCGCGGCTCCCACCAACGTTACTAGTTGGCTGCAGGTCTGTCAAGATCAGCACCGGTGGTGGGCAAGATGTGTGGAAGAACGAGTTGGTTTGTAACCGTGTCAACATTTTAGTATTGTTGCCATTATAACCGCGCTAATTGTTGTATTCTTTGAGTTTCATTATGCTGTATTCTGGTATCACTGAAAATGCAACAATAGCTGCTGCGCGAAGGTGTTAAATGGGCATGAAGCCATGGCACTGCCATCTTTGAAACTGGTCATCTTCCAGATAGGCGTCATTGATCTGAGCTGAAAATATTAGCTTCGTTACTTTCACTCTAAATGCAGCTTCTCTTCGGTGCCTTATGCGAGCATTATTTACCAAAGCAACACCGTTTTTTTTTCGAGAACCTTTCATAGCACCAACAGTTGCCCATCCGGTCCAGCCAGCGCAACCGGTCCTTGGACTGGTCCCCAGTTTTTGGGAGTAATGAAAGAGATCACCACCACCATGACACGGATTGTTCTGACCTACTGAGTTTTATCCGGAAGCAACTTACAAAGACAATCAAAATTTCACAAATTAGTCTTTTTCAGCCAAGCATTGTGTAAAAACCTGCATGAAATATCTGTAAACGCCTGATCAATTCTATATTCCGCTTACACGATCATTATACGAGCATGGAAATAATAATGAGCAAGCTAGTTCGTCGCCTATGTCACTGGGAGTCGACTCATAACAGCCATGAGTTGATTTTGTTCGACGTAAAGGCGGATGCATATCGAATTTCCGTTGGCTTCTTTATGTGCAAGACGTACACGAGGAAAATCCCTTAATATTCGCGTAGGGCAGAGAAATTATTTAAAACTGAACTTCTTGTCTCAGCCGTTTGGGTTTGTTTAAACAGCCAAGCAATGGTTATGACGTCACACGTGAGTGTAGGTGTGTACGTCACGTGTTGCATAAAAACAGAAGTATAATCGTAGGGCAGAGAAATTATTTAAAACTGAACTTCTTGTCTCAGCCGTTTGGGTGTTTAAACAGCCAAGCAATGGTTATGACGTCACACGTGAGTGTGACGTCATAACCATAACGTCATGACGTTATGACGTCATAACGTCATAACCAGCCCGCAATGTTCCCCGCAGTCTCCGCTGGTCTGTAATGTTGTAGTTGTCTGCTGTCTGTCGTGATGCAGCACGGTGTGTCGCGACAGGCCTAAGCGGACGACGACGTCGTCATTGTGCCTGGGGCCAACCGTAAGGTCGTCCACAGTTGGACAGAGGATGCACTTGGCCGGGCGGCGACGTGGGCGATGATTAACTCATCCGGGAGAAGACAGTCTACGCCCCTTTTCTCCTCTTCGTGGAAAGTAGGGATGGCGTTTGCCTCTCAAATTTTCGGCGCAGCCTTGTCTTTTAAGCCGGCCACCTGGGTGTTCGGCGTGGTCTTCGACCTGGACAATAGTTAACGCCGTTTTTATGACCGCCTTAAGTAAACCGAGCAGCTCTTGTACGCCTGGGCGCCTTTCTGCGGCTTGGTGGCCCGCCAGACTCCAGGCTGCGGACCCCCTGTCGTCGTCGGTAGTTCAGTAAAATACTTTAGCAAGGCCAGTTCGTGAACAGCTTCTAGAACTCAAGCGCAACAACGACAGCATACAGAACAGGAGAATGGCGGAACATGCGCTTGAACTCTTGCACTGCATGTTGTAAGAGCAATATGGCTGACTACTGCAGAAGCTAGTGCTTGACTTGGAGACACATATGAAAGGACCCATTGTAGAAGAAGAAAGGTAGTTCAGTAAAACACTTACCGGGGTAATTTGGAGCAAGTTGGTGCATACACGTAAGCACATGTACCCTCCTTCCCCCGTTCTACATGCAGTATTTGTCGCGCTTGAATTCTGGTTTGGTTTGGTTTATGGGGTTTAATTGCTCAGTCCCAAAGCGACTGAGGCTATGAGAGACGCCGTAGTGAAGGGCTCCGGAAATTTCGACCACCTGGGGTTCTTTAACGTGCACTGACATCGCACAGTACACGGGCCTCTAGAATTTCTCCTCCAAAGAAATTCCAGCCGCCGCGGCCGGGATCGAACCCGCGTCTTTCGGGTCAGCAGCCGAGCACCATAGCCACTGAGCCACCGCGGCGGCCGCTTGAATTCTAGAAGCTTCACACAGGACTTGGAAGCTAGCATCGAAGCATCGCGCAAATAGAGGCTGGTGCTCAAGGTCTCCATATGCTGTATCTTCGCCCTTCCCTGAGAGAATGAGAGATTGTTCAGCGTAGCTTTTGATTTTTTAACTGGTGAATTTGGAAAACTATAGACAGTAACATCGAAAAACAACTCTGAAAATTAAAAAAATGTGTAACAAAATGTCAAACAAGCGCGGCAGTAGTTCATTGCAGCCTGAGTAAATTTTTACCACAGTGATAAAAGTTTCAAGGTAAAGAAAGCAACACCTAGTTACTTTTCTGGGGTTATAAGTGACCACTGTAATTGTCTCTGCTTTCCGCACTGGCCCTGTTCGCCACCACTGAAGCTGGTATCACCACTTAAGGGTGGCCTTTAGGCCCTATCGTCCCGCCGACATTAACAGGTGTTTTGCAGCGAGAGCTCCACTTCCCGCATACAAACATTGAAGGTTGTCTTATGGCGTAGATATGACCTTGAAGCGGCGTTAATTAATAAAATACAGAAAAAAATTCGGCGTAGGTGCGAATCAAACCCGGGCATCCGACATGCGAGACAGGCACACTTCCACTCCGCCACTTTTTTTTTCTAAATTCTGTGTGTGTATGCAGGGTGTCCCAGCTAACTTGGACCAAGATTAAAAAAAAACCTATTATTCAGAACTCAAATCGAGTGGATGTTGTTAGGGTTTGTCTAAAGTTACAGGACCATTTTTTTGCTCGTCCTACTCGATTAATTAGACGAGATAAATAAATTTTTTAAACATAGCTTGAAAGGTTCAGCCGGCAGTAGGAAAGTTGTGGAGCTCCACAAATATTGTCCAACCCAGGCACTTCCAAAAATACCACGTGACAGCGCGCTCCGAGCGCCCGACTGCGCAGCAGTTACAGTGCCAATCCGTGCTTTTTGAAAACCATCGATCGCTTCGCACCTTTCGTGCTGCCCACGAAAGAGCTTCGCGTTGCGCTTGGTTCGAAGATAAGAGCCTGTAGGTTCAGGCGGCAGTTGAAAGCATGGCTCCCGTTTCTGCGGCGATAATGGTGCTCTCACGCTAGCAAACGTGTGAATCACATTGGTTTTCACGAAGGAAAAATTGCAAATGGATACAGAAGGTTGCTTTATTTCCTGGCCATTCCTCCTCGGCAGGGCCTTGTGCCATAATGCAGTATTGGCACCTTTTCAGCACGTCCGCTGTAGCGTTCTTGCTGACGCAGGACGGTACTTCGCTGCAGGCCTCAGTAATCTCTGCCTTTAGCGCTTCCGGTGTAGTTATAGCTTTCCGGTACCTGCAGTCTTTCACATATCTCCACAAAAAGAAGTCAAGAGGTGTCAAGTCCGGTGACCTTGCAGGCCAGAGCACTGGTCCATGCCGCTCGATCCACTGGCGTTTGAAGGCTTCGTCAAGCCAGGCTCGGTAAAGGCCTGTGCTGTGAGCTGGTGCACCGTCGTGCTGATACCAAGTTCGCTTTAAAAGCGCAAGGGGAAGATCACAGCAAAAATCTTCGACTGGGCTTTTGAAGATGTCGTTTAGGACCGCTGAACAGTGAGCGTGTTGTCAAAAAATATGGGGCCAATTATTCTTCCGCCAAAGATACCACATCACACACTGAATAACCACTGGTACTGGTGTTTGGTCTCCGCCACCCAGAGTGGGTTCGTATCGCTCCAGTAATGTGCATTATGGGTGTTGGCTTGAGAATTTCTCGAGAACGTTGCCTCATCTGTCCAGAGCACTTTGTCAACAATATCCGGTATTTTTAACTCGGATGGAGGTGATACGGATGCATTTCAGACTTGGCTTGATGACTTTGAAATGCCCACCTCAACACTCACATCACGCACGTTGGCATCAGAGTTTGAAGCCATGAAAGCCAAGATGTCTCCTTCAGCCTCTTCACTGATGGTGGTACCATTTCTGTGCCGCGTCCTCTTCAAGCTACCTGTTTCTTTGAGCGTCAAGTAACTCCTCATAATTGTATTTGCGCTAGGTCTTCCCCCACACTGCAAATTTCGGTAAACGTCGGCAGCTTTCCTCTTGTCGCCCCATGCCACTCCGAAGGCTAAAACCATGTTCGCCTTCTGCTCGCTTGAATACGGCATGCTTTAGGCACTGCAAATTCTTCGAAGCGGTTGCACACGGCACGACAGTAATAGACAGTAGAGCTCACATGCATCCAGCCGTTGGCACAGCTTGGAAAGAAAGAATTATAACAAGTGATGCCCCGTCTGGCAAAGGTTTCCGATATCTGATAATGTTTTGTGTGTATTTTTTTCTATTCCGCATTGACTTGAACACTGAAAAAATCTTTTCTTTGCATCATACCGGAATAAACGCTTAATGACGGCGCTTTCTTCCCAGACATCCGCGAGCGGCTGCTTACGGAGCGCTTTTTCGGAGCGCCGTTGCCAGCCGCTGCGGGTAATATCAGAGCCGAGCAAAAGGTTGAAGCCCTCTCTTAAGCGAAGAGAAGGCGCGAAGCGACCGATGTTTTTTACTAAGCACGGATGAGGGCGCTGTAAATGTGGCGCATTCGGGCGCACGAAGCGCGCTGTCACGTGGCATTTTTTTAGACCTCGCGGGCTTTCGCTTTTCCCGAATAAAAACGGACACGTTAAGTCTATGTCGTTGGATGTGCCTGGGTTGGACATATCTGTGGAGTTCCGGAACTTTCCTATTGGCACCTGAACGTTTCAAACCATTATTAAAAAGTTAATTTATCTCGACTAATTATTCGAGTAGGGTGAGCAAAAAAAATGTTACTGTAACTTTCGACGAACCCTAAAAACATTCATGCGATTTAAGTCCTGAAGAACGGTTAGGTTTTTTTAAATCTTGGTTCAACTTAGCTCCGATATCCCGTATATATATGGATGGTTTCATAGGTTAGTTTGGGTTAGGTTGGGTTAGGCTAGGCTAGCTTTTTTTGTTATTTTTCGGCACTATTTAGATGCAATAATGAAAAAAGAAAACAGTCGTGGCGGAGTGAACACAGTCAATCATTTATTTCTGTTGTCACTCCGCCACGACTGTTCTCTTCTATACTTCATGGAAATAGTACCGAAAAGGAAACCCCATGCATGCTTACACAACAAAACACCAGGCCACCATACCCCTGCATTAACCCACCTTCCAAGCATCAAGTCTGGGAGGCGCATACATGCAGATAGGGGAGCCAGCTAGGCGGCTCTTGCAGAGCAGCATATACTCTCCGCACCAAAGCGCGTTTCTCCAGAAACAGATTGCACGCAAAAAGAAAACGGATACTGTAAGGGTGTGATGTCAATGTCGTTCTTAATTGTTCATTGTGTAAGGAAGACGACGGGCATACGCGCAAGCCGCATTGCCATCGCCTGGTGCACGCTTGCCTGACCTCGGACTGCTGTTAGCCCTGCTCCCGTTGTGAAGCTTCGCTGAACAAATCCCACCTTACATTTGGTGCAGGTGCTCGCCCAGGAACTACGCAGCCTAACGCTACCCCCTACCGCGATGCCTTCGACCCACCAAGCCGTACAAGTGAGCCCGGCCGCCGTCGTCTGTGCTGGTTCTCTCCGCCAGCGGGACCCCGCTATCTTCAGCGGCACGGACGACCATGATGTTGAAGATTGGCTCACATTGTATGAGCGGGTGAGAGCATACAACAAGTGGGACGCGGAAACCAAGCTGACCAATGTGATATTATATCTGACGGGCGTGGCAAATCTGTGGTATCGGAACCACGAGGCGGACATTACATCATGGTCCGTTTTCAAAACGAACTTCTCTGAGGTGTTCGGCCGCCCGCCTGTCAGAAAACTCCGTGCCGAACAGCGCTTGCGTGCGCGGTCGCAGCAGGTAGGAGAGAACTTCACGAGTTACATCGAGGATGTCGTCGACCTGTGCAAGAGGGTGAACGCACAGATGACCGAAGCCGACAAGATCAGGCATATCCTCAAGGGCATAGATGACGACGCCTTTCAGATGTTGTTGGCGCGAGACCTGCGCACCGTCGCCGAAGTCGTCACCCTATGTCAGAGCTTCGACGAACTACGCAAGCAGAGGGCTCTGACATGCGAATACACACGAGCATCGACACGCTTGCTGGCCTGAACGATGCAAGAGACCAGTCATCTCTCCTGCCGCAAATCAAGAGCTTCATCCGTGAAGAAGTTGCTCGGCAGCTCTCGCTTATTTCAAGCCATCACGAGCCATCAGCACACATAACTCCGACCCTGAGGCACGTTATTCAAGTCTGCACGAACAAACGTAGCGTTTAAAACAGGACACAGAAAGATGAGGACAGGACAGGTCCTGTTTTAAACGATACATTTGTTCGTTCAGATTATGTATGACCAACTGGCCCCACAGTGTACACTGTTAAACGTTATTCAAGCACAGGTCGCCGAGGCTCTCCGTTGTTGCGCGACCTCGACCACCTACCTATGCTCCGCATCCTGGTCCTTTTCGAGAACCTGCTACTTTTATTCCACCGCCTGCTCATCTGCAAACCTCCTGGGGCACGCCTGATAACATTCGACCGCCAGCTCAACTGGGCAACTCCTGGCGCACGCCTGACAACCGCCCGATTTGCTACTTCTCACGACCACGTCCTCACGACCACGTTCATAAGTTTCCGGTTACTGGTCCCAGCGACAGTATTCGCCTCCTGCAGAGCCGCCCCTAAGCCGTTCTCTGTCTCCTGAGAGCACCGCCTTCTCTGGACGCCGTTCGCCTTCTCCACGTTGGCGCTCCATCTCTCCGATGCGACGGCGTCCCTCGACCACTCAAGAGCAAAACTAGTTGCCGCAGTTCCTGAGGCGAGAACTGCGCAGTCGTCGAAATTTTAAAGGCCTCGTTTGTCTGCTGCTCATTTAATTGAAGTTTTTGTAGAGGGCTTATCTGTCATGGCGCTTGTCGACACCGTTGCTGCGGTTTCTGTCATGGATGCAGCGCTTGGCCGCTCTTTGAGGAAAGTGAAGATGCCCCTTTCTGGCCTGTCGTTACGAACTGCAAGTGCGCACCTCCTCATCCAGCCGTTAGCAGCGTGTACTCCTCGAGTAGTCATAGAAGACATTTTATATTTGGTCGAGTTCATCGTTCTGCCGTCCTGTTCGCATTCGATAATCTTGGGCTGGGACTTCCTATCGCTCCACGACGCGGTCATCGACTGTGCTCGTGCTCAAGTCGAGCTGTCTACACTGCCGAATCCCGTGCAAGAGACTGAAATTTGTGGTGCCCTGTTTCTGTCAAAGCTTTTGTCGCCGACAGTACCGATATTCCTGCATGTTCTTCCGGGATTGTGCCTCTCTCCTGCGACTGCGTTCGCGATGCCAGTGTTATCTTCACGCCGTCTCCTACCTTTCTACGCTGCCATTGTCTGCCTCTGCCTTATGCCCTGCTCACTTTATCCGCCGGCCTCACCGCACTGTGGGTATTAAACCCGTTTTCCAGCCCCTTCGCACTGCGCCGCGGGGAGTGCGTCGGAACCGTGCAGCTCTTTTATTATATTTTCAACCACCCCGACGCTGCCGCAGAATCACCGCCGGTCGCCATGGACGCCCTCAGCTCACCTACTCCTGCGCTCGCCACGTTGTCGACAGATCTATTTCTTCGCTCTATTGACGCCAGTCTTCTGCCAACTCAGCGAACCCAGCTTCTTGCGCACAACGACTGTGGAGCACCGCATTGACACCGGCGCCCATGACCCTCTGCGCCAGCGCCCATATCGTGTTTCCGCCGCTGAACGACGAGTTCTTGAAGAACAGGTAGACAACATGCTTCAGAGCGGCGTTATTCAGCCTTCCACCAGCCCCTGGGGCTCACCAATTGTCGTCGTCAACAAGGATGGCTCCGTTCGATTTTGCGTCGATTACCGCCGCATTAATAAGATCACACGCAAAGACGTCTACCCTTCGCCCCGTATTGATGACGCTCTGGACTGTCTACAAGGCGCGGAGCTCTCGCGTTTGTGACCCCTGGCGGCCTCTACGAGTTTAACGTAGAGTTTTTGTTCGGCGCTGTTTGGCGGTTACGGTGCCTCCTGTTTGCAGTTTCGCCACGGTGTCGTTTACGCCCAGTTTTACCCCGGGAATCGAACCTCATTTTTCCGCAGAAATCGACCGTCAATAGCCAAGCCAGCACTGCATCGGCTGCCACCATCATCGCACGGTGTCATCGTGCGACAGCCACGGAAGACAGCTGCTAGCCCTAGGCGCCTGCGCAAGACCGGAAAAAGAACCTCGCGACGGCACGGACTACATAAGGAGCAGCGGTGCCACACCCCTGTCATAGGAGCGAGCGACTCAGTCATGTCAACATCGCAATTGTACCTGACCGCAACGTATTTTGCAGGTGCGTAAATCTTTCCTTGCGTTTCTTGCTACACTGAGTCTCTCGCGGCTCGCACTATGGGTGAAAAACAGCCTACTACAATCAAAGAGCTTGCTAAGATCTTAAATTAACTTGCGGCTAATATTGTCAACCTGGGAGATGATGTTACAGAAGTCAAAATATCCGTTCAGTTTATGAGTGACAAGTTTGATGCCATTCAAACTACCCTTACTGAAGTCTGCACAGATCTAAAGGATCTGCGGAAGGGTCATGATGGCCTGAAAAAAGAAAATGAAGAACTGAAGGAGGAATTAGCTGACACTAGAGCAGACCTTATTGAAATGAAACAACAGTAGACAAAAAACAACACTGAAATTAAAGGACTGCCACACAACTCCTCGGAATGTCTTGAGGACACTATCCAACTTCTTGGTGAGCAACTAGGCACTCCGATTGAAAGTTCCGAAATTGATGTTGTACACAGGGTACCCACAACAGAAAAAGGAAACCCAAACGCTATCGTCAGGTTCATCAGTTGCTCTTCTCGAAACAAGGTGCTCTGCTCCAGGCAGCAAAAGAGAAAAGGCTAACTGCAGCAGATTTTGGCTTTGAAGGCACAAATCCGGTCTACATAAACGAACATCTTTGTCCAGAGTACGAGATACTGCTTGGAAAGGCCACTCAGCTGCGCAAAGAAAAGCAGAGGAAATTTTCATGGGTATCGCAGGGCAAGATTCTTGTACGCAAGACTGAAACATCCTCAGTCATTCACATTTCACGAGAAGACGATCTTGCAAAGATTGTATAGATTTCATATTCGTGAATGAACTCTCAGATGTTCTCAGTATAGGAAGTAACTAACTGTAATACTGTCTTTATTATTAGCTCAACATAACTTTCAGTATGATGTGATCGCTTTGACAGAAACATGGCTAAAACCAAATGAACATATTAACTGGATTTACCATGGTCTCTGCTCCTCGCCCTAGCACACATAGAGGAGGCGGTGTGTTGTACGTGAAAGAACAACTTGAATACAAAATTATCTCTTCAGTGGATAATCAGACGCAGCAGGAACATGACATATTAATCATTGAACTAGTTAATGCAATAAACATTGCTGTAATTTACCGGCCTCCTAGTTCTAATGTGGGCAAGTTTCTTGATAGTCTGGAAACAGTTTTTGAACAGTTAGCGCGAAGGAATAAAAAGTGTATGGTGTGTGGTGATATTAACTTAGATTTGCTTGGAAGCTCTAACGATGCTTACAGAACACTTTTTGAGTCTTACGGGTTTTCGAACGTCATAACACACCCTACACGCGTTAGTCAAGCCGCTCCCGAGGAATATGCACCCGTCCCACCATGAGCAGCACTGCAGAGCCCGTGCGAAGGCACTCCATCGAGCGTACGGCTCCGGACGCCTTATGTGTAAACGCTGCCTGCACGGGTGATGAAACGACAGCAGCTTCATCCACCCTCCTGACACTACCTCTACCTCCAGACACCTCCCCAGAGGCTGCAGAGGAAGCCGCCATTGCACTTGCTATCACTCGCACGGAAGCCCGGTATATTTTAAATGACTCGAAAACTGGGATTGTAAATTTTGCTCAAGGCCGAGTTCATGTCTCTGCTTTTGGCATGCTGGACTCGCCCGATGCACCCCTGCCCCGCCAAGTGGAGCTGATATGAGCGCCTGTGCACTCCGGGAATCCTGGAAACGAGGCCGACAACCTTTTAGCCCAAGATTCTTTAAACCGGGCTCAGGTGGCCTCGGATCGAGGATTCACGAAAGACGCTTACACATCCAACACACATGCATACCAGTGGGGACTGGGAACATCCCGGTGCTGTGGCGCCACATGCTCTGGGTCGCTCCGCTCCCGCGTAACATGGACATGCCTTCACATGAACGCAGACGACAAGCGCGAGTTCGCACGCTTGAGAGGCTATATGGATCTAAAGAGGGCGTCTACTACGTGGACATCACAGGGCCGTCGCCCGCGGGTTTCTTCACGGCTGCCGTAGTCCACCGGGGAATGAATGTTGATGGGCTATCACGAGCGGAGGAAGTCGCAATAGCTCTCGCTGCCGCCGATCCAAAATCGAAAACGGTTATCACAGACTCTCGCCGGGCCTGTGAACTTTATCTTGCAGGTGTAATATCACCTCTTGCCTCCCAAATCCTAAGACGCGCTCCCGCCGATCCAACACGCCTAAAAGTGATCATCTGCGTCCTGGCCACTAGGGTCTGCGAGGCAATAAGGCTGCTGATGCGGCCGCCCGAGCGCTCACACACCGGGCTCCTCATCCTAGCTCTCCTGGTTCAGAAGCTCATAAACCGGTTCTGCGGTTCCGCGAAATCGTAATTCATAATTGCGACAGCCACCGTTTCTACCCGGCACCTGCCAAGGGGCTGAGTAAGGCGGAGGAGCGAACTCTGCGGCGCCTGCAGACAGGAACTCTTCTCTGTCCTGCCATAGGAAAACACTTTGATCCGAATCTTTCACATGGTGTGGGCATGTACTCACAATCCTCACCTTCCTTCCCCCTTCCCACACCCCACCCGAGAGGCATGGGAGACTGCCCTCCTCAAATGCTCCACACTGGAGTCCCAAAGGGCTCTAGTAAAGCGGGCGCGAGAAAGGGCCTCGTCGTGCAGTGTCCTGTACTAAGGATACCGTTTTCTGACCCTCAGTCTCTTTGCGTATTCAAGTTTTTCACCACCACCACGCACTCATTCAGCGAGCTGACGCAGGTATACAGAGCCTCACGCTAGCTCTACCCCCCACCCCACCCCTCCCTAGATAACACGCAACCCTCTGGCGCTGCTGACTGCAGACACACAATCCCCTCACCCCTACCTAGCCACTATCTTCCCTCCTTCCCCACTCCTGCTTGCGCCCTATGCCCAGAACTCTTCTTCTCTTCCCTCCACATCCTTTCTGTAAGGCTGACCCTCCCCCGCGGGACCTAGAGAACCAAGACCTGGGAGGACTGGAGACCCTGCTGAGCTCGGAGGACCCCGCCCGTGCAGACCATCGCCACCGGCCGGGCTGCCAGTGTTATGGACCTTAGGAACAGAAACACTCTTGAATGCAGTGGGGCCGTGCGGGGACCCTGGGGCGTGCCCCAAATTCCTGTTACAATAAAGTTTTTCTCTCTATCTCTCTGGTGGCGGTCGTCCCTTCCTGTACGGTGCGGTTCGGGTGCGTTCTAAGGGCAAGGCATTGCGCCGAACGTGTCGTGGCGTTCCTCCTTTCCTGTACGGTGCGGTTTGCGTGTCCACCAAGATGACAGAGAATTACTGTTTAATTTCCTTTCCTCAAAAAGCGTTGCGTTCAAAGGGCAAGGCATCGCACCGAACGGGTGGTGGCGTTCCGTGGACTGACTGGCAGCGCTCCAACACGCTGTGGCGTTCCACTCCTAAAGGCGTAGATTAAATGCTAATTAATGACGCTTAGTCATTAATCAGTAATTCGTCATTATTTCGTCATCAATTATGTGTGAGGTAAATCCAGTGGTGACGTCACCAGTGTCACATAAGCAAACTGCTGCGGAAAACGCTTTCGCCTCTACGCACTTTAGACAGTTTCGAACGCGCTGCATATACATGTGTTATGCCCGTAAACATTTGATGCTGAGGTGGTGGAGTGATCGCGGCTTCGGCCGCTTATCTGCTTTTTCAGCAGCGTCCGCTTTGGCGGGCGCGGTTGTTGCTGCGACGCGCGTCTTTTCTTTTTTCTCTTTCCTCTGACCTCTTGATTCTCCTCTATCTGCACGCGGCAGCGGTGGTGGCTCCGCTCGAGCCAGTACGCAGGCCCGTGCTATTTCCTTTTCACTCTTCTCCCAGTAACAACATTTCATGCTCACTCTCGGTTACCGAAAGACGAAGAAGTCAGGGAGCCATCGGGCTGTGGCTGCTCCTCTCTGCCAATCTTTGTGAATGTTTTGTGATCCGTGTTGAACATTTGTGTTCAAAAAGTTCAGATAACCTGCACTGCAACATCCTGGTATGATTCCGGCGATGGGTGTGGCTCCGCCGGTGCCGCACCCGGTCTCAACACCTGAATGCTCTCGTGACATTCCGTCAGGCCCAGCTCAGCTGGTCATACCAGCAGTGCAAGCCCTACCTGCTGCCTCAAACCTGGTGCCCTGCAGCTACCCTTCTGCTCCAGCTGCATCAGGCCCAGCATATCCAGACTCATGGCCATTGAACCACCGAAGCTTCCAACTTAAGCCGTGATCTGCCGCTACCTTCAGGTCAGGATGATTTTTCTGATTCGTCAGATTTTTCTACCACCATCTACATGAGCACTACTGCGAAGTCCCGAGAAGGGTCTGCGAGGTTAATACATGTGCCTTCAAAGCGTCGTTGCAGCTCAAAGCGTCGTTATCAAGTTGGAAAGACTGGGAGGTCGTGCTCTCGTCTCGGGACCCGCCATCGCAGCTTGCTGCGGTGCTTCGGGGTGCCGATGTCATGGAAAAACACCACATGAACGTTCCGACGCAGAGTGCGGTGGTCCAGGGACCCAAGGGGGATCTAAACACACTTGCCATAATAAAGTTTTTCTCTCTCTCTCTCTCAAAGCGGTTAGTTTTGAGTGTAGACACTCCGAACGTAATTCACTCAAACACCTAGGCACAACCTTACAGTTGTCTGGACACCGCATTACCCGCTTTAATCCATTGGCATTGAGGCAAGGATCCGAATCTGTGGCTACAGACGGTGTTCTTCAAGTTCGTCCCAACGAGCGTCTAAACCTTCTGGCAGTTGACACCCGTACAGCGCACGCTACAGATCGCCTTTTGCAAATATAACAAGCATAGATGGAGTTGCCGTTCAAGCCTATGAGCCCCGTCCCAGCAACTGCGGTGTTGGTGTCATCAAGGGTGTCCCCCTGGATCTTCCTCAATCGGAGATTTACTCTGCGCTCCTACAGAGAGCTCCTATCAAATCTGTCCACCGGCATGGCAATTCAGAAAACATCCGCATTGTATTTGCGACATACTCTGCGCCGCAATACGTTATTCTCGGCTATACCAGATACCGTGTGTACGAGTACATTCAGAAACCGCGCCAGTGCACCAAATGTCAGCTCTTCGGCCATGTGGCTAGCGCTTGTCGACGCCTTGCGCTGCTCCCGTTGTGGTGGGAGCCATGGCCGAAATGAATGTGCCAGCGATGACCCCCTTTGTCCAAACTGGGAAGCAGCATGAGGCCTGTTGTTGTAAGTTGGGACTTATTTAGCCGGAGGATAAATAGCATCCGCTGCGAGCAGTATCGATTAATAGCATTAGAGCATCAACTCTTAGCAGCTACAGCTCAGACGAAAGTTAGAATTTTCTAAACGAAAGCACCGAATAAACAGAAAAATACCTACCCAAACCTCTAGCTGTCATGCGCGGGGATACAAGAACTCGAATAATACAGAATATAAGACAGCAAAATCTGCTTTAATTGAGCAAAATAAAATCCGGCGAAGTCGCCGCAGAAAAATATCGCCGGGGAAGAAAGCTCAACAATCGGATATGATAAAGCGAGTCACCTGCGCATTGAGGACACAGTTGAGTTTCCTCCTCTTCCACCGCCCCAAAACGTTGAGCCACCTCCGATAGCGAGTACAAGTCTGAATACTCCACGGCAGCCGCAGTATGCACCCTGGAACCATTCGCGCGAAGGATCTATTCGCCAAAACTCCGACGGTACCAGTTCCCTACTGTGCTCGCTTGTTGAGGCCATCCGCGCTTTTCTTACACCAGTCTCCTCGCGGGTGGTACATGCCATCATTAGAATCCTTGACTTCATTTCACCTCTACTTGCACAATGGCAGTAGCAGTCAATAGACCAGCTACTCTCCCTAGCGTGCAAAGCATCCGTAACACGGCCACCATCTTTCAATGGAATGCCTGCAGCCTTCGTCCACGATTGTCTCATTTCCGACAATTCGTCTCAAAGTACCGTTTCCCGATTGTTGCCAATTCATAATCTCGTCTGCCTACTACTACCATTCGTCTTTCAGGCTATACCGTTCAGAACTCGATGACCGGCACTGACATCAGCAGAGTTCTTTTAGCTGTCCGGAAAGACGTCACCTCCAACCGACAACCGATACGTGCCGAATCACGGAATGAATATCTTGCAGCCACCGTGAAGATCATGAATCTGTCCTTCACAGTGATCGTTGGGTACATAACCCCGCGTGTCGCATTTGACGTTGACCGCCTTCACGATATAGTACGCAGTTCTCCTGCACCACACATCATGCGACTTCACTGCACACCATCCTGCTTGGGGAGGCACCAGATCAACAGCCAGAGGACAACAGTTATTTGATTTTGCACACTGCAACAATTTAACTTACCTCAACAATGGCTAGGCAACTTTTTATAAAGGTGCAAGGTCCAGTCAGTGCCCTTGACATTTCTGATTTCGGCGCATCTGTCGTCTTCAGCAACTTGGAATGTAGACATAGAAACTCATGGCAGCGATCATCTACCTACGTACTATTATTAAGGTTGGTGGTGCTTTTTTAAGTTCACAGGTACGCTACACGAATTGGGATGTTTTTTTCTCACAGTAGAGAAATTGGAGCTCTCACACCTTGATTATGAAAACTTCATTGATGCTGTAGCACGTGCTAAAACGACCAGCACTAAAGTTATAACCCTACCAAATGTGTACTCAAGTGTATATGCTGAATATGAGCGACAGCGAGCAATTCGCCGCAGAGCAGAGAGACGAGCACGCAGTACCAATAACAGAGAAGACATCAGCGTTGCTAGGCGCGCGCAGAAACATGTTCAGCGCCATTTAGTCAGCCCGCGCCATTAAATCCTTTTGAGTGCGTAGCTGTGAATGCGAATATTTGTCGTCTCGACGCAGCAGAGGCTTTCTGTTCTATATAATTGCTCGTTCAACAGCCGTATCGCTGCCACTACCTCCCCAAAGTCTCTTCACCTAACACCGCCCTCCTTGATGAACCGTTCACTATGGATGAACTTCATGCGGATCTTGTAACTACCAATAAAAGATCCTGCCCTGGACCAGATGGCATAAGCTACACTACCCTCTCTCACCTGACAACTAACGCCAAGGTTCAACTCCTCGCAGTTTATAACACCTCCTAGGAGTTCGGCCGCCTTGAAACGTGTTGGAAGCGTGAGCGTGTCATACCTATCCTCCATAGCCCTTCTAAGTTGCGTCGCAAAGTTGATGGAGAAAATGGTTCACTCCCGCTTAACCTGGGACCTGACGAACAGGGGAATTTATCCTCCGACCATGTCTGGTTTGCGAAAAGGACGCAGCAGCATTGACGGTGTTATGGCCCTTGCCAATTGTGTCAAACGCAGCAAAACAGTGCGATCTATGACCATTGCAGTGTTTCTTGGCGTGAAGGGAGTCTTTCACAATGTCACACATGAGGCAATTCACTAAGCTTTACAATCAATTGGCATTACTGGACGAATGTATAACTGGCTCCGTGACTATCTTCCGTCGATTTTTATGTCAACAAGCGAAGGTGACACAGCTCCGCATCAAATATCTCGCGGAGTACCTCAGGGAGGTATACTAAGTCCCACCCTTTTCAATCTCTCACTTGTTGGCTTGAGAAAATGCTTGCCATCGACAATTGAAATCTCCCTTTATGCAGATGACATCTGTATATGGTGTTCCGGACGCAATAGGCGCATTGTGCATGCCCGTCTACAGAGGGCAATAGGCTGCATTGAATCATTTTTAAGCAAGCGCGCTCTCACCATGTCGTCAGATAAAAGCTTAGCAATCGCATTTTCAAGGCGTGATCTTTCGCGCTACGTGCTGAAAGTTGCTGGTACTCCAATACCGTACCTCACAAGCCATAAATTTCTGGGGGTAACATTTGACAGGTCACTGTCATGGTCCCCACATGTGCAAGAGATGAAAATCAAGCTCTGCTCTTACGCCTCCATTTTTCGTATGCTCTCCACGAGCAGAAGAGGCTGTACTACATTGTGTAGGATTCCGCGCTCCAGTCTCCCAGCTCTGGAGGGTATTTCGCAAACAAATATTAAAATTTTTGAAGGTATGCAAGCTAAAGCCTTGCGAATCTGTCTCGGCCTTCCCAAAAACTCCTCCACAATGGGTACTCTAGCTGAGAGCAGACGTCTATCGGCATGAGTGCCGTTAACCCAGGACCTCCTTCGTGCCCAGGTGCGGTTTGTGGCTCGTGTACCAAACCATCCACTCGCTGAGTAGTACTGCATGGAGGAAATTTGTAACATTCCCCCATCACAGTACCAGCGTCCTGTCACAAACTTCACCGCACCTTGGAGGTATGCAGCATGGCAAATTAAGATCACAATCCCTGGCATTAAAAGAAAAACAAACACTTCCAATCCTGCACTTAAATAGTTTGCGCTTGAGGACATTCATAGTTGCTACAATGCGTACCGCCACATCTACACTGATGGCTCTGTCACGTGCTTATCATCAGAGATTGGCGTCTGGATTCCGTCAACGTGCACCACAATTTCAGCGATACTCAGTCACCGCACCTCGACTACTGCTACCGAGCTAGCTGCTTCTGCGTGTTGCATTTTCATTGACTCTCGTGCTGCATTACAGTCGATAAACTCATCAGCAAGCCTTCAGGAGCAGATCGTCGATGACTTGGACAGGTTACACACCAAGGCTTGTGAGTTACGTCACCGTGTTGTGCTTCAGTGGTTACCCGCTCACTACGGCCTCGCAGGCAATGATAGTGCTGACGATGCAGGAAGAGCGGCGCATGGCGACACCTCCTTGTTCCTACCCATTCTCGTAGTGATGGCGCGAGACTTCGCGCTAATAAATCCTAGCAGATGCAACGCCACGCAATTTAGATACACGTGACTGTAATTGCCTGCACCGAATTCGTCTGGGCGATATCTTTACAAAATTCTATCTTTACAAAATTGGTGTATCAAGTAGTAGCCCTCTGTGCCCGACATGTGGTGTGAGCGAGGATATTCAACACTTGATCTGCCACTGCCAAATCTTTAATACTCATCCCAAGGCACTGTTACGTGCTTTAGGACTTCGTCAGGACGACCATGTGCACCCGGAGCATGTCCTTGGACCCTGGCCTGATGCGACTTGCGCTGAGCGAGGGACAAAAGGTTTCTTAGTTTTTCTAAAGGACACGCGTTTAGTGGACATACTTTGATAGTCATTTAAGGGACACGGTTTTAGTGGACATACTTTGATAATCATGTGTGTTTGTGAGTGAGTGTTGAGTATTTTTGATGTCACCTTTTTTTTCTTCCTCTCTCTTTCACCCTCATCTGGAGTAGCATGCCAGGCCTATAACCAGGCAGACCACTCCATTATTCATTAAAGTCTCTCTCTCTCTCTACTCTCGGTTACGGGAGAGGCAGACATTTTTGTATTCCTGCTTTCTTTAGGAAGTAGCCTCCAGCTTCAGTTGAGTCTTTCGTATTGGGCGGTTAGGTGCGCTTCCATCATTTCCGTTAAAGGATTATAACAGTCCTAATTGTAGTAGTTTTTCATTTGGGGTGCGTTATGCACCTTTGCTTTGCTCTGAAAGCTCCCGCTCTTCATCCGTTTCGCAGCTTAAAGCGCTACAAAGGAGTCCACTGTCGACCCGCCGCGGTGGCTCAGTGGTAAGGCGCTCGTCTACCGAGCCGGAGTACCCGGGTTCGAACCCGACCGCGTCGGCCGCGTTTCGATGGAGGCGAAACGCGAGAGGCGCCCGTGTGCTGTGCGATGTCAGTGCACGTTAAAGATCCCCAGGTGGACGAAATTATTATTGCGAAAGCAATATTGCGAGCACGAAGTCAACTCGAGCGAAATTGAAGCAGTGCTATTGGAAATTCTTACGGGACGAAAAGAGGAGCCGAGCGTGTTCCTCTTAAATATATTCAGTACCTCCCAGCAGAGAAACGTGAGATTCAGGGTCCTCTTTCGCAAAACGATTAAGGCAGCCGGGACTAACCCCTTGCTAATTAGTCGGTGACTTTAATGCCGCGCACCCGGTAAATACACCCCCGTGCGTGCTAAGCACGTAACAATATAATGCCAACCGTTTGCAGCAGAACATTCCGGGTGATGTTGTGCGATTCAATGTTTTCTTCGTGCTCTCAGATGGTACATTATGGCAGGCCTGTTAGATAGAGCGGCATACAATCTGTTATGGTGAATATACTGCAGTAAACGAAAACAAATTTGTTGTACTGGTAGAATAGCATGTTTTTTGTATAAGGGTTCTGTAGGTAAATCTGGCGGTCTCCCATATTAGTTTTCAATGGAAGTTACCAGATCGAGTGGTTGCCCAAATGGAATAAAAAAGACATCATCCAGTTTTGCTGAGATCTTCCGCTAAATTTAAAACATGCACATTCCATGAAAGATAGGCCAAGTTTATTTGCCATCAACCAATTCTCAAACCTATTTAAATCATCATTGACCCTTGTTGCTAATCCGGGCAAGGAACATGCTATTGAAAAAGGCATTTAGTTATGTCATTAGTATATATTATGAATAACAATGGTTCTAGAATTGATCCTTGGGGAACAGCTCGTTTTATAATCACACTAGTAGTGGAAGAGCAATGTGAACTTGCACATACTGAAGCCTGTTATACAAATAACTTCTTAATAAGTCCAGACGTATACCAGGCACTGCATAATCCGCCAGTTTTTGTAATAAAATGTCATGTTGAACACAGTCGAAGGCCTTTCGAAAGTCAAGTGGGCTCGGCGGCACCGATCGGCGCACGATGCTGAATTGTGTGCTCTTCGTTCTTCAGGTATTCCTGGCGGTAGGCTCACCCGGCGATGGCATCTTTCCACCACCCTCGGGCCGATACACTTTACCAACTTCAACAGGACACGCTGCAATGTTCCGCCCGGTCATCATGCTGGCACTAAAGCCGACAACGCAGAAGCACGTGGACGATATCCCCCGGCTGGATCACGATTTCGGTGCGACATCCGGGACACCTGCGTCATCCGGGACTTCGTGGGAAGCCTTTAAAAGAAAGAGCCAGCACAGCGGACGACTCAGTGGGCTCGGCGGCACCGATCGGCGCACGATGCTGAATTGTGTGCTCTTCGTTCTTCAGGTTAGTGACAAATGGTCCAATGTCAAATCTGTAAAGAGCAATTGCGTTGGTCTTGTTGTGCTGCCGAGCCCGCAGTGCTTGTTGTGCTGTTGCTGTGAAATGCTCTGTGTAGCCAAATTGTTGCTGAAGCTCAGCGGTGACGTAGAGGAGAACTTCGGTCCGGATAAATTGGATGAGATACACGCTATGGTGTCAGAGATTAGGGCGTCACAAATTACTTTACAAAATGGCTTGCAATGTGTGGAGCGTAGGCTGACCGAAATGGAAGCATCACTCGCCACATTGAGGGAAGACCATGAAAGGGTAAAGGAATGCGTGAAAGCAGTCAGCGACATGGAAAAAGAATTTACACATGTACACAGGAAAATCGACGATCTAGAGAATCGTAGTCGAAGGAATAACTTGGTCATCTTCGGTTTAAAGGAAGGCGCTAAAGAAGACAGAGCAGCACTGGAAGAAGCAGTCATAGAAGAGACATTTAAAGACATTCTGGGCATCCAGGTCCGTTCTGTAGAACGAATTCACCGAATTGGTTCTAAAAATGCCCGTCGTGAACGACCAGTTATCCTGCGATTTTACGATTTTGCCGAAAAGATGGAAGTATTGCGCAATTGCTTCAAGTTGAAAGACAGTGCAATATCGATATCAGAGGATTTCTCGGCAAGTGTCCGAGAAACGCGTCGAAAGTTGTGGGAATCATCTAAAATCGAGCGCTCGAAAGGCGATAAGGTAGCCCTAGTGTTTAACAAACTCAAGGTTAATGATGATATGTATGTGTGGGACGACACAGAAAACAAGCGAATTCTAGTGAATCGAAAAGAAAACACTGTCAACGGCAATACAAGTGAGCAGGACTGACACAAGAATACTACAGCACAGCTTACAATTTTAAGCTTTAATGCCAGAAGCGTTGTCAATAAAACTGATAAATTAGAAGAACTTTTGCTGTTGTATTCCCCCGATGTGGTCATAATCACAGAAACATGGTTGCATTCCAGTATAGACGATCATGAAATAATCCCTCCCTCCTACTCGCTACTTCGTTCAGATCGTGATGGCCGGGGAGGCGGGGTGGCGATTGCCATTAAACAAAGTCTGACATTCCACCAAGACCCCGGAATAGCTAATCATGAAAGTACTTGGTGCAATTTAAGATTTAACGAATCTTCGATATTAATAGGTGCCATATACAGACGCCCTGGGGAGACTGAAGATTACGCAAATGCATGACTTCTTACATAGCAAAGTCAACGACCGGACTAAACTGTTGATAAGTGGGGATTTCAACCTTTCGGGAATTGATTGGGATACAATGAGAATTGGAAATAAAGAAGTGCGTAGCTGTGAGCGGCTCCTAGATATAATGTTCAGTCTCTCATTGACACAAATTGTTAAAGAACCTACTCGAGTGCAAGGAAACTCCCACGCAATTCTTGATCTTGCCTTCCTGTCAGAATCATTAAATCCAGTAATAACAATAGAAGAAGGTATCTCTGATCACAAGATGCTTGTATTAACATGCTGTAACTTCAGCGCGGGTAACAAACGCCGTAAAAGTTCTTCGATGAAAGCAGTGAAAGACTACAGCAAGGCTGAAGATGAGAGTGTAATAGACTTCCTTGACATAGCGCTAGATGATTTTTCAACCGGAGAATCCCGAGGACCAGTGCCCGTAAACAGCCTGTGGGTAAAACTAAAGAATGCGATTGCGCACTGCGAATTCAACTTCATTCCGACAAGACAGAAAAGAATTAAACGCAAAGATCCGTGGTTAACACGTTCAATAATTCACCTGAAAAGAAAATTGCGTAGAAAGAGAAAAAGAAAAGGCAATAGATTAGAGGTGGTTGCACTGTCAAGTCAACTGAGGTTGGAGATCAGGGCAGCAAGGAGGTTATTTTTTACCGACACATTAGCAAATTTCTTGAAAACACAACCGCAGAAATTCTGGCGATATTTGGCGGAACCAAGAGACCACACCAGAAAATTAGAAATTGCTGGCATAGTCGTCGAGGACGAACACGAAATAGCCAATTCCTTCAACACGTACTTCCAATCAGTTTTCACGCGAACAAATGCGGTAAGCATAGCTGAGACAACTTTTGATTCTCTGATGCCCGAGATAATAATAACTGAGGAAGGCGTGCTAAACTTACTTCTGCAGGTTGACACGAAAAAATCATCCGGCCCAGAATCCCAAATCTGTTTTTGAACCGATATGCGCAGCATATATCCCCTTTCCTGCATACAATATTCATCGAGTCACTGAAAACTGCCACGCTCCCTGCTGACTGGCTTCGCGCGAAAATAATACCCATTCATAAACACGGAAACAAATTAGTAGTTGACAACTACAGACCAATATCGCTTACAAGTGGTTGTTGCAAGCTTATGGAGCACATTATTAACAAAGCAATTATGAGTTACTTGGAAGAAAACACCTTATTGAATCCGACCCAACACGGTTCCCGAAAAGGGATGTCCACAGTCACGCAGTTATTAGAAATAACGCATGACTTCACGAGAGCAATCAATTCCCGAGAACAAGTTGACAGCATTTTTATTGATTTTTCTAAGGCTTATGACCGTGTTGTGCACTGTAAATTAATTCACAAACTAAAGCTCCTTGGCATTAATTCGGAAGTAATAGCATGGATAGAAGCTTATCTGTCAAATCGCACCCAATATGTGGTTATAAATAATAATGAATCGGAGAACCTCGAAGTAGTTAAGTATTTAGGGGTAACACTTACACGCACAATGAAATGGGATGTACATATTAACAACACCTGTGCAAAAGCGTTTAAAACACTAGGATTTTTACGAAGAAAATTAGGCAAGGCTCCTCCTGAAGTAAAACTTAAAGCCTACAAAACTCTAGTCCGACCAATTCTGGAATATGGTAGCATAGTCTGGAACCCGCATCAACAGTACCTGACAGATTCCTTGGAAAGGGTGCAAAATAAAGCACTACGATTTATCTACTCGAAGTACTCCCGGTTTGAAAGTGTCAGTGCTCTTAGAACACAAGCAGGCATTCCCAC
The DNA here is from genome assembly GCF_055824585.1 of Amblyomma mixtum. Lineage (NCBI taxonomy): Eukaryota > Metazoa > Arthropoda > Arachnida > Ixodida > Ixodidae > Amblyomma > Amblyomma mixtum. Next base: position 145,288,070 of record NC_143016.1, on the reverse strand, counting down.
ACTTGCGAGCAGGCGTCGCGTTGCCGCCATGAAGTTTCTTTTCATGCTTTACCATGGGTCGCTGCGTATCAACAAAGATCAGTATCTGCAGCCACCACACCGTCACACTAAACGAAAAAATCATGATAAGCACATCCGGCCATACGTCACACGGTGCAATACTTTTAAGTTTTCTTTTTTTCCGTCGTCCATAGAGATTTGGAATTCATTGCCAGGGGATGTTGTTGACGACGATTCTGTGTCTAGCTTTGTCAATAAGGTAGAATCTTTGTTTCACCCAGTGCCATAAAGCGGAAGCTTTTTTATTCTTTTTTCTTTTTTTTCCTGCTCTTTTCTACCGTTTGATTTTGGTTGGAATGATGTTCTGTTTCAGATAACAAGTTCTAGTGTTAATATATTTTACAAAGTGTTGTACATTGTGAATACCTTTGTAACCCACTGTGTGTATAGGCCTGTCAAAGGCTTACAGTATTGCTAAATAAATAAATAAATAAATAAATAAATAAAAGAAAGAAATAAACCAAGAGTGTGCTTCCGACATTCAATACTGTCAATTATATTTTCTCTTTAATGGTTAACAATGCATGTTCCATAAACTTTTTTTTCCTGAATCCATATTGCGAGCTAGTGATAATACTGTAATTTATGAAAGAAGGTTTCGAGCCTAATATTTATTACTCCCTCAAGCTTTAGATAACAATGGCAATATAGATAGAGATCGGCCGATAGTGATATTTCATTTGTTTCCACCTTTATGTACCGGGACACACACAAGCTATTTCATTTGGGAACGTGCCGGTTGTAAGCATCAGATTAGCAATGTACATTAAGACATCACATGTGGACATTGCCACGTGTTTCACGGGAGAAGCTTTAATATCGTCATGCCTTGCCGATGAGTTGTCTTTTATGATTAAACCAGCTACTTCAGTGGGAGTTACAGAATAGAAGGTGATAGAGTTTGATAATGATGTTATTATCCTTGAGTTTTACGTGAGATTGGTTCATTGCAATCAGCACTGCCCAACCAAACAAAACACTGATTCATTGCTGTTGCTAAATCAGAGCCAGTCATTACTTCGTTTGCTGTAACTATTTGTGATAATTCTTGGAACTTTCTTGGAGTCACTGCGTATTGTCGAAGAGCGCTGAACATAGTAATCGGATTTTGCAGTCTTCAGTTCTTTACTTAAATTGTTAGTATGTCTGGTTTCAATAAATATGTTGTACATTTTATTCCTGGTTTTAATTTTATGTGAAACGATACAGGGACCCATGTTTGTGAAACTACACAGCCCCTATTAGAATGTTGCAGACTGAAGCGTTCATTCTTAAGTTTTATGTGGCGTTTCAGACCTGTGCTGGCACATTTTGACAATCGCAGGTCGAAATGAAGAACTAAAAAATTGAGGACAAAATAGGATAAATAAGATATAGATTATTTAGGCGACAGATATGTTAAACCACAATGCTTCTAGTTTGAATTTCACTCCGACATTGAGAGCGTTAAGGCGCGAATGTCGAGTCAATTCCATATTCTGCTGCAAACTTCAACAAGACCCTTAGCCATATTTCTTAAGACATCAGCGATGTGATATATAATCAAACCATAAAAACATAAAACTCTGTGCAAAGCGGTGCAGTGAATATAGAATGATGTGCAGAATATATGTTGCGAATGGTCCTCTCGAAATGTCCCTTAGTCCTTTTTTCTCTTACAAGTGGTGACATCAGGCTGTTGCCTTTGTTACGGGGGGCAGAGGCCTCCTCACGGAAAGATGCCAACTGTGTCTGCCAGCTGCTGAAAGTCGCAATTTGCTGCTAATGAAAACTGAATCAATGACTGACTTGCTGCGGGTTACAGACATCTCCGCCACCTAGAAGAGCCGACGATGTAAACTCCATACATCAGTTGGGGATGAGCCCCTTACGCATCATTACACTTCCGTTAATACCGCGAATGGCGACGATCATGGCCTCATTTGAGAATAAACTTGCGTTTCCACTTCCTTACGCAGAGAGGGCCCGACTTCCGTCCAAGATCTGAGAATCGCGGAATTCGTGACACCCTCGTGCAGCTATATTTTCGCTAGCGCTAATAGAAAGCGCTACGTGCAAAACTCGTCCACCTAAGACAACAAACAGGCTTGACTCTTCCCACCACCCAGCAGTCGCACCAACTTACACTTCGCCTCTTTTATCCCCAAGACTGCTAAGGAATGGAACCACCTTCCCACTTCCATCGCCTCCATTACAAACGCCGACTTGTTTAAAAATGCTGTAATTGATTTTACTTTGTAGTGCTGCGTTACCTGTTCTGTTTTTGTTGTGTATCACCCACTCCTCTCTGTAATGCTTCGGCCCTGAGAGTAAATAAATAAATAAATAAATAAATAAATAAATCTACATGACCCGTACATGACAGGTGCCATACGCGTGCCAAAGATTTCGGCTTCCCTTGAAAACCGGGAATGGCGACCTTTGTGACTGCCTTGGAGAAGAGATTTGTGCATCCACTTGGCGCAGAAGTGAGGCCACGGCTCCTGTTCAGCATTTGAGAATGGCGAAGGTCGGCTGCTTTGCGAAGACGCGTTTCCACTTTCTCCAAATGGGGGGGGGGGGGGGGACAAGCGCCCTCGAACTACCCTAAGTCGACCGTCAGTGCAACCTTCTGCCAGGCAAAGATGATGACTGCCGATGTAGTCTGCGCAGTCGGCGCGCTTTCGGGATTTCACAGCTCAGTGAGAACAAGACGTCTTGGAAAATAGTCGCCACTCCCTTAAGGCCTGATATTGTGTATCACACGCCTACAAACATCTGCATAAGTGACGTAGGCGGTGACCGTTACAACTGTTATCGAGCTACAGAAATGTGAATTTGCGAGGTGAAACGCATATTCCTCCAAATGACCACACATCATTACAATGTTCAGCTTAGTGGCGACGCGCAGCGTTCGCTGTTTCTGAAGAGGGTGCTCAGGGCCTCTTCGATTTCTTGCTCGAAGTACTACAAGCGTGCCACACAGCGCGTAGATCCACCATGGCGCGGCAGGCATGGAGGCCTCGATGCGGCAGGTACTTGGGGTTATTTTTTCCTTCTCTGCTCTTGCGCGCATGTTCGGGGAGAAAAGAGTGTGCGTGAGGGCCAAGCACATCACTTGCCTTTTGCAGCTGGGATCAGAAGATGGAGTACTACAGCGGCTATTCACTAAAGAAACTGCGGCCATTTGTAAGACGTATGGCCAAGCTCACCCTAGACGCAGCTGAAAGTGAATACAAGGTGCGTATATTTCTGCCATTTGTTCGGCACAGAGATTTTTTTTCTGGGAATTGGAGATAAATTGATTACGCAGAAAGCTATAGCAATTATTCTGAAGTTAATGATGATATCGTTGATCTTGTGTTAAAGTTTACCTTCGTTGCTCCTTGTCCTGCGTGTGTTTGTCCTGTGTGGATCCGTACGACAAGTATAAGGTAGACTGGTATGGCAACGTCGGCCGCTTCTCGAAAACCAAAGCGCCGAATCTTCGCCTGATGGCAAGCGGAATCTTGCAGACGCGGCTAAAACTGCGAACTGCCGATAGGCCATTGCTAAATACTCCTGTTAGTGCTGCTGCATGCTATAGAGGCTAAAGGCTGGAAACCTTATCGGTATTTATTTATTTATTAGAGATACTATCAGTCCGGTCAGGACCAAGATAGGAGTGATACAAGGTACAGATTACAAAGGCGGAACACGACAAACAAAACACCAGCACCATCCAGTCGGTGCCAAGTTTGAAAGCCTATCGAGCAGTGCTCTGTGTAGCATGCCATTTCACTCTTCTCAGTTGATGTACAAGCGGTTAGAGTGCGATTACTGTATTTGGTTTTAGCTATATTGACATTACTTTCTGAAAAAATAAAGTTGGAAGCAAGTTTTACCTTGCATTCTGTGACAACTTTCTTACCTCGATAGTACACCTGCAGATCTTTTGCGGGCAGTGCATTGTTGCGCAATTGTTGGCTCTCTGGCCCATTTAGTTCATTCCGAGCGTGCCGCCTTCCTGTTCTTGCCTCGAAGCCATATATGTTCCAGCAATGGCAATCTTCTTCCTCCGGGAGGTCGTGCAAGGGCAGCTGGTACTACTGGGACATAGTTACTTCACTGCAGTCCATCTCCGTCAGGTCGTAGCCTCTTAAGGAATGCGCATCGTTGATGTCGTGACGAAAGCGGGAGTAATGACTACCAGGAATGTAGTGCAGAAGATTGGCGAAACTTTTAAAAATTTTGTGTGCCAACTTTAGCACATTCGCAGGGTGAGGAATGTATGAAGCCAAGTGTTTTTACCAATGAGATTTCATCTCTAAAGCAGCAGTTTGAAATAACGGATGAATAGCGCTACCTGGAGCTGGGGTGCGCGCAAGGGCTAAAAGAAGGCTTGACCGCTGGTGAGCGGCTTGCCAAACGGTTCCTCGGCTTTGGAAGAGCCGCGGTCATTGAAATCCAATATGTGAGACTAAATAGCAGTGGTATCTGTAGAAGGAAAAGGGCCTTAGAAAACGCGCTTTTTTAATTTTACAGTGCCCTATTCGCAAACGAAAGGAGTTCGGTCACTATTACTACGATTGCACAACGAAATGTTCGGCCGCAGTGCTCCCTCCGGAAGCACACACCTCAAGCTTATTTTTGTATATGTGCAGCCTTCTTTCGGAACGGAAGCGAGGAGCGTGGGTGGAAGACAGCATCGCACCGTGAACATCACCACGTGCCTGCCCCACATTCTGCCGCACGGAGACAGGCGCTAGGCGACTGTGCATCTGCGAACCATCTGACCCCAACCTGCGGTGGTTATAAGAATGCCGCGCGACGACCTCCGACCAGTTTGGCGGCAGTGCTCCGGAAGCACGCATCTCAAGATTATCTTTCTACAACTGCCGCCTTCTTTCGGAACGGACGTGAGGGGCGAGGGTGGAAGACAGCATCGCACCGTCAACATCAGCACGTGCCTGCCCCACATTCTGCCGCACGATGACTGCCACACGGCGACCGCGCATTATCTGACCATCTGACCCCTACCTGCGTTGGTTATCAGAATGCCGCGCGACGATCTCCGACCAGTTCGGCGGCAGTGCTCCGGAAGCACGCATCTCAAGATGATTTTTGTATATCTGCAGGTGAGAATAATCATCTGTGTTGTTTATTTCTATACTTCTCTGCACTGCTGCCGAACTTTTGAAGTCCGTCTTATTTGAGGAGTGCTCATCTTTGGGACAATGACGAATGGTGCAAAAGTTAAGCTAAGGAGTTTGATAAGTTCCGACGGGAACTGTGCGCTTAAATCAGATATTTGAAAGACAGTGTATATGTATTTGTATGTACGTTTGGGTTTAACGTCTCGAAGTAACTCCGGCTATGAGGGACGCCGTAGTGAAGGGGTCCGGATATTTCGACCATGGGGTTCCTTAACGTGCACTGATATCGCACAGCACACGGGCCTCTGGAATTTCAGGCGAAATTTGGCCGCCGCATCCGGGATCGAACCCGCGTCTTTGGGGTCAGCAGCCGAGCGCAGTAACCACTGAGCCACCGCGGCGGGGTTAAAGGTAGTGTTAAAATTTGCTCGGACAGATCGGATGCAGTGAAAGATATCCAGAAAGATGTCAAGAAACTGAAGCATGACATGAAAAAAAAAAGCTGGTAGAAAAAATCGTGAACTGAAAAGGAAAATGAAAAGCTAGGGTGGATGAACTCGAGCAATAGCAGATTAAACAACCTTGAATTTAAAGGTCTGCGTGGTGAATGTGACGAAGTGGATGCAAAGAAGGAAATCCCCAAAAACCTAGTAGTATTTATTGATGACTAGGACATCGACATATGTCAAAAAGTGGATACGGCCAAATCACAGGGCAAAAATGTTCGCTTCACGCGCAGGAACAAACATAATGACATTCTTGCGAAAGTGCGCAAGACCGAGCTCACGACACACACCCTTTGCTACGATGGACGGACAAATGTGTATTTGTCAATAAGCACCTCAAGCGCAAAAACCAGGAACTGCTCAGGGCCGTTATAGCTCGCAAAAAGATTGTTGACTGGTAACTTGTGCAGACCAGCACCGGGAACGTACGGAAACATCGTCCATCATGCGGATTGTATCCTCGAGTGACGTTGCCTAGATGTCTGCCGGTGATAGCATGTCTTTAAACGGGGAATTTTTGAACAGTGCAATCAGCTATGACTGCTTTTTTTGTATCGCCATGTAACTTAAAACGCATCTTGGGGAAGAGAGTATGAAAACTCTGCCTTTAAAAAGTTTCCATATATATACATGTATGCTTGATCACTCTGAAGTAAATGTGGCGATTTTGCTTCGCTTCTAAACATTTTTGGCTTTCATTTTGACGTATTGATGGTTGTAGAGCCATGGTTCAATGATGATTTTGCGTTTACGCTAGCTTCCTTTGAGAGACTCTATTTATTTATTTACCCTCAATGCCTACGAGGCGTTCCAGAGGGGGTGGCTACAGGGGTTGAATAACATTACATAACCGTGTGGCGGCATTGGCACGCTGCGGATGCGGAGGGGCACGTTCAAGTGTGGTCGATCGACGCGCCGCCCATGCAGGAGACAGCATGCGTCAGGCGGAGAGGCGCAGTCGCGCCAGTGGAAAATTTTCTAGTTCACTTTAAGTTTCTCATGTAGGAGTAGCTCCCCGGAGAAAGGATAGGAACATATATTTCATGACTTCCTTCTGCGAAGATTGATTAACTGTGGTTTTGAAAATGATATAAGATGGTCAAACTTTGAAAGAGGCACATTCCGAGTCAAGAAGCCATTATCCTCCGTAAAGTATCATTCCCGGCCCAACCAGAGCCTTCTTAGGGTGACTCATGCACTGCCATGCTCGCTTGCTGGTGGGGACAAACATGGAGGTTCATATCACTCAGAGACTCTAACAGAGCCTGATGTGGAAAGCTGCTGTAGAGGTACTGTTCATTCGGAAGTGGAGCCCCGCTACCTGATTATTCCAAGTTATACGATCGTATATAAGTTAAAATGTTTTTGGCGCTGTCTACGCGAGATGGCATCAACGTCTCTTTCCTCAAGCTCTGCAACAGGAACCGCAAAGCACGGGCTAGGTCACCGGAAGGGGACCGCCTGTGACCTCCCCTCCTATGTGCACGGCATATATTACGCTACCTGCAACGCGACCGCTTGGAACAGAGCACAATTACACGGTCAAAGTAGGCCAAGGGAGGTCTTATGGAGCCCTCAGCGGAAGTCAATGAACGCGGACAAGGAGGCGTCGCGCACATCGACTACCAGGCAATACGGGATTGGAAGCCCTCGCCGTTGCTCGATACGCCTGAACTAGAAGAGGACTGGGAGTCGGAAATTATACCAGGCTGCCCGGTCAATGTGCCCAAAGTTAAGCCATATTTGCAAAACCGAAATTTGAGGACGAAGCACGAGAGGCGGTGCTATTACAAAGAACTGTTGAGGCAGCACCACGAGCGGCAAACAACAAATGGATGGTTAAATTTGAAATATGAGCCAACGTGCAGCAGCCGTGATGAAAGCGCTGGTTCATCCATAGTGCTCTCCAGCGGAGACACAGCCGCATGCAGCACCACCGGACGCCAGAACACACCTCGCCTTAAGGACGACGACGGGAATAGCTTTTCTCCTGGAGCCGAAAATAAGGCGGCGTTCACTGATCAAGCAAGTAACATGAAGCCAGCGCATTCGAGGAACAGGGATTGGCGCGTCGACGTCAACAACGGTGGCGAAGCCTTTTCCTTGCCTTCCCGAGCCCGGGATCGGCGTTTCTAAGTGTACAGAGCAGCAGAAAAGAGACAACATTCACTAAACGTTCGTCACATCACAAATTGTTCCAACCTGCCTCTTCGTATACAGTTGCTGTCTCCCTTCCGTGGCTGTGACCACGCTTACAGACTTTGGTGTCGAAGGCGCCAAAGGTATGTTGTGATGAATGCTGCAAACGCAAGGACCTCAGAGATGGAGGAATGTAACTGTGTGAGAAAGTGCTGGTTACTATTGCTCATGGGGCATTTATTCATCGGGGGGTGGAGGAGCTTTGCTACTGCTTTTTGTGCTGTTATGAAAGTCAGCTAGTTTTGTCCTAACTGCGTTTCAAGTGTTTGTAACAACTTTTTGACCATAATAAAGCATTGTTGTTTAAGTTCATATTTTCTTTATACCCGGACAGAAAGGCGACGATCTTGACGAAAATGCAACATTCCTGATAGAGCGTCAATTTCCTATGGCTAGCCTCATCCATCATACACAGCTTACACGTTCACTAAAAATAGGTTTAAAAAGTGGTTAATTTTATAAATTTCACTAAATACAAAGAAAATGTAAGCTGTGTTTGGCTAAGAAACATTCATTCAGCGAGGGACAATACTCTTCACTGCATACGTCACCGCATCGTTGTCTGGCCACAACAATAGTTAGTTTTAGCGCAACACGCAAGATGGTGGCGCACGCTAAATTAAGAGCGCGAACAACAACTTTCGGTGAGCGTTTGCGGACCGTTGCGCAACAGGCGCTCAGTGGACATAAAACGTCCAGGTTCAGCCCCGTTTGGGCAAGTACCTCGCGCCACCATAAATTGGAAAAAAATGCTGGCCTGCGGGCCCGCGAGCTCCCGAAACTCTGTGCCGAGAGCGTTCCGACCTATACTCGCGCCGCAGGGTGCTGGCCTCGTCGGGGACGCGGGGCTCATGTTCGGCGTTCTGAAAACGCGACCGTCGATGCCCAAGGACGCTTCCTTCCGAAAACGCGCGGCTTGGTGGCGGGGACACGGCGTTCGATAGCGCGACCGTCAGCGCCCAGGGACGTTTCCTTCCGAGAACGCGCAGCTTGGTCACGTGGACATGGCGTTCGAGGAAGCGGCAGTCAACGACGGGAGTCTTCCTCCAGCAGCGGAAGAGAGCGGCTGCTCGGGGAGCCAGTCTACCTTCCAGGGGCCTGGGGTCCTCTTTTCCTCTAAATAAAGACCCAATTGCTAACCGGCTCCGAGTCCGCAGCCCGGGATAAGGACAAGGCTTGTGGACAATTGCTGACGAGAGGGCGTCTTTGAGGATCCAGGGTCAACGGAGCTCCGCTACGTGGCTCAGGGAGTCACCTTCGTCGCAGCGCGGCGTGAAGGTGAAAACAGCTCAAAGGCAACCTCGACGATCTGGGATCGCCGGACTTGGCAGCTCCTGAAACGACTACGTAATGCCAGATGATCTAGAACTGGGTTTCACCTGAGGAATCGACTGCATTTAATGTCCACTGACTGGGTGTGTGGGCTGCTGATGTTGGCAGCTGAACTCGGTTTAGAGGTAAACCAAATAATGAGAAAGCCAGAGATTCGCCATGCAATAGAAGAGGTGGAGTTTTAAGAGGACTAGGTAACGAATTCTTGGGAAAATATAACGCCGAGTGGAGAAGTAGAATGAGCGGAAAAGAACAGAACAGCGACGGGTAGCAGCCGAGCAACAAGAGGAACAGGAGAGGGAGTTGAAAAGACTGCAGCTTGAGGTTGAGATGCTACGAGGCGCAGTGAAGAATGAAGGTGCGTAACTTCGGCAAAAGCGGAGAATGAGAAAGCAGAGTGTCAACAACATGCAGAAGAAGAAGAAGGTAGTCTTCAAGTGTGCCAGAAGGCAGCAACAGGCAGAGCACAAGCGCATATTGGCAAAAGTCGACCAGAGCACTGGCGAGGGAAGCTGGGATGTGACGCAATCTGAGCTGCGAGTACGACACAGCTCAAAATTTCTGGACAACTTTTAAAGTATCTGCGAGGTGTCTAAATTGGACAAAGGCATTTGGAGCCAGATGTTAGCGTCCCCTTTGCCGCCTCAGCCTGCTAATGTCGTACTGAGCCTGTCCGATGAGGATATGGATGACTACGGAACAGTCCAGACAAAACCCGCTAAGCATCGCAGTGTCGCGGAGTGTAAGATATCAACGCTGCGAATGCGAAACGGGCGCGTAATCGGCTCGGGTGGGAACGAAACGCGACAACAATAGAGAGAGGTTCCGAAGAGGCTAGAAGAGAGCGCTGCCGAGCTGCATCGACGCGAAGCTCGGATAGAGAAACCAATGCAAGCGCCTGGCCAGAACGAAGGAGCAAAAAAGAAAGCGAGGCACGTGACACCAGAGCGTCAGTCAATGCATATCTATAACCGGTAAAGACGAAAGGCCGGAAAAGGGGAACACCCGGCCCGACAGCTTAAGGGAAGGCAGGGCATACCATGGCCGAGTTGGATAATGAGAGGGCTCTAGGTGGACTAAACCTACCTCGATTCCCTCCTGATCGACTCCACGTGGACGGCGTAATTCAAAGCAAATTGAAATGCAATGCTCAACGGAATAATTAAATTCTGTATTTAGGGTGTTTTCGCGTTATTTTTGTCGTTATTTAATATTTACATTAACGACATAATAAATATTGACACCACTGCCCAATTCATCATATACGCTGACGACACTAGTCTGGTTTTTACATCTGGTTGTGCAAGGGACCTGTTGGCTCTTGCGAACGCTGCTTTAAGGGAACTCAATCGATGGAGTTCATTGAATTCACTGTCTATAAATAAAAGCAAGACAAAGGCTGTACTTTGTCAACCTAAAAACAAAAATGTCCACATTGACGGCCATTTCCAAATGGGTTCCTCGGTTATCAACATTGTGCCATCCATTAAGTGCCTCGGGGTCGTATTTCAAGAGAACTTACTTTGGAATCTTTGTACAGCACCACGGTGTCTAACATCACAAAGCTTTATCTTTTGCAGAAGAAAGCAGTGCGCGCTATCGCTAATTCCTCATATGACGCTCATACGCAGCCTCCTTTCAGTGCCCTTAACTTACAGCCGGTCACCTACGTATATCGTAGTATTTTACTCAAGCGTTTCACTACTGAGAAAAACCAGAACACCAAATTCTTCGAGCATTTATCTCTATTGACAATGAGTGCTAACATTTACAACACACGTCACAGAGACACATGGTACGTTCCTAAAACGCGCACTAACTACGGTAAACAAATGTTACGCCACGCACTGCCATCTTTGTTAAACTCATTAGAAACTTAATAACAACGTATCTCTCCTTTTATGGGCTCATTGTGGATTCGTTCTTTTGTTTTCTTTGCTTTGCTGTAGAATACACTGACGCCATGAATGTCTAACCAATTTTCTTTGCTTGTTAGTAACTTATTATTTATGTTTGTGAATTTCAAAGCTATTTTAGTTGTATAATTTTATGCTTTATGCTTTCTGCTATTTAAATCCTTTCAGCATTCTATCATTGATTTTTTTTGGCCGTATGTATTTCTGTTATAGCATAGAATGTTATAGAATGTTCACTAATGCTTTTTTTTCGTTTATCCATTATTGTATCTTTTCGTTTATCCATTATTGTGCATAGTGCCATTTCTGTAGGGGGTACAGACCCCGTCAAGCCAAATCCATTTGGCTTTTTGTCTGCACTCCCGTCATCTGTACATGTATAGATGCAAATAAACTTGAAATGAAAAAAAAATTGAAATTTTCATATAATAAATATAGAGATCTAGATGCCCGGTAAAAATTATAGACCGGTTGGAACTTCCCTTCTTGTCTGTTCAAAATATTTCTCCACTTACGATACAATCTTCTAGGAGTATTCCGCGTGTAAGCAAGATCGGCGCAGTGGGTTGCGCTTAATGAAGTGACTGTGATAAGGCGTCCGGTCGCAACCATGTTCTGCCCAGCTTTGTGAGGAACAAAACCAAGATCGTTTAGAAAGCTCATTTTCGAAGGGAAATCGGGTTGCAGGCCTATCAATTTTTAAGAATTTCTTTCCTGGGTGCTAGGGAAGTATATATTTTAAGGTTATCAGAGCTTTTTTGTTTTTATGTAGCTCTCATACGGGCGATTTTTGTCGTTGATGGGTTTTATATACTCTGCATTAACCCATGGCTTGTGAGCCTTTCGCGGCAGGAATTTTTCTACGAAGGGAAAGCAGCGGAAATGAATACTTATGCTATGTCGGCAATATCGCTGAGGAATACATTGTCCCACTGTGTTTTACATATTTCAGTACTAAACTGCTGCAGAGTACGATCATTTATTTATGTTTCGATACCTAATAGAAACCTAACCGGCACGCAAGGTGGCGAGCCCCGCGGCTGCTCATTCTTGTTCTCTACGAAAAAATACACGAGGAGGTTTCCTGGAAAACCGCATTCAATCTTATATATTTCGTGAAAAGATAAAACATAAACCATTCAAACATATCGCTCCGAGCCCGGACATTTGAAGGGGTGATCATAAATACGGCCCTTATTGCTCAAAACATTCGGGCCCCTGATAACTACTACTATCAAAGGTGAACGCTGCTCTTGCATAAACTGATACGTGCGATACCAAAGATAGAGCCAATCCTTTCGTCTTAAACACAAGGAAAGCTGCTGTTCCCGTCGAACCACTTCAGCCCCCGACATCTGGCCTGGACGCCTCTGAACATCTCCTGGATTAGGAACGACAGCCAGAAGCGGGGACCGCGGGCTCTGTTTCGAAGTGGCGCCTCAACACCGCAATTAACCGAAGCCAACGAGAAAACGAGCACCAAGTGCAGTTGAAGAATGACGGCAGGCGTACGGGCGTCGTGTGGACACCAATTGAATGTACGGGCGTTTAAATTCATATCAGCTATTTAGAGATCTTCGATGCGTATTTGTGCTGCGTGTTTAACGATGACACGCCCAGCGCATGCTACTGTGGAATAATTGCTGCGCTTACCACGACACAATATATCAAGAGCTGGATTTATTAGGCCTCCACAAAACAGAAATGGTACTTTGCTGGAAGGCTTCTCAGTGTAAAGCAAAATGCCTCAGGAGGTATTACTATTTTCATTGCGATATTTTTGACAGGCGTATGCAGCATTGACCGCATATTACACATGTCACCTTAAAAACCATACATGGTGATTAATAACCGCAGCAATGAGCCAATTTCAACTGTCTTCAGTAAACCTGAACCGGTTAGAGCAAGGCCCATTGATTAGAGATAAGTGCGACTACAGTAATGGTCGCCATTTTACTATAACGCTTTATCCCTTGTTGCCTCATCCCACAGGCGACCACCCAACGTGGGCATGAAACAGCGTTCCGGACACTGTTCTCGGACCCGAAGAGAGAATTCATCCGCGTGCTCAGCGAAAGACCGTGGGGCCACGAATTTTGTCGCTCAACCCGACACGTATTCGACCTACCAAATGCCGGACAATGATGCTGATGACGAGATATTCTTGCAAGAGGTACGTACCTTGTATTGCTTTCAAAGAGGCTTATCAACTGATCAGTCTGTGAAGAAAGACTAGTAAAAGAGACTTCCCCTATGGTACGACGTTCTTACGGCGATTGGTGCGGGTCGACGAAATGGTCCAGCAATACTGAGCCACAGCGCATTGTGCAATGACTCTTGTCTTTTATCTGCTTTTTTTTTTCAGATGGTCGCGCAAGAAAAAAATTAGCCAATACATTATCCTAATACTGCTCCAATAATAAACAACAAAGCTGTTAACTGAATTCTTTGACGCGGTATCTTGCTGAGAAATTTAAAACAGAAATAAGCAATACTGACAATATTTCGGCGAATATGAAAAAATAACAAAAAAGAAATCATTTCTTCCGGTCTGTGGACTTCTCCGCCTTTTTATATTGGGCCAGTTATATTGATATTGTGCGTACGGCTAGAAATGGAATTGCAGCTTTAGACCAGTATGATGAACCGGAAGTTGCTCTCCCTCAAGCAGCAAGCTCGTACAGCGATAATCTGTAAACTCTCTTCTTAAAGCTACACACATCTGTAAGCCTTGGAACAGCGCTCTCAATGTCGCTCTCCAATTATCTTGCAAATCTGCTCGCACGTGTCATGCAAATCATGAGGAAATAATAGGCGCGAGGTGCACAGGAGTTGTATATGTTTGTTAGTTGCATATATTATGTCTATTTGTCCTTGTGCCAGTGTGCTGGTTTATAAACTGGACTGATTAGACTTTGTACAAAACGAAAGTAGAGCCTCTAGGTGGCAGCCGAAATTCAGACTAGCACTCGAGTTGTCAACCTTTCCACGTGAAACTTGGTAGAGGGCGGCAGTTTGGCTTGACGACGTTGTAGATTCTCCATTATCCCTGACCCCATAAATGTGCTGGAGCAAGATGAGATTGCTTTTGGGCATTAGGTGTGGCATTATTATTGCAAAATTAGTTCTTTGATCTCGTCTCTTAGAATGTTCTTGTTCATTTCTCTCCATTGCTGACAAAATGGCCCGTCGAACCTGCATTTTTGAGCGCAAAAAAGGTGGTGGATCGTTCGATACGGGAGCGCAATGTTCACTGGCTGATCGGGACGTCCAACGTGCTGCAGTTCTTGCCGGAGACGCTTTTTCTGGCTCTCTCCCTCGCGGACCGCCACTTACGGCTAAGCAAAGCTTCTGCCATTTACATTTGAACAGTGTTCACAAGAAGCGGCCAAAAAAAGTGTAAACGAAATTTCAGTGTGATAAGATTGAATGCTGGCATGCATAAAAACAAATTTGGAATTGAATCAGGCGAATGATGCCCTAACGTTATATTTCACATGAAATCGATTTGAGACTTGCATCATACAGAACTCGAAGGTGTTTCCGTGCGTATAATACATTTGTTTCATTTGCAGTCTTTTCCTATGTAATTCTTTCTCTCAGTTATTGTAAGTGCGTGTGCTATAGATTGTACTGTTCCGCCTTCTGCGTTCGTAAAGAACCAAGCTGTGATACACTTAGTCATACTAATGGTGCTTGTTTTCAGTTTTTGGCGGCGCGATATGATGTCGCCACTGCTAGTTGGTTGTCGTACTTAAGGATGCTGCAACTTCCAACTGCGCCCCGCACTTATGACATTAACTGGTAGCTATGGTTGTAGTTGCCAGGGTGCAGTTGTGTGTCATTTAGAGTGTTGGAAGAATCTGTAGGTGTGTACAAGCTCTGCTGGTAGCTATGAATGAACTGTCTTTTGACTGTTCCGTCCTCTGCACGGCGCAAGCGCCAGATGTAGCTGCTGTGGGCAGCTTGCCTTGTGTGTTGCGGTCACATTCTACGGCTCCTACCTCGCATCGACTAAACGAACGGGAGAGACCACGGAGAGAGAACTATGCGACATGGAAGAGAACATTTTCCGGCCGTCGATTGGTCTCCCTCAACCTGCCATTGCCCCTGAACTTCCTGCGTCGCAACTACAAGGCTGCGGAGGTATGTATGTGCACGGTATGCCTCCGGATCTATTCCTGGCTATTCTCAAAAATTTTTGTAAGAATGCAACAGGGTGCAGGTCTTGTCAAGGGCTTGTGCCCCCCCTCCCCTTTCAACACTAAACCTGCCCTCCGGATGTTGGATGAAAATAATTTGACTCTGACATCATCATAGGAGTGTTCATGGAGATCACGGCAATGATAGGTATCCATAATGCTCTTCGGTGCAGAAAACCATGCCAGTTCACAAATTGTAGTAAAACGGCTAGTTGAGCGAGTTGGTGCATACTTGAAGAAAACAGAGCAAAACAGGGACAGTTACATATTTCATTGGCTTTTACGACTGGAAGTGGTAGTGAATTTTTTCATATTGAAGCATTCTTGAGGAATTCGTAAGCGGCACGCTATGATGAGCATCCTCATGAACACATCGCGTACCGCTGAGAGAGCGATGACGGCGTCGTCGTCAAAATAACGCCCACGGCAGCTACGCGACGATGCGCCCCAAAAAGCTGCAAACAAGCGATGCACCTCAAAGCAAAGTCTCTTGCACAAAGTGCATGGTGCCCCCACACCAGAGACTGCTCTTGTACTAATTTAAGTTTGGTCATCCATGGGCTCGAAAGCCCTCCCATCGGGCGTGGCGGACTGATCCACTACTGCCACCTCGTTGGTCGTGTGTGGGTCCAACCCACGATCTTTGGATAGGCGGGGTCGCTACTCCCCGTGGTGCACCTCCGCAATACGCACCCCTGCCAGGCGCCGAGGCGTCCCTGACTTCGGGTAATCTCTTCGTGCTTCGCTGCAAGCGGGGAGTCCGATTCTACTAGCTTGAATGTTTCAGAAAAACAACCTCAGTTCTGCGTCTATGTTTGAAAATATCACTCTCTTATTCGTTATTCCCTTCTGAAATTGTCTATGGTATTTATGTCCGGGGAACATCGACGAAAGTGAACTTTGAAAGCCTAAGTGTATTGCAAAAACGAGTGCTCCATATTTTTGTGAAACTATACAGGCCCTATTAGAATGTTGCAGACAAGCGCTCGTTCTTAAGTTTGATGTCTTTTTCTTTTCGGCATGTGCCTCGAAAGACTGGTGCAGCAGCTATTTAAGCACAAAAATCACACTATATTATGGACCTGCGCTAGCACATTACAACATCTAGATTATGATCTACAAGATCTAGATTATGAGGTGACAGATATGTTAAACCGCAATGCTTCCAGTTTGCATTTCAGTCAACCATCGAGAGCGTTATTAAGGCGGGAATGTCGGGACAATTTCACTTTCTACGAAAACCGTGAGGCAACCTTGATGAGCGTATTTTCTTATTTATATCACTGCAAACTTTAGGACCCTTAGCCATATTTTGTGAGATATGAGTGAAGGTGACATATATTCGAAGCATAAAAACAAAACTCTGTGCAACGAGCTACACTGAATACAGAATCGTGTGCAGAATATATGTTGCAAACTGTTGCTGTGCTCTTTGCCTAATTTGTTGGTCGCCTATCGAAGTGTGCTCAGTAAGAGGAACTTGGCTGATCTGCACATCTTGAGCATTGGCAACATTGACGCAGTCCTTGTGATGATTCAAGAGATGGTGGCCAAGGATGCCAATCCGTCAGTGATAAGTGTCACATGTCTTCTGTTCTCTTGCAAGTTGTGATTGAGGCTGTTGCCTTTGTTACGAGGACAGAGGCCTCGTCAGGGAAAGATCCGTACTGTGTCTTCCAGCTGCTGAAAGTTGCTATTTGCTGCAAATAAACGACTGAGTCAATGACTGGATTGTTTGTGAGTTACCGACATCTCCGCCTCTTACAAGAGACGACGATATACCCTCCAATACATCAGGCCTCTTACGCATGCCCAGGATTACGACTTCCATTGATATCTGAGAATCGCGACAATCGTGGCCTCATACGAGAAGAAACTTGCGTTTCCACTTCCTCGCGCAGGGAGGGCACGACTTCCGTCTAAGATATGTGAATCGCGGCGTTCGTGACCCCCTAATGCAGCCGCATTTCCACTTGCTTCAGGAGAAAAGCGCTACGTGCAACTCATCCACCTAAAACAGGCTTCGCTCTTCCCACCAATCACATGACCCGTAAACGAGAGGTGTCATACGCGTGCGAAAGATTTCGGCTTTCTTTGAAAACTGGGAATAGAGACGTTTGTGACTCCCTTGGAGAAGAGATTTGTGGCGCAGAACGGAGGCCACGGCTCCTGTAGCGCAATCTGAGCTGCGCCACATAGAATACATCGGTCGGCCATCAGAGGAGCCTTCTTCAGCCTGGAACCTTCTGCCAGGCAAAGATGAGACTGCCGACGTAGTTAGTCTTGTCCAGTCGGCGCACTTCCAGGATTTCACAGCTCAGTGAAAAGACGTTTTAGAAAACATTTTGGAGTCACCACTCTCTGTCGACCTGATATTGTGTATCACATGCCTACCTACAAATATCTTCTGCATAGGTGACGCAGGCGGTGACCGTTATAACTTTGAGAAGATATTTACCCAACTCGACTGTTTTAATTGACAGAAATGTTAGGCGGATGTATCGGTTACTTCAAAGATCTCTATTTAGCATGACGTTTTCTCAATGCCCGGCTCTTAGTATCCTTACCAGAGCCTTCCATGTAGATTTCGCGGAAAATCTGACCAACGGAGACACAGTTCTTTTGGGCGTGTTTTTCGTGTAACTGAAATTAGTTCAGCTCAGCACTTTTCTTTTTTCTGCTTCGTGGCGTTGAGTGTCAATCAGTTCGGGGATTTTGTCTATATTGGCCACGAACTTGCGATTTCGCTGTGGCGGTGCTCCAAGGACGCACAGAGACAGACTTTCAGCCGTTACCTAAAAACCGTCGCAGATGGTGGAAGCCGCGCCATCTGGCATGACGTCACACCGCGCGCCTCGCCGTGCAGCCGCCGCCGCCGTTTGGTATGACGTCACACCGCTTGCCTCGTCGTTGCGCTCGCCTCCGCTCACTTCGCCAGCTGTTCGCATGCCTGATAACATGTCGGAGGACCGAAAAGGAAAGCTAGCGTGCGCCGCAGCGTTGCAAGATGCGCGGACCCTTTGAATATGTCGTTCCGGCATTTGCGTGTTTCAGCTGTAGCGTTCCAACACTTTCGGCTGAGCAGAAAAAAATATCGTAACCGATTTAACGAGTCTTTACCATTCAAAGGATATTGTTTGTAAGGCTCACCTCGTCGCGTTGTCGTTACGCTTTCCACTGCAGGAAACAGATGGCGCCGCTGTCGCCTTACAGGGAATAAACTGCGTTTGCGGGTTTTGGTTCACCGATCTCTACGCAAACGATTACGTTTACGCACCATGTACCGCTCAACTAAGTAATTACCATTGTAGAACTTGCTACGATACAAAAGTTACCATATAAGAAAGCTCTGAGTGCAGTTTCACCGCAAAGGAGCTAGCTAGCGGCTGAGGCGGGAAAATGTTTGAAAATATTCACGATAAAAACGCACAATACTGTATATAAGCCATAAATTCTATAGAGAGGCTACTATATAGGCAAACCGCTGAGAGAGCCCTGGGCGATCGGTAACCGATCTAGCATGGCTGCGAAAATGGACACTGAACGGCGCGTGGTTGCTGAAGCGCGGGTTAAATTTTTCAAGTTCAATGAGCGCGTGTCGATAGGCAATGTTCATAAATTTATTTATAGACAGTCAAGCAAAATATCTATAGGCCACCTTTAGACAAAAAGCCTACTGAACACAGGTCTGTAGACTGTCTATTAAGATTTTCTATGGTCCATAGACAGTCTAGTGCATAAATCTATATAGATTGTCTAAAAGACTAGAGTATAAGATTTGTCGAGGTAATCTGGAGAGGTCATTGACAAGTGTGTTTTCAAGGGCTTGTGCCCCCCCCCCCCCTTCAGCGCTAAACATATACAAAATGCTAAACGCATAATACTGTATATAAGCCATAAATTCTATAGACAGGGGCTATAGGCAAACCGTTGAGAGAGCCCTGGGCGACCGGTAACGGACGTAGCATGGCTACGAAAATGGACACTGAACGGCGCGCGGTTACTGAAGCGCGGTTTAAATTCTTCAAGTTTAACGAGCGCGTGTTGATAGCCTATGTTCATAAAATATCTACAGGCCACCAAAGTCTACTGAACACAGGTCTCTATTAAGATTTTCTATGGTCCATAGACAGTCTAGTGTTAAATCTATAGATTGTCTAAAAGAGTAGTCTATAAGATTTGTCGAGGTAATCTAGAGAGGTCATTGACAAAAGTGTGGCAAAGGCTTGTGCCCCCCCCCCCCCCCCTTCCAGCACTAAACATGCCCTCTGGAAGTTGGATGAAAATAAATATGACTTCGGCATCATGAAGACCACGGCAATGCTAGGTAACCATGACGCTCTTCGCTGCAGAATACCGTGCTAGTTCACAAATTTCAATGGATTTGAGAACTAGTGCTAGTGAATTTTTGAGCGCAGCTCTCAGGCGCCCGTTTGTGCGTTTCGCGGCGTCGCCGTTGTATGGAGCGGGAGCTTGGAAAGGAGAAAGTAAAATCGCAACCTCCTCCCCTCCTCAGCAACCGGCGGGGCACTGGGGGGCGAAGAAGCTGTGCATAGCAACCGTGACGTCACATAATAGCGGGAGAACGAGCGCGTGCGCGTCGGCGGTGGCAGTTACACCGCTGCTCGCTCGCCAGACGTCTCATTGCAGTCGAGTGAGTAAGACGCCTGGCTCCGAAGCGACCCAGTGATTCCGTGCCAAGAGGTTCGGGGAAGCGGCAGTGGGTTGACCAAAAACTTTTTCCCAAGCACACTTTAGAATTTCCAAAGTGTCTTTGGTATTTTTTTGAGGAAAGAAAATACGCAGTATCTGCTCCCACAGCTGCAAACCAATAGAGCGGGGCTTGGAAATCAGAGGGTAAACTTTGTAAATTGGCTTTTCAGGAAAGGAAATGCGCAGTACCTGTCTCACACATCTCGGTGGACACCTGAGCCAGAGGGAAGGCGCATAACTGCCCTCTTGGAACAGTGAGCACCTCATTTGTTCTTTAAGCTACGTGGCGCTAGTGACAGATGTGCGCTGCAGGCTTTGGCATTGACAACGTTGTGCCCGAAACGCTGTACCTGTCAGGGTGGCAGGGTAGGTGGGGACTTTAATGCAGATATAAAGACAAGCGGGAATTTCTTACCACTTACCTGTTTGCGCGGCTTGGTGTACAGCCAATACAGCTAAAATGTACGCTTCGAAGCATACATCAAGCTGAGTCTGTTGGCACGATAGATCCGAGCAGTGCACCCGGCCCCACAACTGAGACCCAACCCATGAGACTAAGCCTGAAGGAGGAGAGTGCGCTCTCAGCTGCCTGGAGGACATCGTTCAGCAATTATCTACTTATACCAGCTCCGCAACTTCCGCTCTGCTTCGAAAATCACCGCAGTCGCCTTCAGCATTGCATGCGTCAGGAGACCTCAGACGCCGATTCTTCGTTGTCATGGAGCCAAACGGCAGAATAAACCTTGAAGGTGATACCTCAACGTTGCCTGCAAAGACACGCAACCAACTTTTTTTTAGATTTAGTGCTGACTGCGTTAGGCCATATCTACTACTTTCAGAAGAGACTCCGATGGATGAATTTGCAAGTATATCTTGAAACCCTCCATAGCTATACAGCCACTGCAAAACAGATCACAGCACAAACCTGAAATTAAAGTGGAACAGAAAAATCTCTCCTTAGCTCCCCACAGCGGAGCCACCTCCGTTTCTTACAACGTAGCGGTTGTGATATTTTCTGTTTCCTGGTGGCGGAGGTGAGAGCAGCTTGCAGATTCGCTTGAGAGGCAGGGACATGGGCTGATTTTCGTAGAAGATCAAGTGGTTTGCTGCGATACGCTTCTTCGCTACGGTCAGTTCCCATTCTGCACTCTGCAGCGTGAAACAATCTCGCTATTGCAGCCGCCGGCGAGTCGCTACATACGCGATGCAACCGATGGTGGTAAGCAGTTTCTAGAATGCGAACGAAAGCGCTGCCTTTATCAAGTAACAAAAATATTCAAGGGCGCATTCCATTGATACTTAAACATCAGCGACTCCAGCCCGCGGATTTTAGCGGCTGATCCAGGGTTTTTATGGGTCTTGCCACAGTTCGCACATACGGCGCGGCTCCTCAGGGAACTGCTCGCTGCTGGCCAGCTATAGACAGCGGAGACTGTTCTCGGTGAGTAGTTGTAAGGAGATAGCGCCACCCAGCGTCGTTTGTGAGGAGAAGAAAAAGCACGAGGAGCGCGTGCGGAGGGGAACGCCGGGACAGGTAGAAGAGGATTACGTGGCAGAGAAGAGAAGAGCGCGGTGGGCGACGGACGTGAACGAGTTCTGCTGGCTCCCCGAGTTCCGGGCTTGGGCCTCAGCCGCAGACGTCCGGGCCACCAGACCTGGACATCCATCGACGAGAGCCTCAACCACCAGGTCCAGGCGCCACTCTTCTCCGTCCATCCGTCAGCTGCTCGACACAGGCCGCCTCTGGTGCCTACGTGGCCTTTCCGGGATACCAGACCTGGGAACCGTGCTTGGAGCTCACAGACGCTGACGCTTCGGTAGCGTTGCATCGACACTGGAACGCCCAGAGACTCCCTGACTGCCCGACACCCAGCCAGTCCTCCCCGCTCGATGCGCGTATGAGAGACAAGTAGTGTGCCTTTCCTTTTTGACTTTCTTTTTCCTGTATTTTTCGTAAGCATTTTGTTCTGTTCCCCCGTGTGTTTTTCCCGTGTGTTGTTGCGTTGCTCTTGTTCCTTTCCTTTTTTTTCACGCCCATACTGAAATTGGTATCCTTTCCTATAAAAGCCACCTCGTGTATTGCTTATACCTTTGTGTTTGTGTAAAATACAACCTGCAATCTTCCACATCCTCACAGTAGTGAGCGAAATGAGAAGGAAACAGCTTGCGCTGGTTACCACATATATCCAAATGCATACATTTATGGTCTGCAATGCAGGGGATATCCCCTACCTTATAGAGCTGTCGTGACGCCTCGCCCATATGAGCCGGTTCAACCAGGTCCTCGCCTCATCGAGCTCGTTAGTAGAGCGCTGCATCTGCGTTCTGAAAGGGCGTTTTCGATGTCTGGAGCATCCGAGAGAACCGAACTACAGCCCAGCGGAAGATGACAGACGGCATTGTCAGCGCTTGTGTAGCGTTGCACTATTTGTGCCTGGACGCCGACGAGCAGCCTTTGTACCAAGCCCGGACAGCAGCGACGGCGGCCAGGTGCAACACAGTGAGCCCATGGAAGGTAGATAGTGCGCTCTCTCGCCAGAGAAGACCACTTTTTCGGCGCGCCGGGTCTATGCGAGACTGCCAGATCGCTCCCTTCGGCGTCGACCGATTCCAGCATGTTGCATATGTTTAGCTCGAGTCGTCATACCCAGTGCGAGCTGGGTAATGAATAACGCGGCTCTATCTGCGTCACATAAATTACTCGATGCACAGTCACAGTTTGAGCCGGAATGTAATATAAGATCAGGCCGACCCTGTTTATGGAATGGAATTTTACGCGATGTAAAACTGAACTCAAGGCACAAATGCTCTCGACCCAGTGGACATACATTCCTCTCTCTGCAATTAACCTATAAAGGACAGAGAGACTTTATTATGAAGTCTTTTATCTAGTGAAGGGTATGTTAGGGCCCTAGGTAAGTTCGGAGGAAAGATTCTTTAAAGGCTTGCAAAACATTTGCGAGAAAATTTGCAGGTTACGTTCTAGTTAGAGGAGTGTACGGATGGGAAAGCTGTGCGTAACAGACACCAGTATGACTGAGCGAGGAGAAACCACGCACCACACGATCGCACTGTGAATGTTTAATGACACATCACCGACTACGGCTCTGATGCGTTGTAAGCAAGGTTAGCTGCGTCAATTCAGTGGGAGACAGCGAAAGCAGCTTTTTGAAATTGTAAGAACAAAGTAGATATTAGCAATCATGCTTCCTTGATATTGCAGAGTTTCCACCAGCAGCCGCTGGGGGGTTGCGCTTCGCAAGTCTCGCGCACCGGCGAGTGAAACGGACAGAGAAGCTCTGTCTCCTCTTGGCTTGCTCTCCGGTGCCGTCCAGGTCAACCCCCCATTAAAGCCTTTCAGTTACGAGCCCCAATGACTACGTAACACTGGTGGAGGTGGATTTGAGATCTTATGCCTCAGACCTCTCCTCGCAGCGGTTCATCGAGTCCCGACGGACTGCCGCTGGTGTCTACGCCCATACATCGCAGCAGCCGCTGCCTTCACGGCCGCGCCCGAGAGTTCGGTCTCCTTCCCGAAGCGGCGCCCACCGACCGCCCTATTCAGCTTCCTCCCATGGCGCCGGCGAGTTCCCCTCATCTATCCCTTCAGCAGCCTCGTGTGCCGACCAGTTTCCATGGCACTCCTGCTGAAGACGTAGACCACCGGTTCGAAAGCAGACATCTGGCGCTCACACCTCGTCAGCGGCCGCTCTGCTTCCACTGCGAGGAGGCCGGCCACCTGTATCGGCGCTGCCCCTACCGCGAACTCCGACTTCAGGGATTTTCACGTCACGCCACGCGTCCACGCTTCGGTGAGCGACCTCGGCAAACCGAGGAATACCTGCCCGGCAAACTTCACAGAACGGTCGCCCACGGTCACCCACCCTCTCCTGTCCGCTACTCGTCACCTAGCCGTCGTACTTTCAGCGATACGCCGAGGGGGCGGTCGCCAAGCCCACGCCGGGGAAACTAAAGGCGGCGACCTCAGTGGGGCAGGTTGCTGACCACATCAGTCTGCCAGACAATCAGCGACTACGTCACCGCACTGCCGCTATAAGAAGAGGCACCCCGTCAAGCCTGTCATTACTGCACGCAGGAGCAGCGGTAGGCAGTGGATAGCCGACGCACAGATAACTTTTCGTCCCCCGCTGTGCAGATCTGCAATCTGGTCAACACCCAAACGAAACCGACGTCCCGAAGACCACCGCGTGACGACACCGCTCGATTCCGTGACAGCGATACCGCCGCAGCGTGATTCCGTGACTCCGAGCCGGTGCCGCCAGGTCCTGCTCTACGTTTCCGTCGAGCAGCGGTGACGGAGCTTCGCCCCACGGAGAACGCGCCAGTCACAGCGCGACCTCGCTTCACGTGACCCACCGCTTGCTTTCTGCGATGAAGAGATGGCGCTGGCACGCGTCGCGGCTTAGAGTCACTATCGCGGCTTTGGCTGCGATGCGCGGGCACGAAAAGCAGCGAAGAGCAGCGAGCGCTCACCCAAACTCGATTGCCCTTGTCCGGCGCCTCTTTCGATTCGAACACAACTCCGTTCCGTTGCGGCCGCGGTTTCCGCCTCCGTCGCCCCCGCGCCGTAGAGGAGGCCGGCTGTGAGAATGAGGCCTTAGTAGATACAGCAGACTTCTCAATAATCACCAAGAATTTCAGGCCTGGACTAAAAAGTGCTTTTTCGTGGCCCCTGTAACCAAACTTAATTCAGCTCAGTCGCTCGTGTCGCCTCTTGTTTCTATCTCTCGTCCTGTGTATCGCGCTGCTTTAAGATGAATCCGTTCCAACCTGCCCAGTTTTCGGTTCTCGTCAGTACCTCTTTCTTTTTTTCCCCTTCATTGTGCTGAGTGTCATTTAGTTCGGGGAGTTTCCTTAGATTCACCATAGTGCATGACAACATAGGTGCTAGAAAGCAATGGAATAAATTCGTGTGGTTGTACAAGAAGAGTTCTATAAAGCGGTGGACGTTTCTCATATCGCAGAGAAGTTTTTCGAGCGCCCTAAGGACCAGTAATATCTGGATGGCTATATCACCTGCACGGTTTTCATGTTTTCACCCGTGAGGGCACAACTGGGGGCTGAATTCCTATGTACTACATAAAAAAGATTCCGCTTTCGTCTCCAGCTAATCCTGCTTTTGCTGTAGCCGAGTCAGTTGATGTAGTCTATATTTCATCCTTCAAATAGTTTAGTACTGACGCCATTGCTCGCACTTAGGCGTCGTGTATTTATCGCAAGCCGGTTTTTTGGCAGGCAGCTCACCCACTGGTGGACAGGTCCGCAGCCTGCCCAGCGTGTCTGGCGGCCGCTCAATTAATCGTGAGAGGATGTTCGCGAATACGAACCTGGATAGCAACCGAAGTCGCATCGATGGGAGCACCTGCCAAAGAAGAGCAGTCGCGCGTCTTGACTTTACCACTGCACCAGGAATGGTATGCAGACTCCCATGGATCCATGGAGAGTGCCCAATTCCGCATATATGGACATTAAACCAATTATTGCTATCCGAACAACTGCCATCCGTGAACACTGGATCTGAACAACGGACCCGAAATGAAAACCGAAGCCAAGGTGAACCATTACTTGCTATATTGTGAAGGACTAGAAGACGACGAAGCGGGCAGTGGCATGGGCAGGAGCGCTCGTGCTAGGCTCGCAGACATTAAATCATATCGCCATCGGTCATGGAGTCCTTTCTTCATCGCTTGCCGTCACGTAACAATATTACCATTGATCTATAGAAAAACCGCCAGAAACAAGTCCTAATAGATTACTTTAGCACACTTGCCGACCAACTTATTCGTTCTACGATAGCCTGTCTCACTCGTGTAGATATATCTAAATGAGGCGCCTTCACGTCTTGACGACGTAAACGTTCGGCTGAAGAAGTGTCTGCTCTTATGTCGCCGAACGAAAGGTGGCAGCGTTTTTGATAGATGTCGTTTAGTGTTTAGCAAGATCGTACGTAAGAGTAGCACTAAGAATACCAATGACAATAAGAAACTTACAAAACCACTGATAGATAGTCGTTGTTATTGCATGCATAAACGCATTAATTGGTCCTTACGAGTGGGATGTTTCTGGCTAGCGTTCGTGGCAGTAGGGTTTGTATTTTGTCGCTTTTAAGTAAATGGCTTGGTTATGTGAAGAAACGACGGTCATGACTGAAAGCAGAGGATGCTTTCGGTTACCTTGCCCGTCCTTTCTGCAGTCGCTAAATGAGAGTTCTCTCGGATGCGCTGTCTCATAACTTTTAAAAACGACAAGCACGGCACAGGCTACAATAAGCTTGCAATCGCGTCTGTGCGTTGCTTCCCGCAAGCGGATCCGCCCCTTCCAAAATCTGGTCTTTTATCAATGAACTCAGAGCCCGTCCTCCGACATGTGCAGAGGACACTACAGCCAGAATCTTTCATACCACACCATTTTTGAGGAGTTCGTCGTTTTTGGCATTAAATGGTCAATGAAAATGGTGTTGGAGGTTGGCTACAAAATGCTTGCATGACGTAGAGTACAGGCCACTGAGCTTTCATGCCGCGTAGAAGACCTCAAAATTGTGCCGATAATTTATAATAAACATTTTATAATAAACTTTTAAGAACTCCCGCTTCCGGGCCTCGGGGCAACCAGCAGTGCCGAGCTTTCGCTCGACTCCGCTCCGCATAGCATCGCGTAGTGCTCTTTACGGCAGTAGCGGAATACGATCATTGGATTGCCGCGCCAGCGCAGTCGACGAAAAACCAGCTTAGGAGGCGCTGGCTCCACCCCCACGGGGAATTCCTACGCGCGTCGGCGGTCAGCGGAGGGGCCGAGTGCATGGAGCCTGCGGACCGACATTTCAGCGTGCAAAAAGTGATGAGAGGAGAGGGAAACGAGCTAAGGCGCAGAAATCCAAATTCTGACCACAAATAACTCTACTTCCACAAAACGCATCAAAAAAATTCTGCTGAAGGATATCTGTGACGCTGCGTCCTTCAGCGTCCCGGGCATGTCGCATCTTTGTTCAGACCCCTTTCACAGCTCTTTTCTTTAACTGTACGCAAAACTATTTGCTCGTCTTGGAGAATAAAATAATTTTGCTTGAATCAATATTTTATCTTTGTTCAGCTATGGTTTGTCTCGTACTACGAATGCAATTTTGTATGTGTTTCTCAAAATGCCTAGCTTTGAACTTGTATGCCGTATAGATGTGCAGGATTCCTTGCTATGTACCCGCGAATGATGTTTATTGGCGAGCTCGCACTTGATACAATCATCATACACCCGGAGCTCTTGTGGACCGAGAATTATCGATGAACTTCCCGAAATATTTACTTGTAATACGGCAGTAAGGTTGTCATTGTTCAATTGCGTACACAATAATATTCCCCTTTTGTCTTCTTGTCCTTTCTATGCATAGATGGCTAAGGGCTTTTCATTCTCTCATTCGTGCCACTAATGCAGGGCGCTAAGCCAACCTGTGATTATGGCAGGGCCGAAGTTGTACCTCTGAGAAACGATACTGAAAGCTATTATGAGTACTATTACTGAAGACGTACGGTCCAAGCAAGTATCCTTCGGGAATACATGTGCCCCATTGTGGTTCAACGTCTCTGCAAACAAATTTCTCACAGCGCTGCGAAAGCGACGACTGCGTCGTTCTCAAGAGCGCTTTCTTCAACTCGACGGCATCCTCCAGGTTTAACAAGAGCCAAACCACTGCAAAAATTTTCTGGGCTGCGGTCTCTAGGAAAACTTTCAGCGTTTTTTTTAGTTCAAGAACCCCTCTTTCGCGGAGTCCGTATAATAACGTAACTTTTTTCTCTCCATTATTATTGCGTTACGCGGTGTGTGTACCATAGCTTACATTTGGGAGTGAAAAAACAAAAATCCTTCTCAATTTGTGCGAGGTACCTTGGCCATGGTTTTGGTCACCGACTTGGCTCAGCACGATTACCACATCTCTCCATTCGCAGATCGTGTGGTGAAGCCCTGGCAGCAAAACGAACTACTAGTACGCTTGGATATTGCCACCACTGGAGGCTGTGCACACTGCACAATCAGTTCGCTTTGAAGTGGACACCTCAGGGTTTGTGCGCCCCTCTAATCGTTAGTATTGCGCGGCTGGGTGGACCGAAAATGCAGCTGGGATCTGCGCTTCGACGACTACGTCGTCTGCTGGCACGATAGTGCCAAGCAGTGCCTACGAGCCCAGAAGCGCGACCCAAACCGTGGGACCATGCATCAAAGGTCGTGAAAGGTTGTCTGGATGTCTTTTGGCCGATCAACTGCTTCCGCCGGCTCCACCTTACGCTCTGACAATAAAAACGGCAGATTCACCACTCGGGTGTTGTGTTCTCTCACAACGCAACATCGGATGGAGAGAAAAGCACCAATTTTCTTCCTTTAGTGCTGAGCATATTGTCGAATATCTATTACGAATAGAAGAAACGATTACCCTGATGGGTATTACAATAGACGGCGTGGTAAAATAAACAGTTGACACCAAACTCAAGCATATAATATTCACATGCAACAAACATATCACCCTGTTTGGCATTGCAGCAGGGGAGAGGAGTATAAATCACCAATTGACCCCCCCGAAGTTCCTATTATGGCTAACCGTGACGGCAGCCATCCACCTGTCCACCTGCGAGCACGTCTGAGACGGGTCTGCCACACAGCCTGGACGGCTCCGAACAGGTAAGGCTCCGGCCGCCTCTGCGCGAGCCGCGCATGTTATCTGGTGCGGCGGACGAGGACATACAGTAGTGGATTAAGCACTGCCAGCGTGTGAGCAAATATAACCGCTGCGACAAGCCGATGCAGCTGGTGAACGTTGCTTTCATCTTGCAGGCACCGCGCTTTTATGGCTTGAGGACCATGAGGACGCGCTTTGTACGTGGGACAGTTGCGGACGAGCTCAAGCAGTGCTTTGGTGACACGTTGTGGAAAAAGAACAAGGCGGCCGAACAAACACTTGCCCAACGAGCGCGGCCACCTATTGAGACTTGCACAACATACATTGAGGATGTGCTAAAGCTGTGCACCACTGTGAACTGCACCATGACATAAGAGGTGACAGTCGGCTACCTCTTGAAGGGCATCGACGAAAACGTGTATCATTTCTTGATCACAAACAAATGACCACCTCGCCACTTCGTCTGGCGTTATTCGCCACTGCCGGACTGAGGCACTAGAGACCCGCCGCATTTCCCCTAGTATGACCGTCTTTCTAACGTGCCCACAGTTTACCAGCGTGGATTTTGCTGGCAGTGACGATCATGCTTCCTTTCATCCAACGTGTCGTCCACGACGAGCTCAGCCAACAATTTCAACGCCGTGGCGATGGTCCCGTCTACAAACGCATGCTCGCTCCAGGCTCCGCTCCCTGAACCCCGAGTCTCGTGGGCCAGAGAGGCCTACCCTGGTCCCCGCACTCTTACCGACCAAGGTCGCGCCTCAGAATCTCCAAGGCAGCGGTTCTCCCGCTGCTCCTAGGACGATCACTGTTCTGCGCCTCACAGCTCTCCCCCTCTCCACCAACCCCCCTCCCCCTCGAACGACTTCCCAGTTTCCTACGCACCACTTGAGGCTCAAATTTGCTACCGTTGTGGTCGTCCTGGACATATTTTCTGTTACTGTCGGTCATGACCAACCACACCGCCTTCTTCGTACAAGCATCTGCCGGACCGTCCCTCGCTGTACATGGCCTCCAGTCCTGGAACCCACATCGTGACTAGCTGCCAAGTGAAGACCGACTTTCCCGATCCGATTCGCCGTTTCCGAACGCAGCCTCACCACCGCGCCCGCAGCGAGGCCGTTCGCCATCGCCTCGTCGTCGCTCTTCACCAGTACCGCCAGAATAGTTACTGCGGCCGATAGAAGTGAGGTCGCGGAACGGTCGACTTCCCCACTTCCTCTGTGTGCGCTCTGTGGCTTAAATACTGTTACTTTAGTGTACACCGGTGCAGGTCGGTGATGAGGCTTTCTTTCATAAAGCACTTTGGACAAAAAGTAATGTTTGCTTGGGACCAGAGCGCTGGTTTTCGTGTTGTTGGGGATGAAACCTTGCACCCTGTTGGTATCCGCTTTGTATCAGTTTCGAGGTATTTCGAGCGAAATTCGACGTAATTATACTCCTCTCCACGCATGATTTTAGGTATTGATTTCTTACGTGAATGCACGCCTCATGGACTGCGGGGCTAAAGAAATTTCTCGCCAGCGCAATGAGCAGTCTACTTTTGTGGATGATTCACCCGACCGCAGTGACGGTGCTTTTAATGTCATGCAAGATGTGCGTTTACCAGCCATGGCAGCAATGTTCGTTTCTGTTCACTCTTCGTACAATCGTACGGGAGGGAACCTGCCACTTGTTTGTTGAGTCAGATGTGCACAAAGCCGTGAAACAAAACGTTCTCGTTCCCCGGGCCATTGTTGCCAGAGCCGCCGGTTGTGCAAAACCGTGGATAGTGAATGCTTCATCAGAACTTGTTTTGATCCCGTCGGGGCTTAATCTCGCTCGATTTAATGCTCATGACGCACTTACCATATAGAAACATACTTATGTAAAGAGCGGACACTCAAGTCGTTTCGCGGCCGAGCAAAAAAGGGTCTGACCATCCGCCAGGTGGCTTATGTTTGCTTCCACTCTGCTTCAAATGTCGACAGCTTATCACACGTCGACCGGGTTGAATCCAAGCGTTCCAATTCCATATAGAAGTTGGTGCTGCGCTGGTCATGTGCCGCCGGTCACGCCCACCTCACCGCGCTTTTGAACGCGTCGCCTCGTTTTTCGTGTAAGTCGTTTCATATGCTGCGTGAACTTATTTCACGTGCAGCATATATCCGTCGTGATCCATCCGTGGCATTTCTTCGAAGGCGTAATTTTCCAAAACTCACTCACCACACGTTCGGTTTAAAACACAGAATTTATCGATGGCTCGCCCGTATCGTAACACAAACCTTTTATATGGCGTGGGTCGAACAGTGCAATGCACATTTGAAATCGACCACGTGAACATACCTTTGTTCCAAGGCAAGTTGGTAGTTTTGATTGTGATCGGTCAGATCCTAATCGGGCCTCAATATGCCCCGATCGCGTTTCAGCCGTCGTTAAGAATAGTTGACTGTCATTGGAGCATCGGAATCAAGCTGCCCGATTGCGTTTGAACCGCTATCAGGAGTAGTTGATTGCCATCGGAGCGTCGGAATCGAGCTGCCCGATTGCGTGCAAAACCTACTATGTGCTTTTTATGTCATAGAGTGCTAGGAAGCGAACAGCAAAAGAGAACCCTTAAATATAAACAAAAAAATGTTTTAGACTGCAGTACAAGAAATGGTAATACGTTTTATTCAGGCATAATTTCACAAATCTGCGTTAATACCGCCGACATGATGTGTTTAAGGGAATTTCAAGTGATCGGCATTGATAGGGACGTTTTTTAGCCATAATACCAAATTAAAATATTTTCTCTGGAAAAAGTAATATATAAGGACTTTTTTCTGCCAACTTGGCGAATTTTGTTGGCGGTTTCGTACCTACTTAGTCATATCTGTTGCGCTAGGGCAGCTCTTACTTCCGATCCTTGGACCGCTATATCAGGATCATTTTCCATCGCGATTGAAAATTTGATCCCGGTCGAGGGCTCGATCACAATAGAAAGTGCCCACGTGAAGGGGCGTAAGATGCAGATCCTGCGATCTACGCAATCATTACAACATCACTGTAAAATGAAAGCTAACCACTGGTTCATACTGTATAGGTACAGTCCGGAAGGAAACCATATAGACAACCACTGACAACCGTTACTGCTTTGGAAATTTTGTGCTTGAGGTTTTGTTTTTCTATATTCTCAAAATCACAACGAGCCCAAAAGCTTAATCACACACACACACACATACAAACGAGCAAATTACACTCACCCTGAACGAAGATAAGCCAAACCAAACACCGACTGAGAGGAAACATCGCTGATATGTTAACATGCTTGTCTGCAAACATATTATAAACAACTGTCATCAGCGAGTTTATTTTTTGTTATATTTTTTGCTGAGATATAGTTCTCTGCCGTTTTGTAGAAGCCCCCACTAATACTCCGTGGAGCGGATTAAATTACGGGAGCTACTGCTGCGTTTCATGGCGTGGGAACAACGGGCGAAGACAAAGGAAGCAGGGGACGAAGTTCTTCCGCACTCCTCGTGAGAGCAGTTGATTGACGCCTTTTCTGTGCACTTTAAATAAAATATAACACAGTGCTGCCAGTCTCTTCTTGGAACAGGCTACTATGCGCAGGTTTTTTTAGACAGCCAGTGAAGCGAATAATTACAGGTTACACTGCGCAATAATTGTTTCACGTCGAAGGCTTGGATCGAGTATACCAAGAGGGGCGACCTGTTAGAAAAGTCGCCGACCCAGCTATACTCCACATACCGCATCTGCGGTGACCATTTCACCACAGATGACTTCATGGACCCCGGGATGCCTTCGCTGAAGAATACGGCCATTCCTACCGTTCAGCCTACAGGAATTTAAAGGCTGATGTCTCATTGTTTTGCATCGCTGCCAATAGAACGCAGGGTTCGCTAACATATATCCGCCGCAAAGTTCATCATTGCTCTAATCATTCATTACATCTTTCGTTCCCTTTGCTAGGTTCGATAATTAGTAAATATATGGACTTTATAGTGTACATGTTGGTCAATGCTTGTAGAAAGTTGCATTTTTTTATTGGTCTCGAAGGCAACTGCAGCCTTTTTCGAAGAGACGAATTATGTTGTTAGCGTTTTATGCATATTTGTTTTGTTTTAGAACAAGAGCGTGCAGGACGAAATGGATTTTTTTGCGTGGTGTCAACACCTTGACCAAAAAATCGCAATAATCGCCTTTTGCGAAGAGTGCGACCTTAGGTGTTGTGTTACTATATATGATGTATTGAATATGTTGTTCTTGTATTTCTGAACAGCCTATGAACCTGTTGCTCAAAGCTGCTGATGTGCAGGAATCGAGCGCACTATACGTGCCTTTTTAACTCTTTACTTGCGTTTATCTGTTCACAACTCCTGTAGTGTTGTTCGCACGGGTTATGTTTTGAATGACAAACCCGCAGAGCGTATGTGCAGTATTTTTTTGTTCGTGAAATGGTGCCACTGCCATTACCATAAGTTTTTTCTTGTTGCTCTTTGTATTGTTATGTGATCCAGTATTTCTTTCTGTACGGTTTAAATAGTGAGCAAGAAAAAATAAAATATGTGTGAAACTACTCCCTTCTATGTCTGAAACAGAAAGAGGCGGCTCAATGATGGCACCAAGTTAAAGTAAGAAGAGCTCTGATTGCATTATTCCAAACTGCATGAACTAATTCAGCTTGCCTAGGTTGTTCGAGAAGCTTGGCGCTATTTCCAGTAAACGCCTGCGATCCTCTGCGATCTGAGAGCTTTAGAAATGAAATATTAAAGCCCTTGTTCTGTGTCGAAGGGTCGCGCCGCGCTGCGGCGCTGCCGTACTCCAGTGCAGTGGATTGAAGATGATGGACTCGATAGCCGCGACACTGTGCGGTGAAAGCCCGCCTGATGCCGACTGTTCACACAGGGTTGCTAGAATAGACTTAGGAATCGGTTAAATTTAGCGGGAAAATTTTTTTAACTGGTCAACGGAGATGAAAAACCTCGTACACAAAAGAAAATTCGAAAGTAATCAAATAACAACAGTTGTTGGCAAAAAAAGCATAAAAAAAGGAAAATCAGGGAATAACTTGTGAAGATGACTAGAGACAAGGAGAGAGATAGGGAGAAGAGGAAAAACAAAAAGGCAAAGAAGACCCATCAGGAGGTCTCTTCGAAGCCAGAAGAGAACACCCCTCTCTTACATAGCCGGAAAAGGAGGGAAAATGAGGAGAACGAAAACACACCCACAGCAGATGCG
Source organism: Amblyomma mixtum (assembly GCF_055824585.1). NCBI lineage: Eukaryota > Metazoa > Arthropoda > Arachnida > Ixodida > Ixodidae > Amblyomma > Amblyomma mixtum. Next base: position 145,254,122 of record NC_143016.1, on the reverse strand, counting down.
TGGAATAGTTATTTCCAAGAGGAACAGGGGGGAACAGAGTCACCAAGAGTAGACCTGCCTCCGTCGCCCACCCTCGGTGAGGTACATGACGATCAAGACACGGACTTTCCTCTCCTTGTCTCAGAGTGTTCATCTCCGCAAAGCAAACCGGCGGAGAAAAGGACCACCCTAACCAGGATGGGAAAGATTGATGTCTCAATCTTTAAGGCACTCACGCAGTTGTCAGTAATTAATACCGGCAATGAGGAAGCAGAAAAACACATCAATGAGTTGTTGACAAACGTCACAAAGCTTAAGATGCTCCTCTTGGAGTCCACTCACGAGGTTGAAGCCCTGAAGGGTCAAATCAGAGGATTAAGGGAACGACACCTCATGGAGAAGGGACCCAATCCGACGGGTTCGTCGTGGAGACACGTGGTGGAAAAGGGCACGTATCAATCAGCCCCTCACACCGGTGAATTTAAGAATGCGAATGGACCACCACGAAGCGAAGCAGTTATCCTGCACTCAGAGGAGTTAAATCCCAACGGAGTCGCAGAGCTTGTTCGTAGGAACATGGACCCATGTGCGAGGAAGTGGGCAAATGCGAGGCCATTAGGAAAAAGGTACAGCTACGACGACCTAAAACAACTCCCACAGGTGAAGATTGTAGGAATCCCTAAGGAGATTTCAACGCCAGAAATAATCCCGAGGATTATTGTCCAGAACGACATGCAATGTGCCGAGGAGGATGCTAAAGTTGTCTATGAAAGAGACGGCAAATTGGGAAAAACAGTAGTGTTGGAATTAACATAGAAAGGCTTCGAAGCCTTCAATGGACGTAGAGACGTGAACATACAGTGGACAAAGTGTCCTCTCTACGATGCAACCTACGTACCAAGGTGTAAGTGCTGTGCACGCATTGGGCACACAGAACAAGTGTGCAACAACTCACGAAGGTGCATTGATTGCGGACAAGACCATCACGTCAGGCAGTGTAATGAGACGGAATTTTTCTGCAGGGCTTGTGAGGACACTAGTCGTGAGAGGGAAGAATGCCAGCATTCTTTCTGGAGCTTTACCTGTCCGACATTCCTGGCGGCATAGCGGCATAGGCAGCTGAAACCAGAGCTCTAGTCGAGAACCTTCAGTAAAAGAATTCAAAACAGGCGACATGGCTCACACAACTAAAATTCTCCAAATAAATTTAGCTAGGGCATTTAAAGCTACACTTAACAAATTTTCAAATTCAATTTCAACAAGATATTTCATTAATTCAAGAACCATACACATTACAAAATCAAGTAATAGGATTTCCTATTAGACACAAAATTTTAGCAGGACCTATTAATCCAAAATCAACCATAGTAGTACACAATGAAAAAATTTCGGTATTTCCCATTAAGCAGGAACAAAACATGGTGGCAGTAAAATTGAACCTCGGCAGTAATCAGGTTTTAATAATAAATTGCTACATACCACCAAGTCAAGAACTAGAGAATACACTTAGTAGCATAAAGGAGGTCTTACGGGACTTGTACATATACCCTTATAGTAGGGGATTTCAATGCGAAAAATTCGGAATGGGGAGGAGATATTACCGACGTAAATGGTGGACTTCATAACATTAAACAATTTATGCTGAATTAACGAAAAGCAAAGCCTCCCAACTTTTGAAACCACTAACGGCAAAAGTTGGATTGATTTGACTATGACATCAACGTCCTTGGAATCGCAATTAAAGAACTGGGAAGTTAGAAGATTATTCGGGCAGTGACCACAATACATAGGTATTGAAATGTTTTCGGAAAAAAAGAGCAGGTAGTAAGACGCACAAAAAAGGGCGAACTTAATGTCCTTGATGCTCTTGGAAAGGATAACTGGATAACAGATAAAGGAAGAGAAACTATCCAGACCAAGGAACAGTTGAACAGCATAGTTAGAGTATTTTCTGAGAAGGTGGGACGTTTAACGAAATAACTCTCTAAGGTGATTAAAAATAGAACAGAAAGAGACAAGGCCTGGTGGAAGCCAGAATTGGAGATAGAAAGAAAGTAAACGCACACAGAAGACGTTTTCAAAGAGCCCGAGGAAAAATGAAAAATCTACAAGAAAATATACAAGGAGGCCGTAAAGAAATATGAAAGGAATCTGGATGAAGCAAAATACAAATCGTGGAAAGAGCTATGTGCACAGGCAGGCAGCAACCCCTTCACGTTACCCTATAAAAATGGTGCTAAAAAAATAAGAACAGCAGTCGTAATACCTAGTGTTTTAACGATTTCAGGAGCAGTTACAAGGTTGGAAGAGCAGGCAGTAGAATTCATTCTTAAGACTCTATACGAAGTCGAGGAGGAATTTCCGAGAGGACAGAGAGGGACTTTGGGAGATGCATTTATGAGAGAGCATGCCCAGGAACCCAGGGTAGTCGTTAACGAGGAGGAGGGCCATTTAGAACGAAGTCGTGATTTGGATTTCACTTAAGAGGAGGGCGATCATGTTGTAGCGACACTTAAAAAATTCATCGCACCAGGACCTGACAATTTAAGTACATACTTTATCCAAGAACTGTATAATAAGCAAAAACTTCTTTATTAACATATTTAACTCGGCACTCAGATTAGGAGTCATTCCGGAAAGTTGGAAAATATCAAGAATAATTTTAATTCCCAAAAACAGAGAGAATTCATGGATTGTCGCAAACTCTTTCCGACCTATAGCTATAAATTCCATATTCGGAAAAGTACTAGAGAAATTACTGAACGATAGAGCATATTATTTTCTAACTAGCAACAACCTTTTACCACTAAGACATTATGGGTTTAAACATAAAACCTCTGCAACGATGGCATTAACACACATTAAAGAAATTATAAAAAGAGAGAAAGAAAGCTTGAAGAAAACTAATTATATCATTGGATATAAAAACGCATTTAACCAAATCAATGAAGAAAACATAAAACCAATACTTGAAAAACTCAAATTTCCTAATAACATCAAGCAGTTAATTCTAGATACTTTCAGGAATATAACAATAAAGTATGAAATCCAGAACTTTTGCAGACGATATTACTATAACAGTGAGTGGGAAGTCGCGTTTGGAACTGGAAAGAAATTGTGAAGAGGCCCTTAAACAAACTGCAAAATGGGCGCAAGACAACTAACTGCCTTGAATTTAATTATAATAAGTGCCAATATTTATTAATAGGGAAAAAATACCAGAAAAGACCACCTCAAGTTAAATTAAATAATATTAATACTCAAAGAGTAAAGAAAATGAGAATCCTGGGAGTTATTTTTGATGAAAGCTTGTCATTTTTACCGCACCTAAAACGCGTGCAAGAGAAAGTAACCTCATTAACATTACAATTATCAAAATTTACAGGGACAAATTGTGAAATGGCTCCAAAACAATTAAGACAGATTAACAAAAGAGCGATCGAGAGAATAATTGTCTATGCATCACCAGTGTGGTACACACAACACTCTCATATGATTAGGAAATGAAAGAGTATTCAGATATTACCACTATTAAAAATTTGTAAAGCCTATTGAACACCAAATGTAGCATTAAACATAGTGTGCAATGTTTTACCAATTCATTTAACGATACAGAAACAAAATCACCTTTATAACATTATTAATAATAAACAAGATTTTGAATGGGAGAATAACGCTATTAAGGGAGAAGAAATTGCACAAAGACTGGACAAATGGATAGTCCATCCAGCAAAAAGACAGAAAAAGTATCATTTGGTAAACAAATTGAACGCTCAGACTATCAAATCTTCACGGACGGGTCCGAGACAGAATTAACAGTTGGGGCGGCCTTTGTTGTATACGACAAAAAAGGACAAGTAGTACTTTCCCAACAATTTAAACTACCAAAACATGCCAATAATTTTATAGCGGAGGCTATAATAGCCGTTAAAGAAGCAGTAAGGTATGTAATAAGTATTGAGGGCAAGGGTCAACATTACCAGATCATTACTGACAGCCTTTCAACACTACAAGGACTCAATAACCCATATAATAACAACTTATTCATTGAACAAATTAGGACGCTAGTTAACGATCAGAAACACCACAACATTACTTGTAGGTTAGAGCACATAGGGGTATTATAGGTAATGGACAGCAGATCACCTGGCTAATAAGGCGAGAACACAGGGAATAGAGGTTGCAGTACCAATTACAAAAAGATTCGTTAAAACGGGGCTATATAAAGAAGCACAACAAAAATGGGAAATATATTGGCAAAAATTTGGAAAAGAGACATTATACATATCAATGGATCAAAACTGTTAAAAGTATTCCAAACCATTTTCCTACGAATCACTTACTGACACAGGCAATTAGTGGACACGGACGATTTCCATTTATAGATAACAAAAAATGTCCGTGCGGAAAAGATTCACAATCATTTCATCATTTCATCAAAACTGTGAAACAATGGAATTAAGGAAAAAATTAAATCATGTTCTATCCAATTACAGTGGAAGCAATAAAACAGAATTAATCAAAAACAAAAAAGCCTTAAAGATAATGGAGGAAATGACTCCACTTGTAAATGAAAAAATCCTCTTAGCATCAACAAACAGAAAACGCTAACCTACGATTTCGTCTCCGGACGGAGGGGGGATAAAACCAATGCTCTTAGTGAGCTCTACTAATCCAAAAATGAGCCCTGGATCAGATGAAGCAATATGGTTGCATCAACATATCGGCTCCCTTCGAGTTGAGCAGCCCAAATGTGGGCCTTAGACGCAACAGCTCCCTACGGGTTGAGCGGCCCACCTGTGGGCCTTACGACAACGGCTCCCTACGCGTTGAGCGGCCCACCCGGGGTGTTCATGACAACGACACCCTAGGGCTTGAGCGGCCCACTACTGGACCTAACTGTAATGCTCCCTTCGGGTTGAGCGTCCACATTCCCTCAAGGAGGTTCTATCCTCCAGGTTTCTGCGACATGTCATGAAAAATATGATCCAATAAGGGCCAATAAAAACAGGAAAAAAATCTTTCCCCACATCCTGAGGAGGCATGTTCTGTGGTTAGCGAAAATTGAGTATAAATTATCTTATTAAAAATATATATCCTTGCGCTGTTATAGCAAATAGAACAACATTGTTGCACATATATTCGGTATTTAAAAAGAGTTGCAAATAAGAAAATATAATAGTAAATGAAAGATATAGCTTACACAAATTAACTTAGAAATTTGATTTTAAGTTTATTTCTTTCTTTTTTCTCTTTTTTCCCTTTTTTATTCTTTTTGAATACTAAACGAAGGCCGCATCCAATAAAGAAAACAGGATTAAGTACCATCCCAGTATTCTCATTTGCAAAAACCAAAGGAATATAATAGGGGAAATACAATACCCAATTTATCAAGTTGAAGGCTGTGTTCTGCCGTGTGTACTAATTGAAATTTTTGAGTGGAGTTTTTCAAACGGGCCATCCTGACAGTCAAGAATCGAGCATACCTGGGTCATGAAGTGGATACCAGGATGAGCGGGACTGGAGACAGCAGAGTGAAGTCGAAATAAGCTACCCATCGTACTAACACAACTCTATTGTGCGTCAAGAAAACAAACAAATCTCTAAGTCAAGACTAACAAACAATAAATAAACGCCCGGAGGTTGCCCGACCTGGCCCCTTTCCACTGGTTTCGCTGGCGGTACTTCTCCTCTTCCTTTCTTTGTCTCTCTTCCTTTCATTCTCCAATTTTTTATACTTTCTTTTCTGAAATGCAAAATTTTCTTCCTTCTTTTTTATTCATTTTCTTAATTTTATTGCTTTAAGCCCGTTGTGTCGTATGACGGTGCGGGCAGGGCAGCTTTTTCTTATTTCTTTTTTAAGCATAAACTAATATGTGTTCAGCGACGTCCCAGATCCCTCGCTTCTAAATAAACCCGTGCTCGTCCCCGCAACTTCGTATCGATATCCCTTTTGTGCGAGCACATCATTACGTAATTTTACTGATGGCAGGCACTAAGAGCGAATGAAAATACATTGATTACGGCACTGTAGCGAAGTGAATTATTGCAACAGCACGAGCTACTGCCGCTATCCATGCTCGGTCGGCTTCCGACAGGGCTCTTTTGGTTCTGGACCTGAAGGGGCCGGCCATTTGACAGTGTTAAACGTAGACTTGTCAATGAAAAATTCGGGCTCATCAAGAGGGGAGTCCGAGGCACATCTGGCCTTAGAGAAAAAAAATCCCTATATCTCAACTCCTCTGAGCCAGGTTATACGGAGCGAAAGTCTACGGAAGCAGTGGCCCATGCCGACGCGGGGACGTTCGCATCCACTGCTCTTCTCCGCCTAAGATACCCGTGCTCCCTGTGCAGCTGCTTCTTTGGAGGTACAGCCCCCGTCAAAAGTATACAGCCCAAGGGGTTTGCTTCTAGGCTGTTCAGCGGGGCTCCCAGAACATCTAGCATTCCAAAGCTTGGGAGGATTGAGGACGCGAAGCCATTCCTCTTTCTAAAGGTTACGGTCGCTGACGATGCACGCAGCAGGCGCCGCAAGCAAACTCCTTGGGCCGTATCTTTTTGTAGGGGGGTGCGCCTCCCGTTCGTCAGTTTCGTCATCTCGACGAGCCCGCTTTTGCGAACGCAGCTTTGTGACGCCTTCTAATGAAGGGATCTCTAGAACCAGCGCGGCGCCTCCAATGCTCAGTCGAAGAACTCGTCCCGGTGACCGGTTCTGGCTCCATGTCTTTGCGCTATCTGAGACGGCGAGCGCTGGCCTTTATTCAGCAACAGCGAATCACGTGGTTAGTCACGTCACACAACTGGCAAGAGCGAACGGTCAGTCCAGCGGCGGAACAAACGGCAACAGCTGCGGCAAGTCATATGCTATGACGTCATAGCCACACCTGCGGCGAGCCTCCAGTTAAGAGGTCAAATGGAAGTACCATTTAACCTCTTTGCATGCGAGAAGTGTAGCATCCCGCTCCAAAAGCAAATGGCTGAAACCATACCTTGAGTGCATAAAAATAGAAAAAAATTGACTTCGAGCTTACTAAAATGTGACACAAAAAGAAATTCAGTAGAAACCATTTTATTCTGTGGGGTAAGTAAAATAAACAATACGTTAATTTGTGACTTGTGTAAGCACCTTCCTTGGTGAATTTGCAGCGGTGTGTCAGCACCTTTATCATACCTGAATGCTTTCGAGGGTAGCTCACGTCTATGCAGAATTGTTTGCTCTGTCAAGTTTTCAGGATAAAAAAATACATCAGGTAGCAGTGGCGTTCGAGGACTTTTAAGTTCCTGCTGCAGCTTCCCAGTTCTTGCCTCATCTTCGCAGTAAAGCGGCGAAACGAGGACATTGATCCGAACGAAGCTCAAAGCGTTGGCCAACCCATAAGAGACACTCTCAAAGGGCCCATGAGGACAACAACTCGACAAACCAATCGCACGGCTTGAAAGCGCTTTCAATATATATAGTAAGTGAAGAAAAACGTCAGAGGTGCCATATATAGAATTGAGGCGCCATGATTCTGCGAAATTTTGTAGGTTGACCTTCTTGCTGCATCCAGAAATGCCGAACTCACCCGTGTCCTGTACGACGTCAGTGCACGTTAAAGGTCCTTAGGTGGTCGAAATTACTCCAGTGACCTTTTCACCACGGCCCCTCTTTCTCCGTTTCTTCTTTTACTCCCTCCTTTATCCTTTAAGCCCACAGATATGTGAGACAGTTACTGCCTCATTTCCTTCCCTCGAAACCAATTTTCATTTTTTCCAAGCTACCTGCCCGAAATGGCATTTGCGGAGCTGGAGTGAAAATCTGATCCACAATGATAGCCGGTTTTAAGCCTAACGAACATAATTCAGAGAAAAAGCTTAGTTTCATTATTTTTTTACATTGCAGGCACTGAATGGTGAAGCACCGAGGAGGATATGCAATCAGCAGTTATTTATTTATTTGTCATGCTGAGTGTGCCGTGCGGCATAAAACGTGGTGTTAGTCACGAACGGTAGAATACGTTACAAAAACGCATGAAGCCCGGTTACGTGTAAAAAGTCACATAAGCTTCGGGCGTAAACGTTTTTCGTTACCCACACGTGCAAAGTAGAGTCATTGTTTGCAGACAGGCCTGCCTCTTGAAGAACTGGAGCGCGCACCAGTAAAGTTCCTTGACATGTACACAGTAGGTGGTGGACATTGGTGTCTGAAGCGGGTGCTTCGCAGTGAGGGCATTTGTGCGGCGCAGAAATCTTGTCACTTTGCCACTGGTTGCGAACTGCAGGCGTAAGGGCCACTCCGACACGCAGCCGCCTGAGAGAGACCTCCTCCACCCGTGATAGGTTGGGGGGAAGGGGGTAGGAACACGGCGGGGCAATAAGAGCACGTGTACGCTGCCTGAGGGAGGCTGAAGATGTTAGATGTGTCAGAAGTGGATATCTGGTGGCACATAGGCAGGTGGAGTTTGTCACACGAGATATCATATCACACGAGATATCATATCACACGAGATATCATATCACACGAGATATCATATCAGATGCGATGCTGTGGACATCTGCGCGAGCTTGAACCCACTGAATGAGTATAGGCACCAGGTAAGATTTACAAGCAGCGTGTAAGGCCTGGGAAACCCGAAGAGTACCGCGGACTTTCTTTAGATGTTTCATGGCTTCTTGTGAATGGGTACATTGGTGCACCTGGTCGGTAAAGCTGCTATGGCATTTAATATCGCGCGCAGCTCCAAAGGAAGAGATGATGAAGTTTCTTTCAGTAGACTAGGTTTGTCGGCCGTAGAGTTGAGGTGGTGTCGGGCATATAAAAGCAGAGTTGATCCTCCTGTTGGGGTTATGGCGGCCTCTGTGTAAAGAGTGCAGATGTCATGTTGCGTAGAAAAACTTTGTAGTAACGGCGGTGAGAAGAACTCCGACTTCTTATGACCAGCAGGCTTGTTTGATGTGATGTGACAGTAGTCCAATGGAGGGGGTTGAGGCGCGAACATCGGGCGAAGAGAAACTTTCCATGCTCTATTGGTTTGTCTCTGTGTAATTAAATCTTCCAGTGTGTTGAGCTGCGCATACTCCTGCAGTAGACGAATAGGAGTTGCTCGGGGTAGGCCAGTAATGACTCGCATGGCTTCGTGGTTGAGTGCTTTAAGTGTGGACCACTGTCGTTTAGAAAGTTATTGGAAATGAGCCTAGTATAGGCGCCGAGGTTGAAAGACAGAACGAACAAGTCGACGAGCTGTATCTGAACGGGCACCTCCAGAGCGATTGGCTATCCTGCGGATGAGGCCAAGTGTGTTTATAGCACTCTTGAGCATAGCTGACAGCCAAGCCGTGCCCTTGCCTGAAGCATGAACGTGCAGGCCTAGAACTGGTATGTTCCACCTCAGGAAGTGGTGCATTGTCAATAGTGAGCACTAACGGAGTGTCTTTGAAACTACGGCGGCCAGCTTTATTGCCCCATGGACATAGCAGGACTTGGCGAGGTTGAGAGAGAGGCCAGTGTTGGCAAGAAAGTAGTGGAGGATATTGAGGGCAATTTGCAGGGAGTCTTGGTGCACCTGAGCTGAGCGATTTGTGGACCAGAGAGTAATATCGTCTGCATATGCTAGAACCTACACATAGGAAGGGTGGAGAGACGGTGTATCAGAGGAATTAATGCGATGTTAAATAGAACTGGGGCTAAAACTGAGCCCTGCGGTACACCCCGATTAGAAATGAAGTGGCCTGTGGGTTTACCATTGACGCGGATAGCAAATGTTCGTTGCGAAAGAAAGGCATGAATTGCTTGACAAAGCTGGAAGGGCATGCCAAGTGATGCCATAGTGTTGAGAATAGAGCTGTGTGGAGAATGCTGTCGTAGGCCTTCGTGATGTCTGTTGCCAGGACTGTGCGAACGAGACGGCTGTCAGGTGAGCGACGTATCACGTCGTTGGCAAAGCGGTCAAGACCATCCTCAGCACCGTATCCTGGTCGGAGACCAATTTGAGCAGACGAATATTTCTGATGATGGTCGAGCCAGCAAATGATTCGAGTGGCAAGCAGTTTTTCATAGTTTACAAAATAGTTGGGGCAAGAGAAATCGGTCGTAGGGCTCCAAGAGGTGTGGTTTTCCGGGCTTTGGTATCGGAACAACCACTGAATGTTTCCACTCGGATGGCATTTCACTGGATGTCTAGATTTGGCAAAAAATTCTGAGAAGTGAATTCAATGCTTCACCTTCCAGATTCCGAAATAAAGCATAAGGTACACCGTCAGGACCAGGTGCAGTGTTAGGGCGGATGTCTTCAATGGCAGCTATAAAGCTCAGCCATGGTGAACGGGGAAAGAACTGAAGGGCAGCTTGCGAAGCGAATTCATTTGGAGGAAGACGAAGGGCAAGGCGAATACTCTCGGCATAGTCTTTAACGGACGGCTTGCGTTCCATGGAATGAAACACACGCCACAAGTGGCGGTTGCCGACAGGGGTGTCGAGTTGAGAACACCACTCTGTCCAGCGCTTGTGCAGAAGGCGTTTAGAATACCGACGGGCTTTAGCTGTGACCTCTGAGCCGATAGCGGTGTACGCATGTATATATTACATTGTACATGTGTCAGTGTAGTGCTCAAGTGTATTAAACATGCTTTATGTGTACACTATGTATATATAGGGCGCCGCTGGTGGCGGTAGCGATGACGGCAACCAAATATGCGGCACCTGGCGGACGCCGCTCTCATGTGTAAATATCTCATCTCAGCATGTTTATAGACATATGTAAATAGTTCATTGTGTTTAGGTGTTTATAGTGTTTGTGTTTGTTGTGTATAGTGTTGAGTATGCACCTCCCCAATCAGCAGTTCATTTGGTCTAAACGAAACCGGGAGTTTTCGTTGCTTTGATTGCCCTAGGGTGGATATACAACCATGTCTGCATATTGATGAACACGCGGTTAATCTTTTTATTGTTTTCTTATGGTTCAGTATTGCTGTGCTCATCAAGGTTATTTATGAAGATGCTGAGGCCCCGTCCATTCCATCCGCCCGGCCTGCCTCGGCTTTAAAAGCTTGGAAGACGCCATGTTGAGATTTCCGCGCATTAGCCTAAGACTTCCACACATGCAGTCCATGTGTGTCTCATTCAGCGGCCCTTCCCCAAGATGGCGACTGGCTGGCAATGAGGTCCCACGAACAACGTGGCCTTCGGTCGGTCTCGGTCAGGCCTCTTCACCCTGGCCAGGCCATCAAGTGCACTACCGTGCTTAAGTTCCGGCTAGCTTTGCAGGTAAACGGCTCTCTAAACACATCTGGTGAAACAGGCTCACCCTCGTCACCGACACTGCACAAGCAACGCGTATAAGAAACAGCTTAAGCAGGACACCAGCCCTGACCTTACTCCAACGAAGAACGTTTCACAGACTGATTGGAGACATATGGGTTTTTAAACCTAGGCAGCGATCACTACATACTGCAGATCATCCGAGCACAATCTACGCGCGCAATTTCGATAAAACCGGGAGCAGAATTTGAGACAAGACAATGCCTGCTACAAGGGGTTGACGTCCCAAATTAAACGGCCCATGGCCCTCAGCGAAAAGCTTGTCGCTGCAGAACTTTTAAGTGAGCCAGGCAGTACCGAAGGCTCCACCTAAGGGAGGCGTATCAAAGTTACTAAAAACGCTGGCTAAAGCAGATGCATGATCGCACGCTGAAGCGTGAAATGCCACACACACACTACAACTCGCAATGGAGCATTCCGCCAACCTGACCTCGCAGCAACAAAATCAGCTCTGTAACCGCCTAGACGGAAACACCTGGCCACTCCTACGTCCAGCTCCTAACCCACAGAGAACAGCAAGAAATTACTCACTCTTACACACTGTCGAGCAGCAGGGCGTGGATCGATCGTGATTCCACCTTCATTGTCACCTACTTCCCAATTTTAAAGCAACAGTCCATCATATACCGGAACTCCAAATCAAGTCTTGGATGTTCCCATAACGGAGGCAGAGGTATGCTGGGCTGCACTACAGCAGCTACGCACCACCTCAGTGCCGGGCCTGGGCAGCATTACAAACATGGAAGTCGCCCAGTTATGTTCATGCCTAAGCCAAACAAACCTCTTATGCGAACACAGGCCTTCTGCGGACACATAAAGAGCAGCGACAAGCTCTGAACGCTGCATGCTGCTGTCCTCCTCCCTTGGTCGCTTCATTGTAGGGTACCTACCTACCCACTGTTTGGTCACGCCGCTGAGAAGCTATACACCAGGTTCTATCAGAGTAGCACCACGGGCGTGTGCAGCGCTGCTCTTGATGGCGACCTAGCGGTCATGCGGTTCTCAACTGGGAGCTCTCCGGTGAAAATACAAACTAGCAAAAAAACAGCACAGGATAAGAACAAGATATAAATTCTGCAAGCGTCCCTGCTGATGATGCGGTGGTGTGGCTATACCTTTGATAGATAGATAGTCGACAAAAGCAACGCCAATGTCGGTCGCTCCACAGAGGCCACGAGGTGCAGGCTCAGCGCACAGTGGTTCTCAACACAGTCGTCGCTTCTCGATGGCCATTGAAGCCTATCGGGAAGCGCTCCTAGATAGATGGATGTCATGCACCATTTTCGGTGCAAGGGACTGTGGCACTGCGGGATCCTTTGACAGAACGGCTCGGGGAGAGCTACAAACTAGACGGTGGCCAATCGATTCGCAGTGAAAGCAACGGCAACATCCGAGACATAGCGACCTTGTCTTTTCCAATAAAAAGGTTATCCAAGCGAAACTCGCCGCACAAGCCATCCGCGAACAGTTCTCGGGAAGCAGTCCTGAAGGCGCTCAAGGTTCAAAGTTCTGGGAAAGCATTCGGAAAGAAGAATGTTGGTGGCAGTTTGTTTTTTTTTAATACCAAGAAATAAAACAATGGACATGAAAGTAATGCAGGTGACAGTAATAAATTCGTTTCATATTTCACAGACCATTGCGCGAAGCGTCTGCGCCTTGTGTTATCATTACGCGGGTATTTCATTCGCGGCTCCCACCAACGTTACTAGTTGGCTGCAGGTCTGCCAAGATCAGCACCGGTCGTGGGCAAGATGTGTGGAAGAACGAGTTGGTTTGTAACCGTGTCAACATTTTAGTATTGTTTCCATTATAACTGCGCTAATTGTGCATTCTTTTGAGTTTCATTGTGCTGTATTCTGGTATCACTGAAAATGCAAGAATAGCTGCTGCGCGAAGGTGTTAAATGGGCATGAAGCCATGGCACTGCCATATTTGAAACTGGTCATCTTCGAGATAGGCGTCATTGATAAAATATCTGAGCTGAAACTATTTAGCTTCGTTACTTTCGGTCTGAAAGCAGCTTCTCTTCGGTGCCTTATGCGAGCATTATTTACCAAAGCAACACCGTTTTTTTTCTAGAACCTTTCATAGCACTAACAGTTGCCCATCCGGTCCAGCCAGCGCAACCGGTCCTTGGACTGGTCCCCTGTTTTTGGGAGTAATGAAAGAGATCACCACCACCATGACACGGATTGTTCTGACCTACTGAGTTTTATCCGGAAGCAACGTACAAAGAGAATCAAAATTTCACAAATAACTGTCTTTTTCAGCCAAGCATTGTGTAAAAAAGCTGCATGAAATATCTGTAAACGCCTGATCAATTCTATATTCCGCTTACACGATCATTAATGCTACGAACATGGCAATAATAATGAGCAAGCCAGTTCGTCGCCTATGTCACTGGGAGTCGACTCATAACAGCCATGAGTTGATTTTGTTCGACGTAAAGGCGGATGCATATCGAAATTCGGTTGGCTTGTTTGTGTGGAAGACATACACGAGGAAAATCTCTTAATATTCGCGTGGGGCAGAGAAATAATTTAAAACTGAACTTCTTGTCTCAGCCGGTTGGGTTTGTTTCAACAGCCGAGGAATGGCTATGACATCACACGTGAGTGTAGGTGTGTACGTCACGTGTTGTATAAAAAAAGAAGTGTAATCGCTGCTTCTTTAGTTTTCATTTTGGCTGTTGAAACATGCTGGCTATAGCACTGCAGGGAATTAACAACAAAGCAGCGTTTATCGAGGAACGTGGCTGTGCATGGCTCTTTTACGGGCAACGCGCTTGCGCGTCCCATTAAGGGCAGCCCGCAATGTTCCCCGCAGTCTCCGCTGGTCTGGAATGTTGTAGCTGTCTGCTGTCGGCTGTGATACAGCATGGGGTGTCGCGACAGGCCTAAGCGGATGAAGACGTCATCATGGTGCCTGGGGCCAACCGTAAGGTCCTCCAGAGTTGGGCAGAGAATGCACTTGGCCGGGTGGCGACGTGGGCGCGGATTAACTCATCGGGGAGAGGAGAGTCTACGCCCCATTTTCTCCTCTTCGTGGAGATAGGGACGGCGTTTGCCCACCATCTGACTTTTCGGCGCAGCCTTTTGTCTTTTAAGCCGGCCACCCGGGTGTTCGGCGTGGTATTCGACCTGGCCAACAGTTAACGCCGTTTTTATGACCACCTTAAAAGCAAGCCGAGCAGCTCTTGTACACCTGGGCGCCTTTCTGCGGCTTGGTGGCTCGCCAGTCTCCAGGCTGCGGACCCCCTGTCGTCGTAAATAGTTCAGTAAAACACTTTTGCAGAAGCTAGTGGTGGACCTGGAGACACATATTCAATTCAATTCAATTCTTTTTATTATCATTTCTTCAGCACAGTACATATCATGACTGTCTGGATCCTTAGCCAAAGGCTAGTTATGGATCCATGCAATAAAAGCAAAGATATTAGTGAGGACAAATGCTCTCTATATGCATGCCAAAATAATACACATAAGAATGGTGGAAAAATGCAAAGCGTACAAGCAAGAGCGTTCAAATTACAGAAATACAAGAGGGCTCACTACAAAAAAAAATAGAAGAGTGTGCAAAAAACATGAAGGCAGGAACAGCATTCTATATACAAAATAAACGCAGTTGCGTTAGAAGTGATTATTCAATGACATATAAATGGCAAACCCAACATAGACACTACAGAGAATAATAAGAAACAATCACAAAGCGATTTGCATTGTAAATCAGGTAATTATTTGTGACAGAAAAAAGGTCTTCAGTGAAATATAAGGATTAGACGTTGCAAAGACTGCAGAGGGGATTTTATTCCAAGTTTTTACCCCTTGATACTCGAAGCGGCGCTGGACATAGTCATTGCGAGATGTAGGAACCAGAAATCTTCCCTGTGCTGCTGAACGGCTGTTAGTTGGGGCTCTATGGAATGTGTTCAAAGGAAAGGGGGAGGTGCCGGAGAGGACTCTTAGTACGAGTAGTGCAACGCGAAAATCTCGAAGCTGCAATGCCGGCATTATTTGGAGTCTAAAAAACAAAGGGCGAGAAGGCGTATACGGTGTTGTACAAGTCATTATTCTCAGTGCCCGCTTCTGCAGGCGTAAAACAGGTTCAATGTAAGTGATGTAAGTGAACCCCCATGATTCTATACAGTAAGTTAATTGGGATTGGAAAAAGCTAAAGTATATTGTTTTTAGTGTGTGTATTTCGAAATGTCGCCGAGCTTTGGCCAGAACGAAACATGCATAAGATAGTTTGCTGCGCAATTTTTCGATATGCGGTTTCCAGTTTAATGCAGCGTCTAAGATTACACCCAAGTACTGAATAGTTTTAACTTCTTCAATTTCTTTATCTCCTATCGATATTGCGGAGCAGGTATTCTGGTATTTTTTATAAGGGGATGCAAATATAACATATTTAGTCTTGCCTATGTTCAAAGTGAGTCTATTTGTTAAAAACCATTTATTGACTCTTTGAACTTCTGAGTTTAAAATATGCTTGGCTGTTTCAACGGAGTTAGCAGTCACCAACAATGAGGTATCGTCGGCGTACATAATGGCACGGGTATTTATTAGGCAATCGGGTAAGTTGTTTATGTAGAGTGTAAAAAGTATAGGCCCCAGTACTGAGCCCTGCGGAACACCTACGGAAATAGGACGCGAACTTGACGCGTGTTCGTCAATAATAACACACTGCCGTCGCCCAGTTAAATAGCTTCTAAATAAATCGAGTGATACACCTCTGAACCCATATCGTTCTAGTTTCTTGCATAAAATATCGAGATCCACAGTGTCGAATGCCTTCTTAATATCCAGGAATACACCAACAGAAATATTGTTATTATTGAGTGCTTCATTGATTGAGTCAGTTATAGAAAGCACAGCCGTGGTGGTCGATCTAAATTTCTGAAAACCATGTTGGGACGTTGACAGAATTGCATTTTTAGTCAGGAATTGCGTAATTCTTTTAGCCAATAGTTTTTCGAAGAGAGTGTTGATACAGCTAAGGATTGAGATCGGCCTATAGTTTCCGAGTTCATTAGGATTCCCACTTTTGTAGATAGGGACTACCTTGGCGAGCTTCAAAATATCAGGATAGATGCCGGACAGAAACGCTTTATTAAATAAAGAGGCTAAGGTGGCAGCTAGGACGCCACTGTTGTTTTTAATTATGGAAACCGGAATACCATCGAGATCCGTGGCCTTAGTGGCATCCATTGAATTAAGTGCACTCATTACTTCGTCACTGCTTATTTCTATAAAACCGAAGGTCTTTTCAAGATACTCAGGAAGAGAAGGTTCGTCTGTGAGACCCATACTTAAACGTAAATCAGCACCCACTGAGCAGAAATGATCGTTAAACTGATCTGATAGCAGGTGTTTATCTGCGGAAAGGGCCAGGTCAGGAAGTATTCGGTTTGATGAAGTAGGCTGAATTATCGAGTTCACTGTAGCCCAGAGTTTCTTAGAATTGCCGGCGCATGCGTTTATTTGGTTACTAAAATATAGCTTCTTCTGTACACGCATGGTAGCAACAGCTTTATTTCTATGAATCTTATACTGAGCACTATAATATGCGTTCCCTCTGTTTTGTTTCATTTTGGTGTGCCAGTGATCGCGCGTTTTTATCATGTTTAGCACAGCTGCTGTCATCCAAGGGCACACTGGATGTGTATAGTACGTTTTTTTCTGCGTAAAACTACAATCATTTATCACAGCTTTAATTCTATCGACAAGGCTGCAGCAGTGTTCATTGGCATTCATATCGGCGAGGTCTGCAAAGCTCATTTCAGAAAGCCTGAGTGCGCATTTTTGATAGTCAATTTTCTTCCTATGTTCGCACGTGCTGTCAGAAGTTCTACGTCTATCTCTATCGTCTACGCGGTATAAGAAGGCAATCGCGAAGTGATCTGCCACTGCTGTATCATATGCCCCAGCCAAATAACTAGGTGGCACGAAATTGCATAGAACATGGTCGAGGCATGTCGAGCTGGAACCTGCGATTCGGGTCGGAGTAGAGATAAGATTCGTAAATCCATATGAAAATAACAAGTCAGTGTATTCACTGTGGTTGGCACCTAAAGTATCAATATTAGTATCGCCGACGATGATTGCTTTTTTGTTCATATCGGTTACGTGTATAAAAACAGATTCAAGATCATTCACAAACTTACTGCGATCTGCGTGGGGGGCTCTATAAACAACACCAACCATGACACCTTCAAGTTCAACAAATAGAAATTCCGAACTGCTACTGACGGATGCGTTAAGAAACGGACATTCGCAGTGTACAAGGGCCTTTTTAATGTACAAACCTACCCCTCCCCCTTCATTGTTCGAAATGCGGGGACGGGATAGAAATACATAATTGGGAATGTTATAGCTTTCACCGGGCATCAGCCAGGTTTCCGTAATGGCTATAACATCGTAAAGAAAGCTGTGCTCTGCTAGAAACGTACAAAGGCCGTCAAAATTTCTAGCTATGCTCCTTACATTGCAATGCAGTATGGGTGCGTGATTCATTTGACGTGAAAAATTTATGAGTGGTTCGTACAGTCAGCATTTTGAGTGAACTAGACTATAAGGCCGAGGTCGGCCTCAGTAGAAATTCGGATCACGTCCGAGTTGTCTGCTTTTCGCGCCAAGATCCGGCCACGAGATACCCATGTATACTTCCAGTTGTGAAGTTTCTTCGCCGCTATAGCCCTAGCAAGCAACAATTTATACTCTGGGCAAAATGTTCGTTTACGAACACGGATGTTGATCCAGAAATGCCAAGCTCCGATGTGATTAAGCGAGTTTTTTTTGCCGATTCGAGCAGTTTATCACGGGCATCACTTGACCTGAACTTAACGATGATATTTGATTTGTTCCTGTCTTTTGTTGGCACTCGATGCACGAGGTCAATACCGTTCACCGTTATTTCTGCTCCAACCTTCGTGGCAAGAGCGGAGACAATGCCTGTCAGTGACTCGCTGTCAGTAAGTAGGGATGCCTTTTAACTCGAGGTTAATTCTCCGACTGTACTGCTGAAGTTCAGTTAGCTCTGCTCTAGTACGCTGCAGCTGTTTCGAAAGTTCACTGTTTTCATGCTGTAGATAATTCTGCTCTTCCTTAAGCTCGCTGAAAGGATATGAAAGGACCCACAGTAGAAGAAGAAAAGTAGTTCAGTAAAACACTTACCGGGGTAAGTTGGAGCAAGTTGGTGCAAACACGTAAGCACATGCACCCTCCTTGCCCCGTTCTACATGCTGTAATTGTCGCGCTTCAATTCTAGAAGCTTCACACAGGACTTGTTCAGCGTAGCTTTTGATTTTTAACTGGTGAATTTGGAAAATTATAGACAGTAACGCCGAAAAACAACTCTTTGAAAATGAAAAAAATGTGTAACCAAATGTCAAACAAGTGCGGCAGTAGTTCATTGCAGCCTGAGTAAATTTTTACCACAGTGATAAAAGTTTCAAGGTAAAGAAAGCAACACCTACTATAACATGTACAGGACCCGTGACGTAACACTGATTACTTGTCTCTGCTTTCCGCAGTCGCCTTGTTCGCCACCACTGAAGCTAGTATCACCTCTTAAGGGTGGCCTTTAGGCCCTATCGTCCCGCCGACATGAACAGGTGTTTTGCAGCGACAGCTCCACTTCCCGCATACAAACATTGAAGGTTGTCTTATGGCGTAGGTATGACCTTGATGCGGCGTTAATAAAATACAGAAAAAATTCGCCGTAGGTGCGAATCAAACCCCGGCATCCGACATGCGCGAGATTTCAAAAAACCTAACCATTCTTCAGAACTGAAATCGAGTGGATGTTGTTAGCGTTTGTCTAAAGTTACAGGACCATTTTTTTGCTCGTCCTACTCGAATAATTAGACGAAATAGCTTGAAAGGTTCATTCAGCCGGCAGTAGGAAAGTTGTGGACCTCCACAAATATTGTCCTACCCAGGCACTTGCAACGAGTTAGACTCAGCGTGGTAAATTCGCCTTGCGCTTGGTTCGAAGATAAGAGCCAGTAGGTTCAGGCGGCAGTTGAAAGCGTGGCTCCCGTTTCTGCGGCGATAATGGTGCTCTCACGCTAGCAAAATGCATGCGGAGGAACGATGACAATCCGATGAGTTCGAATTTGGGAGCAAGACCTCAACAAGCAAAGACGTATTATAACAAGCTTGATAACGTCGTGTGAATCACATTGGTTTTCACGAAGGAAAAATTACAAATGCACACAGAAGGTTGCTTTAATTTCCTGGTCATTCCTCCTCGGCAGAGAATTTGTAATTTTGATAGTACTTACGTGCGTTTTCCACGTCGTACAAGAGTTCACAGAGATGGCTCTTTTCATGGATAACGGTTGCAGAGATTTTCGCTGTGATGTCTGTCTAACGAATGTGTTCAAACAAGTAGCCATCTGCCTTTAGCGCTTCCGGTGTAGTTTAGGTACCGCTGAGCAGTGAGCGTGTGGTCAAAAAATATGAGGCCAATTATTCTTCCGCCAAAGATACCACAACAGACACTGAATAACCATTGGTACTGGTGTTTGTCTCCGCCACCCAGAGCCAAGATGTCTCCTTCACTGATGGTGGTAGCCTTTCTGTGCCGCGTCTTCTTGAAGGTACCCGTTTCTTTGAGCGTCAAGTAACTCCTCATAATTTGTATTTGCGCTAGGTCTTCCCCCACACTGCAAATTTCGGTAAAGGTCGGCAGCTTTCCACTTGGCGCCCCGTGCCACTCCGAAGGCTAAAACCATGTTCGCCCTCTGCGCACTTGAATACGGCATGCTTTAGGCACTGCAAATTCTTCGAAGCGGTTGCACACGGCACGACAGTAATAGACAGTAGAGCTCACATGCATCCATGCCCCGTCTCGCAAAGGTTTCAGATATCTGAGGGAATGGCGACGATCATGGCCTCATTCGAGAAGAAACTTGCGTTTCCACTTCCGCGAATGGCGACGATCATGGCCTCATTCGAGAAGAAACTTGCGTTTCCACTTCCTTACGCAGAGAGGGCCCGACTTCCGTCCAAGATCTGAGAATCGCTGAATTCGTGACACCCTCGTGACATTTTCACTAGCGCTAATATAAAGCGCTACGAGCAAAAACAACAGGCTTGACTGTTCCCACCACCCAGCAGTCGCACCAACTTACACTTCGCCTCTCTTATCCCCAAGACTGCTAATGAATGGAACCACCTTACCGCTTCAATCGCCTCCATTACAAACGCCGACTTGTTTAAAAATGCTGTAATTGATTTTACATTGAAGTGCTGCGTTACCTGTTCTGTTTTTGTTGTGTATCACCCCCTCCTCTCTGTAATGCTTCGGTCCTAAGAGTAAATAAATAAATAAATAAATCTACATGACCCGTACATGACAGGTGCCATACGCGTGCCAAAGATTTCGGCTTCCCATGAAAACCGGGGATTGGCGACATTTGTGACTGCCTTGGAGAAGAGATTTGTCCATCAACATGGCGCAGAAGGGAGGCCACGGCTCCTGTTCAGCATTTGAGAATGGCGAAGATCGGCTGCTTTGCGAAGGGGGGGGGGGGACAAGCGCCCTCGGACTACCCTAAGTCGACCGTCAGTGCAACCTTCTGCCAGGCAAATATGATGACTGCCGATGTAGTCTGCGCAGTAGGCGCGCTTTCGGGATTTCACAGCTCAGTGAGAACAAGACGTGTTGGAAAATAGTCGCCACTCCCTTAAGGCCTGATATTGTGTATCACACGCCTACAAACATCTGCATAAGTGACGTAGGCTGTGACCGTTACGACTGTTATCGAGCTACAGAAATGTGAATTTGCGAGGTGAAACGCATATTCCTCCAAATGACCACACATCATTACAATGTTCAGCTTACTGGCGACGCGCAGCGTTCGCTGTTTCTGAAGAGGATGCTCAGGGCCTCTTCGATTTCTTGCTCGAAGTGCTTACAAGCGTGCCACACAGCGCGTAGATCCACCATGGCGCGGCAGGCGTGGAGGCCTCGATGCGGCAGGTACTTGGGGTTATTTATTCCTTCTCTGCTCTTGCGCGCATGTTCGGGGTGAAAAGAGTGTGCGTGAGGGCCAAGCACATCACTTGCCTTTTGCAGCTGGGATCAGAAGATGGAGTACTACAGCGGCTATTCACTAAAGGAACTGCGGGCATTTGTAAGACGTATGGCCAAGCTCACCCTAGACGCAGCTGAAAGTGAATACAAGGTGCGTATATTTCTGCCATTTGTTCGGCGCAGATGCAATTTATGGAATAACAGAATGTTATGGTGCTCTGAACTTAATGATGATATCGTTGATCTTGTGTTAAAAGTTTACCTTCGTTGCTCCTTGTCCTGCGTGTGTTTGTCCTGTGTGACCGGTGTGTGTTTGTCAAGAATATTTTGTGTTGTGCTCTGTTCCAGGCTTTGTACGACAAGTATAAGGTAGACTGGTATGGCAACGTCGGCCGCTTCTCGAAAACCAAAGCGTCGAATCTTCGCCTCATCGCAAGCGGAATCTACTGATGAGCATGCTGTCACGTCCGATTACACCACAGTCTGCTGACACGGCTGGCCTAAAGGCTAGCCTATCGAGCAGTGCTCTTTGTAGCATGCCATTTCACTCTTCTCAGTTGAGGTATAAGCGGAGTGCGATTACTGTATTTGAGTTTAGCTATACTGACATTACTTCCTGAAAAAATAAAGTTGGAAGCAAGTTTTACCTTGCATTCTGTGACAACTTTCTTACCTCGATAGTACGCCTGCAGATCTTTTGCGGGCAGTGCATTGTTGCGCAATTGTTGGCTCTCTGGCCCATTCAGTTCTTTCCGAGCGTGCCGCCGTGCAAGGGCAGCTGGTACTACTGGGACATAGTTACTTCACTGCAGTCCATCTCCGTCAGATCGTAGCCTCTTAAGGAATGCGCATCGTTGATGTCATGACGAAAGCGGGAGCAATGACTACCAGGCTTGTAGTGCAGAAGATTGGCGAACCTTTAATCAATGAAAATGAGAGGAATAAGAACCAGTGATATATATACACGGTCAGAGAATAGTTGAAAATTTGGTGTGCCAACTTCAGCACATTCCCAGGCTGAGGAATGTATGAGGTGCGCGCAAGGACTAAAAAAAGGCTTGACGGCTGGTGAGCGGCTTGCCAAACGGTTGCTCGGCTTTGGAAGAGTCGCGGTCATTGAAATCCAATATGTGAGACTAAATAGCAGGGGTATCTGTAGAAGGAAAAGGCCGTCAGAAAACGCGCTTTTTTAATTTTACAGTGCCCTATTCGCAAACGAAAGGAGTTCGGTCACTATTACTACGATTGGACAACGAAATGAAAGAGTGGTTAGAGAGTAGTGCGAAAGCATCTCACTAGCAGTCCTGAAAAATCCCATGGGTCTCTGAAGCCTCCACCCTTGATCATTTCAGTCCGAAAGCACTACTAGCCTCCCACATCGCAAAACCCGAAAGTGGACGTCAAAGCCTCTCACAGTACCTGCAGAGAAAAAATATCGCCGTGACGGGGCTTAGAACCCGCCGCGGTGTGTTTGCCGGCGTGTGCCACCGAACCCGCGTTCGGTAGCAGTGCTACAGAAGAACGCATCTCAAGCTTGTTTTTATATATCTGCAGCATGCTTTCGGAACGGACGTGAGGAGCGTGGGTCGAAGACAACATCGCACCGTGAATATCTGCACGTGTCTGCCCTGCCCTCTGCCGCACTGAGTCAGGCGCACGGCGACCGCGCATTACCTTACTTACCATCTGACCCCACGGTGGTTATAAGAATACCGCCCGACTACGTCCGACCAGTTAGGCGGCAGTGCTCCGGAAGCACACATCTCAAGCTTATTTTTGTATATGTGCAGCCTTCTTTCGGAACAGAAGCGAGGAGCGTGGGTGGAAGACAGCATTGCACCCTCAACATCAATCAGCACGTGCCTGCCCCACCTTCGGCCGCAGGGAGACAGGGCGCATCCGCGAACCATCTGACCCAGCCTGCGATTGATTATAAGTATACCGCGCAACTACATCCGACCAGTTCGGCGGCAGTGCTCCCGAAGCACACATCTCAAGCCTATTTATGTATATCTGCAGCCTTCCTTCGGAACGGAAGCGAGGAGCGTGGGTGGAAGACAGCATCGCACCGTGAACATCAGCACGTGCCTGCCCCACCTCCGGCCGCAGGAAGACAGGCACACGGCGACTGCGCATCCGCGAACCATCTGACCCCAGCCTGCGGTGGTTATAAGAATACCGCGCGACGACCTCCGACCAGTTCGGCGGCAGTGCTCCAGATGCACGCATCTCAAGATTATCTTTGTATAACTGCCGCCTTCTTTCGGAACGGACGTGAGGGGCGAGGGTGGAAGACAGCATCGCACCATCAACATCAGCACATGCCTGCCCCACATTCTGCCGCACGATGACTGACTGCCACGCGGCGACCGCGCATTATCTGACCATCTGACACCCTACCTGCGGTGGTTATCAGAATGCCGCGCGACGATCTCCGACCAGTTCGGCGGCAGTGCTCCGGAAGCACGCATCTCAAGATTATTTTTGTATATCTGCAGGTGAGACTAATCTGTGTTGTTTATTTTTATACTTATCAGATATTTGAAAGATAGCGTATGTATTTGTATGTACGTTTGGGTTTAACGTCCCGAAGTAACTCCGGCTATGAGGGATGCCGTAGTGAAGGGGTCCGGATATTTCGACCATGTGGGGTTCCTTAACGTGCACTGATATCGCACAGCACACGGGCCTCTAGAATTTCAGGCGAAATTTGGCCGCCGCATCCGGGATCGAACCCGCTTCTTTCGGGTCAGCAGCTGAGCGCCGTAACCACTGAGCCACCGCGGCGGGGTTAAAGGTAGTGTTAAAATTTGCTCGGACAGATCGGATGCAGTGAAAGATATCCAGAAAGATATCAAGAAACTGAAGCATGACATGAAAAAGCTGGTAGAAAAAAATCGTGAACTGAAAAGGAAAATGAAAAGCTAGGGTGGATGATGAACTCGAGCAAGATCAGATTAAACAACCTTGAAATTAAAGGTCTGCGTGGTGAATGCGACGAAGTGGATGCAAAGAAGGAAATTCCCAAAAACCTAGTGGATACGGCCAAATCACAGGGCAAAAATGTTCGCTTCACGCGCAGGAACAAACATAAATGACATTCTTGCGAAAGTGCGCAAGACCGAGTTCACAACACACACCCTTTGCTACGATGGACGGACAAAGGTGTATTTGTCAATGAGCACCTCAAGCGGAAAAACCAGGAACTGCTCAGGGCCGTTATAGCGCGCAAAAAGATTGTTGACTGGAAACTTGTGCAGACCAGCAAAGGGAACATAAGGAAACATCGTCCATCATGCGGATTGCATCCTCGAGTGACGTTGCCTAGATGTCTGCCGGTGATAGCATCTCTTTAAACGGTGAATTTTTGAACAGTGCAATCCTCTATGACTGCTTTTTTTGTATCGCCATGTAACTTAAAACGCATCTTGGGGAAGAGAGAACTCTGCCTTTAAAATGTTTCCATATATATGGCTACGCTAATTCCTGCCAACGAATTAGTTCTTCATGTCTAGGACGCTGGAGAGTGTTTGCAGGAAGGCGTCAAATCAGAACTTGTACCCAAGGCCTAAGGTATTTGTCAAGCACTTTGCTACCAGGAATGGGGATTATAAGTCTTGCTTGTGTGTCTTCTCCTTCGCTATGTAGTACATCCATAATTTCCGAAATGTTATCTTTCTTTTTTGAAAAAAGACCCCTGCTTCGTTCCGGCCTGTTTTCAAAGAGCAATCATGTTTAGTAAGTGTTTCAGCCACCGTGCTAAACCATCCTCCGTGGAGGCCAACAAGGGGGGACAGGTCAGGTACTTTTAAAAAATCCCCACCCACGCCAGTTGTACACAGTAACTCTAACCAAATATGGCGTAGCGCAGGTGGCTGGGACACATGAGGTTAACCCTTGCCGCCTGAAAGGAGGAAAAATCCAAGAAAAGAGAAGGAGACAGGAGAGCTGCGAGAAAGAGATAGGAAAGAGAAAGAAAGAGGGGAGGATAGGAAAAGGTGACTGCCGATTTTCCCCGGTCTAGTGAGGCCGGACGTGCCATCTACAGGAACCTGGGGCCAAAGTGGTTTGTTGCCTCCGCCGAGGGGCCTTGGAGGTCCAAACGCTCGGCATCGGCTCAACCACCAGAATCCCCTTTTCCCCGAACACAGCGATACCACGCACGGCTAAGCGCGGATGATCTCGGTTTGTGGTGACGCACTGCTCACCATCATCCCCCTGCGGGGATGTCCCTGCGGATGCTCAGGAACCCGTGGTTTCGCAACTCACCAACATCTGCTGCACGCTGCAGATGCCTCTGCGCGGGATCCTCAGAGAGCGGGGACACCATTGAAACACAGCGCGCTACATCAACATCGTCAGCAATTCTTGAAGTGTCAGCAAAAGTCGAGTTAAAAACTCCGTTGCTATATCATCTGTACTTGTGACCAGGGTGTAACCACAGTAGAGCTCAGAGACGCGCTTGGCACTCACGTGACGATGCTCATCAAGCAAGGCCTGCCTACAGGTTTTCTCCAATATGCGGAAAACGAATGCGGCAGAGGACGCCAAAGCACACAGTAAAGCTGAAATAATAAATAATAATAATAAATAATAATAAAGCTGTAATAATTGTACAGACCATGCGACGCCTAAAAGAATCGTCCACATATTGCACACCTTTCATCAATATTATAACCAACATTGCCTTGTTGAAAGACTTCTAAAACTCCATTTAAAGCGCAGAATCTCTGCATTAAAAAACTGCATGGGGGCTCACTAAGGCTTAGTGGCTCTTTATTATGCGAAAATAACGAAGAGGGCACAAATGTGGACACTCTTTATTACAGAACAGTGAAGAAGAAGAAGAAGATTTATTTCCACCATGTACATACAGTACACAGATGGAGGACGAAATTAAACTGCATTCGATAAAGGATAGAATATTGTGTTAGACAATTAAGGAAGTTGTTATTAGTCCGTACATTAGTTTAGTCCTACGTAGTTTCGTCAGAAAAAAAAGTACACAGCCAAAGATGGAAAGTTACAAAGCAGACGGCAAGTTTTGCGCCTCCGCTTCCTTGCTGCCGGATTGTCGTGCGTTTTTGCATAATATGCTAGGACAACAGAGAAAGGCACAGACGTGCACTTATTATTAGAACTGCTAGATTAGAACTGATTTCTCTGGCACGTAAAAAAAAAACATTGCTAAAAACACAGAATACAAGCAAGTTTGAAAGGAGATGTAAAGTTTTGCGCCTCCGCTGGGTGTGCCGCATTGTCGGCTGCATTGGCACACTGCAGTAGAGCCGGACAGTGGTGGTACGTACTCGAATACTATGAGCAAGTGGTAGTCTACGCGTGTCCAGTATTTTCTTCCACAGCAGCCGATGAGCCACGCTCTTACGAAGAAGAAATAACAGCAAATTCTTTGAACATGACAGGGCCAGAATTCTCGATGTGTCGAGGCGTGCAGGAGATGCATGCGACAGATACGTTGGGCATCAGTATAAGCACAGCAAGATCCATTCGAGTGACCGACAGAGAGGCGTTGAAGAAATGCTTAACTTCGAAGAAATTCGAAGCATTGATCGATTACTGGATGCGTACGGCTGCATGATGAAGCTGGTGACTAGGAGGCCGGTCGACCGCAACACAGATGACGTGATACGCACCCGAAAAGCATATGCGCAGTGGCTGCAGAGTGACCCCACTTGTGCAGGTTTTACGGCGATGAGACTAACTAATATGCAGGTTTTACGTCGATGAGATGGTGTTCGAGGAGCTTCGGCCGTAGGTTAAGGGACAGCCAGCAGCAGTGCAGACGACGACTGCACCAAAGGAGCAAACCTTAATATGTTCAGTGAATTTTTGAGCGCCTTATCAGCGCCTCTGTCAAAAGAGAAGAACCTGGTGCAGAAGCGGTATGCTCCCTCTCACAGCCATGTGGAACAGGCAAGCCTATAGCCAGTCAGATGGACTCTCGATCAAGCGACTGCTTCCTTACAGCCCGTTTTTTAACCCTAGAGAGGAAGTGTTTTCGAAGTTCAGGTCGGACGTCAAAGCTTTCCTCAGCGAGCGGAGCGGCATGGCGCTCATCACTCTGCCCCGAATGACTAAAAGGGGGGGCATCGGCACAGTTTTTTACTCGACGCTGCTCAACACTGCACGCAGCAAATACAGCGGGTAGGGTTGAGGAGGTATAAAAAGTGCAACATCACACTTTCAGCGACGCACGGCCTCTTCTGTGCTTGTTAGTAACGTGCACAGCTGCAAAATAGCCGTCAGTAGCCATTCTTGACTTAGGCTTTAAGTTCCGGTGTAGCTTTGCTCAATTTGTTACTCCGATTCTATGACTCGTCCCGCCTGAAAGAACTCTACTTTACACTACTCCCTCTTGTTTCTACTAGTAGTGCTCAATCGTTATCAGAACCTCCCGAAAACATTTATCATCGGTCGCAATAACATGAAAACAGCCCACAGTATGAAAACAGTATAAGGGCCGCAACTGGCATCAGCCTGCAGATGCAGCGCATATGAGAACCGGAAATCAGCAGCCCACCAAACATCCTGAAAACGTCCCCTCAAGGCTTGTAACACATCCTCAATAAGTCCTGATAACGTCCTAGGTTGGATTGTCCTGGAAACGTCCTCAGAACTATGTCTTCAAGTCATATGAGTGGGTTTCGTGGTCCTCAAGAGACGCCGTAGTGAAGGGCTCCGGAAATTTCGACCACCTGGGGTTCTTTAACGTGCACTGACATCGCACAGTACACGGGCTTCTAGAATTTCTCCTCCAAGGAAATTCCAGCCGCCGCAAAAATTGCCGGCAAAATAATACATGTAATTTGCATTCTCTCCACCTGACAACCTCTTGTAGAAAATTAATCCGTAAATTGCTGCACGCGCAAACCGCATTCACGCAGAAAAGTGAGGGGCCAGTCCGGCTCGGGCACGGGTTATGCAATGTCGTACTGAACCTTATGCCACACAGCCCGCATCGCTGCGGGTTCATTCTGAGTGAAAATCGATTCTAGGGGGCCTGGGGCCCGTCTGCGTGTTGCTGGGCAGAGAAATTTCGATAAATAGTTTGCATTTCGACATTAAAAAAGTTGTTCTTATAAAGTCAATCATTCCGTAATATTTATGGCCTCATAAAAATCGCATACTGACCGCAACATCCTCATCGTCATTATTGTGTGCGGCCAGTTTGCATTCAAGCCAAGCCAAAGTCAGCGAGAAGTTCACCCTTCTAATCGAGAGCGAGTAGTGTAGGAGTTGGCCGGGGCCACCTTCTCGCGGAAGAAGATGCAAACCAAAGAAAAAAATAAAAGCGTTGGAAGACCTCGGTCAGGCTGCAAACGTGCCGAATAACGTGTTCGTTTCAATCGACGCAGCGAATCTAGACACAGCCCAAAAAACCAGCTGTTCAGCGAAGAAACAGACGACACGTCGTATCTTTCGTTTCCAGACGCCGCCGGCAAAGATCCGTAGGCGCCCTGTTCATTTTGTTTGTAGAGATGCGACTCAGCAGAATGCGTGCGCCCAACGTTAAGCGCGAACTAAGCCAATCTACCAGCACAGGAGAACAGTGGGGAAAAAATGATAAAGAACCCAAGAATACAGTGCAGGAAGGGCAGGGCAAGGCGTTTCAAATGTCTGCGGCGCTCGCGTTCGGGCGTATGCGTCGGCACGTTTCCGACCGTCCAGCAGGCTGCGGCCTCAGGTCTCCCAGATGCATGCGATACGCCTATAAAGCGGGCGATGCGCTTGTTCGCATAGGGCTTCAGTCCCACGCGCTACAGAACACACATATTGGCGCCTCTACCCAGGACCGCCTTGTGGATAAGACGACACAATACAGCCTGGTCTGCGTGCAGTTCCACACGGCTGCGAAAGCTTCTTTGCTATTGTACAAGAGACCAGAAGACTCGGACCCTCCGTGGTCCTTTGCGTCCACCGCCTGGTCTCAGAGTCCAAAGGCTTTTCTCTCCCTACCTTAAGACCTAGGGGCCAATGGCGCAGTGCGGAGGCGGCGGCACACGCTATTTTGTTCCCCGCAAAAATAAAAAAAGAGGGCAAGCTCTCCTTCTTAGAGCGGTCCCTGAGTGATCTTGTTTGTTGATATGGCCTGTATGGGGATTAACCCCGCAGCAAACGAAACCCGCTCCTGAAATGCTACGGTTGGCTTTTGGAAGTTCTCGCCGCCTTGCTTTGTGCACAGCGGCTCCCCCTCAAGGAATTCTGGACAAAGCAAATTACAGCTGGTTCCCTCCTCTTGGTCGGAGAGTGGGGGGCCTGTAAACCTTAGAGAAAAGGCAAAGAGAGGAGACGCAGAGTTGGGGAGAGGGATGGCGGGAAGGGGCCAGTGGTCGAACTGAAGCTGTGGAGCGATGATCTGTCCTTCTCAAAGCGGCGACGTCTTAACGGGTGTCCCTTTTGCAAAGAGCGAGGGATTTCAAAGGGAACCGCCGTCGGAACTGAGCTGAGCCGATACTCCTTTTGCGTGCGCGGTGCGCGTGGGAGATATCTGCGCACTGCTCGATGAATGCGCTGGAGTCGTTGGCCGTAAAACCGTGTCAAAAGCGACGAGTTAACGAAGCAGCGTCGTTCGGCCAGTACCTCCAGCATTGTGAATGTGTGCGGCCTCTAGTTGCAAAAGGTTTATGGCGACATTTACGGTGCTACGGCTGCTATCAGAAGAGAGCGAAGGATGGGCCTGCGGTCTTCCTTATGACCGCATCTGTGGACAGTGCTAATAGGGGTCTGCATCGTTTCGCTGTGTCGCGGTGTGGGTCACCGTGTGTGCAAGAATCTGACGCTCTTAATGTAGCGCTTATTGCAACCCACATGTGGAGGGGGTGCACCTCTTGATTTGCTCTTGCAGCATATGTGCACAGGAGAGAAGGTGCCCCTGTTTACGGTGTAAGCACTGGTGCGGGCAAAGGGTGCATTGATTTTTTAGCCTCTCCACCCAAACGTCCGCAACGCCGACTCGCGCAAGACGCAACATAACACAAGTGACTCACTCGCACGTATGCGTGGTTGTGCGCAAATCACGGGTCATGCGTGGCAATTTCGCCGCACAAGGAAACGACGCACTGCCTGTGCTCGCTGCGTGGGCCAAAGCTGATCCTGATCAATTGTCAAAACAGTGAAACCAGCTTCAGTGTTAATTGTGTGCGTAAGTAAATATTTTTTGCCATAGAAGACCATTTTCCTCAGGTTGATGGCAAGGTTTTCGGCGTAAGCCTCAAGCGTGGGCAGTATATTCCGGGGTCGTCGCAAGATGCTGCCACGTCGTTTTTGAAAGTGCTCCGCAGCCACAGGTTACAAACTCCGAAAAATATCGAGTGACCTTTCCTAAATGTCGGGAAGACAGTACCGCCGTTTACGTGTAGAAGTTGGGATACATGTTGCAGTGATTAACTTTTTTTGGCAGTTGCTCATGCTGAAGGGCAGTGCTCCAGCTTGCTCACATTTATATTTCTGTAGGGAGCACTGAAGTTCAGAAGAGACGTAAACAGCCCGGCATAGCGCTGGCGGCAAATAGCAGTGAAGAAAGTGAAGGGTTTCAATACATTTTCAGGATCATTTGAGGGCATCCTGAGGATAAAGAATGTCCTCAGAAAAATATCCTCATTATGTCCTCAGGATATTTCAGTGTTGTCCAGGAGGCTTGGTTCCCTCGTCCGATTCCCAATGTTGTGGCCTCGGAGCACGCCACAATGGTTGATCATGTAGTGTGCGACCAGTGGAATCGCCACGGGCGCATCTGAAGATCCGGGCAGAAAGCAAGGACCCGTGCTCCGAGAATGGCCTGGGGAGCGTGAGTACCAACCACCTCTTCGGCCAAGCAAAGGTTATAAACCGCTGTGGCAGAAATACACCTGCCTCATTTAGACACTTGCTACTTGACCTTCACAGCGATCGCTACTGCCCCGCGGGCGAGCTCAAAGAATGCTGGCTGATTAAAAAATACAGCCGCGTGGAACAATGCTTTGCGGGGGACGAGGATTACGCTGACAGAGTTCGAACCGGGCAAGGTCTGTCTATGCTCTTACGCCGACCAAGATGTCGAGCTGGTGACGTACCGGGATTCTGGCAATGAAAACGATGGCGCCTTCCTTCCTCATTGGCTGGCCAACCCAGCACCTCCACCAAATGTCACGGCTTGACGTACAGGCCGGCGGCGAGAACAGATGAGGACAAGGGGCCCAGAAAAACAGGCAGGTCCGCCAGCAGCAAAGTCGTAGTCGGCGCGCGGCGATTGCTGTGTGTGTTACAACGTGTGAGTGCTGTGTCAAGTTGTGTGTAAAGAAGATTGTGATGGTGGGAAATAGAGTTGTTGGAGGTTAGTGAAAGAGGCCTAGTAGTGGAGTGCACTGAACAAGATGAAAAAGCTCAGCATAGTTGACAGCGGAAATTTGCCTTTCGGCGTTACGCTCTGCCTCGACAAGCCGTACATGCTACTGAAGGACGTGGAGGCGACTGACGGCTTTGTTAACGGTGTGGTAGGCACTCTACAAGAAATTGGATATGACCCGGATGCAAATGTGAAGAGGATATGGTTAATGTACCCGCCTAACGTCGAAATGGTGGGTCGCAAGGTGGAACGTACCGCATGGTTTATACGTATACGTTAGAGCCACCCGCAGAAGTTGGTTTGGTTTGGTTTATGGGGTTTAAGGTCCCAAAGCGACTAAGGCTATCAGAGACGCCGTAGTGGAGGGCTCCGGAAATTTCGACCACCTGGGGTTCTTTAACGTGCACTGACATCGCACAGTACACGGGCCTCTAGAATTTCTCCTCCAAAGAAATTCAACCGCCACGGTCGGGTTCGAACCCGCGTCTTTCGGGTCAGCAGCCGAGCACCATACCACTGAGCCACCGCGGCGGCCCGCAGAAGTTGGTTTACGTGGCTTTCAGCGCGGCGCCACAAGCCTGTACATCCTCTTCATCACAAAAAAAGATGGCGACAATCGGTTACACTGCGCACGGCAGGTGCGTCGGTATGCTCCGAGAATCTGCAAACGAGTGCCACTACAAACTGCGATTCCAATTCGCAGCTGCGACCAGACAACTTGGCCAGGAACGAAACGCCGGTGTGTGTGTGTGTGTGTGTGTGTGCGCGTGTATATTGTGTGTGTGCGTGTGTGTGTGCCTAGGCGTGGGTGACTTTAACAAGGAGCCTACAAGTGACGCAAAGTTTGTGGAAGACGCGAGCCAAGATTTCGCATAGTATTATGCGATAAGCAACCTAGTCAGACAACCAAGTGGGTGTGGTGTATAGATGTTTAAACCACGTCATGCTACTTCACGGACCATCGACAGAAACAAATGCTTGTGTAGCAGTGGAAGTACGACAACAAGTGAACATTCATCTTTTGTACACATAGGCGTCAAGCCCGCTGCCAAAAA
Organism: Amblyomma mixtum; assembly: GCF_055824585.1. Classification (NCBI taxonomy): domain Eukaryota; kingdom Metazoa; phylum Arthropoda; class Arachnida; order Ixodida; family Ixodidae; genus Amblyomma; species Amblyomma mixtum. The sequence goes on along the minus strand of NC_143016.1, from coordinate 145,221,403 downwards.
CAATTTGACCCATGGCTGGGCAAGGCTATTTATTTGCCCGGAAGCAGGCTTGTGATATGTACATTAGCTGTATAGCACAGCTTCCCAAGCCTGATAGAGACGACATGTATATGACCCTGGCTGCGGCGGTCGCATTCCGATGAAAGCCAAATATGCTAGAAGGCTCGTGTACTGTGCGTTGTGAGAGCACGTCAAAGAACCCCAAGGTTATCGAAATTTCGCAAGCCCTCCACAACGGCGCTTTAGGGCGTTAAAGCCCGATATAATATTGTTGGCTAAAAAAACGGAGTGCCTGCAACCTGCAATGTGACTGAAGTGCTGTCTTTATTTATATGGCAATGACAAGAGGAAATTAACGAGGTGATAGGCGAGTACAACAAATAGTGCAAACAGGATACGTGCGGAATATGCTCTTGGAATGGTAACGCTGAATTCCCGTTATATTCCAGGCACACATCTTGTTACATGCAATTTAGCTGCTTAAATGAAACACAGAAATTTTTTTTTTATTCCCCGTTTCTTATGGCGTACGCTAGATGCAGTTCGGCGGCAGTGCTCCGGAAGCACGCATCTCAAGCTTATTTTTGCACATCTGTAGCCTTCTTCCAGAACGGACGTGAGGAACGTGGGTGGATGTCAGCATCGCGCCGTCAACACCTGCACACACTTGCCCTGCCCTGCCTTCTGCCGCACGCTGACAGTGAGACAGGCGCACGGCGACTGTGCATCACCTGACCATTTGACCCCTACCTGCTTTGGTTATAAGAATACCGCGCGACTACGTCCGACCAGTTCGGCGGCGGTGCTCCGGAAGCACGCAACCCAAGCTTATTTTTGTACATCTGCAGCCTTCTTTCGCAACGGACGTGAGGAGCGTCGGTGGAAGACAGCATCCATACTGAACTGCCATACTGAAGTGGCACTCGTACTCGGAGTCAGACATTCTCAACTTCAAGCGCTCTGTGTTGCGGTCGACCGGCCTCCTAGTCACCAGCTTCATCATGCAGCCGTACGCATCCAGTAATCGATCAATGCTTCGAATTTCTTCGAAGTTAAGCATTTCTTCAACGCCTCTCTGTCGGTCACTCGAATGGATCTTGCTGTGCTTATACTGATGCCCAACGTATCTGTCGCATGCATCTCCTGCACGCCTCGACACATCGAGAATTCTGGCCCTGTCATGTTCAAAGAATTTGCTGTTATTTCTTCTTCGTAAGAGCGTGGCTCATCGGCTGCTGTGGAAGAAAATACTGGACACGCGTAGACTACCACTTGCTCATAGTATTCGAGTACGTACCACCACTGTCCGGCTCTACTGCAGTGTGCCAATGCAGCCGACAATGCGGCACACCCAGCGGAGGCGCAAAACTTTACATCTCCTTTCAAACTTGCTTGTATTCTGTGTTTTTAGCAATGTTTTCTTTTTTACGTGCCAGAGAAATCAGTTCTAATCTAGCAGTTCTAATAATAAGTGCACGTCTGTGCCTTTCTCTGTTGTCCTAGCATATTATGCAAAAACGCACGACAATCCGGCAGCAAGGAAGCGGAGGCGCAAAACTTGCCGTCTGCTTTGTAACTTTCCATCTTTGGCTGTGTACTTTTTTTTCTGACGAAACTACGTAGGACTAAACTATGTACGGACTAATAACAACTTCCTTAATTGTCTAACACAATATTCTATCCTTTATCGAATGCAGTTTAATTTCGTCCTCCATCTGTGTACTGTATGTACATGGTGGAAATAAATCTTCTTCTTCTACTTCTTCACTGTTCTGTAATAAAGAGTGTCCACATTTGTGCCCTCTTCGTTATTTTCGCATAATAAAGAGCCACTAAGCCTTAGTGAGCCCCCATGCAGTTTTTTAATGCAGAGATTCTGCGCTTTAAATGGAGTTTTAGAAGTCTTTCAACAAGGCAATGTTGGTTATAATATTGATGAAAGGTGTGCAATATGTGGACGATTCTTTTAGGCGTCGCATGGTCTGTACAATTATTACAGCTTTATTATTATTTATTATTATTATTTATTATTTCAGCTTTACTGTGTGCTTTGGCGTCCTCTGCCGCATTCGTTTTCCGCATATTGGAGAAAACCTGTAGGCAGGCCTTGCTTGATGAGCATCGTCACGTGAGTGCCAAGCGCGTCTCTGAGCTCTACTGTGGTTACACCCTGGTCACAAGTACAGATGATATAGCAACGGAGTTTTTAACTCGACTTTTGCTGACACTTCAAGAATTGCTGACGATGTTGATGTAGCGCGCTGTGTTTCAATGGTGTCCCCGCTCTCTGAGGATCCCGCGCAGAGGCATCTGCAGCGTGCAGCAGATGGTGAGTTGCGAAACCACGGGTTCCTGAGCATCCGCAGGGACATCCCCGCAGGGGGATGATGGTGAGCAGTGCGTCACCACGAACCGAGATCATCCGCGCTTAGCCGTGCGTGGTATCGCCGTGTTCGGGGAAAAGGGGATTCTGGTGGTTGAGCCGATGCCGAGCGTTTGGACCTCCAAGGCCCCTCGGCGGAGGCAACAAACCACTTTGGCCCCAGGTTCCTGTAGATGGCACGTCCGGCCTCACTAGACCGGGGAAAATCGGCAGTCACCTTTTCCTATCCTCCCCTCTTTCTTTCTCTTTCCTATCTCTTTCTCGCAGCTCTCCTGTCTCCTCTTTTCTTGGATTTTTCCTCCTTTCAGGCGGCAAGGGTTAACCTCATGTGTCCCAGCCACCTGCGCTACGCCATATTTGGTTAGAGTTGCTGTGTACAACTGGCGTGGGTGGGGATTTTTTAAAAGTACCTGACCTGTCCCCCCTTGTTGGCCTCCACGGAGGATGGTTTAGCACGGTGGCTGAAACACTTACTAAACATGATTGCTCTTTGAAAACAGGGCGGAACGAAGCAGGGGTCTTTTTTCAAAAAAGAAAGATAACATTTCGGAAATTATGGATGTACTACATAGCGAAGGAGAAGACACACTAATATGCAGGTTTTACGTCGATGAGATGGTGTTCGAGGAGCTTCGGCCGTAGGTTAAGGGACAGCCAGCAGCAGTGCAGACGACGACTGCACCAAAGGAGCAAACCTTAATATGTTCAGTGAATTTTTGAGCGCCTTATCAGCGCCTCTGTCAAAAGAGAAGAACCTGGTGCAGAAGCGGTATGCTCCCTCTCACAGCCATGTGGAACAGGCAAGCCTATAGCCAGTCAGATGGACTCGCGATCAAGCGACTGCTTCCTTACAGCCCGTTTTTTAACCCTAGAGAGGAAGTGTTTTCGAAGTTCAGGTCGGACGTCAAAGCTTTCCTCAGCGAGCGGAGCGGCATGGCGCTCATCACTCTGCCCCGAATGACTAAAAGGGGGGGCATCGGCGCAGTTTTTTACTCGACGCTGCTCAACACTGCACGCAGCAAATACAGCGGGTAGGGTTGAGGAGGTATAAAAAGTGCAACATCACACTTTCAGCCACGCACGGCCTCTTCTGTGCTTGTTAGTAACGTGCACAGCTGCAAAATAGCCGTCAGTAGCCATTCTTGACTTAGGCTTTAAGTTCCGGTGTAGCTTTGCTCAATTTGTTACTCCGATTCTATGACTCGTCCCGCCTGAAAGAACTCTACTTTACACTACTCCCTCTTGTTTCTACTAGTAGTGCTCAATCGTTATCAGAACCTCCCGAAAACATTTATCATCGGTCGCAATAACATGAAAACAGCCCACAGTATGAAAACAGTATAAGGGCCGCAACTGGCATCAGCCTGCAGATGCAGCGCATATGAGAACCGGAAATCAGCAGCCCTGACAACACCAAACATCCTGAAAACGTCCCCTCAAGGCTTGTAACACATCCTCAATAAGTCCTGATAACGTCCTAGGTTGGATTGTCCTGGAAACGTCCTCAGAACTATGTCTTCAAGTCATATGAGTGGGTTTCGTGGTCCTCAAGAGACGCCGTAGTGAAGGGCTCCGGAAATTTCGACCACCTGGGGTTCTTTAACGTGCACTGACATCGCACAGTACACGGGCTTCTAGAATTTCTCCTCCAAAGAAATTCCAGCCGCCGCAAAAATTGCCGGAAAATAATACATGTAATTTGCATTCTCTCCACCTGACAACCTCTTGTAGAAAATTAATCCGTAAATTGCTGCACGCGCAAACCGCATTCACGCAGAAAAGTGAGGGGCCAGTCCGGCTCGGGCACGGGTTATGCAATGTCGTACTGAACCTTATGCCACACAGCCCGCATCGCTGCGGGTTCATTCTGAGTGAAAATCGATTCTAGGGGGCCTGGGGCCCGTCTGCGTGTTGCTGGGCAGAGAAATTTCGATAAATAGTTTGCATTTCGACATTAAAAAAGTTGTTCTTATAAAGTCAATCATTCCGTAATATTTATGGCCTCATAAAAATCGCATACTGACCGCAACATCCTCATCGTCATTATTGTGTGCGGCCAGTTTGCATTCAAGCCAAGCCAAAGTCAGCGAGAAGTTCACCCTTCTAATCGAGAGCGAGTAGTGTAGGAGTTGGCCGGGGCCACCTTCTCGCGGAAGAAGATGCAAACCAAAGAAAAAAATAAAAGCGTTGGAAGACCTCGGTCAGGCTGCAAACGTGCCGAATAACGTGTTCGTTTCAATCGACGCAGCGAATCTAGACACAGCCCAAAAAACCAGCTGTTCAGCGAAGAAACAGACGACACGTCGTATCTTTCGTTTCCAGACGCCGCCGGCAAAGATCCGTAGGCGCCCTGTTCATTTTGTTTGTAGAGATGCGACTCAGCAGAATGCGTGCGCCCAACGTTAAGCGCGAACTAAGCCAATCTACCAGCACATGAGAACAGTGGGGAAAAAATGATAAAGAACCCAAGAATACAGTGCAGGAAGGGCAGGACAAGGCGTTTCAAATGTCTGCGGCGCTCGCGTTCGGGCGTATGCGTCGGCACGTTTCCGACCGCCCAGCAGGCTGCGGCCTCAGGTCTCCCAGATGCATGCGATACGCCTATAAAGCGGGCGATGCGCTTGTTCGCATAGGGCTTCAGTCCCACGCGCTACAGAACACACATATTGGCGCCTCTACCCAGGACCGCCTTGTGGATAAGACGACACAATACAGCCTGGTCTGCGTGCAGTTCCACACGGCTGCGAAAGCTTCTTTGCTATTGTACAAGAGACCAGAAGACTCGGACCCTCCGTGGTCCTTTGCGTCCACCGCCTGGTCTCAGAGTCCAAAGGCTTTTCTCTCGCTACCTTAAGACCTAGGGGCCAATGGCGCAGTGCGGAGGCGGCGGCACACGCTATTTTGTTCCCCGCAAAAATAAAAAAAGAGGGCAAGCTCTCCTTCTTAGAGCGGTCCCTGAGTGATCTTGTTTGTTGATATGGCCTGTATGGGGATTAACCCCGCAGCAAACGAAACCCGCTCCTGAAATGCTACGGTTGGCTTTTGGAAGTTCTCGCCGCCTTGCTTTGTGCACAGCGGCTCCCCCTCAAGGAATTCTGGACAAAGCAAATTACAGCTGGTTCCCTCCTCTTGGTCGGAGAGTGGGGGGCCTGTAAACCTTAGAGAAAAGGCAAAGAGAGGAGACGCAGAGTTGGGGAGAGGGATGGCGGGAAGGGGCCAGTGGTCGAACTGAAGCTGTGGAGCGATGATCTGTCCTTCTCAAAGCGGCGACGTCTTAACGGGTGTCCCTTTTGCAAAGAGCGAGGGATTTCAAAGGGAACCGCCGTCGGAACTGAGCTGAGCCGATACTCCTTTTGCGTGCGCGGTGCGCGTGGGAGATATCTGCGCACTGCTCGATGAATGCGCTGGAGTCGTTGGCCGTAAAACCGTGTCAAAAGCGACGAGTTAACGAAGCAGCGTCGTTCGGCCAGTACCTCCAGCATTGTGAATGTGTGCGGCCTCTAGTTGCAAAAGGTTTATGGCGACATTTACGGTGCTACGGCTGCTATCAGAAGAGAGCGAAGGATGGGCCTGCGGTCTTCCTTATGACCGCATCTGTGGACAGTGCTAATAGGGGTCTGCATCGTTTCGCTGTGTCGCGGTGTGGGTCACCGTGTGTGCAAGAATCTGACGCTCTTAATGTAGCGCTTATTGCAACCCACATGTGGAGGGGGTGCACCTCTTGATTTGCTCTTGCAGCATATGTGCACAGGAGAGAAGGTGCCCCTGTTTACGGTGTAAGCACTGGTGCGGGCAAAGGGTGCATTGATTTTTTAGCCTCTCCACCCAAAAGTCCGCAACGCCGACTCGCGCAAGACGCAACATAACACAAGTGACTCACTCGCACGTATGCGTGGTTGTGCGCAAATCACGGGTCATGCGTGGCAATTTCGCCGCACAAGGAAACGACGCACTGCCTGTGCTCGCTGCGTGGGCCAAAGCTGATCCTGATCAATTGTCAAAACAGTGAAACCAGCTTCAGTGTTAATTGTGTGCGTAAGTAAATATTTTTTGCCATAGAAGACCATTTTCCTCAGGTTGATGGCAAGGTTTTCGGCGTAAGCCTCAAGCGTGGGCAGTATATTCCGGGGTCGTCGCAAGATGCTGCCACGTCGTTTTTGAAAGTGCTCCGCAGCCACAGGTTACAAACTCCGAAAAATATCGAGTGACCTTTCCGAAATGTCGGGAAGACAGTACCGCCGTTTACGTGTAGAAGTTGGGATACATGTTGCAGTGATTAACTTTTTTTGGCAGTTGCTCATGCTGAAGGGCAGTGCTCCAGCTTGCTCACATTTATATTTCTGTAGGGAGCACTGAAGCTCAGTAGAGACGTAAACAGCCCGGCATAGCGCTGGCGGCAAATAGCAGTGAAGAAAGTGAAGGGTTTCAATACATTTTCAGGATCATTTGAGGGCATCCTGAGGATAAAGAATGTCCTCAGAAAAATATCCTCATTATGTCCTCAGGATATTTCAGTGTTGTCCAGGAGGCTTGGTTCCCTCGTCCGATTCCCAATGTTGTGGCCTCGGAGCACGCCACAATGGTTGATCATGTAGTGTGCGACCAGTGGAATCGCCACGGGCGCATCTGAAGATCCGGGCAGAAAGCAAGGAGGACCCGTGCTCCGAGAATGGCCTGGGGAGCGTGAGTACCAACCACCTCTTCGGCCAAGCAAAGGTTATAAACCGCTGTGGCAGAAATACACCTGCCTCATTTAGACACTTGCTACTTGACCTTCACAGCGATCGCTACTGCCCCGCGGGCGAGCTCAAAGAATGCTGGCTGATTAAAAAATACAGCCGCGTGGAACAATGCTTTGCGGGGGACGAGGATTACGCTGACAGAGTTCGAACCGGGCAAGGTCTGTCTATGCTCTTACGCCGACCAAGATGTCGAGCTGGTGACGTACCGGGATTCTGGCAATGAAAACGATGGCGCCTTCCTTCCTCATTGGCTGGCCAACCCAGCACCTCCACCAAATGTCACGGCTTGACGTACAGGCCGGCGGCGAGAACAGATGAGGACAAGGGGCCCAGAAAAACAGGCAGGTCCGCCAGCAGCAAAGTCGTAGTCGGCGCGCGGCGATTGCTGTGTGTGTTACAACGTGTGAGTGCTGTGTCAAGTTGTGTGTAAAGAAGATTGTGATGGTGGGAAATAGAGTTGTTGGAGGTTAGTGAAAGAGGCCTAGTAGTGGAGTGCACTGAACAAGATGAAAAAGCTCAGCATAGTTGACAGCGGAAATTTGCCTTTCGGCGTTACGCTCTGCCTCGACAAGCCGTACATGCTACTGAAGGACGTGGAGGCGACTGACGGCTTTGTTAACGGTGTGGTAGGCACTCTACAAGAAATTGGATATGACCCGGATGCAAATGTGAAGAGGATATGGTTAATGTACCCGCCTAACGTCGAAATGGTGGGTCGCAAGGTGGAACGTACCGCATGGTTTATACGTATACGTTAGAGCCACCCGCAGAAGTTGGTTTGGTTTGGTTTATGGGGTTTAAGGTCCCAAAGCGACTAAGGCTATCAGAGACGCCGTAGTGGAGGGCTCCGGAAATTTCGACCACCTGGGGTTCTTTAACGTGCACTGACATCGCACAGTACACGGGCCTCTAGAATTTCTCCTCCAAAGAAATTCAACCGCCACGGTCGGGTTCGAACCCGCGTCTTTCGGGTCAGCAGCCGAGCACCATACCACTGAGCCACCGCGGCGGCCCGCAGAAGTTGGTTTACGTGGCTTTCAGCGCGGCGCCACAAGCCTGTACATCCTCTTCATCACAAAAAAAGATGGCGACAATCGGTTACACTGCGCACGGCAGGTGCGTCGGTATGCTCCGAGAATCTGCAAACGAGTGCCACTACAAACTGCGATTCCAATTCGCAGCTGCGACCAGACAACTTGGCCAGGAACGAAACGCCGGTGTGTGTGTGTGTGTGTGTGTGTGCGCGTGTATATTGTGTGTGTGCGTGTGTGTGTGCCTAGGCGTGGGTGACTTTAACAAGGAGCCTACAAGTGACGCAAAGTTTGTGGAAGACGCGAGCCAAGATTTCGCATAGTATTATGCGATAAGCAACCTAGTCAGACAACCAAGTGGGCGTGGTGTATAGATGTTTAAACCACGTCATGCTACTTCACGGACCATCGACAGAAACAAATGCTTGTGTTGCAGTGGAAGTACGACAACAAGTGAACATTCATCTTTTGTACACATAGGCGTCAAGCCCGCTGCCAAAAACAATTTGACCCATGGCTGGGCAAGGCTATTTATTTGCCCGGAAGCAGGCTTGTGATATGTACATTAGCTGTATAGCACAGCTTCCCAAGCCTGATAGAGACGACATGTATATGACCCTGGCTGCGGCGGTCGCATTCCGATGAAAGCCAAATATGCTAGAAGGCTCGTGTACTGTGCGTTGTGAGAGCACGTCAAAGAACCCCAAGGTTATCGAAATTTCGCAAGCCCTCCACAACGGCGCTTTAGGGCGTTAAAGCCCGATATAATATTGTTGGCTAAAAAAACGGAGTGCCTGCAACCTGCAATGTGACTGAAGTGCTGTCTTTATTTATATGGCAATGACAAGAGGAAATTAACGAGGTGATAGGCGAGTAAAACAAATAGTGCAAACAGGATACGTGCGGAATATGCTCTTGGAATGGTAACGCTGAATTCCCGTTATATTCCAGGCACACATCTTGTTACATGCAATTTAGCTGCTTAAATGAAACACAGAAATTTTTTTTTTATTCCCCGTTTCTTATGGCGTACGCTAGATGCAGTTCGGCGGCAGTGCTCCGGAAGCACGCATCTCAAGCTTATTTTTGCACATCTGTAGCCTTCTTCCAGAACGGACGTGAGGAACGTGGGTGGATGTCAGCATCGCGCCGTCAACACCTGCACACACTTGCCCTGCCCTGCCTTCTGCCGCACGCTGACAGTGAGACAGGCGCACGGCGACTGTGCATCACCTGACCATTTGACCCCTACCTGCTTTCGTTATAAGAATACCGCGCGACTACGTCCGACCAGTTCGGCGGCGGTGCTCCGGAAGCACGCAACCCAAGCTTATTTTTGTACATCTGCAGCCTTCTTTCGCAACGGACGTGAGGAGCGTCGGTGGAAGACAGCATCCATACTGAACTGCCATACTGAAGTGGCACTCGTACTCGGAGTCAGACATTCTCAACTTCAAGCGCTCTGTGTTGCGGTCGACCGGCCTCCTAGTCACCAGCTTCATCATGCAGCCGTACGCATCCAGTAATCGATCAATGCTTCGAATTTCTTCGAAGTTAAGCATTTCTTCAACGCCTCTCTGTCGGTCACTCGAATGGATCTTGCTGTGCTTATACTGATGCCCAACGTATCTGTCGCATGCATCTCCTGCACGCCTCGACACATCGAGAATTCTGGCCCTGTCATGTTCAAAGAATTTGCTGTTATTTCTTCTTCGTAAGAGCGTGGCTCATCGGCTGCTGTGGAAGAAAATACTGGACACGCGTAGACTACCACTTGCTCATAGTATTCGAGTACGTACCACCACTGTCCGGCTCTACTGCAGTGTGCCAATGCAGCCGACAATGCGGCACACCCAGCGGAGGCGCAAAACTTTACATCTCCTTTCAAACTTGCTTGTATTCTGTGTTTTTAGCAATGTTTTCTTTTTTACGTGCCAGAGAAATCAGTTCTAATCTAGCAGTTCTAATAATAAGTGCACGTCTGTGCCTTTCTCTGTTGTCCTAGCATATTATGCAAAAACGCACGACAATCCGGCAGCAAGGAAGGGGAGGCGCAAAACTTGCCGTCTGCTTTGTAACTTTCCATCTTTGGCTGTGTACTTTTTTTTCTGACGAAACTACGTAGGACTAAACTAATGTACGGACTAATAACAACTTCCTTAATTGTCTACCACAATATTCTATCCTTTATCGAATGCAGTTTAATTTCGTCCTCCATCTGTGTACTGTATGTACATGGTGGAAATAAATCTTCTTCTTCTTCTTCTTCACTGTTCTGTAATAAAGAGTGTCCACATTTGTGCCCTCTTCGTTATTTTCGCATAATAAAGAGCCACTAAGCCTTAGTGAGCCCCCATGCAGTTTTTTAATGCAGAGATTCTGCGCTTTAAATGGAGTTTTAGAAGTCTTTCAACAAGGCAATGTTGGTTATAATATTGATGAAAGGTGTGCAATATGTCGACGATTCTTTTAGGCGTCGCATGGTCTGTACAATTATTACAGCTTTATTATTATTTATTATTATTATTTATTATTTCAGCTTTACTGTGTGCTTTGGCGTCCTCTGCCGCATTCGTTTTCCGCATATTGGAGAAAACCTGTAGGCAGGCCTTGCTTGATGAGCATCGTCACGTGAGTGCCAAGCGCGTCTCTGAGCTCTACTGTGGTTACACCCTGGTCACAAGTACAGATGATATAGCAACGGAGTTTTTAACTCGACTTTTGCTGACACTTCAAGAATTGCTGACGATGTTGATGTAGCGCGCTGTGTTTCAATGGTGTCCCCGCTCTCTGAGGATCCCGCGCAGAGGCATCTGCAGCGTGCAGCAGATGGTGAGTTGCGAAACCACGGGTTCCTGAGCATCCGCAGGGACATCCCCGCAGGGGGATGATGGTGAGCAGTGCGTCACCACGAACCGAGATCATCCGCGCTTAGCCGTGCGTGGTATCGCCGTGTTCGGGGAAAAGGGGATTCTGGTGGTTGAGCCGATGCCGAGCGTTTGGACCTCCAAGGCCCCTCGGCGGAGGCAACAAACCACTTTGGCCCCAGGTTCCTGTAGATGGCACGTCCGGCCTCACTAGACCGGGGAAAATCGGCAGTCACCTTTTCCTATCCTCCCCTCTTTCTTTCTCTTTCCTATCTCTTTCTCGCAGCTCTCCTGTCTCCTTCTCTTTTCTTGGATTTTTCCTCCTTTCAGGCGGCAAGGGTTAACCTCATGTGTCCCAGCCACCTGCGCTACGCCATATTTGGTTAGAGTTGCTGTGTACAACTGGCGTGGGTGGGGATTTTTTAAAAGTACCTGACCTGTCCCCCCTTGTTGGCCTCCACGGAGGATGGTTTAGCACGGTGGCTGAAACACTTACTAAACATGATTGCTCTTTGAAAACAGGGCGGAACGAAGCAGGGGTCTTTTTTCAAAAAAGAAAGATAACATTTCGGAAATTATGGATGTACTACATAGCGAAGGAGAAGACACACTAATATGCAGGTTTTACGTCGATGAGATGGTGTTCGAGGAGCTTCGGCCGTAGGTTAAGGGACAGCCAGCAGCAGTGCAGACGACGACTGCACCAAAGGAGCAAACCTTAATATGTTCAGTGAATTTTTGAGCGCCTTATCAGCGCCTCTGTCAAAAGAGAAGAACCTGGTGCAGAAGCGGTATGCTCCCTCTCACAGCCATGTGGAACAGGCAAGCCTATAGCCAGTCAGATGGACTCGCGATCAAGCGACTGCTTCCTTACAGCCCGTTTTTTAACCCTAGAGAGGAAGTGTTTTCGAAGTTCAGGTCGGACGTCAAAGCTTTCCTCAGCGAGCGGAGCGGCATGGCGCTCATCACTCTGCCCCGAATGACTAAAAGGGGGGGCATCGGCGCAGTTTTTTACTCGACGCTGCTCAACACTGCACGCAGCAAATACAGCGGGTAGGGTTGAGGAGGTATAAAAAGTGCAACATCACACTTTCAGCCACGCACGGCCTCTTCTGTGCTTGTTAGTAACGTGCACAGCTGCAAAATAGCCGTCAGTAGCCATTCTTGACTTAGGCTTTAAGTTCCGGTGTAGCTTTGCTCAATTTGTTACTCCGATTCTATGACTCGTCCCGCCTGAAAGAACTCTACTTTACACTACTCCCTCTTGTTTCTACTAGTAGTGCTCAATCGTTATCAGAACCTCCCGAAAACATTTATCATCGGTCGCAATAACATGAAAACAGCCCACAGTATGAAAACAGTATAAGGGCCGCAACTGGCATCAGCCTGCAGATGCAGCGCATATGAGAACCGGAAATCAGCAGCCCTGACAACACCAAACATCCTGAAAACGTCCCCTCAAGGCTTGTAACACATCCTCAATAAGTCCTGATAACGTCCTAGGTTGGATTGTCCTGGAAACGTCCTCAGAACTATGTCTTCAAGTCATATGAGTGGGTTTCGTGGTCCTCAAGAGACGCCGTAGTGAAGGGCTCCGGAAATTTCGACCACCTGGGGTTCTTTAACGTGCACTGACATCGCACAGTACACGGGCTTCTAGAATTTCTCCTCCAAAGAAATTCCAGCCGCCGCAAAAATTGCCGGAAAATAATACATGTAATTTGCATTCTCTCCACCTGACAACCTCTTGTAGAAAATTAATCCGTAAATTGCTGCACGCGCAAACCGCATTCACGCAGAAAAGTGAGGGGCCAGTCCGGCTCGGGCACGGGTTATGCAATGTCGTACTGAACCTTATGCCACACAGCCCGCATCGCTGCGGGTTCATTCTGAGTGAAAATCGATTCTAGGGGGCCTGGGGCCCGTCTGCGTGTTGCTGGGCAGAGAAATTTCGATAAATAGTTTGCATTTCGACATTAAAAAAGTTGTTCTTATAAAGTCAATCATTCCGTAATATTTATGGCCTCATAAAAATCGCATACTGACCGCAACATCCTCATCGTCATTATTGTGTGCGGCCAGTTTGCATTCAAGCCAAGCCAAAGTCAGCGAGAAGTTCACCCTTCTAATCGAGAGCGAGTAGTGTAGGAGTTGGCCGGGGCCACCTTCTCGCGGAAGAAGATGCAAACCAAAGAAAAAAATAAAAGCGTTGGAAGACCTCGGTCAGGCTGCAAACGTGCCGAATAACGTGTTCGTTTCAATCGACGCAGCGAATCTAGACACAGCCCAAAAAACCAGCTGTTCAGCGAAGAAACAGACGACACGTCGTATCTTTCGTTTCCAGACGCCGCCGGCAAAGATCCGTAGGCGCCCTGTTCATTTTGTTTGTAGAGATGCGACTCAGCAGAATGCGTGCGCCCAACGTTAAGCGCGAACTAAGCCAATCTACCAGCACATGAGAACAGTGGGGAAAAAATGATAAAGAACCCAAGAATACAGTGCAGGAAGGGCAGGACAAGGCGTTTCAAATGTCTGCGGCGCTCGCGTTCGGGCGTATGCGTCGGCACGTTTCCGACCGCCCAGCAGGCTGCGGCCTCAGGTCTCCCAGATGCATGCGATACGCCTATAAAGCGGGCGATGCGCTTGTTCGCATAGGGCTTCAGTCCCACGCGCTACAGAACACACATATTGGCGCCTCTACCCAGGACCGCCTTGTGGATAAGACGACACAATACAGCCTGGTCTGCGTGCAGTTCCACACGGCTGCGAAAGCTTCTTTGCTATTGTACAAGAGACCAGAAGACTCGGACCCTCCGTGGTCCTTTGCGTCCACCGCCTGGTCTCAGAGTCCAAAGGCTTTTCTCTCGCTACCTTAAGACCTAGGGGCCAATGGCGCAGTGCGGAGGCGGCGGCACACGCTATTTTGTTCCCCGCAAAAATAAAAAAAGAGGGCAAGCTCTCCTTCTTAGAGCGGTCCCTGAGTGATCTTGTTTGTTGATATGGCCTGTATGGGGATTAACCCCGCAGCAAACGAAACCCGCTCCTGAAATGCTACGGTTGGCTTTTGGAAGTTCTCGCCGCCTTGCTTTGTGCACAGCGGCTCCCCCTCAAGGAATTCTGGACAAAGCAAATTACAGCTGGTTCCCTCCTCTTGGTCGGAGAGTGGGGGGCCTGTAAACCTTAGAGAAAAGGCAAAGAGAGGAGACGCAGAGTTGGGGAGAGGGATGGCGGGAAGGGGCCAGTGGTCGAACTGAAGCTGTGGAGCGATGATCTGTCCTTCTCAAAGCGGCGACGTCTTAACGGGTGTCCCTTTTGCAAAGAGCGAGGGATTTCAAAGGGAACCGCCGTCGGAACTGAGCTGAGCCGATACTCCTTTTGCGTGCGCGGTGCGCGTGGGAGATATCTGCGCACTGCTCGATGAATGCGCTGGAGTCGTTGGCCGTAAAACCGTGTCAAAAGCGACGAGTTAACGAAGCAGCGTCGTTCGGCCAGTACCTCCAGCATTGTGAATGTGTGCGGCCTCTAGTTGCAAAAGGTTTATGGCGACATTTACGGTGCTACGGCTGCTATCAGAAGAGAGCGAAGGATGGGCCTGCGGTCTTCCTTATGACCGCATCTGTGGACAGTGCTAATAGGGGTCTGCATCGTTTCGCTGTGTCGCGGTGTGGGTCACCGTGTGTGCAAGAATCTGACGCTCTTAATGTAGCGCTTATTGCAACCCACATGTGGAGGGGGTGCACCTCTTGATTTGCTCTTGCAGCATATGTGCACAGGAGAGAAGGTGCCCCTGTTTACGGTGTAAGCACTGGTGCGGGCAAAGGGTGCATTGATTTTTTAGCCTCTCCACCCAAAAGTCCGCAACGCCGACTCGCGCAAGACGCAACATAACACAAGTGACTCACTCGCACGTATGCGTGGTTGTGCGCAAATCACGGGTCATGCGTGGCAATTTCGCCGCACAAGGAAACGACGCACTGCCTGTGCTCGCTGCGTGGGCCAAAGCTGATCCTGATCAATTGTCAAAACAGTGAAACCAGCTTCAGTGTTAATTGTGTGCGTAAGTAAATATTTTTTGCCATAGAAGACCATTTTCCTCAGGTTGATGGCAAGGTTTTCGGCGTAAGCCTCAAGCGTGGGCAGTATATTCCGGGGTCGTCGCAAGATGCTGCCACGTCGTTTTTGAAAGTGCTCCGCAGCCACAGGTTACAAACTCCGAAAAATATCGAGTGACCTTTCCGAAATGTCGGGAAGACAGTACCGCCGTTTACGTGTAGAAGTTGGGATACATGTTGCAGTGATTAACTTTTTTTGGCAGTTGCTCATGCTGAAGGGCAGTGCTCCAGCTTGCTCACATTTATATTTCTGTAGGGAGCACTGAAGCTCAGTAGAGACGTAAACAGCCCGGCATAGCGCTGGCGGCAAATAGCAGTGAAGAAAGTGAAGGGTTTCAATACATTTTCAGGATCATTTGAGGGCATCCTGAGGATAAAGAATGTCCTCAGAAAAATATCCTCATTATGTCCTCAGGATATTTCAGTGTTGTCCAGGAGGCTTGGTTCCCTCGTCCGATTCCCAATGTTGTGGCCTCGGAGCACGCCACAATGGTTGATCATGTAGTGTGCGACCAGTGGAATCGCCACGGGCGCATCTGAAGATCCGGGCAGAAAGCAAGGAGGACCCGTGCTCCGAGAATGGCCTGGGGAGCGTGAGTACCAACCACCTCTTCGGCCAAGCAAAGGTTATAAACCGCTGTGGCAGAAATACACCTGCCTCATTTAGACACTTGCTACTTGACCTTCACAGCGATCGCTACTGCCCCGCGGGCGAGCTCAAAGAATGCTGGCTGATTAAAAAATACAGCCGCGTGGAACAATGCTTTGCGGGGGACGAGGATTACGCTGACAGAGTTCGAACCGGGCAAGGTCTGTCTATGCTCTTACGCCGACCAAGATGTCGAGCTGGTGACGTACCGGGATTCTGGCAATGAAAACGATGGCGCCTTCCTTCCTCATTGGCTGGCCAACCCAGCACCTCCACCAAATGTCACGGCTTGACGTACAGGCCGGCGGCGAGAACAGATGAGGACAAGGGGCCCAGAAAAACAGGCAGGTCCGCCAGCAGCAAAGTCGTAGTCGGCGCGCGGCGATTGCTGTGTGTGTTACAACGTGTGAGTGCTGTGTCAAGTTGTGTGTAAAGAAGATTGTGATGGTGGGAAATAGAGTTGTTGGAGGTTAGTGAAAGAGGCCTAGTAGTGGAGTGCACTGAACAAGATGAAAAAGCTCAGCATAGTTGACAGCGGAAATTTGCCTTTCGGCGTTACGCTCTGCCTCGACAAGCCGTACATGCTACTGAAGGACGTGGAGGCGACTGACGGCTTTGTTAACGGTGTGGTAGGCACTCTACAAGAAATTGGATATGACCCGGATGCAAATGTGAAGAGGATATGGTTAATGTACCCGCCTAACGTCGAAATGGTGGGTCGCAAGGTGGAACGTACCGCATGGTTTATACGTATACGTTAGAGCCACCCGCAGAAGTTGGTTTGGTTTGGTTTATGGGGTTTAAGGTCCCAAAGCGACTAAGGCTATCAGAGACGCCGTAGTGGAGGGCTCCGGAAATTTCGACCACCTGGGGTTCTTTAACGTGCACTGACATCGCACAGTACACGGGCCTCTAGAATTTCTCCTCCAAAGAAATTCAACCGCCACGGTCGGGTTCGAACCCGCGTCTTTCGGGTCAGCAGCCGAGCACCATACCACTGAGCCACCGCGGCGGCCCGCAGAAGTTGGTTTACGTGGCTTTCAGCGCGGCGCCACAAGCCTGTACATCCTCTTCATCACAAAAAAAGATGGCGACAATCGGTTACACTGCGCACGGCAGGTGCGTCGGTATGCTCCGAGAATCTGCAAACGAGTGCCACTACAAACTGCGATTCCAATTCGCAGCTGCGACCAGACAACTTGGCCAGGAACGAAACGCCGGTGTGTGTGTGTGTGTGTGTGTGCGCGTGTATATTGTGTGTGTGCGTGTGTGTGTGCCTAGGCGTGGGTGACTTTAACAAGGAGCCTACAAGTGACGCAAAGTTTGTGGAAGACGCGAGCCAAGATTTCGCATAGTATTATGCGATAAGCAACCTAGTCAGACAACCAAGTGGGCGTGGTGTATAGATGTTTAAACCACGTCATGCTACTTCACGGACCATCGACAGAAACAAATGCTTGTGTTGCAGTGGAAGTACGACAACAAGTGAACATTCATCTTTTGTACACATAGGCGTCAAGCCCGCTGCCAAAAACAATTTGACCCATGGCTGGGCAAGGCTATTTATTTGCCCGGAAGCAGGCTTGTGATATGTACATTAGCTGTATAGCACAGCTTCCCAAGCCTGATAGAGACGACATGTATATGACCCTGGCTGCGGCGGTCGCATTCCGATGAAAGCCAAATATGCTAGAAGGCTCGTGTACTGTGCGTTGTGAGAGCACGTCAAAGAACCCCAAGGTTATCGAAATTTCGCAAGCCCTCCACAACGGCGCTTTAGGGCGTTAAAGCCCGATATAATATTGTTGGCTAAAAAAACGGAGTGCCTGCAACCTGCAATGTGACTGAAGTGCTGTCTTTATTTATATGGCAATGACAAGAGGAAATTAACGAGGTGATAGGCGAGTACAACAAATAGTGCAAACAGGATACGTGCGGAATATGCTCTTGGAATGGTAACGCTGAATTCCCGTTATATTCCAGGCACACATCTTGTTACATGCAATTTAGCTGCTTAAATGAAACACAGAAATTTTTTTTTTATTCCCCGTTTCTTATGGCGTACGCTAGATGCAGTTCGGCGGCAGTGCTCCGGAAGCACGCATCTCAAGCTTATTTTTGCACATCTGTAGCCTTCTTCCAGAACGGACGTGAGGAACGTGGGTGGATGTCAGCATCGCGCCGTCAACACCTGCACACACTTGCCCTGCCCTGCCTTCTGCCGCACGCTGACAGTGAGACAGGCGCACGGCGACTGTGCATCACCTGACCATTTGACCCCTACCTGCTTTCGTTATAAGAATACCGCGCGACTACGTCCGACCAGTTCGGCGGCGGTGCTCCGGAAGCACGCAACCCAAGCTTATTTTTGTACATCTGCAGCCTTCTTTCGCAACGGACGTGAGGAGCGTCGGTGGAAGACAGCATCCATACTGAACTGCCATACTGAAGTGGCACTCGTACTCGGAGTCAGACATTCTCAACTTCAAGCGCTCTGTGTTGCGGTCGACCGGCCTCCTAGTCACCAGCTTCATCATGCAGCCGTACGCATCCAGTAATCGATCAATGCTTCGAATTTCTTCGAAGTTAAGCATTTCTTCAACGCCTCTCTGTCGGTCACTCGAATGGATCTTGCTGTGCTTATACTGATGCCCAACGTATCTGTCGCATGCATCTCCTGCACGCCTCGACACATCGAGAATTCTGGCCCTGTCATGTTCAAAGAATTTGCTGTTATTTCTTCTTCGTAAGAGCGTGGCTCATCGGCTGCTGTGGAAGAAAATACTGGACACGCGTAGACTACCACTTGCTCATAGTATTCGAGTACGTACCACCACTGTCCGGCTCTACTGCAGTGTGCCAATGCAGCCGACAATGCGGCACACCCAGCGGAGGCGCAAAACTTTACATCTCCTTTCAAACTTGCTTGTATTCTGTGTTTTTAGCAATGTTTTCTTTTTTACGTGCCAGAGAAATCAGTTCTAATCTAGCAGTTCTAATAATAAGTGCACGTCTGTGCCTTTCTCTGTTGTCCTAGCATATTATGCAAAAACGCACGACAATCCGGCAGCAAGGAAGGGGAGGCGCAAAACTTGCCGTCTGCTTTGTAACTTTCCATCTTTGGCTGTGTACTTTTTTTTCTGACGAAACTACGTAGGACTAAACTAATGTACGGACTAATAACAACTTCCTTAATTGTCTACCACAATATTCTATCCTTTATCGAATGCAGTTTAATTTCGTCCTCCATCTGTGTACTGTATGTACATGGTGGAAATAAATCTTCTTCTTCTTCTTCTTCACTGTTCTGTAATAAAGAGTGTCCACATTTGTGCCCTCTTCGTTATTTTCGCATAATAAAGAGCCACTAAGCCTTAGTGAGCCCCCATGCAGTTTTTTAATGCAGAGATTCTGCGCTTTAAATGGAGTTTTAGAAGTCTTTCAACAAGGCAATGTTGGTTATAATATTGATGAAAGGTGTGCAATATGTGGACGATTCTTTTAGGCGTCCCATGGTCTGTACAATTATTACAGCTTTATTATTATTTATTATTATTATTTATTATTTCAGCTTTACTGTGTGCTTTGGCGTCCTCTGCCGCATTCGTTTTCCGCATATTGGAGAAAACCTGTAGGCAGGCCTTGCTTGATGAGCATCGTCACGTGAGTGCCAAGCGCGTCTCTGAGCTCTACTGTGGTTACACCCTGGTCACAAGTACAGATGATATAGCAACGGAGTTTTTAACTCGACTTTTGCTGACACTTCAAGAATTGCTGACGATGTTGATGTAGCGCGCTGTGTTTCAATGGTGTCCCCGCTCTCTGAGGATCCCGCGCAGAGGCATCTGCAGCGTGCAGCAGATGGTGAGTTGCGAAACCACGGGTTCCTGAGCATCCGCAGGGACATCCCCGCAGGGGGATGATGGTGAGCAGTGCGTCACCACGAACCGAGATCATCCGCGCTTAGCCGTGCGTGGTATCGCCGTGTTCGGGGAAAAGGGGATTCTGGTGGTTGAGCCGATGCCGAGCGTTTGGACCTCCAAGGCCCCTCGGCGGAGGCAACAAACCACTTTGGCCCCAGGTTCCTGTAGATGGCACGTCCGGCCTCACTAGACCGGGGAAAATCGGCAGTCACCTTTTCCTATCCTCCCCTCTTTCTTTCTCTTTCCTATCTCTTTCTCGCAGCTCTCCTGTCTCCTTCTCTTTTCTTGGATTTTTCCTCCTTTCAGGCGGCAAGGGTTAACCTCATGTGTCCCAGCCACCTGCGCTACGCCATATTTGGTTAGAGTTACTGTGTACAACTGGCGTGGGTGGGGATTTTTTAAAAGTACCTGACCTGTCCCCCCTTGTTGGCCTCCACGGAGGATGGTTTAGCACGGTGGCTGAAACCCTTACTAAACATGATTGCTCTTTGAAAACAGGGCGGAACGAAGCAGGGGTCTTTTTTCAAAAAAGAAAGATAACATTTCGGAAATTATGGATGTACTACATAGCGAAGGAGAAGACACACTAATATGCAGGTTTTACGTCGATGAGATGGTGTTCGAGGAGCTTCGGCCGTAGGTTAAGGGACAGCCAGCAGCAGTGCAGACGACGACTGCACCAAAGGAGCAAACCTTAATATGTTCAGTGAATTTTTGAGCGCCTTATCAGCGCCTCTGTCAAAAGAGAAGAACCTGGTGCAGAAGCGGTATGCTCCCTCTCACAGCCATGTGGAACAGGCAAGCCTATAGCCAGTCAGATGGACTCTCGATCAAGCGACTGCTTCCTTACAGCCCGTTTTTTAACCCTAGACAGGAAGTGTTTTCGAAGTTCAGGTCGGACGTCAAAGCTTTCCTCAGCGAGCGGAGCGGCATGGCGCTCATCACTCTGCCCCGAATGACTAAAAGGGGGGGCATCGGCGCAGTTTTTTACTCGACGCTGCTCAACACTGCACGCAGCAAATACAGCGGGTAGGGTTGAGGAGGTATAAAAAGTGCAACATCACACTTTCAGCCACGCACGTCCTCTTCTGTGCTTGTTAGTAACGTGCACAGCTGCAAAATAGCCGTCAGTAGCCATTCTTGACTTAGGCTTTAAGTTCCGGTGTAGCTTTGCTCAATTTGTTACTCCGATTCTATGACTCGTCCCGCCTGAAAGAACTCTACTTTACACTACTCCCTCTTGTTTCTACTAGTAGTGCTCAATCGTTATCAGAACCTCCCGAAAACATTTATCATCGGTCGCAATAACATGAAAACAGCCCACAGTATGAAAACAGTATAAGGGCCGCAACTGGCATCAGCCTGCAGATGCAGCGCATATGAGAACCGGAAATCAGCAGCCCTGACAACACCAAACATCCTGAAAACGTCCCCTCAAGGCTTGTAACACATCCTCAATAAGTCCTGATAACGTCCTAGGTTGGATTGTCCTGGAAACGTCCTCAGAACTATGTCTTCAAGTCATATGAGTGGGTTTCGTGGTCCTCAAGAGACGCCGTAGTGAAGGGCTCCGGAAATTTCGACCACCTGGGGTTCTTTAACGTGCACTGACATCGCACAGTACACGGGCTTCTAGAATTTCTCCTCCAAAGAAATTCCAGCCGCCGCAAAAATTGCCGGCAAAATAATACATGTAATTTGCATTCTCTCCACCTGACAACCTCTTGTAGAAAATTAATCCGTAAATTGCTGCACGCGCAAACCGCATTCACGCAGAAAAGTG
The DNA here is from genome assembly GCF_055824585.1 of Amblyomma mixtum. Classification (NCBI taxonomy): domain Eukaryota; kingdom Metazoa; phylum Arthropoda; class Arachnida; order Ixodida; family Ixodidae; genus Amblyomma; species Amblyomma mixtum. Next base: position 145,199,913 of record NC_143016.1, on the reverse strand, counting down.
AGGGGCCAGTCCGGCTCGGGCACGGGTTATACAATGTCGTACTGAACCTTATGCCACACAGCCCGCATCGCTGCGGGTTCATTCTGAGTGAAAATCGATTCTAGGGGGCCTGGGGCCCGTCTGCGTGTTGCTGGGCAGAGAAATGTCGATAAATAGTTTGCATTTCGACATTAAAAAAGTTGTTCTTATAAAGTCAATCATTCCGTAATATTTATGGCCTCATAAAAATCGCATACTGACCGCAACATCCTCATCGTCATTATTGTGTGCGGCCAGTTTGCATTCAAGCCAAGCCAAAGTCAGCGAGAAGTTCACCCTTCTAATCGAGAGCGAGTAGTGTAGGAGTTGGCCGGGGCCACCTTCTCGCGGAAGAAGATGCAAACCAAAGAAAAAAATAAAAGCGTTGGAAGACCTCGGTCAGGCTGCAAACGTGCCGAATAACGTGTTCGTTTCAATCGACGCAGCGAATCTAGACACAGCCCAAAAAACCAGCTGTTCAGCGAAGAAACAGACGACACGTCGTATCTTTCGTTTCCAGACGCCGCCGGCAAAGATCCGTAGGCGCCCTGTTCATTTTGTTTGTAGAGATGCGACTCAGCAGAATGCGTGCGCCCAACGTTAAGCGCGAACTAAGCCAATCTACCAGCACAGGAGAACAGTGGGGAAAAAATGATAAAGAACCCAAGAATACAGTGCAGGAAGGGCAGGGCAAGGCGTTTCAAATGTCTGCGGCGCTCGCGTTCGGGCGTATGCGTCGGCACGTTTCCGACCGCCCAGCAGGCTGCGGCCTCAGGTCTCCCAGATGCATGCGATACGCCTATAAAGCGGGCGATGCGCTTGTTCGCATAGGGCTTCAGTCCCACGCGCTACAGAACACACATATTGGCGCCTCTACCCAGGACCGCCTTGTGGATAAGACGACACAATACAGCCTGATCTGCGTGCAGTTCCACACGGCTGCGAAAGCTTCTTTGCTATTGTACAAGAGACCAGAAGACTCGGACCCTCCGTGGTCCTTTGCGTCCGCCGCCTGGTCTCAGAGTCCAAAGGCTTTTCTCTCCCTACCTTAAGACCTAGGGGCCAATGGCGCAGTGCGGAGGCGGTGGCACACGCTATTTTGTTCCCCGCAAAAATAAAAAAAGAGGGCAAGCTCTCCTTCTTAGAGCGGTCCCTGAGTGATCTTGTTTGTTGATATGGCCTGTATGGGGATTAACCCCGCAGCAAACGAAACCCGCTCCTGAAATGCTACGGTTGGCTTTTGGAAGTTCTCGCCGCCTTGCTTTGTGCACAGCGGCTCCCCCTCAAGGAATTCTGGACAAAGCAAATTACAGCTGGTTCCCTCCTCTTGGTCGGAGAGTGGGGGGCCTGTAAACCTTAGAGAAAAGGCAAAGAGAGGAGACGCAGAGTTGGGGAGAGGGATGGCGGGAAGGGGCCAGTGGTCGAACTGAAGCTGTGGAGCGATGATCTGTCCTTCTCAAAGCGGCGACGTCTTAACGGGTGTCCCTTTTGCAAAGAGCGAGGGATTTCAAAGGGAACCGCCGTCGGAACTGAGCTGAGCCGATACTCCTTTTGCGTGCGCGGTGCGCGTGGGAGATATCTGCGCACTGCTCGATGAATGCGCTGGAGTCGTTGGCCGTAAAACCGTGTCAAAAGCGACGAGTTAACGAAGCAGCGTCGTTCGGCCAGTACCTCCAGCATTGTGAATGTGTGCGGCCTCTAGTTGCAAAAGGTTTATGGCGACATTTACGGTGCTACGGCTGCTATCAGAAGAGAGCGAAGGATGGGCCTGCGGTCTTCCTTATGACCGCATCTGTGGACAGTGCTAATAGGGGTCTGCATCGTTTCGCTGTGTCGCGGTGTGGGTCACCGTGTGTGCAAGAATCTGACGCTCTTAATGTAGCGCTTATTGCAACCCACATGTGGAGGGGGTGCACCTCTTGATTTGCTCTTGCAGCATATGTGCACAGGAGAGAAGGTGCCCCTGTTTACGGTGTAAGCACTGGTGCGGGCAAAGGGTGCATTGATTTTTTAGCCTCTCCACCCAAAAGTCCGCAACGCCGACTCGCGCAAGACGCAACATAACACAAGTGACTCACTCGCACGTATGCGTGGTTGTGCGCAAATCACGGGTCATGCGTGGCAATTTCGCCGCACAAGGAAACGACGCACTGCCTGTGCTCGCTGCGTGGGCCAAAGCTGATCCTGATCAATTGTCAAAACAGTGAAACCAGCTTCAGTGTTAATTGTGTGCGTAAGTAAATATTTTTTGCCATAGAAGACCATTTTCCTCAGGTTGATGGCAAGGTTTTCGGCGTAAGCCTCAAGCGTGGGCAGTATATTCCGGGGTCGTCGCAAGATGCTGCCACGTCGTTTTTGAAAGTGCTCCGCAGCCACAGGTTACAAACTCCGAAAAATATCGAGTGACCTTTCCGAAATGTCGGGAAGACAGTACCGCTGGCGGCAAATAGCAGTGAAGAAAGTGAAGGGTTTCAATACATTTTCAGGATCATTTGAGGGCATCCTGAGGATAAAGAATGTCCTCAGAAAAATATCCTCATTATGTCCTCAGGATATTTCAGTGTTGTCCAGGAGGCTTGGTTCCCTCGTCCGATTCCCAATGTTGTGGCCTCGGAGCACGCCACAATGGTTGATCATGTAGTGTGCGACCAGTGGAATCGCCACGGGCGCATCTGAAGATCCGGGCAGAAAGCAAGGACCCGTGCTCCGAGAATGGCCTGGGGAGCGTGAGTACCAACCACCTCTTCGGCCAAGCAAAGGTTATAAACCGCTGTGGCAGAAATACACCTGCCTCATTTAGACACTTGCTACTTGACCTTCACAGCGATCGCTACTGCCCCGCGGGCGAGCTCAAAGAATGCTGGCTGATTAAAAAATACAGCCGCGTGGAACAATGCTTTGCGGGGGACGAGGATTACGCTGACAGAGTTCGAACCGGGCAAGGTCTGTCTATGCTCTTACGCCGACCAAGATGTCGAGCTGGTGACGTACCGGGATTCTGGCAATGAAAACGATGGCGCCTTCCTTCCTCATTGGCTGGCCAACCCAGCACCTCCACCAAATGTCACGGCTTGACGTACAGGCCGGCGGCGAGAACAGATGAGGACAAGGGGCCCAGAAAAACAGGCAGGTCCGCCAGCAGCAAAGTCGTAGTCGGCGCGCGGCGATTGCTGTGTGTGTTACAACGTGTGAGTGCTGTGTCAAGTTGTGTGTAAAGAAGATTGTGATGGTGGGAAATAGAGTTGTTGGAGGTTAGTGAAAGAGGCCTAGTAGTGGAGTGCACTGAACAAGATGAAAAAGCTCAGCATAGTTGACAGCGGAAATTTGCCTTTCGGCGTTACGCTCTGCCTCGACAAGCCGTACATGCTACTGAAGGACGTGGAGGCGACTGACGGCTTTGTTAACGGTGTGGTAGGCACTCTACAAGAAATTGGATATGACCCGGATGCAAATGTGAAGAGGATATGGTTAATGTACCCGCCTAACGTCGAAATGGTGGGTCGCAAGGTGGAACGTACCGCATGGTTTATACGTATACGTTAGAGCCACCCGCAGAAGTTGGTTTGGTTTGGTTTATGGGGTTTAAGGTCCCAAAGCGACTATGGCTATCAGAGACGCCGTAGTGGAGGGCTCCGGAAATTTCGACCACCTGGGGTTCTTTAACGTGCACTGACATCGCACAGTACACGGGCCTCTAGAATTTCTCCTCCAAAGAAATTCAACCGCCACGGTCGGGTTCGAACCCGCGTCTTTCGGGTCAGCAGCCGAGCACCATACCACTGAGCCACCGCGGCGGCCCGCAGAAGTTGGTTTACGTGGCTTTCAGCGCGGCGCCACAAGCCTGTACATCCTCTTCATCACAAAAAAAGATGGCGACAATCGGTTACACTGCGCACGGCAGGTGCGTCGGTATGCTCCGAGAATCTGCAAACGAGTGCCACTACAAACTGCGATTCCAATTCGCAGCTGCGACCAGACAACTTGGCCAGGAACGAAACGCCGGTGTGTGTGTGTGTGTGTGTGTGTGCGCGTGTATATTGTGTGTGTGCGTGTGTGTGTGCCTAGGCGTGGGTGACTTTAACAAGGAGCCTACAAGTGACGCAAAGTTTGTGGAAGACGCGAGCCAAGATTTCGCATAGTATTATGCGATAAGCAACCTAGTCAGACAACCAAGTGGGCGTGGTGTATAGATGTTTAAACCACGTCATGCTACTTCACGGACCATCGACAGAAACAAATGCTTGTGTTGCAGTGGAAGTACGACAACAAGTGAACATTCATCTTTTGTACACATAGGCGTCAAGCCCGCTGCCAAAAACAATTTGACCCATGGCTGGGCAAGGCTATTTATTTGCCCGGAAGCAGGCTTGTGATATGTACATTAGCTGTATAGCACAGCTTCCCAAGCCTGATAGAGACGACATGTATATGACCCTGGCTGCGGCGGTCGCATTCCGATGAAAGCCAAATATGCTAGAAGGCTCGTGTACTGTGCGTTGTGAGAGCACGTCAAAGAACCCCAAGGTTATCGAAATTTCGCAAGCCCTCCACAACGGCGCTTTAGGGCGTTAAAGCCCGATATAATATTGTTGGCTAAAAAAACGGAGTGCCTGCAACCTGCAATGTGACTGAAGTGCTGTCTTTATTTATATGGCAATGACAAGAGGAAATTAACGAGGTGATAGGCGAGTACAACAAATAGTGCAAACAGGATACGTGCGGAATATGCTCTTGGAATGGTAACGCTGAATTCCCGTTATATTCCAGGCACACATCTTGTTACATGCAATTTAGCTGCTTAAATGAAACACAGAAATTTTTTTTTTATTCCCCGTTTCTTATGGCGTACGCTAGATGCAGTTCGGCGGCAGTGCTCCGGAAGCACGCATCTCAAGCTTATTTTTGCACATCTGTAGCCTTCTTCCAGAACGGACGTGAGGAACGTGGGTGGATGTCAGCATCGCGCCGTCAACACCTGCACACACTTGCCCTGCCCTGCCTTCTGCCGCACGCTGACAGTGAGACAGGCGCACGGCGACTGTGCATCACCTGACCATTTGACCCCTACCTGCTTTGGTTATAAGAATACCGCGCGACTACGTCCGACCAGTTCGGCGGCGGTGCTCCGGAAGCACGCAACCCAAGCTTATTTTTGTACATCTGCAGCCTTCTTTCGCAACGGACGTGAGGAGCGTCGGTGGAAGACAGCATCCATACTGAACTGCCATACTGAAGTGGCACTCGTACTCGGAGTCAGACATTCTCAACTTCAAGCGCTCTGTGTTGCGGTCGACCGGCCTCCTAGTCACCAGCTTCATCATGCAGCCGTACGCATCCAGTAATCGATCAATGCTTCGAATTTCTTCGAAGTTAAGCATTTCTTCAACGCCTCTCTGTCGGTCACTCGAATGGATCTTGCTGTGCTTATACTGATGCCCAACGTATCTGTCGCATGCATCTCCTGCACGCCTCGACACATCGAGAATTCTGGCCCTGTCATGTTCAAAGAATTTGCTGTTATTTCTTCTTCGTAAGAGCGTGGCTCATCGGCTGCTGTGGAAGAAAATACTGGACACGCGTAGACTACCACTTGCTCATAGTATTCGAGTACGTACCACCACTGTCCGGCTCTACTGCAGTGTGCCAATGCAGCCGACAATGCGGCACACCCAGCGGAGGCGCAAAACTTTACATCTCCTTTCAAACTTGCTTGTATTCTGTGTTTTTAGCAATGTTTTCTTTTTTACGTGCCAGAGAAATCAGTTCTAATCTAGCAGTTCTAATAATAAGTGCACGTCTGTGCCTTTCTCTGTTGTCCTAGCATATTATGCAAAAACGCACGACAATCCGGCAGCAAGGAAGCGGAGGCGCAAAACTTGCCGTCTGCTTTGTAACTTTCCATCTTTGGCTGTGTACTTTTTTTTCTGACGAAACTACGTAGGACTAAACTAATGTACGGACTAATAACAACTTCCTTAATTGTCTACCACAATATTCTATCCTTTATCGAATGCAGTTTAATTTCGTCCTCCATCTGTGTACTGTATGTACACGGTGGAAATAAATCTTCTTCTTCTTCTTCTTCACTGTTCTGTAATAAAGAGTGTCCACATTTGTGCCCTCTTCGTTATTTTCGCATAATAAAGAGCCACTAAGCCTTAGTGAGCCCCCATGCAGTTTTTTAATGCAGAGATTCTGCGCTTTAAATGGAGTTTTAGAAGTCTTTCAACAAGGCAATGTTGGTTATAATATTGATGAAAGGTGTGCAATATGTGGACGATTCTTTTAGGCGTCCCATGGTCTGTACAATTATTACAGCTTTATTATTATTTATTATTATTATTTATTATTTCAGCTTTACTGTGTGCTTTGGCGTCCTCTGCCGCATTCGTTTTCCGCATATTGGAGAAAACCTGTAGGCAGGCCTTGCTTGATGAGCATCGTCACGTGAGTGCCAAGCGCGTCTCTGAGCTCTACTGTGGTTACACCCTGGTCACAAGTACAGATGATATAGCAACGGAGTTTTTAACTCGACTTTTGCTGACACTTCAAGAATTGCTGACGATGTTGATGTAGCGCGCTGTGTTTCAATGGTGTCCCCGCTCTCTGAGGATCCCGCGCAGAGGCATCTGCAGCGTGCAGCAGATGTTGGTGAGTTGCGAAACCACGGGTTCCTGAGCATCCGCAGGGACATCCCCGCAGGGGGATGATGGTGAGCAGTGCGTCACCACAAACCGAGATCATCCGCGCTTAGCCGTGCGTGGTATCGCCGTGTTCGGGGAAAAGGGGATTCTGGTGGTTGAGCCGATGCCGAGCGTTTGGACCTCCAAGGCCCCTCGGCGGAGGCAACAAACCACTTTGGCCCCAGGTTCCTGTAGATGGCACGTCCGGCCTCACTAGACCGGGGAAAATCGGCAGTCACCTTTTCCTATCCTCCCCTCTTTCTTTCTCTTTCCTATCTCTTTCTCGCAGCTCTCCTGTCTCCTTCTCTTTTCTTGGATTTTTCCTCCTTTCAGGCGGCAAGGGTTAACCTCATGTGTCCCAGCCACCTGCGCTACGCCATATTTGGTTAGAGTTACTGTGTACAACTGGCGTGGGTGGGGATTTTTTAAAAGTACCTGACCTGTCCCCCCTTGTTGGCCTCCACGGAGGATGGTTTAGCACGGTGGCTGAAACACTTACTAAACATGTTTGCTCTTTGAAAACAGGGCGGAACGAAGCAGGGGTCTTTTTTCAAAAAAGAAAGATAACATTTCGGAAATTATGGATGTACTACATAGCGAAGGAGAAGACACACTAATATGCAGGTTTTACGTCGATGAGATGGTGTTCGAGGAGCTTCGGCCGTAGGTTAAGGGACAGCCAGCAGCAGTGCAGACGACGACTGCACCAAAGGAGCAAACCTTAATATGTTCAGTGAATTTTTGAGCGCCTTATCAGCGCCTCTGTCAAAAGAGAAGAACCTGGTGCAGAAGCGGTATGCTCCCTCTCACAGCCATGTGGAACAGGCAAGCCTATAGCCAGTCAGATGGACTCTCGATCAAGCGACTGCTTCCTTACAGCCCGTTTTTTAACCCTAGAGAGGAAGTGTTTTCGAAGTTCAGGTCGGACGTCAAAGCTTTCCTCAGCGAGCGGAGCGGCATGGCGCTCATCACTCTGCCCCGAATGACTAAAAGGGGGGGCATCGGCGCAGTTTTTTACTCGACGCTGCTCAACACTGCACGCAGCAAATACAGCGGGTAGGGTTGAGGAGGTATAAAAAGTGCAACATCACACTTTCAGCCACGCACGTCCTCTTCTGTGCTTGTTAGTAACGTGCACAGCTGCAAAATAGCCGTCAGTAGCCATTCTTGACTTAGGCTTTAAGTTCCGGTGTAGCTTTGCTCAATTTGTTACTCCGATTCTATGACTCGTCCCGCCTGAAAGAACTCTACTTTACACTACTCCCTCTTGTTTCTACTAGTAGTGCTCAATCGTTATCAGAACCTCCCGAAAACATTTATCATCGGTCGCAATAACATGAAAACAGCCCACAGTATGAAAACAGTATAAGGGCCGCAACTGGCATCAGCCTGCAGATGCAGCGCATATGAGAACCGGAAATCAGCAGCCCTGACAACACCAAACATCCTGAAAACGTCCCCTCAAGGCTTGTAACACATCCTCAATAAGTCCTGATAACGTCCTAGGTTGGATTGTCCTGGAAACGTCCTCAGAACTATGTCTTCAAGTCATATGAGTGGGTTTCGTGGTCCTCAAGAGACGCCGTAGTGAAGGGCTCCGGAAATTTCGACCACCTGGGGTTCTTTAACGTGCACTGACATCGCACAGTACACGGGCTTCTAGAATTTCTCCTCCAAAGAAATTCCAGCCGCCGCAAAAATTGCCGGCAAAATAATACATGTAATTTGCATTCTCTCCACCTGACAACCTCTTGTAGAAAATTAATCCGTAAATTGCTGCACGCGCAAACCGCATTCACGCAGAAAAGTGAGGGGCCAGTCCGGCTCGGGCACGGGTTATGCAATGTCGTACTGAACCTTATGCCACACAGCCCGCATCGCTGCGGGTTCATTCTGAGTGAAAATCGATTCTAGGGGGCCTGGGGCCCGTCTGCGTGTTGCTGGGCAGAGAAATGTCGATAAATAGTTTGCATTTCGACATTAAAAAAGTTGTTCTGATAAAGTCAATCATTCCGTAATATTTATGGCCTCATAAAAATCGCATACTGACCGCAACATCCTCATCGTCATTATTGTGTGCGGCCAGTTTGCATTCAAGCCAAGCCAAAGTCAGCGAGAAGTTCACCCTTCTAATCGAGAGCGAGTAGTGTAGGAGTTGGCCGGGGCCACCTTCTCGCGGAAGAAGATGCAAACCAAAGAAAAAAATAAAAGCGTTGGAAGACCTCGGTCAGGCTGCAAACGTGCCGAATAACGTGTTCGTTTCAATCGACGCAGCGAATCTAGACACAGCCCAAAAAACCAGCTGTTCAGCGAAGAAACAGGACACGTCGTATCTTTCGTTTCCAGACGCCGCCGGCAAAGATCCGTAGGCGCCCTGTTCATTTTGTTTGTAGAGATGCGACTCAGCAGAATGCGTGCGCCCAACGTTAAGCGCGAACTAAGCCAATCTACCAGCACAGGAGAACAGTGGGGAAAAAATGATAAAGAACCCAAGAATACAGTGCAGGAAGGGCAGGGCAAGGCGTTTCAAATGTCTGCGGCGCTCGCGTTCGGGCGTATGCGTCGGCACGTTTCCGACCGCCCAGCAGGCTGCGGCCTCAGGTCTCCCAGATGCATGCGATACGCCTATAAAGCGGGCGATGCGCTTGTTCGCATAGGGCTTCAGTCCCACGCGCTACAGAACACACATATTGGCGCCTCTACCCAGGACCGCCTTGTGGATAAGACGACACAATACAGCCTGGTCTGCGTGCAGTTCCACACGGCTGCGAAAGCTTCTTTGCTATTGTACAAGAGACCAGAAGACTCGGACCCTCCGTGGTCCTTTGCGTCCGCCGCCTGGTCTCAGAGTCCAAAGGCTTTTCTCTCCCTACCTTAAGACCTAGGGGCCAATGGCGCAGTGCGGAGGCGGCGGCACACGCTATTTTGTTCCCCGCAAAAATAAAAAAAGAGGGCAAGCTCTCCTTCTTAGAGCGGTCCCTGAGTGATCTTGTTTGTTGATATGGCCTGTATGGGGATTAACCCCGCAGCAAACGAAACCCGCTCCTGAAATGCTACGGTTGGCTTTTGGAAGTTCTCGCCGCCTTGCTTTGTGCACAGCGGCTCCCCCTCAAGGAATTCTGGACAAAGCAAATTACAGCTGGTTCCCTCCTCTTGGTCGGAGAGTGGGGGGCCTGTAAACCTTAGAGAAAAGGCAAAGAGAGGAGACGCAGAGTTGGGGAGAGGGATGGCGGGAAGGGGCCAGTGGTCGAACTGAAGCTGTGGAGCGATGATCTGTCCTTCTCAAAGCGGCGACGTCTTAACGGGTGTCCCTTTTGCAAAGAGCGAGGGATTTCAAAGGGAACCGCCGTCGGAACTGAGCTGAGCCGATACTCCTTTTGCGTGCGCGGTGCGCGTGGGAGATATCTGCGCACTGCTCGATGAATGCGCTGGAGTCGTTGGCCGTAAAACCGTGTCAAAAGCGACGAGTTAACGAAGCAGCGTCGTTCGGCCAGTACCTCCAGCATTGTGAATGTGTGCGGCCTCTAGTTGCAAAAGGTTTATGGCGACATTTACGGTGCTACGGCTGCTATCAGAAGAGAGCGAACGATGGGCCTGCGGTCTTCCTTATGACCGCATCTGTGGACAGTGCTAATAGGGGTCTGCATCGTTTCGCTGTGTCGCGGTGTGGGTCACCGTGTGTGCAAGAATCTGACGCTCTTAATGTAGCGCTTATTGCAACCCACATGTGGAGGGGGTGCACCTCTTGATTTGCTCTTGCAGCATATGTGCACAGGAGAGAAGGTGCCCCTGTTTACGGTGTAAGCACTGGTGCGGGCAAAGGGTGCATTGATTTTTTAGCCTCTCCACCCAAAAGTCCGCAACGCCGACTCGCGCAAGACGCAACATAACACAAGTGACTCACTCGCACGTATGCGTGGTTGTGCGCAAATCACGGGTCATGCGTGGCAATTTCGCCGCACAAGGAAACGACGCACTGCCTGTGCTCGCTGCGTGGGCCAAAGCTGATCCTGATCAATTGTCAAAACAGTGAAACCAGCTTCAGTGTTAATTGTGTGCGTAAGTAAATATTTTTTGCCATAGAAGACCATTTTCCTCAGGTTGATGGCAAGGTTTTCGGCGTAAGCCTCAAGCGTGGGCAGTATATTCCGGGGTCGTCGCAAGATGCTGCCACGTCGTTTTTGAAAGTGCTCCGCAGCCACAGGTTACAAACTCCGAAAAATATCGAGTGACCTTTCCGAAATGTCGGGAAGACAGTACCGCCGTTTACGTGTAGAAGTTGGGATACATGTTGCAGTGATTAACTTTTTTTGGCAGTTGCTCATGCTGAAGGGCAGTGCTCCAGCTTGCTCACATTTATATTTCTGTAGGGAGCACTGAAGCTCAGAAGAGACGTAAACAGCCCGGCATAGCGCTGGCGGCAAATAGCAGTGAAGAAAGTGAAGGGTTTCAATACATTTTCAGGATCATTTGAGGGCATCCTGAGGATAAAGAATGTCCTCAGAAAAATATCCTCATTATGTCCTCAGGATATTTCAGTGTTGTCCAGGAGGCTTGGTTCCCTCGTCCGATTCCCAATGTTGTGGCCTCGGAGCACGCCACAATGGTTGATCATGTAGTGTGCGACCAGTGGAATCGCCACGGGCGCATCTGAAGATCCGGGCAGAAAGCAAGGAGGACCCGTGCTCCGAGAATGGCCTGGGGAGCGTGAGTACCAACCACCTCTTCGGCCAAGCAAAGGTTATAAACCGCTGTGGCAGAAATACACCTGCCTCATTTAGACACTTGCTACTTGACCTTCACAGCGATCGCTACTGCCCCGCGGGCGAGCTCAAAGAATGCTGGCTGATTAAAAAATACAGCCGCGTGGAACAATGCTTTGCGGGGGACGAGGATTACGCTGACAGAGTTCGAACTGGGCAAGGTCTGTCTATGCTCTTACGCCGACCAAGATGTCGAGCTGGTGACGTACCGGGATTCTGGCAATGAAAACGATGGCGCCTTCCTTCCTCATTGGCTGGCCAACCCAGCACCTCCACCAAATGTCACGGCTTGACGTACAGGCCGGCGGCGAGAACAGATGAGGACAAGGGGCCCAGAAAAACAGGCAGGTCCGCCAGCAGCAAAGTCGTAGTCGGCGCGCGGCGATTGCTGTGTGTGTTACAACGTGTGAGTGCTGTGTCAAGTTGTGTGTAAAGAAGATTGTGATGGTGGGAAATAGAGTTGTTGGAGGTTAGTGAAAGAGGCCTAGTAGTGGAGTGCACTGAACAAGATGAAAAAGCTCAGCATAGTTGACAGCGGAAATTTGCCTTTCGGCGTTACGCTCTGCCTCGACAAGCCGTACATGCTACTGAAGGACGTGGAGGCGACTGACGGCTTTGTTAACGGTGTGGTAGGCACTCTACAAGAAATTGGATATGACCCGGATGCAAATGTGAAGAGGATATGGTTAATGTACCCGCCTAACGTCGAAATGGTGGGTCGCAAGGTGGAACGTACCGCATGGTTTATACGTATACGTTAGAGCCACCCGCAGAAGTTGGTTTGGTTTGGTTTATGGGGTTTAAGGTCCCAAAGCGACTAAGGCTATCAGAGACGCCGTAGTGGAGGGCTCCGGAAATTTCGACCACCTGGGGTTCTTTAACGTGCACTGACATCGCACAGTACACGGGCCTCTAGAATTTCTCCTCCAAAGAAATTCAACCGCCACGGTCGGGTTCGAACCCGCGTCTTTCGGGTCAGCAGCCGAGCACCATACCACTGAGCCACCGCGGCGGCCCGCAGAAGTTGGTTTACGTGGCTTTCAGCGCGGCGCCACAAGCCTGTACATCCTCTTCATCACAAAAAAAGATGGCGACAATCGGTTACACTGCGCGCGGCAGGTGCGTCGGTATGCTCCGAGAATCTGCAAACGAGTGCCACTACAAACTGCGATTCCAATTCGCAGCTGCGACCAGACAACTTGGCCAGGAACGAAACGCCGGTGTGTGTGTGTGTGTGTGTGTGCGCGTGTATATTGTGTGTGTGCGTGTGTGTGTGCCTAGGCGTGGGTGACTTTAACAAGGAGCCGCAAAGTTTGTGGAAGACGCGAGCCAAGATTTCGCATAGTATTATGCGATAAGCAACCTAGTCAGACAAGTGGGCGTGGTGTATAGATGTTTAAACCACGTCATGCTACTTCACGGACCATCGACAGAAACAAATGCTTGTGTTGCAGTGGAAGTACGACAACAAGTGAACATTCATCTTTTGTACACATAGGCGTCAAGCCCGCTGCCAAAAACAATTTGACCCATGGCTGGGCAAGGCTATTTATTTGCCCGGAAGCAGGCTTGTGATATGTACATTAGCTGTATAGCACAGCTTCCCAAGCCTGATAGAGACGACATGTATATGACCCTGGCTGCGGCGGTCGCATTCCGATGAAAGCCAAATATGCTAGAAGGCTCGTGTACTGTGCGTTGTGAGAGCACGTCAAAGAACCCCAAGGTTATCGAAATTTCGCAAGCCCTCCACAACGGCGCTTTAGGGCGTTAAAGCCCGATATAATATTGTTGGCTAAAAAAACGGAGTGCCTGCATCCTGCAATGTGACTGAAGTGCTGTCTTTATTTATATGGCAATGACAAGAGGAAATTAACGAGGTGATAGGCGAGTACAACAAATAGTGCATGCAAACAGGATACGTGCGGAATATGCTCTTGGAATGGTAACGCTGAATTCCCGTTATATTCCAGGCACACATCTTGTTACATGCAATTTAGCTGCTTAAATGAAACACAAATTTTTTTTTATTCCCCGTTTCTTATGGCGTACGCTAGATGCAGTTCGGCGGCAGTGCTCCGGAAGCACGCATCTCAAGCTTATTTTTGCACATCTGTAGCCTTCTTCCAGAACGGACGTGAGGAACGTGGGTGGATGTCAGCATCGCGCCGTCAACACCTGCACACACTTGCCCTGCCCTGCCTTCTGCCGCACGCTGACAGTGAGACAGGCGCACGGCGACTGTGCATCACCTGACCATTTGACCCCTACCTGCTTTGGTTATAAGAATACCGCGCGACTACGTCCGACCAGTTCGGCGGCGGTGCTCCGGAAGCACGCAACCCAAGCTTATTTTTGTACATCTGCAGCCTTCTTTCGCAACGGACGTGAGGAGCGTCGGTGGAAGACAGCATCCATACTGAACTGCCATACTGAAGTGGCACTCGTACTCGGAGTCAGACATTCTCAACTTCAAGCGCTCTGTGTTGCGGTCGACCGGCCTCCTAGTCACCAGCTTCATCATGCAGCCGTACGCATCCAGTAATCGATCAATGCTTCGAATTTCTTCGAAGTTAAGCATTTCTTCAACGCCTCTCTGTCGGTCACTCGAATGGATCTTGCTGTGCTTATACTGATGCCCAACGTATCTGTCGCATGCATCTCCTGCACGCCTCGACACATCGAGAATTCTGGCCCTGTCATGTTCAAAGAATTTGCTGTTATTTCTTCTTCGTAAGAGCGTGGCTCATCGGCTGCTGTGGAAGAAAATACTGGACACGCGTAGACTACCACTTGCTCAGAGTATTCGAGTACGTACCACCACTGTCCGGCTCTACTGCAGTGTGCCAATGCAGCCGACAATGCGGCACACCCAGCGGAGGCGCAAAACTTTACATCTCCTTTCAAACTTGCTTGTATTCTGTGTTTTTAGCAATGTTTTCTTTTTTACGTGCCAGAGAAATCAGTTCTAATCTAGCAGTTCTAATAATAAGTGCACGTCTGTGCCTTTCTCTGTTGTCCTAGCATATTATGCAAAAACGCACGACAATCCGGCAGCAAGGAAGCGGAGGCGCAAAACTTGCCGTCTGCTTTGTAACTTTCCATCTTTGGCTGTGTACTTTTTTTTCTGACGAAACTACGTAGGACTAAACTATGTACGGACTAATAACAACTTCCTTAATTGTCTAACACAATATTCTATCCTTTATCGAATGCAGTTTAATTTCGTCCTCCATCTGTGTACTGTATGTACATGGTGGAAATAAATCTTCTTCTTCTTCTTCTTCACTGTTCTGTAATAAAGAGTGTCCACATTTGTGCCCTCTTCGTTATTTTCGCATAATAAAGAGCCTTAGTGAGCCCCCATGCAGTTTTTTAATGCAGAGATTCTGCGCTTTAAATGGAGTTTTAGAAGTCTTTCAACAAGGCAATGTTGGTTATAATATTGATGAAAGGTGTGCAATATGTGGACGATTCTTTTAGGCGTCGCATGGTCTGTACAATTATTACAGCTTTATTATTATTTATTATTATTATTTATTATTTCAGCTTTACTGTGTGCTTTGGCGTCCTCTGCCGCATTCGTTTTCCGCATATTGGAGAAAACCTGTAGGCAGGCCTTGCTTGATGAGCATCGTCAGGTGAGTGCCAAGCGCGTCTCTGAGCTCTACTGTGGTTACACCCTGGTCACAAGTACAGATGATATAGCAACGGAGTTTTTAACTCGACTTTTGCTGACACTTCAAGAATTGCTGACGATGTTGATGTAGCGCGCTGTGTTTCAATGGTGTCCCCGCTCTCTGAGGATCCCGCGCAGAGGCATCTGCAGCGTGCAGCAGATGTTGGTGAGTTGCGAAACCACGGGTTCCTGAGCATCCGCAGGGACATCCCCGCAGGGGGATGATGGTGAGCAGTGCGTCACCACAAACCGAGATCATCCGCGCTTAGCCGTGCGTGGTATCGCCGTGTTCGGGGAAAAGGGGATTCTGGTGGTTGAGCCGATGCCGAGCGTTTGGACCTCCAAGGCCCCTCGGCGGAGGCAACAAACCACTTTGGCCCCAGGTTCCTGTAGATGGCACGTCCGGCCTCACTAGACCGGGGAAAATCGGCAGTCACCTTTTCCTATCCTCCCCTCTTTCTTTCTCTTTCCTATCTCTTTCTCGCAGCTCTCCTGTCTCCTTCTCTTTTCTTGGATTTTTCCTCCTTTCAGGCGGCAAGGGTTAACCTCATGTGTCCCAGCCACCTGCGCTACGCCATATTTGGTTAGAGTTACTGTGTACAACTGGCGTGGGTGGGGATTTTTTAAAAGTACCTGACCTGTCCCCCCTTGTTGGCCTCCACGGAGGATGGTTTAGCACGGTGGCTGAAACACTTACTAAACATGATTGCTCTTTGAAAACAGGGCGGAACGAAGCAGGGGTCTTTTTTCAAAAAAGAAAGATAACATTTCGGAAATTATGGATGTACTACATAGCGAAGGAGAAGACACACTAATATGCAGGTTTTACGTCGATGAGATGGTGTTCGAGGAGCTTCGGCCGTAGGTTAAGGGACAGCCAGCAGCAGTGCAGACGACGACTGCACCAAAGGAGCAAACCTTAATATGTTCAGTGAATTTTTGAGCGCCTTATCAGCGCCTCTGTCAAAAGAGAGGAACCTGGTGCAGAAGCGGTATGCTCCCTCTCACAGCCATGTGGAACAGGCAAGCCTATAGCCAGTCAGATGGACTCTCGATCAAGCGACTGCTTCCTTACAGCCCGTTTTTTAACCCTAGAGAGGAAGTGTTTTCGAAGTTCAGGTCGGACGTCAAAGCTTTCCTCAGCGAGCGGAGCGGCATGGCGCTCATCACTCTGCCCCGAATGACTAAAAGGGGGGGCATCGGCGCAGTTTTTTACTCGACGCTGCTCAACACTGCACGCAGCAAATACAGCGGGTAGGGTTGAGGAGGTATAAAAAGTGCAACATCACACTTTCAGCCACGCACGGCCTCTTCTGTGCTTGTTAGTAACGTGCACAGCTGCAAAATAGCCGTCAGTAGCCATTCTTGACTTAGGCTTTAAGTTCCGGTGTAGCTTTGCTCAATTTGTTACTCCGATTCTATGACTCGTCCCGCCTGAAAGAACTCTACTTTACACTACTCCCTCTTGTTTCTACTAGTAGTGCTCAATCGTTATCAGAACCTCCCGAAAACATTTATCATCGGTCGCAATAACATGAAAACAGCCCACAGTATGAAAACAGTATAAGGGCCGCAACTGGCATCAGCCTGCAGATGCAGCGCATATGAGAACCGGAAATCAGCAGCCCTGACAACACCAAACATCCTGAAAACGTCCCCTCAAGGCTTGTAACACATCCTCAATAAGTCCTGATAACGTCCTAGGTTGGATTGTCCTGGAAACGTCCTCAGAACTAGTCTTCAAGTCATATGAGTGGGTTTCGTGGTCCTCAAGAGACGCCGTAGTGAAGGGCTCCGGAAATTTCGACCACCTGGGGTTCTTTAACGTGCACTGACATCGCACAGTACACGGGCTTCTAGAATTTCTCCTCCAAAGAAATTCCAGCCGCCGCAAAAATTGCCGGCAAAATAATACATGTAATTTGCATTCTCTCCACCTGACAACCTCTTGTAGAAAATTAATCCGTAAATTGCTGCACGCGCAAACCGCATTCACGCAGAAAAGTGAGGGGCCAGTCCGGCTCGGGCACGGGTTATGCAATGTCGTACTGAACCTTATGCCACACAGCCCGCATCGCTGCGGGTTCATTCTGAGTGAAAATCGATTCTAGGGGGCCTGGGGCCCGTCTGCGTGTTGCTGGGCAGAGAAATTTCGATAAATAGTTTGCATTTCGACATTAAAAAAGTTGTTCTTATAAAGTCAATCATTCCGTAATATTTATGGCCTCATAAAAATCGCATACTGACCGCAACATCCTCATCGTCATTATTGTGTGCGGCCAGTTTGCATTCAAGCCAAGCCAAAGTCAGCGAGAAGTTCACCCTTCTAATCGAGAGCGAGTAGTGTAGGAGTTGGCCGGGGCCACCTTCTCGCGGAAGAAGATGCAAACCAAAGAAAAAAATAAAAGCGTTGGAAGACCTCGGTCAGGCTGCAAACGTGCCGAATAACGTGTTCGTTTCAATCGACGCAGCGAATCTAGACACAGCCCAAAAAACCAGCTGTTCAGCGAAGAAACAGACGACACGTCGTATCTTTCGTTTCCAGACGCCGCCGGCAAAGATCCGTAGGCGCCCTGTTCATTTTGTTTGTAGAGATGCGACTCAGCAGAATGCGTGCGCCCAACGTTAAGCGCGAACTAAGCCAATCTACCAGCACAGGAGAACAGTGGGGAAAAAATGATAAAGAACCCAAGAATACAGTGCAGGAAGGGCAGGGCAAGGCGTTTCAAATGTCTGCGGCGCTCGCGTTCGGGCGTATGCGTCGGCACGTTTCCGACCGCCCAGCAGGCTGCGGCCTCAGGTCTCCCAGATGCATGCGATACGCCTATAAAGCGGGCGATGCGCTTGTTCGCATAGGGCTTCAGTCCCACGCGCTACAGAACACACATATTGGCGCCTCTACCCAGGACCGCCTTGTGGATAAGACGACACAATACAGCCTGGTCTGCGTGCAGTTCCACACGGCTGCGAAAGCTTCTTTGCTATTGTACAAGAGACCAGAAGACTCGGACCCTCCGTGGTCCTTTGCGTCCGCCGCCTGGTCTCAGAGTCCAAAGGCTTTTCTCTCCCTACCTTAAGACCTAGGGGCCAATGGCGCAGTGCGGAGGCGGCGGCACACGCTATTTTGTTCCCCGCAAAAATAAAAAAAGAGGGCAAGCTCTCCTTCTTAGAGCGGTCCCTGAGTGATCTTGTTTGTTGATATGGCCTGTATGGGGATTAACCCCGCAGCAAACGAAACCCGCTCCTGAAATGCTACGGTTGGCTTTTGGAAGTTCTCGCCGCCTTGCTTTGTGCACAGCGGCTCCCCCTCAAGGAATTCTGGACAAAGCAAATTACAGCTGGTTCCCTCCTCTTGGTCGGAGAGTGGGGGGCCTGTAAACCTTAGAGAAAAGGCAAAGAGAGGAGACGCAGAGTTGGGGAGAGGGATGGCGGGAAGGGGCCAGTGGTCGAACTGAAGCTGTGGAGCGATGATCTGTCCTTCTCAAAGCGGCGACGTCTTAACGGGTGTCCCTTTTGCAAAGAGCGAGGGATTTCAAAGGGAACCGCCGTCGGAACTGAGCTGAGCCGATACTCCTTTTGCGTGCGCGGTGCGCGTGGGAGATATCTGCGCACTGCTCGATGAATGCGCTGGAGTCGTTGGCCGTAAAACCGTGTCAAAAGCGACGAGTTAACGAAGCAGCGTCGTTCGGCCAGTACCTCCAGCATTGTGAATGTGTGCGGCCTCTAGTTGCAAAAGGTTTATGGCGACATTTACGGTGCTACGGCTGCTATCAGAAGAGAGCGAAGGATGGGCCTGCGGTCTTCCTTATGACCGCATCTGTGGACAGTGCTAATAGGGGTCTGCATCGTTTCGCTGTGTCGCGGTGTGGGTCACCGTGTGTGCAAGAATCTGACGCTCTTAATGTAGCGCTTATTGCAACCCACATGTGGAGGGGGTGCACCTCTTGATTTGCTCTTGCAGCATATGTGCACAGGAGAGAAGGTGCCCCTGTTTACGGTGTAAGCACTGGTGCGGGCAAAGGGTGCATTGATTTTTTAGCCTCTCCACCCAAAAGTCCGCAACGCCGACTCGCGCAAGACGCAACATAACACAAGTGACTCACTCGCACGTATGCGTGGTTGTGCGCAAATCACGGGTCATGCGTGGCAATTTCGCCGCACAAGGAAACGACGCACTGCCTGTGCTCGCTGCGTGGGCCAAAGCTGATCCTGATCAATTGTCAAAACAGTGAAACCAGCTTCAGTGTTAATTGTGTGCGTAAGTAAATATTTTTTGCCATAGAAGACCATTTTCCTCAGGTTGATGGCAAGGTTTTCGGCGTAAGCCTCAAGCGTGGGCAGTATATTCCGGGGTCGTCGCAAGATGCTGCCACGTCGTTTTTGAAAGTGCTCCGCAGCCACAGGTTACAAACTCCGAAAAATATCGAGTGACCTTTCCGAAATGTCGGGAAGACAGTACCGCCGTTTACGTGTAGAAGTTGGGATACATGTTGCAGTGATTAACTTTTTTTGGCAGTTGCTCATGCTGAAGGGCAGTGCTCCAGCTTGCTCACATTTATATTTCTGTAGGGAGCACTGAAGCTCAGAAGAGACGTAAACAGCCCGGCATAGCGCTGGCGGCAAATAGCAGTGAAGAAAGTGAAGGGTTTCAATACATTTTCAGGATCATTTGAGGGCATCCTGAGGATAAAGAATGTCCTCAGAAAAATATCCTCATTATGTCCTCAGGATATTTCAGTGTTGTCCAGGAGGCTTGGTTCCCTCGTCCGATTCCCAATGTTGTGGCCTCGGAGCACGCCACAATGGTTGATCATGTAGTGTGCGACCAGTGGAATCGCCACGGGCGCATCTGAAGATCCGGGCAGAAAGCAAGGAGGACCCGTGCTCCGAGAATGGCCTGGGGAGCGTGAGTACCAACCACCTCTTCGGCCAAGCAAAGGTTATAAACCGCTGTGGCAGAAATACACCTGCCTCATTTAGACACTTGCTACTTGACCTTCACAGCGATCGCTACTGCCCCGCGGGCGAGCTCAAAGAATGCTGGCTGATTAAAAAATACAGCCGCGTGGAACAATGCTTTGCGGGGGACGAGGATTACGCTGACAGAGTTCGAACCGGGCAAGGTCTGTCTATGCTCTTACGCCGACCAAGATGTCGAGCTGGTGACGTACCGGGATTCTGGCAATGAAAACGATGGCGCCTTCCTTCCTCATTGGCTGGCCAACCCAGCACCTCCACCAAATGTCACGGCTTGACGTACAGGCCGGCGGCGAGAACAGATGAGGACAAGGGGCCCAGAAAAACAGGCAGGTCCGCCAGCAGCAAAGTCGTAGTCGGCGCGCGGCGATTGCTGTGTGTGTTACAACGTGTGAGTGCTGTGTCAAGTTGTGTGTAAAGAAGATTGTGATGGTGGGAAATAGAGTTGTTGGAGGTTAGTGAAAGAGGCCTAGTAGTGGAGTGCACTGAACAAGATGAAAAAGCTCAGCATAGTTGACAGCGGAAATTTGCCTTTCGGCGTTACGCTCTGCCTCGACAAGCCGTACATGCTACTGAAGGACGTGGAGGCGACTGACGGCTTTGTTAACGGTGTGGTAGGCACTCTACAAGAAATTGGATATGACCCGGATGCAAATGTGAAGAGGATATGGTTAATGTACCCGCCTAACGTCGAAATGGTGGGTCGCAAGGTGGAACGTACCGCATGGTTTATACGTATACGTTAGAGCCACCCGCAGAAGTTGGTTTGGTTTGGTTTATGGGGTTTAAGGTCCCAAAGCGACTAAGGCTATCAGAGACGCCGTAGTGGAGGGCTCCGGAAATTTCGACCACCTGGGGTTCTTTAACGTGCACTGACATCGCACAGTACACGGGCCTCTAGAATTTCTCCTCCAAAGAAATTCAACCGCCACGGTCGGGTTCGAACCCGCGTCTTTCGGGTCAGCAGCCGAGCACCATACCACTGAGCCACCGCGGCGGCCCGCAGAAGTTGGTTTACGTGGCTTTCAGCGCGGCGCCACAAGCCTGTACATCCTCTTCATCACAAAAAAAGATGGCGACAATCGGTTACACTGCGCACGGCAGGTGCGTCGGTATGCTCCGAGAATCTGCAAACGAGTGCCACTACAAACTGCGATTCCAATTCGCAGCTGCGACCAGACAACTTGGCCAGGAACGAAACGCCGGTGTGTGTGTGTGTGTGTGTGTGCGCGTGTATATTGTGTGTGTGCGTGTGTGTGTGCCTAGGCGTGGGTGACTTTAACAAGGAGCCGCAAAGTTTGTGGAAGACGCGAGCCAAGATTTCGCATAGTATTATGCGATAAGCAACCTAGTCAGACAAGTGGGCGTGGTGTATAGATGTTTAAACCACGTCATGCTACTTCACGGACCATCGACAGAAACAAATGCTTGTGTTGCAGTGGAAGTACGACAACAAGTGAACATTCATCTTTTGTACACATAGGCGTCAAGCCCGCTGCCAAAAACAATTTGACCCATGGCTGGGCAAGGCTATTTATTTGCCCGGAAGCAGGCTTGTGATATGTACATTAGCTGTATAGCACAGCTTCCCAAGCCTGATAGAGACGACATGTATATGACCCTGGCTGCGGCGGTCGCATTCCGATGAAAGCCAAATATGCTAGAAGGCTCGTGTACTGTGCGTTGTGAGAGCACGTCAAAGAACCCCAAGGTTATCGAAATTTCGCAAGCCCTCCACAACGGCGCTTTAGGGCGTTAAAGCCCGATATAATATTGTTGGCTAAAAAAACGGAGTGCCTGCATCCTGCAATGTGACTGAAGTGCTGTCTTTATTTATATGGCAATGACAAGAGGAAATTAACGAGGTGATAGGCGAGTACAACAAATAGTGCATGCAAACAGGATACGTGCGGAATATGCTCTTGGAATGGTAACGCTGAATTCCCGTTATATTCCAGGCACACATCTTGTTACATGCAATTTAGCTGCTTAAATGAAACACAGAAATTTTTTTTTATTCCCCGTTTCTTATGGCGTACGCTAGATGCAGTTCGGCGGCAGTGCTCCGGAAGCACGCATCTCAAGCTTATTTTTGCACATCTGTAGCCTTCTTCCAGAACGGACGTGAGGAACGTGGGTGGATGTCAGCATCGCGCCGTCAACACCTGCACACACTTGCCCTGCCCTGCCTTCTGCCGCACGCTGACAGTGAGACAGGCGCACGGCGACTGTGCATCACCTGACCATTTGACCCCTACCTGCTTTGGTTATAAGAATACCGCGCGACTACGTCCGACCAGTTCGGCGGCGGTGCTCCGGAAGCACGCAACCCAAGCTTATTTTTGTACATCTGCAGCCTTCTTTCGCAACGGACGTGAGGAGCGTCGGTGGAAGACAGCATCCATACTGAACTGCCATACTGAAGTGGCACTCGTACTCGGAGTCAGACATTCTCAACTTCAAGCGCTCTGTGTTGCGGTCGACCGGCCTCCTAGTCACCAGCTTCATCATGCAGCCGTACGCATCCAGTAATCGATCAATGCTTCGAATTTCTTCGAAGTTAAGCATTTCTTCAACGCCTCTCTGTCGGTCACTCGAATGGATCTTGCTGTGCTTATACTGATGCCCAACGTATCTGTCGCATGCATCTCCTGCACGCCTCGACACATCGAGAATTCTGGCCCTGTCATGTTCAAAGAATTTGCTGTTATTTCTTCTTCGTAAGAGCGTGACTCATCGGCTGCTGTGGAAGAAAATACTGGACACGCGTAGACTACCACTTGCTCAGAGTATTCGAGTACGTACCACCACTGTCCGGCTCTACTGCAGTGTGCCAATGCAGCCGACAATGCGGCACACCCAGCGGAGGCGCAAAACTTTACATCTCCTTTCAAACTTGCTTGTATTCTGTGTTTTTAGCAATGTTTTCTTTTTTACGTGCCAGAGAAATCAGTTCTAATCTAGCAGTTCTAATAATAAGTGCACGTCTGTGCCTTTTTCTGTTGTCCTAGCATATTATGCAAAAACGCACGACAATCCGGCAGCAAGGAAGCGGAGGCGCAAAACTTGCCGTCTGCTTTGTAACTTTCCATCTTTGGCTGTGTACTTTTTTTTCTGACGAAACTACGTAGGACTAAACTATGTACGGACTAATAACAACTTCCTTAATTGTCGAACACAATATTCTATCCTTTATCGAATGCAGTTTAATTTCGTCCTCCATCTGTGTACTGTATGTACATGGTGGAAATAAATCTTCTTCTTCTTCTTCTTCACTGTTCTGTAATAAAGAGTGTCCACATTTGTGCCCTCTTCGTTATTTTCGCATAATAAAGAGCCTTAGTGAGCCCCCATGCAGTTTTTTAATGCAGAGATTCTGCGCTTTAAATGGAGTTTTAGAAGTCTTTCAACAAGGCAATGTTGGTTATAATATTGATGAAAGGTGTGCAATATGTGGACGATTCTTTTAGGCGTCGCATGGTCTGTACAATTATTACAGCTTTATTATTATTTATTATTATTATTTATTATTTCAGCTTTACTGTGTGCTTTGGCGTCCTCTGCCGCATTCGTTTTCCGCATATTGGAGAAAACCTGTAGGCAGGCCTTGCTTGATGAGCATCGTCACGTGAGTGCCAAGCGCGTCTCTGAGCTCTACTGTGGTTACACCCTGGTCACAAGTACAGATGATATAGCAACGGAGTTTTTAACTCGACTTTTGCTGACACTTCAAGAATTGCTGACGATGTTGATGTAGCGCGCTGTGTTTCAATGGTGTCCCCGCTCTCTGAGGATCCCGCGCAGAGGCATCTGCAGCGTGCAGCAGATGTTGGTGAGTTGCGAAACCACGGGTTCCTGAGCATCCGCAGGGACATCCCCGCAGGGGGATGATGGTGAGCAGTGCGTCACCACAAACCGAGATCATCCGCGCTTAGCCGTGCGTGGTATCGCCGTGTTCGGGGAAAAGGGGATTCTGGTGGTTGAGCCGATGCCGAGCGTTTGGACCTCCAAGGCCCCTCGGCGGAGGCAACAAACCACTTTGGCCCCAGGTTCCTGTAGATGGCACGTCCGGCCTCACTAGACCGGGGAAAATCGGCAGTCACCTTTTCCTATCCTCCCCTCTTTCTTTCTCTTTCCTATCTCTTTCTCGCAGCTCTCCTGTCTCCTTCTCTTTTCTTGGATTTTTGCTCCTTTCAGGCGGCAAGGGTTAACCTCATGTGTCCCAGCCACCTGCGCTACGCCATATTTGGTTAGAGTTACTGTGTACAACTGGCGTGGGTGGGGATTTTTTAAAAGTACCTGACCTGTCCCCCCTTGTTGGCCTCCACGGAGGATGGTTTAGCACGGTGGCTGAAACACTTACTAAACATGATTGCTCTTTGAAAACAGGGCGGAACGAAGCAGGGGTCTTTTTTCAAAAAAGAAAGATAACATTTCGGAAATTATGGATGTACTACATAGCGAAGGAGAAGACACACTAATATGCAGGTTTTACGTCGATGAGATGGTGTTCGAGGAGCTTCGGCCGTAGGTTAAGGGACAGCCAGCAGCAGTGCAGACGACGACTGCACCAAAGGAGCAAACCTTAATTGGTTCAGTGAATTTTTGAGCGCCTTATCAGCGCCTCTGTCAAAAGAGAAGAACCTGGTGCAGAAGCGGTATGCTCCCTCTCACAGCCATGTGGAACAGGCAAGCCTATAGCCAGTCAGATGGACTCTCGATCAAGCGACTGCTTCCTTACAGCCCGTTTTTTAACCCTAGAGAGGAAGTGTTTTCGAAGTTCAGGTCGGACGTCAAAGCTTTCCTCAGCGAGCGGAGCGGCATGGCGCTCATCACTCTGCCCCGAATGACTAAAAGGGGGGGCATCGGCGCAGTTTTTTACTCGACGCTGCTCAACACTGCACGCAGCAAATACAGCGGGTAGGGTTGAGGAGGTATAAAAAGTGCAACATCACACTTTCAGCCACGCACGGCCTCTTCTGTGCTTGTTAGTAACGTGCACAGCTGCAAAATAGCCGTCAGTAGCCATTCTTGACTTAGGCTTTAAGTTCCGGTGTAGCTTTGCTCAATTTGTTACTCCGATTCTATGACTCGTCCCGCCTGAAAGAACTCTACTTTACACTACTCCCTCTTGTTTCTACTAGTAGTGCTCAATCGTTATCAGAACCTCCCGAAAACATTTATCATCGGTCGCAATAACATGAAAACAGCCCACAGTATGAAAACAGTATAAGGGCCGCAACTGGCATCAGCCTGCAGATGCAGCGCATATGAGAACCGGAAATCAGCAGCCCACCAAACATCCTGAAAACGTCCCCTCAAGGCTTGTAACACATCCTCAATAAGTCCTGATAACGTCCTAGGTTGGATTGTCCTGGAAACATCCTCAGAACTATGTCTTCAAGTCATATGAGTGGGTTTCGTGGTCCTCAAGAGACGCCGTAGTGAAGGGCTCCGGAAATTTCGACCACCTGGGGTTCTTTAACGTGCACTGACATCGCACAGTACACGGGCTTCTAGAATTTCTCCTCCAAAGAAATTCCAGCCGCCGCAAAAATTGCCGGCAAAATAATACATGTAATTTGCATTCTCTCCACCTGACAACCTCTTGTAGAAAATTAATCCGTAAATTGCTGCACGCGCAAACCGCATTCACGCAGAAAAGTGAGGGGCCAGTCCGGCTCGGGCACGGGTTATGCAATGTCGTACTGAACCTTATGCCACACAGCCCGCATCGCTGCGGGTTCATTCTGAGTGAAAATCGATTCTAGGGGGCCTGGGGCCCGTCTGCGTGTTGCTGGGCAGAGAAATTTCGATAAATAGTTTGCATTTCGACATTAAAAAAGTTGTTCTTATAAAGTCAATCATTCCGTAATATTTATGGCCTCATAAAAATCGCATACTGACCGCAACATCCTCATCGTCATTATTGTGTGCGGCCAGTTTGCATTCAAGCCAAGCCAAAGTCAGCGAGAAGTTCACCCTTCTAATCGAGAGCGAGTAGTGTAGGAGTTGGCCGGGGCCACCTTCTCGCGGAAGAAGATGCAAACCAAAGAAAAAAATAAAAGCGTTGGAAGACCTCGGTCAGGCTGCAAACGTGCCGAATAACGTGTTCGTTTCAATCGACGCAGCGAATCTAGACACAGCCCAAAAAACCAGCTGTTCAGCGAAGAAACAGACGACACGTCGTATCTTTCGTTTCCAGACGCCGCCGGCAAAGATCCGTAGGCGCCCTGTTCATTTTGTTTGTAGAGATGCGACTCAGCAGAATGCGTGCGCCCAACGTTAAGCGCGAACTAAGCCAATCTACCAGCACAGGAGAACAGTGGGGAAAAAATGATAAAGAACCCAAGAATACAGTGCAGGAAGGCCAGGGCAAGGCGTTTCAAATGTCTGCGGCGCTCGCGTTCGGGCGTATGCGTCGGCACGTTTCCGACCGCCCAGCAGGCTGCGGCCTCAGGTCTCCCAGATGCATGCGATACGCCTATAAAGCGGGCGATGCGCTTGTTCGCATAGGGCTTCAGTCCCACGCGCTACAGAACACACATATTGGCGCCTCTACCCAGGACCGCCTTGTGGATAAGACGACACAATACAGCCTGGTCTGCGTGCAGTTCCACACGGCTGCGAAAGCTTCTTTGCTATTGTACAAGAGACCAGAAGACTCGGACCCTCCGTGGTCCTTTGCGTCCGCCGCCTGGTCTCAGAGTCCAAAGGCTTTTCTCTCCCTACCTTAAGACCTAGGGGCCAATGGCGCAGTGCGGAGGCGGCGGCACACGCTATTTTGTTCCCCGCAAAAATAAAAAAAGAGGGCAAGCTCTCCTTCTTAGAGCGGTCCCTGAGTGATCTTGTTTGTTGATATGGCCTGTATGGGGATTAACCCCGCAGCAAACGAAACCCGCTCCTGAAATGCTACGGTTGGCTTTTGGAAGTTCTCGCCGCCTTGCTTTGTGCACAGCGGCTCCCCCTCAAGGAATTCTGGACAAAGCAAATTACAGCTGGTTCCCTCCTCTTGGTCGGAGAGTGGGGGGCCTGTAAACCTTAGAGAAAAGGCAAAGAGAGGAGACGCAGAGTTGGGGAGAGGGATGGCGGGAAGGGGCCAGTGGTCGAACTGAAGCTGTGGAGCGATGATCTGTCCTTCTCAAAGCGGCGACGTCTTAACGGGTGTCCCTTTTGCAAAGAGCGAGGGATTTCAAAGGGAACCGCCGTCGGAACTGAGCTGAGCCGATACTCCTTTTGCGTGCGCGGTGCGCGTGGGAGATATCTGCGCACTGCTCGATGAATGCGCTGGAGTCGTTGGCCGTAAAACCGTGTCAAAAGCGACGAGTTAACGAAGCAGCGTCGTTCGGCCAGTACCTCCAGCATTGTGAATGTGTGCGGCCTCTAGTTGCAAAAGGTTTATGGCGACATTTACGGTGCTACGGCTGCTATCAGAAGAGAGCGAAGGATGGGCCTGCGGTCTTCCTTATGACCGCATCTGTGGACAGTGCTAATAGGGGTCTGCATCGTTTCGCTGTGTCGCGGTGTGGGTCACCGTGTGTGCAAGAATCTGACGCTCTTAATGTAGCGCTTATTGCAACCCACATGTGGAGGGGGTGCACCTCTTGATTTGCTCTTGCAGCATATGTGCACAGGAGAGAAGGTGCCCCTGTTTACGGTGTAAGCACTGGTGCGGGCAAAGGGTGCATTGATTTTTTAGCCTCTCCACCCAAAAGTCCGCAACGCCGACTCGCGCAAGACGCAACATAACACAAGTGACTCACTCGCACGTATGCGTGGTTGTGCGCAAATCACGGGTCATGCGTGGCAATTTCGCCGCACAAGGAAACGACGCACTGCCTGTGCTCGCTGCGTGGGCCAAAGCTGATCCTGATCAATTGTCAAAACAGTGAAACCAGCTTCAGTGTTAATTGTGTGCGTAAGTAAATATTTTTTGCCATAGAAGACCATTTTCCTCAGGTTGATGGCAAGGTTTTCGGCGTAAGCCTCAAGCGTGGGCAGTATATTCCGGGGTCGTCGCAAGATGCTGCCACGTCGTTTTTGAAAGTGCTCCGCAGCCACAGGTTACAAACTCCGAAAAATATCGAGTGACCTTTCCGAAATGTCGGGAAGACAGTACCGCCGTTTACGTGTAGAAGTTGGGATACATGTTGCAGTGATTAACTTTTTTTGGCAGTTGCTCATGCTGAAGGGCAGTGCTCCAGCTTGCTCACATTTATATTTCTGTAGGGAGCACTGAAGTTCAGAAGAGACGTAAACAGCCCGGCATAGCGCTGGCGGCAAATAGCAGTGAAGAAAGTGAAGGGTTTCAATACATTTTCAGGATCATTTGAGGGCATCCTGAGGATATAGAATGTCCTCAGAAAAATATCCTCATTATGTCCTCAGGATATTTCAGTGTTGTCCAGGAGGCTTGGTTCCCTCGTCCGATTCCCAATGTTGTGGCCTCGGAGCACGCCACAATGGTTGATCATGTAGTGTGCGACCAGTGGAATCGCCACGGGCGCATCTGAAGATCCGGGCAGAAAGCAAGGAGGACCCGTGCTCCGAGAATGGCCTGGGGAGCGTGAGTACCAACCACCTCTTCGGCCAAGCAAAGGTTATAAACCGCTGTGGCAGAAATACACCTGCCTCATTTAGACACTTGCTACTTGACCTTCACAGCGATCGCTACTGCCCCGCGGGCGAGCTCAAAGAATGCTGGCTGATTAAAAAATACAGCCGCGTGGAACAATGCTTTGCGGGGGACGAGGATTACGCTGACAGAGTTCGAACCGGGCAAGGTCTGTCTATGCTCTTACGCCGACCAAGATGTCGAGCTGGTGACGTACCGGGATTCTGGCAATGAAAACGATGGCGCCTTCCTTCCTCATTGGCTGGCCAACCCAGCACCTCCACCAAATGTCACGGCTTGACGTACAGGCCGGCGGCGAGAACAGATGAGGACAAGGGGCCCAGAAAAACAGGCAGGTCCGCCAGCAGCAAAGTCGTAGTCGGCGCGCGGCGATTGCTGTGTGTGTTACAACGTGTGAGTGCTGTGTCAAGTTGTGTGTAAAGAAGATTGTGATGGTGGGAAATAGAGTTGTTGGAGGTTAGTGAAAGAGGCCTAGTAGTGGAGTGCACTGAACAAGATGAAAAAGCTCAGCATAGTTGACAGCGGAAATTTGCCTTTCGGCGTTACGCTCTGCCTCGACAAGCCGTACATGCTACTGAAGGACGTGGAGGCGACTGACGGCTTTGTTAACGGTGTGGTAGGCACTCTACAAGAAATTGGATATGACCCGGATGCAAATGTGAAGAGGATATGGTTAATGTACCCGCCTAACGTCGAAATGGTGGGTCGCAAGGTGGAACGTACCGCATGGTTTATACGTATACGTTAGAGCCACCCGCAGAAGTTGGTTTGGTTTGGTTTATGGGGTTTAAGGTCCCAAAAGCGACTAAGGCTATCAGAGACGCCGTAGTGGAGGGCTCCGGAAATTTCGACCACCTGGGGTTCTTTAACGTGCACTGACATCGCACAGTACACGGGCCTCTAGAATTTCTCCTCCAAAGAAATTCAACCGCCACGGTCGGGTTCGAACCCGCGTCTTTCGGGTCAGCAGCCGAGCACCATACCACTGAGCCACCGCGGCGGCCCGCAGAAGTTGGTTTACGTGGCTTTCAGCGCGGCGCCACAAGCCTGTACATCCTCTTCATCACAAAAAAAGATGGCGACAATCGGTTACACTGCGCACGGCAGGTGCGTCGGTATGCTCCGAGAATCTGCAAACGAGTGCCACTACAAACTGCGATTCCAATTCGCAGCTGCGACCAAACTTGGCCAGGAACGAAACGCCGGTGTGTGTGTGTGTGTGTGTGTGTGTGCGCGTGTATATTGTGTGTGTGCGTGTGTGTGTGCCTAGGCGTGGGTGACTTTAACAAGGAGCCTACAAGTGACGCAAAGTTTGTGGAAGACGCGAGCCAAGATTTCGCATAGTATTATGCGATAAGCAACCTAGTCAGACAACCAAGTGGGCGTGGTGTATAGATGTTTAAACCACGTCATGCTACTTCACGGACCATCGACAGAAACAAATGCTTGTGTTGCAGTGGAAGTACGACAACAAGTGAACATTCATCTTTTGTACACATAGGCGTCAAGCCCGCTGCCAAAAACAATTTGACCCATGGCTGGGCAAGGCTATTTATTTGCCCGGAAGCAGGCTTGTGATATGTACATTAGCTGTATAGCACAGCTTCCCAAGCCTGATAGAGACGACATGTATATGACCCTGGCTGCGGCGGTCGCATTCCGATGAAAGCCAAATATGCTAGAAGGCTCGTGTACTGTGCGTTGTGAGAGCACGTCAAAGAACCCCAAGGTTATCGAAATTTCGCAAGCCCTCCACAACGGCGCTTTAGGGCGTTAAAGCCCGATATAATATTGTTGGCTAAAAAAACGGAGTGCCTGCAACCTGCAATGTGACTGAAGTGCTGTCTTTATTTATATGGCAATGACAAGAGGAAATTAACGAGGTGATAGGCGAGTACAACAAATAGTGCAAACAGGATACGTGCGGAATATGCTCTTGGAATGGTAACGCTGAATTCCCGTTATATTCCAGGCACACATCTTGTTACATGCAATTTAGCTGCTTAAATGAAACACAGAAATTTTTTTTTTATTCCCCGTTTCTTATGGCGTACGCTAGATGCAGTTCGGCGGCAGTGCTCCGGAAGCACGCATCTCAAGCTTATTTTTGCACATCTGTAGCCTTCTTCCAGAACGGACGTGAGGAACGTGGGTGGATGTCAGCATCGCGCCGTCAACACCTGCACACACTTGCCCTGCCCTGCCTTCTGCCGCACGCTGACAGTGAGACAGGCGCACGGCGACTGTGCATCACCTGACCATTTGACCCCTACCTGCTTTCGTTATAAGAATACCGCGCGACTACGTCCGACCAGTTCGGCGGCGGTGCTCCGGAAGCACGCAACCCAAGCTTATTTTTGTACATCTGCAGCCTTCTTTCGCAACGGACGTGAGGAGCGTCGGTGGAAGACAGCATCCATACTGAACTGCCATACTGAAGTGGCACTCGTACTCGGAGTCAGACATTCTCAACTTCAAGCGCTATATGTGCTATTCTTCCATCCATTCAATCGTGAAATGGAACTAATCATCATGTGCGATCGCATCATTACCGTATAACGCGAGATGCGAGCGCAAGTCGCAGAGTTCCAGAAGTTGAAGCAAGGGAAGACAAAGTCATGCACCCGAGATGCCCAGCGGTCAAGAAGGGAGGGAACATACCACCAACGGAAGAGTTCCTTGATAAGATGCGGCTGACCAATGAGGGACAGTATGAAATGATACGCGAGATCATCCACAGACTCATTACACCCGAGTCACAGCCCATCGAAATCTTCTTATTCACGGGAGGAGCTGGCTGCGGCAAGACAAGCAACAACTGGCAAGGCTGCAGATGCGCTGAGCGGAATCACCATACACAGCGCCTTCAAGCTTGGTGCAGCCCGTGAATCTGAATCAAGGACAGCCACACCAACCTCAACACATTCAGAATGGCGTTCAACAACGTCAAGTGCATCATCAGCGATGAAGTGAGCATCGAGTGACTCTCTTGTAATGACTGAACAACGCCGGCGTCGCATCTTCATGCGCATTGAGCAGTCAGCCATTCGGAGGCATTATTCTCCGTGGCGATTTGCGACAGCTGCCCCCGGTTCAGGCACCAGTAGTGTACTCGAATCGAGATTCTCGATCTCATTTTCAGTACACAGCCTGTACCTTGGCAGCAGCTGTCCTTCTATGCCCTCACCAAAGTGGTTCGTCAGAGCGATGTCACTTTCCTCGCTACTCACCAAGATTGACAATGGATGGCATGTTGACAGGAAGGCACTCATCGAGAGTAGTAGGTTCGTCCATGTCGACGTCGCCAAGGCTCCTAGGTCCAGGACCAATTCCCCTGTACTACTCGAACGCCGATACAGATACCTACAATGCATCGGTCTTTGAAAGCAGTTCACTCAGTAAGAAGACTTACGAGCCTGGAAGTTATCATGGCTTGACTAGCAACCCCAACAGGAAGGAGCCTCATGGATGAGTTCAGAGGTCTAAATGAGCATCGTCTAGCTACAATCACTCAACGATGCAACTCACTCATTGAAGCATCACAGTTCCAGTAGCGTGTGTAAATGTTCGAACGCTATCCTTACATGGCAAAGATCCTCTGTGTGACAGAAACTTCGAAAAGTCCTTTGGTATTACCAGTTGAAATCAAGGGACTGCATTACATCACTGGCGCCAGCCGACTTTCCAACCAAGCAGGGAGTTCTTCAATCAAGATGCCAGAACCGATCGAGATTTCCTCGAAGCAATGAGAATTCGTGACCCCACAAGACAAAAGCTTCAACCAAGAACGGGAGCTGCTTAGATTTAATTATTCAACACTCGCCCCAGCGTCAAGCAACTGGACTGTGCATTTGAATGACATCTTCCTAGACCTCAACTTCGAAGAAAGCATAGATACAACCGAACTCATCGAAGCAGAGAGAAAGTCGTGCTAAAGAAGCAGTCAAAGAAAGTGTGTAAAGTCAATGCGAAACAGTGCGCCAGGAAAAGTAGAGAGCCTCCCCTGAATTTTTTAGAGGCTCCTCTGATTGTTTACGTGAATAATCGCATCAAAGCAGCGCATGAAACATCTGGATTACCTCTCATCAAGCGGGAATCTGAAGGACTTGGCACACAGGTTGCGGTGGACTCGCCAGCTTTTGCACAGGCGGTATATAATCGTGTACTACGAAAGTAACGACTACGCTCATAGAGCCGCGCTGTTGACCAGATCACAACTACTGCCACTCGAACCAATCAGTCAAAATGTAAGAACATTCCGTGTCGATGCAGGAGGACAGTGCAGAAGAGTGAAAATGTACCAAATGTAATTGTACTCTTGTGGATGTGCGCTATGGAAACAGGTACTGCATGTGCAGCAATTTCTCAAAAGTGAGGATTCCTCCACAGCGCAGAAGTAGTTGAAACCAAACTTAGCCTGAGTTTCCCTCTGGCGGCTTCGCGGAGAGCTCTTGAGCGCTAGTTTTCAAGGCGTCTGGGTGCGAGATCTCCAGTTCATTCGAATTACAAGAGTGATTGATGTTTCGCGTTTAGTAATGATGGGGATGCAGCTTTGCAAATAAATTTTTCGGTAAACAAGAAAGTAATCTAGGGTATAATCTGTTCTACAGATTAGGCGGACATGCAGTTGAGCAGCGGCTCCCGTGTTTAATGTATGTGGACGATATGGTACTGTTCTACAAACATTTTTAATTGTTGTGGAGACGAAGGAGACGCTCTAGGTTTCAGTTTTAGCGCAACTAAATCAGGTGTGATGATTTTCAACGATACAGCTGATCAGGTGCTTACAATAACAATGCCAGGAAATACCCAAAGTGGCCGAATACCTCGGGATATGGCTAAACGAAGGGCAGATATACATGAAAAAGCATGAACAGTCTCTTAGGGCAAAATTAAGAAGAGACGCCGGGATAATGAAACATAGGGCATTATGGGGGTACAACAAATATGAAGTACTGTCACTTATTTCGCACCGTGTTATTTAGGACATGCACCCCCTCGTTTGTATGATCCGCATTGTAAGCAGCTAGCGGATCACGAAGAGATCCACAGAGCTCCAGGAACATCATGCAACCAGAGACAGTATTAAGGGCCTCAAAAAGCAAGTTCCGAGGCTCAAAAGCGCAGTCAAAAATTTTTCAAAAAATATCAAGTTCCTGAATAAGAATCAGCTCCACACTCTGTCTAATAAAAAGAACAACCAGGGCGATTCCTGGGCGCGAGAAACAGTCAAGCAGTGCCTACAAATTAAGTTCGCTCGGGACAACTGGATACGAAACGCTCAGAAAGCTCAGTGTCCGTCAAACAGGACACTAACTCGCTGGATCGAAGGTTTGAAGTTCATTCCGGCAATACCTCACCGTGCTGAAGAAGTACTCTTGGGAGGAAAGACGTAGCGCCAAAACCTGACGAGCCGGGTCAATCAGGCATTAGTGTTCATGCTAGGCGGTTTAAATCGGAGGTTGAAAGAGGTGATCGCTTATCAATTCACCAGAAATCACGTAGAGGGCTCTGTGCTCAAGCACTGTATGTCCTCGAACTAGTTTAATCATGCAGCCAGGTGTCTGTTAGAGTTGAAGTTGTGACATCTTATATGGGCGCGTCAAAAGGAGCGATGTGGCGAGAATTTTGCATTTCTAACCATAGGAACTCAATTGTATGCTCTATACCACACCCATGTTACTAGGTTCAGCAGTTTTGTAGCGAGAGCTACTACACCAGCCGCTTCGCGAGGTAAGCATGGCTGGGCGCTGAGCCGCGGCACTACCAATTTGTCCAACGGGCAATAATAATGCATCGCATCGAACGGGCGATGGCGTTCCTTCGTAAAATTGAAAATTGTTTTTTTTGAGGAAAGGGAATCCGCAGTAACTGTCTGACATATCTCTATGGACACGCGAACCGCGTCTTATAGGGAGGGATAAACAGTGGGATCAAAGAAATGGTGTATGGTTTATAAGGTTTTAACGTTCCAAACCGACTATATGAGGGAAGCTGCTAAGGCTCCAGAAAATTCGACAACCTGGGGTTCGTTAACAAGCACGCACTCAAATCGCACAGTACACGGGCCTCTAGCATTTAGCCTTCATCGAAATTATAGCCGCCCACCTCGTCAGTTGCGCGCCTGCGCGGAGTGTCGTCAGAGATGAGGCGTGTATGTATATATATATATCACAACGATACGCAGCCTGTGGTAGAAATGGACCGCTCGGAGGAAGCTAGGGCTCGTTTGTAGGGAAGAGGGCAAGAGGAGGTTCCGAGCCAAGGAGACAGAGGAAGAGAACGCTAAGCGTATCGATAAGTGACATAAGTTCGACGTGGCTTGACGGGTCCGCTTACCCGACGACAGTGCGTCCATGAAGAGAGACAACGATGAATCTAGTTTCTGAAAGAAGCTAGACATAGGAGGTGGAACGAACGCAAGAAGAAGCGGCGAGCTGATGAGGGTGAGGAAGAACATGCAAGGCTCTAAAATTCTTCAGCAGGAGCTCAAGTCTCTAACCAAGCACTATTTACATATCTCTGAGGTACAACCGTTCGGCCGTAGAGGCATTGTCTGCAAGTCCACTGATATTATTGCTTGCGCCACAGACCTGCTACAGTGCAAAATTTTTTGACTCATTGCCGGTGAAAGCTTCATCTCGGAACAGCTCGCTTGCTCCAAGGGTGTTCGTGGCGTGAACCCAGCATCTTCCCCGCAGGAAATACTGGACCAGTTTCAAGATGCAGGTGTGGGGGTTCTTTCTGTCTACCGGTGCAGTAGAGAAGCAAATGGTTCGTGCGTACCGACAGAATCATCAGTCATAAATTTTGCTGGCTCCTCCTCTCCTTCTGAGTTCAAGAGGTCTGGCCGATAGTGTACCGTGTGGACGCTCTGCAGCCCCATCCTCTCCAATGCTCCAACTGCTGGCGGTTCGGTCACAGTGGTAAAGCGTGCAAATCAGCGACGCGCTGCCGTCGTTGTGGTCAAGATCATTCAGCTGACAACTGCGCCTCTGATCAGCCCCTGTGTTGTCTCTGCAACTCCAACCACTCGGCTGATGATGCCAACTGTTCGAACGCGCTGACGAACAAAGCCTGTTGGAGATAATCCAGGTGAAGCGATGCTCGAGAGGAGATGCTTATGCACTTCTGGACCGAATTGATACGCTAGCCGTGCGCGATCTTCTGTTGGAGAACTCGAGTCAACTGTGACTGCTTTTATAGTGTCCACAGTGGAGAACAGGCTCTTTCTGTGGTCATCGAGCGAATGCTGAACACTTTGGCTTTATCCCAACTTGTTGCAGGCGAATCTGCGCTTCCTCGATCATCTGTTCAGGCGGCGACGTCCGCCTCCCACCAGCGCTCCAGGCAGTGTTTCTAGCGTAGATATTTGCACCACGGATGTTGAAATGCTATGTCTACCCAGAAGCGTCGAGCTCCTTCCTCACCCTCGAAGACAGTTTGCTCTGCAATCCAAAACAAATACCCTCAAAAGTAATCCCCCAGTCTGATGTGCTGAAAGAGGCTGTTGGTGCCTCTTTCTTCAGTCGATAACCATGGCGGGTCTAAAAGTTGTTCAGTGGAATTGCCGCAATCCAGATATAGTGCTTTTTGCAAGAACCGCGGCTCTCTCCAGTTAACCACGAAGAAAGACACAGGGTCGTCATTTGATTGCGCATCCTTTACCTTCACTACATCATGTACCAACTAGGCCCTACCCAAGTTTTGTTGTCTTCGCCGAATATGTCGTTGCCTATGCCAGCCGCACACTTACCAAGGCTGAGTCTCACTACTCTGTGACTGAGAAACAGTGCCTCGCCATTTTGTGGGCCTTAGGCAAGTTTCGCCCTAATGTGTACGCCCGTCTCTTCGACGTCGTTACGGATCATCACGCCCTTTGTTGGCTTTCCTCACTAAAGGATCCTTCCGGCCGCCTGGCTCGATGGGCGCTGCGTCTTCAAGAATTCAACTACCGAGTCGTGTACCGAGTCATGTACCGATGAGCAGACGTAGTGTGACCATGCATGACCATCTGCGAACCTATTGCGTCCATAGTGCAACCATGTGCAACAAATGTGCAACCTTGTGCGACCATAGTGCAACCATATGCGAACACAGTGCGTCCATGTGCGACCACAGTGCGACCATGTGCAAACATAGTGCAACAGTGCAACCATTGTGCAACTTATGCAACATAGTGCGACCATGTGTGACCACACTGCGACCGTGTGCAAATAGTGCGACCATGTGCAAACAGTGTGACCATGTGCAACCATGTGCGAGAATAGTGCGACCATGTGCCCCCATAGTGTGACCATGTGCGAACATACTACGACCATGTGCGACCACAGTGCAATCAATCTGCGAGCCTAGAGGCAACATAGTGCAACCATGTGCGACCATAGCACACCATAGTGTGACCACTGTGTAACCATTGTGCAACCATGAGCGAACATAGTACACCCATAGTGCAATTATGTGCGAACATAGTGCGACCATGTGCGACCACAGTGTGCCAATGTGCGAACATAGTGATACCATGTGCAGCCACAGTGCGACCATGTGCAAACATTGTGCTACCATAGTACAACCTTGTGCCACCATTGTGCGACCATGCAAGACCACAGTGCAACCATAATGCAACCATGTGCGACCATTGTGCTACCATGTGCGACCATAGTGCAACCACATGCAAACACAGTGCGACCACGGTGTGACCATGTGCGACCACAGTGCGACCATGTGCGAACATAGTTCAACCATGCGCGAAGATAGCACCACCATAGTGCAACCATGTGTGACCACAGTGCATCCATTGCACAACAAATGTGCGACCATTGTGCAACCATGGTGCGACCATATGTGACCGCAGAGCGACCATGTGTGTATCTAGTGCTACCATAGTGCAGCCATGTGGCACCATTGTGCGACCATGTGCTACCACAGTGCAACCATCGTGCATGTGCGACCATTGTGCAACCATAGTGCCACCATATGCAAACACAGTGCGACCATTTGCGACACAGTACGAACATGGTGCGACAAGAGTGCAACCATTGTGTGACCATATGCAACATAGTGGGACCATGTCTGACCACAGTGCGACCATGTGCAAATAGTGCGACCATGTGCAGTGTGTCCATAGTGCAACCATGTGCGAGAATAGTGCCACCATGTGAACCCAGTGTGACCATATGCGAACATAGTACGACCATGTGCGACTACAGTGCAACCATCTGCGAGGCTAGTGCCAATGTAGTGCAACCATTTGCGACCATTGTGAGACCATGTGCGAACAGTGCGACCATGTGCAACCACAGTGCAACCATGTCCGAACTTAGTATGACCATAGTGCAACCATATGCGACCATAGTGCGAACATGTGCGACCACAGTGTGACCATTGTGTTACTATAGTGCGACCATTGTGCAACCATGAGCGAACATAGTACACCCATAGTGCAATTATGTGCGAACATTTTGCGCCCATGCGCGACCAGTGTGCCAATGTGCGAACATAGTGCGACCATGTGCAACCAATGTGCGACCATGTGCGAACATAGTGTGGCGATATGCGAACATAGTGACACCATGTGCGAACAGTGATACCATGTGCATCCACAGTGTGATCATGTGCGAACATTGTGCTACCATAGTGCAACCTTGTGCCACCATTGTGCGACCATGCGAGATCACAGTGCAACCATCGTGCAACCATGTGCGACCATCGTCCCACCATGTGAGATCACAGTGCAGCCATCGAGCAACCATGTGCGACCATTGTGCCACCATGTGCGACCATAGTGCAACCGTATGCAAACACAGTGCAACCATGGTGTGACATGTGCGACCACAGTGCGACCATGAGCAAACATAGTGCAACCATGTGCGAACATAGTACCACTATAGTGCAACCATGTGCGACCAAAGTACAACCACGTGCGACCATAGTACAACCATGTGCGACCATTGTGCAACCATGCGCGACCATAGTGCAACAAAATGGAAACATAGTGCAACCATGTGCGAACATAGTGCGACAACAGTCCAAGCATGTGCAATTATTGTGTGACCATATGCAACATAGTGCGACCATGTGTGACCACAGTGCAACGAAAGTACAACCATGTGCGACCATAGTACAACCATGTGCAACCATTGTGCGACCGTGTGTGAATATAGTGGCACCATATGCGACCACAGGGGGACCATGAGCCGACATAGTGTGACCATGTATGACCATCTGCAAACCTATTGCGACCATAGTGCAGCCATGTGCAACCACTGTGCAATCTTTTGCGACCATAGTGCAACCATATGCGAACACAGTGCGACCATGTGCAAATACTGCGACCATGTGCAAACAGTGACCATAG
This sequence comes from Amblyomma mixtum, assembly GCF_055824585.1. Classification (NCBI taxonomy): domain Eukaryota; kingdom Metazoa; phylum Arthropoda; class Arachnida; order Ixodida; family Ixodidae; genus Amblyomma; species Amblyomma mixtum. The sequence continues at coordinate 145,160,801 of NC_143016.1, read as the reverse complement.
TGCAGCCATGTGCGAGAATAGTGCGACCATGTGTGCCCACAGTGTGACCATGTGCGAACATAGTACGACCATGTGCGACCACAGTGCAATTATCTGCGAGCCTAGTGCCAACATAGTGCAACCATGTGCGACCATAGTGGAACCATGTCCGAACATAATGTGAGCACAGTGCGACCATTGTGCAAATATAGTGCAACCTTGAGCGAACATAGTACACCCATAGTGGAATTATGTGCGAACATAGTGCGACCATGTGGGACCACAGCGTGCCAATGTGCGAACACAGTGCGACCATAGTGCAGCCATGTGCAACCAATGTGCGACCATGTGCGAACATAGTGTGACCATGTGCATCCACAGTGCGATCATGTGCGATTATTGCGCTACCATAGTAGCAACCTTCTGTCACCATTGTGCAACCAAGCGAGATCACTGTGCAACCGTCGTGCAACCATGTGCAACCATTCTGCCACCATGTGCGACCATGCGAGATCACAGTGCACCATCGTGCAACCATTTGCGACCATTGTGCCAAAATGTGCGACCATAGTGCAACCATATGCAAACACAGTGCGACCATGGTGTGACCATATGCGACCACAGTGCGACCATAGTGCAACCATGTGCGAACATAGTATTCCCATAGTGCAACCATGTGCGACTCTAGTACAACCATGTGCGACCATAGTACAAACATGTGCGACCGCAGTGCAACCATTGTGCAGCCATGTGCGACCATTGTGCAACCATGTGCGACCATAGTGCAACCATGTGCAACCAGAGTACAACCATGGTGCCATGTGTGACCACAGAGCAACCATGTGCAAACATAGGGCGAACACAGTGCGAGCAAGTGCAACCATTGTTTCACCATACGCAAAATAGTGCGACCATGTGTGGCCACAGTGCAACGAAAGTGCAACCATGTGCGACCATTGTGCAATCATGTGCGACCACAGTGCGAACGTAGTACCCCCATAGTGCAACCATGTGCGACCATAGTACAACCACTGTGCGACCATGTGTGAACATAGTTGCACCATATGCGACCACAGTATCATATAAGCATCAGGACGCCGACGCCTTGTCTCGCTCCCCGCCGAACTTGCCAGCCTCTGCGAAATCGACGCCCCTGTTCCGTCTCCCACCATCAGTGACCTGCCTTCTGAGCAGCGCAAGGATCCCTGGATTCGTGCTCTTCTCGACGTTCTCTCCGACCCATCGGCGGTTGTGCCATCCCGCGCCCTGCGCCGTCAAGCTTCACATTTTGAGGTCTGAGATAACCTGCTTTATTGCCGTAATTATCATTCTGATGGACGAAAATGGCTCCTCGTCATACCTCGCCACCTCAGGTCCTATATATCTGTTCATGTTTTCACGCTGACTTGCAATGCGGTCACGCGGGCTTTTTCAAGACTTACACGCGCCTCCGCCTCCGCTACTACTGGCGTGGCATGTACAATTTCGTTTTGAAATACACACGCTCCTGTCTCGACTGCAAACGCCGCAAGAAACCCACCAACCGTACTGCTGGCGAGTTGCAGCCGCTGTCTTGTCCGCCTCGCCCTTTCGACCGCGTTGGCATCGATTTATATGGGCCCTCCCGTATACTGCTTCTGGCAAGCGATGGGTCATTGTTGCCGTCGGATGTGGCAACCTTTCTTCTGCGTCGATTCATCCTTCGACACGGTGCCCCGCGTGAACCCCTCAGCGACAGAGACCGTGTCTTCTTATCTGACTTCACCAAAGCTCTTCTCCGTGAGTGCAACGTCATCCATCGGACTTGCACCGCTTAAGGCCGATTCACACGACGGACCGTTCGCCCGCGGCCGCGCACTACGTGTTCATGCGTCAGCACATTTAGAGGCGCGCTGCCGGTCGTGAGAGGCCGCGGCCGGCAGAGCGCCTCTAAATGTGCTGACGCATGAACACGTAGTGCGCGGGCCGCGGGCGAACGGTCCGTCGTGTGAATCGGCCTTTACCACCCTCAGACAAACGGCCTCACTGAACGCTTTAACCGAACTCTGGGAGACATGCTGGCGATGTACGTTGGTTCGAACCACACGAATACATACATACATATTTATTTTGTCATATTTACACATGGAAGTATGTGTGCCCGCGGAAGCGCAAGACAGGGCGCTTGTAGGCGGGCCACGGCAATCAAAGTGCAGACTCAGTACAGACAAAATTACATGGTTTGCAATATAAAAGAGAGAAAAAAAAAGAAACAAAATCATATATTGATAGGAACAACAATCACACTTGTACACACTGAAAAAGCAGGTTAAATACAGATTATGACGATGCAACAACAAAAAAAGCACCCGTGCTTCCTAACACAGATCAATAAGACCTTCAGTGTTTCGAGCCATGATGTCAGTGTACCGTTAAGGTTCTACACGTAACTAGCCAGGATTTTACTTCTGATTTGACCTCTTTGATAGTCTGCAATGATAGTATTTTTGTTGGAAGCTGGTTAAAAAGGAAGGGGACGTAGAACATTCGGCACCTTTTTCCATACTGTGTATATATTTTGGGAAGTTTAACGGCTCTACTTTTCTTAGTATTTTAGGTTTGTTCACAGGAAGCTTAAAGTTATTAGAAAAGTAGTTTCTACTAATTACTACATGTGTAAATAAATCTTGAGTGAAGTATACGTACATCAGCTGCAATCATTCTTTCAGCACTATCTAAGGTCTCTCTAGACGTGCCATACAAAATGTTTGCGGAAATTCTGTGTAGTAACCTATCGATTTGGTTCCTTCTAGACAACGCACATGAGCCATAAACAGTGACACCATACCTTAATATAGACTTTCCTATAGTTTTAAACACAAGCTGATGCAACCTAACAGAAGTATTGAATTTCATTCTGTAAAGATACATAGAAGTAACACAGAGTCGTTTGATGAGATGCTCAACATGAGAAGACCAAGACATGTTGGCGTCGAGATGAATACCTAGATATTTGACTCTTTCAGACAAGGGCAGGTAAACACATTGGCATCTAGGGCAGAAAGTACCGTGTACAATAACAGATTCTTTTAATATGACATTTTTGTGCGGATTTCTAAAACAAAACCAGAGCCGTTTTCTGCTTGTTAATGTAAATCTGGTTACCTGAAACCAATCACACACTTTTTTAACATCCGTTTGAAGCAGCTCTGCAGCCCTGTTGTACGACTCATTCGGAACAAGGAGCGCTGTGTCATCAGCGTACTGGTAAAGTACCGAATTCAGTCTAAAGTATGCCAAGTCATTTACATAAATATTGGGACTGGGACCTCATTCTCCCGTATATTACGTTCGCGTACAATACTGCTACGCAGTCTATACCCGGACTTTCTCCTTTCTTTCTTTACGGCGGACATCCCTCCGTTCCCATTGATACTGTTCTCCCCTACTACCCTGACGCATCTGAGTGCACCACCGTTTCCGAAGCCGCCAGGCACGCCGAAGACTGCCGCCAGATCGCCCGGTCGCTCACGACAGCTACCCAGACCGTTCAGAAAACCCGCCACGATGAAAATCAACCTCCCCAGCATTTTTCGGCCGGCTGTCTTGTGTGGCTGTGGATACCTCCCCGTACTCCGGGCCTCTCCAGGAAACTGCTCAATAGGTATCACGGGCCCTACCGCATCTTGCAGCAAACATCCCTGGTCAACTACATAGTTGAGCCCCTCACGTCGTCACCCGATCTCCGACGCCGCGGCCGTGAGACCGTCCATATCACCCGCCTCAAGACATACCACGACCCCGCTCTCTTGTCAGCCCCTTATGTCGCCAGGATGGCTCCTCTTCTGTCCGGGGGCCATTTTAAGGAAGACGACGGGCATACGCGCGAGTCGCATTGCCATCGCCTGGTGCACGCTCCTAGCTCCTTGCCTGACCTCGGACTGTTGTTAGCCCTGCTCCCGTTGTGAAGCTTCGCTGAACAAATCCCACCATACAATTGTAATACCTCCCAGAAGAACACAGCACCAATGCACAGAAAAAAACAATAGTTGTCTCTGGTGTACTGCACAGGTGCCAACCGTCCATGGCGCAAGCGCCTCCTTAGCATGAACCCACACATGCAGCGTAGATGTGTGCCATTTAAAGAAGAATGTTCTTGCAGGAGGAGAAATGCGCATTCGCCTAACACGTTTTAAACCACTGGTGCCACAGCACTCCAGTAATGGTTGCCGATACAACGGTGCAAGAAACAAATACTCTGCAAGTGCCTTAGTTTATATTGCAAGTGTATGAAGGCACGTGTAGTGAATGCACAGATGTCTTAGAAACGTATCTTCGAGTTATGCACTCAGGCAGTCACGAATAATTCAATTATGAGCGTGTAAATTACAGACGTTCCAATGAAGCGAGTTTGTACGAAACGCGCGCAACCTTACAGATGCCAAGACACGTCCAGTCGCCCGATACACCACAGCTTTGGTTTATTTCATTAGGGTTTAACGTCCCGAAGCAACTAAGGCTATGAGGGACGCCGTAGTGAAGGTATCCGGAAATTTCGACCACCTGGGGTTCTTTAATGTGCACTGACATTGCAGAACACACGAGCCTCTAGAATTTCGCCTTCATCGAAATTTGGTCGCCGCGGCCGGGATCGAACCCGCGTCTTTCGGGTCAGCAGGCGAGCGCCGTAACCACTGAGCCACCGCGGCGGGGCACCACCACAGCTTTCGCTCTCACAAGGTTCAATGGTAGCTAAACCACAGCTTATTTTGAAAGCGAAAGCTTCACTACTTGCATTTCCAGCCTTTGCCGTGGCGCGGCGGTGCCACCATTGACCTTTAGTTGACCTCTGTGTGACGTCATGTGTGACATCCCTCCGAAGAGATGAGCGACCGACTCGCGCCGTCGCGAGCCGCGGCGGTGCCGCCACCGGCGCCTAATTCCTGCGCTCTCCGCTAGGAGCGCGATTGTGGCGTTGCGCTGAAAAGATTAGGCTCGAGTCACGTCGCTAGAAAGCAGTAGCTGTGCCAACCACCAGCGCCTTAACATCGCTTCGCGATCTCGCGCCGTCCGTGTGCGACGGCGGTGCACATGAACGGCGGCCTGACTGGACTGGATTGCACTGGACTGGATTGGATTAGAATAGATTAGATTACTTTGGATTGGATTGCATTGGATTGTATACAGATGCATCGCCACAAGTCTAACCACAAGCACCACCACCACCTACACTACCAGCTGAACCATGGCGTAGGTACGGATATTGCTTTCGCAATTACCGGGCTTAGCCGAGCTAAGCGACAGCGAATTTTTTTCTTGGTCCCGGTCACGCAGGTGCATAGGTCAATTCGCTTGCAGAGATGGTGCCGCCCCACGGTCAGCGTCCGTCGCGCGGTTTCGGTTCGGTCTTTGGGCGCGCAGGACCACTTGGTGGCAAGCAATTATGAGGGTGACAGGCATCTTTTCTTGGGCGCTGTACATTTTTAATGTGAAAGCATTTCTAGGCTACGTAGGGGGGGTTATGTCACCAAAACATGTCCGCGGCAGTTGTCACATTCTCAGAAGACGTAGCGTGAGACGAAAGAGGAAGACGTGAGGATGATGGTGAAAATATGTCAGTAGGGTGATTAGTTCACTAATTGGAGGTAAAATCATGTCAGTAGTGTAATTAGTTAACTAATTGGAGGTAAAATGTAAAAGAACATCTAAACAGTGTGGACGTCGATATGGTGAGAGGACAGGAGAACAGCAGTCGATGGTAAACTAGTAGAATATTGTGCAAACAGCGAAGTAAAAGTTTCAAATGAATAGAAAATTGTTTTGATGAATGAAAAGTATTCAATTAAAAAAGTGATTGGCGTGTAGTAATAAGGGAATTTATAAGCAAAGGTTAATGGCCGGTTCAATAGGCAGGATGGGTATATAGTAAGTGGGCAGGAACGAATCGCGGCGCCAAATCTGACAACTCAAAATCGGTGGTTGAAATGAAAAAAGGGTATAATCAGAGTGATCAATAATTAATCAATTAGTTATTCATCAATGAAACAAGAAGCAACAGGTAATTCAGCAGTTGATCGACACGATTTGGGTAATCAATGATCGATCAATGAATCGATAACTGATCCATCTATCAATCAAAGGCAAAGAGGGCCGAGAAGGCGTCAATGCTTTCGCATTCCTCCAATGCGGGTAGCTGCAGTGATCTCTAACGTTTTTTTTTTTAATGCAGGAGCAACTCTCGCATTACTTGGCTCAATGTGCGAAAACCCAGCCGTCATAAGAAACCCATGGCAGAAGCGCGGCACGCGAATGACGTCATCACCCTCTTTGAAGCAACAGGCCGCCGGCGTTCATCAGGTTCATTCGCGCTGGCGTTGACAACGTTACCGCCGGCGTCACCGTATATGCCAAGCCAGGACTACGACTCGTCGAGCTCGGAGACTGCTTCGGTGCAGACAGAGATTCGCGCTGTGGAGTTAGTCGATATGGGACTCATGGTTACCGGTCAGACGGCAACAACGACATCCTCCCTCAGTATAAAGGGGACTTCGCCAACGAACCCGAACAAATGTACTGTCAGCACCATTGCGGACTTCGGAAAAGTACTGTCATCGCTTCGCAAAGCGGTGTAATCCCGCTGAGAACTAGTGTCATCGAGAAAGGACAGCGAACGCAATGTGGGTAAAACTCTACTTTAGTGAGAACTCTGCCAATACTCGGCTGTGAAATCGCGATATGGCCGGTTTGTCGCCTTGCGTAGTGGCGACCTTATAATAATGCTTTATTTCCACCAAATCAAATACAATTTGATGGAGGAGGGGAGAAAAAAGCGGCTATCCGCTTGACGGAGTTCTCCTCTCCTGTTCAGACGGCAGTGACAGAAAACGAGGAACTAAATTGAACATCAAGTCATCAAGTCATTAAGAACATGAAACGAAGAACGAAATTGAACATCAAGTCATAGATGAACAAAAACATCAATATAAGCAATGTCTGTAACCGAACAGAATACACAGAAATCAAAAGGGGGTATCAGCAACGAAAAAGGGGTATCAGCACAGTAGACGACCAGTCATCAAATAACAAAAAGGGTGGAGAGCAATTCATAAAACAAGAGTTGATGTATTAGCACTTAACCAAATGAACAATCATACTACGCAGAGAGGAGATGGTGATTTCACAGAGGTTTACGCCTGCTTCAATTAATTGGTTTTGTAAATACGGTAGTTGGTAATTAAGTCTTTGACGACCGTAGCTAGTTCTTGTGAATGGTAAAACCCATTGTGGTTTGTGGCGATGCGGATATGGTGAATCGGCCTGATGCAAAGGAGCCATAGAGGAAATGGTGTCAACATGGCGCTTTTGCTCAACTGTATACACGCGCAGCAGTCTGTAAGCATAGAGGTTTAATATGGTGATAATGTTGAGGTTAGTTACCAAATCCTGAGTTGTGTGTCTAACGGGCAAGTCAAACTATACGAAGGACTTTTTTCTGAAGTACTAATATCTTGTGTAAGTTAGTATGTGTTGTTGTTGCCCACACTAATGTGCAGTAGTTTAGGTGTGAACAGAACAGGGAATTATATAAGAGAAGTTTGACTGTCTGTGGTAAAATATGTCTGTGGCGTGATAGAAAGCCTATAACCTTAGATGTCTTCAACATGACATGACTGACATGGTCATCCCACAGCATATTTTCGTGAAAGTAAAGACCAAGTGATTTGAATGATTTTACTATTTCAATTTCTTGTGATTTATAAGCGAGAGCTAGTTCTGCACTACAAGTTTTATTCTTCGGACGGAAAATTACAGCTTTGGATTTTAACACATTTATTGAAAGAAAATTTGAGTCTGACCATTCCTCTAGATTCTTTAATATGCGATTAGCATGTATGTTTAGATCGTCACAGGTATCACCAGGTATAAGGATAGTAGTGTCATCGGCATAAATGATAAAGCGGGCGGAAGTGTCAATAGTTAGAATGTCATTAATGTAGAGATTGAACAGCAGAGGGTCAAGGATGCTGCCCTGAGGGACACCGGTATTAACTGAGCGTTGTGATGATTTGAAGTTTCTAATCTGAACATATTGTTTTCGAGATGATAAATAAGATTTCAAGAGATGCAAAGCTTGTCCTCGTATCCCGTATAGTTCGAGCTTTTCCAAAAGAATACTGTGACTAATCCTGTCCAACGCCTTCGTGAAATCCACAAATATGCCTAGTAGTAACATTTTGTTTTCAAAATGTTCTAATATATATTCCTTTTCATGAAGAAGGGCAAGCTCTGTTGATTTATTCTGTCTGAATCCATACTGTGAACTAGTAATTATGTTATGAGATTGCAGAAATTTTTCCATTCGTATTAGCACGATTTTTTCTAAACCTTTAGAAAATACTGGAAGAATACTAATTGGTCTGTAATTACCAAAGTCATTCTTATTGCCCTTTTTATACAGGACAGTCACCTTTGATATTTGCATATCTGAGGGGAAGGTTACGGTTTCTAGACATAGGTTATATATATAGGAAAGAGGAGTAGAGATGTATTCAATGATATATTTCACTGGGCGAATCTGGATGTTGTTGACGTCACAAGAAGTGGAGTTTGATAATTCATGGAATGTTTCTATAATTTCGCTTTCATCAACAGGTGCAAGGAAAAGAGTGGCAGGGCACCTAGAGATAGATCTATGGTGCAGTTTGATGAGATTCACTGGTCACTGACCATTATATGAATCTATGGTGCAGTTCAGATGCAGGTTGAACATATTGTGTGAAATGAGTGTTAAATGCTTCGGCTAAGTTTTCTCCTACATAATCTTTTCCGTCATGGGTCACCTTATCAATGGTAGCGTTGACATACTTGGCATCAAGGGATCGCAGCTTTTTCCAAAGTATGTCAGGACGGTCGACTGAGCCAAAGTAATTCTCATAATGTCTCCTTGCATTGCGGATGTCATTGTTTAACTTATTTCTGTATTTCTTAAATTGTTCAAGAATAGAAATGTTTTTTGATGCAACAAAAGAACTGTACAGTTTGTTCTTCTGTTTTATACGCGCAAGTAGCTCTAGTGATATCCATGGTTTCCGTACGTTCCTACCTCTTCGTTTAGGGAAATGCTTGTTATATATAGAGTTACACTTTTCTGCAAAGGCTTGATAAGCGTAATTCGCGTTGGTTTTGTTATATACATCGTTCCAGTTTACACCGCACATCTCCGCACGAAAAGCGTCGAGGGATGCTGCTGTTATGACTTGGATGAAAGATGCATTCTGCTTTCTGAATTTGGGTTTCACAGTCTGAGAATAAATAGATTCCCATGTGGTCACTCAAATCACAACAAGTTACCCCAGATATTATGAATGAAGGATTGATATTGGTGATAAATAGATCAAGAAGTGTTTCGGAACTGGAGGTTATACGGGTCGGCTCTTTGGTAGTAATCGCCAAACCGAAGCTGCGCAGAATTATACCGAAGTTGACACTATTTGCTGCATTGGATAACATGTCTATGTTAAAATCACCGCTTATGACTAACTCATAATTATGTTCGCTTATAAATGTAAGAAAGGACTCGATGTATTCAAAGAACAAAGAAATGTCACCGCTTGGTGGTCTATAAAACACAGAAAACACAGTATTATTGGTTATTACAGAAACAACTTCCACATCTGAAGACATATAACATAGGTCTTCCACCATGTCACACTCAATTCGGTTGTTAGCAAGAATACACACTCCTCCACCTCTACGACAATCACGGTTCATAGAAAACGTTGAAAATGACGGCAAATGGAAGTTATTCGTATTCAGCCATGATTCTGAAATCATAACAAAGTCAAACGAAAAGCCAAAACTCTGGAGTAAAATTTGAAACTCATCTAGTTTGTTGTTTAAGGATCGCACATTGAGATGGAAGCATTTCAATACAGACGAACACAGCCGCTGTGGGAGCAACTTGTGGCTTATAGCACTGGGTAACAGATAACGTACGCTTGCAGCCATGATTGAAGTTGTGGTATGGCATTGCACTGAACAGGAAATTATCAGTTGACAAAGTTAGCTAGATCGCGTGCATCGGTAACAACCTGCACGTTGTCGCCTTCCTTCTTGCGGATGAGGACTTTGCCGTTTGAATACCAAACAAATCTATTGCTTTTGGCCCATTCTTTAGTTGTTGAGAGAAGAAGCTTTGCTCGGCGTGTCAGGTTGTCACAGATGTACAGATTGCTGTCCTTCTCTCGGAGCAAAGCTCGCTTTTTCATCCACTCATCTTTGAGTGTTTGCCTTTCAAACCGCACTAAAATAGCAGGCACTTTACTTGGCTTAGATGGGAGCCTATGACAAGCCTCAACATCGCTCTCCTCGACCTCTGCTAAATCAACTAGTTTAGCCACCTAATTGACTTTCTGGAGGATGTTTTCCTGGTCAGTTACCGGCACGCCATGTATCTCTAAATTCATTTTCCTGCTCCTAAACTCAAGGTCATTTATATCAGCATGCAGCTGTCGTATTTCTTCAGCATTATTGGCGTTTTCTACATGTTCGTCGAGCTTTTCTTAATCTGTACAATCTCTTTATCCTGGTTGTTAAGACGATTTAGGATATCATCAAAGTGATCAGACATAGTTTGAGTGTTCAATGTTGTCGACCTGTTCCTTAAGTGGCAAGAGGGCGTCGAGCTTGCGACTCAGTTCAGCGAACGCGGCAGCTACATTGAAGTCCTGAGACGCGTCTTTTGTATTCGCCGCGTCACTACGGGAAGCCGCTTTTTTGCATGTCGGACAAACAAATTTTTTGCGGCAGTTCCCACTTCTGATCTTCGCAGACGCATCTGTTAACCCTGAACAATTTTCTGCGTGGTATGGGTATGCGCACTGCTTACATTTAAGAATATTGTCAGCAGGTTCAATCTCAAGATTGCAGGCCAAACAAATTTCCTTTTTTCTGGCAAGCTATAATGTAGCACACTCTTGCAGGCCAAACAAATTTCCTTTTCTGAGTCACTCATGGCAAGCTATAATGTAGCACACTCCGTAGGAAACAACAGCAAAAAAGAAAACAAAAACAATCTAGCAAGCTTGGCAGCAGCAGTGGTTTGAGCATACGCAGCGAAGAAAAGTGTGGAAAAAGTACCACAAACCTGGGAAAAGAGCACAGGGACTTGTCAAAAACGCCCGTCCGTAGCTGCTGTTAAAGGGGGGCGTAGCCAGTCGACGAAGATAACGCTGCGCAGTGTTTGTGATGCAGGATCCGAAAGCCACCAATTCCTGGGAAAAGAGCACAGGGACTTGTCAAAAACGCCCGTCCGTAGCTCGCCACTGCCGCTGCCGAACTCAGCAACACTACACTCGGAAGCATAGCGCAGCAGCACTAACATTTCGCCAAAACACTAAACTCAGAAACAGAACTTGGCGCACACTCAGCGACGAGTATTCCTCACATTTACACATATAAATTGCTTAGGTGTCCCCCTAATTTCCTTTAACGACGGTTGGCAGCACCTGCGGCACGATCTGTGCTGCAGGAAGAGGGCAGGATTGGCCCGCTTGAGGCAGGAGAGCAGGCGAGTCTTTCAACATCATGCTGTAAAATGCCGCCTGAAAATGCCTTGCTGGATCCTATCGTAGGGACATCGGAGGGGGCTTGCTTGGGGGGCGCAGAGGCCGTATTCTCGCCCATATAGGCACGGCCATAACCACGGGAGTCGGGCCAGCGTTCTCCGAGGTTCACGAGGTTGACGCGAGTGTGCCCTATAATTTGTAAACCGCGATGACGTCATGGGCAACTGAGACATTTCCTCCTGAGAACGTTGAAGCAGTCGTGTACGAACGCACGACGCTATGGCTTCTTGCAACATGAGGGCCAGCAGCCCGTCGCCAATCGTCTCCATCAGCACGTCCCCAGTCCGCCCAGTGTCGTCGGAGTTACGGCGGGAGCGAGGGGCTGCGTGCTGAACCCCGGGCCGGTGAGCCGGTAAGCACATGATGTGTATGCCTTTCGACTTGCGCGCACTGATTACCTGTGCTCTGAGGTTTTCTGTGGTTTAGTCTGGAAGGTGCAAGAATGCATAAACTGCTGGTTGGCACATGGCTACCTGTGGCCAGGTGCACGATGTCACACAGGTGCTCACACACTAACACGAGATGAGATTGTCAGTAGCATCTCGTCATCTCGTCAAGCCAGCACAATGAGTCATAGCAGCCACAGGTGCCAGGTGGTGTGGAGCACACTACCAGTGACGCTGCCGCCGTCATTGCACCGTCCACAAATGCGCTTGCCTCTCCTGACGAGGTGTGCCAAAGAGGCCGATGATGTGATCTCGCAGAGCTCTATCACGCAGGCAGGTAATCTCGGATCAGGTCCCCGCCAACTACCCAACAAGCAGAGGCGGCCCATTGCTGTCAGTGCCATCAGCAGTGTAGTCTTCGTCTGCATCCAAGGGTTCCACCAGGCGATGTTGTCGAATGCGGCACATGCTGCAATGGCGACCAACCCCCGCTATAGCTCGTAGTGCAGCATACAGTACTTCTGCAGGCACCAGAAGCAGGTTTTCAGGTCCCAATGCAGTGTTTCACAACACATTGCATTTAGGCATGCGCTGTGTTTTACTGCCTTTCTGGCAAGTTTGCTCCCAGATGTCCCGATAATGGCGTGAGGAGCTACGGATACAGTGATATGCACTGTCTCCTGCACAACCAAAATGTGCAGTGAAGCATGTAGTAAGGTAATGATTCATACTAACTAGTCCACATGACCTTCATAGTAATTACTAAGAAGTACATACCTCTGTAGCATATGCCTTGTAGCTTAACGATGTATAGCTGCACAATATCAGTGATGTGCAGAAAAAAATACACACACACCCTTTGCCTTGCTGTTTTAGGCAGAAAATACGATTCATTTTTAACATAATGTCGCTTGTGCGTCTGCTCCACTAATATCAATAGAAATACAAAAATGGTTTGGTTTGGTTTATGGGGTTTAACGTCCCAAAGCGACTCAGGCTATGAGAGACGCCGTAGTGGAGGGTTCCGGAAATTTCGACCACCTGGGGTTCTTTAACGTCCACTGACATCGCACAGTGCACGGGCCTCTAGAATATCTCCTCCAAAGAAATTCTGCCGCACACGGCCGGGATCGAACCCGCGTCTTTCGGGTCAGCAGCCGAGCACCATAACCACTGGGCCACCGCGGCGGCAGGAATACAAAAATACAATAAGCTGCAGTTGTATGGCACTGCTACATGTCTTCCATAGTATAAATAGCCCGGCTCATTCTTGAAGCTAGGTATGAGGCTATGTGCAGTGCTGTAGCTTATACAAGGTGTCTAAGGTAACTTTCACCAAGATTTTGAAAAAACCTATGCGTTCTTCAGAAATGAAATGGCTTGGCTGTTGCCAGGGTTGATCTAAGGTTACAGTACCATATTTATGCCCGTCCAGCTCCAATAATTAGTCGAGACTAAACTTTTCAAATATAGCTTGAAACGTTGAGGTGTCAATAGGAAAGTTGTGGAGCTCCACAAATAATGTCCACTCCTGGCAATTCCAACGAGATTGACTGAGCACGACCGTTTTTATTCGGGAAAAACAAAATCCTGCGTAGTTTAAAAAATACCACGTGACACAGCGCTCTGTGGGACCGGATGCGCCGCGATTACAGCGCTCTCATGCATGCTTTGGAAAAAAAACATCACTCGCTTCGCGCCTTTCGTGCTGCGCAAGACATTAGCTTCGCGCTGTGCTTGGTTCCAAGTTAAGCGCCAGTGGGCTCGGGCGGCCGTTAAAAGAAAGCGTGTTTCCCGTTTTTCAGTGTAATGCACACGACATTATCAAGCTTGTTACATGCGCTTTTGCAAGATGGGATCTTGCTACCAAATTCGAACTGATGAGATTGTCATCATTCCGCCACATATATTCTGCTAACGTAATATCAGCGTCAAATGAAATGCGAACCGCGGAAAGCCTGGCCACAGGTCCCACTTACTCATCAGCCTGTCGACAGGAAACAGACACGCTCATCCGGTTTGCGATGCTTTTGCTTGCGTTTTCTTTGACGTTCGTTGTCGCTTTTTGCCACTGGAGCGCCACAATCATTCTTTCAACGTATGGAAGCTTGAGCAGCGCGGTTTCGCTGGCGGCAGCGGCTCTAGCCCGCGTGGTTCAGAGAAACGAGCGTTCTTGGCTCGCTTGCCTGCCGCGCTATAATTTTGCTTCCGTCATCGTCGTATTATCAGCGCCTTGCTGCAAAGCAAACAATAAAAAAACTGACCGGGTTAAGGTCGGGGTTCTGAATCCCTTCTTTCTGGTAGTGAGCGATTATCATGTCTACAGTGATTGCAGACGAGTGCACAAAGTCGCGAATGACATGCATTATGCTGTGTGCGCCGTTCTCGATTTCTTGCTTCCGTCTGCAAGCGCTATGAATCCCATGATGACTGAAGGAAACTAGCTCGCCCGCCCAGCAACTAATCGTGTTCTGTTAGTGAACATATTTTTATTGCCGCCGGGAAGACTGTAATAAACTGGGAACCGATCTTCAACGCGTCATTTCAAAGCGACAATGCCAAGTGTTCGGATGGAAGATAGACAGCGAATCGTTTCCCTTTACCTCCACGGTGTGCAACAACGTGCCATTGCAAAGGAACTGGGTCGACCACTGTCGACAATTAACAGAATTTGCAAGGCATAACGGGATGAGGGAAGGCTCAGTAACTTGCCCCGTGGGCACAGACAGCGGGCGACAAGCAAGAAAGAAGACGAGCACATTGTCGCCTCTGCAGCCGACACGCCCAATATTACTGCTCGTGGGATAAAGGATACCTTTCAGTTGGGTGCCAGCACGTCGACTATTAGACGTCGCCTGCACGAGGCTACTCTTCGAACCCGAGTAGCGTCGCAGAAGCCGGCGGTCTCAGAGGCAAACAGAAATGCAAGGATTGCATTTGCGGAAGACCACTCTTCATGGACGGTGGAGGACTGGCGCTGCGTTCTCTGACGAGTCAACTTTTTCAACCCGTTGGTGCCAGCGTCAGCGAATTTGGAGAGCTGTAAACACCAGGTGTGTATTTTCTGCCATGTGAGCATGTAGACTGCCAGATTTGAGGTAGAATTGCTTAAATGCGATAGCCGTCTTCTTTAAAAATGCGAAGCAGAAAGAAGTTTTTGTTATACTCTGGGTCCTATCGATACTTGGTCCTTATGCGTATACTCTTTGTGCTACGTGTTTTTTTAGGCATTTTTGCCGTCTCTGCTGATGGTAAAATTATATCATAGCCACTAAATCCTCGGTTCTTTTCCTCTGTTCAGGTTCGAGCCGAAGAATTTTCATCGCGTTGCAAGCAGCGGCCGCTGCTCCGTCAGTGTATGGGGGGCGGTGTGCAAGGACGGCCTTGGACCATTGGTTCGCCTGCACGGAAAGTTTGATGCCGCAGCTTACCGCGACCTGATCCAGAGTGTCGTGGTGCCCTACGCCCTGAACGGCCCATTTCCCGACGGGCTGTACTATTTGCAACAGGACCGCAGCCCCATACACACGGCCAAGTCAGTTACCTGTCTGCTGGAACAACTGGGAATCATGTTGCTGGAGTGGCCTCCACAAGGCGCTGACATGAACATAGTGGAGAATGTGTGGGGTGCTATGAAGAAGGCTCTTTCGCGGCGGCCACTCCAGGCTGGCTCCCAGGATGCTTTGTGGGCCGCTGTGCAAGAGGAGTGGGAGCGCTTACGGACTTCGGACTTTGCGGCCCGGCTGTATGAGAGTATCCCTCGGCGAATGGCAGCGGTGGTCGCCGCTAGAGGCGATTTCACGAAGTACTGACTTTGTCAGACAGCTGCTCCTCACCGGATGCACGCCACCGACCCCTTGACGGGTCCTCCCTGAGTGCCTCTTGTCTGTCTGATGCCGAGGTTTTGCGCATCCACATAGTTACCCTGAATAAAATTTCTTTTTTCAATGGCGTACGGAGAAAGCACCAACTTTTTTTTTATTCGACAAGTGTGCCATGATGCATAAGTTGAGAATGGGTGAAATAATTGCAGGTGGTAAAAAGTCAAGGAGTGATGTCCCGTTTCCCATAGGTAGTCCGCGCACGTTTCACTTTTCAAGCACAAATACTGCGGAAAGTAGCAACGTTGCATGCTTTAGCAAGCGCCGTGAACCTCCCGTCTTAATTCCCGCGAACCGGCCAACATTTATTTCTTGGCATCGCAGACGGACGCTGATAACACGGCGATGACGGAAGCAAATTCAAAGCGCTCGCTTCACCCACGCGGGCCAGAGCCGCGCCCGCCAGCGGAAACGCGCTGCCCAAGCTTCCATATCTAGAAAGAATGATTGTGGCGCTCCAGTGGAAAAAAGCGACAACGAACGTCAAAGAAAACGCAAGCAAAAGCATCGCAAACCGGATGAGCGTGCCTGTGTTTCCTGCCGACAGGCTGATGAGTAAGTGGGACCTGTGGCCAGGCTTTCCGCGGTTCGCATTTCATTTGACGCTGATAGTACAGTCAATTGTCGCCGCAGAAACGGGAGCCGCGCTTTCTTTTAACTGCCGCCCGTACCCACTGGCGCTTATCTTAGAACCTAGCACAACGCGAAGCTCTGTCTTAGGCAGCACGAAAGGCGCGAAGCGAGTGACGTTTTGTAGCAAGCACGGATGAGAGCGCTGTAATCACGGCGCATTCGGGCGCACGGAGCGCGCTGTCACGTGTTATATTTTGAACTCCGCGCGCTTTAGTTTTTCCCGAATAAAAACGGCCAGGCTATGTCTATCTCATTTGAAGTCTATGGGTTGGACAATAACTGTGGAGCTCTATAACTTTCCTAATGACGCCTTAACAAACGTTTCAAGCTATCTTTAAAAAAAGTTTATCTCCACCAATTATTCAAATGGACGAGCGAAAAAAAATGGTACTGTAAGTTAAATTCAGATAAACACTAGTAACATCCATGCGATTTCAGTTCTGAAGAATGCTTAGATTTGTTGTTTAAATCTTTGTCCAAAACTGGGACAGCCTCTATACAGTATTGTGCGTTTTTATTGTGAATATTTTCAAAGTTTTTCCAGCCTCAACCTCTAGCTCGTTTGCGGTGAAACTGCACACAGAGCTTGTGTATTATGGTAACTTTTGTATGGTAGCAAGTTCTACAATGGTACTTACTTAGCTGAGCCGTGCATGATGCGAAAACGTAATCGTCTGCGTAGAGATCGATGTACCAAAACCCGCAAACGCAGTTTTTTCACTGAAGGGCGACAGTGGCTCCATCTGTTTCCTGCAATGGAAAGCGTCACGACAAGGCGCCGAGGTGAGCGTTGCAAACAATATCCTTTTTGAATGGTGACGACTAGCTAATTTTTTCTGCTCAGCAAGCCGAAATTGTTGGAACCGCTACAGTTAAAACGGACGCAAATGCCGGAACGCCATATTCAAACGGTCCGCACATCTTGCAACGCTCGGCTCGGCGCTTTGCGTGACGCTTTCCACTGCAGGAAACAGATGGCGCCACTGTCGCCCTTCAGTGAAAAAACTGCGTTTGCGGGTTTTGGTTCACTGATCTCTACGCAGACGATTACGATTTTACATCACGAACGGCTCAACTAAGTAAGTACAGGTGTAAAACTTGCTACGATACAAAAGTTACCATAATAGGCAAGCTCTGTGTGCAGTTTCACCGCAAACGAGCTAGCGGTTGAGGAGGGAAAATTTTTGAAAATATTCACGATAAAAACGCACAATAATGCATGTTGTCGAAGTGGCCCGATAATCGACAGGGATTTCTGGTTCTTTACACAGAAGAAACACTACACCCTCCAGCAGTCCTTGATCCACCTTCCGATTCAGCCCTGAGTAGCGCCACCAAAATCCATCATGGCGAGATCCCGGGCAGCGAGGACCAACCGCAAGGATTTCACGTTAGCGGCGCATATCTGCGAGAAAACAGGCGCAAAAACCCAGTCGTCAACTTGCATTGTCGAAGCCTAGATTGTGAACACAACGCCAAAAAGGCAGTCTACTCACGATCACGGTGTCCACCGCGTACATTCCTTTGCGGCTCCAGAATGCTGCCTTTTGCAGCATCAACCCGCGGTGCACTGACTGCGATAAGTGTGCCATCGACGCAGCTGACGATGCCGGGAACGGTGAAGGAAAGTCGCCTTCGCCGGGGCCTTTTCCTCTGGGTAGAGTGGCAAGTGCACCCATCCCCTTCTTTGCGCCATCTTTGCAGACAGCCTCCGCTACCAGACGCACAGACGAGCCGACCGTCAGTTGCGCGAGGATGATCGTAGGCTAGTTGCACCCGCAGACTAAAAAACCTCCGAAGGTAAAAAAACGGAGAGCGCACGGAAAACCTGGCGCCGCACCGACAAAACGCTCATCCGTACGCCTCCCCGCAGTTTGTAGGCAAGTTTGCAGCATAACCATCGCACTCTGTGCTTATCCAGTCGAAATAAGCGGCGTAACAGCTCGCCCGGCAAGTCATACATGTATGTGCCCTCGTGCACAGTCGTTCGTCGTTGCTGGCGCTGATGTTGCATTTACGCCACCAATACATCATGGACGCCGTCGCCATCTTCGCTCTAAAACTTTGTACAGCGACTCCTAGCGCTCTCAAAAAATCCTAAACAAGCTAGCATAATTATAGTAGGATAGAACTTAAAAAAACAGCAGTTGCCTGGGCCGCGGTCCGTGGCATCCTGTATTACTCCGCTGGCCAATTGCAACACCAAACTAAATCAGCCTTTTGATATTTCACTATATAAAACAATTCATGTATCAAAATTCTAGAACTCAGAATCTTTTTCTTGTGATAGCCTTCTTGTTCAGGTAACAAGAATTGTTTATAAGCAGCGGAGAAATTCTGTGCGCTAAGGCTTAATATGGGCGGACTTCATTGCAGACGTATCCGAATATAGGTGTGCAACGTCATCCGTTTTTTTCTTCTCATCCACGACGCAATTGCAGCTTACCGTGACACAACTTTTGAAAATGGCGCCGCTGAGCAACAGGAGTGGGAATTTCAGAGCGCTCTCAATTGTAGAGGGGTTATAGAGCGGTATCTAATTTGGCTCCTTGTAAAACACGATAACTCCATTGCTTGTTTAGATTCACACTCCCTTCATGACTTCTTAAAGCGACTTCCGTTCGCTAATTATTATTGGCTCATTTCTTCTGCTCTAAGGGGTGTAGGCTGCTGCGGCCAATGGCCAACAGCGTGTGAATCGAAAAACGGAATGTAACCGCAATAGAATAACTATCACACAGCGAGGTGTGCTATCGCTACGCTCAGGACGTGCATATAAATGGCACGCTGCTGTGGCCTCTACGTCACGCTCAACTCGCGGCCGCTGACACAAAATTTGCCGAGCGCAATTAGATGCGACAGAACAGCAGATACGTCTGAGTAACGCGGCATGCTATTGCAATGTACCACCACGACCGCTCACCGCAGACACGAGCGTCTTCTATGTCACGGTCATTTGTCTCACCCACATCGAAATCGGAAGTTGTATCCCGAGCATTATTCGCGTCTTGCGGAAATAAACGCACGCAGTAGAATGCTCAGAACGGGCGCAGTAGAACGGGCGCATTGTTCGAGCTCAAATATCGCACAGAAATGGCATTTGGTCCGCAGGATTGTTTTATACCACGTTTGTTTGTGGCACTTACCTGATTCGAACAGAATAAGTCAGATATTCACATCGTCTGCGGCGACGAGGAAGGGAACCGGTGGCGCCATCTCGATCGTTTGTTCGCCGTGAAGATTCAGCAAAGGAGGGGAGAGTTTGCGGGAGGTTCCAAGACTTTTTCAAATTCTTTTTAATTGGTCACAAAAAACGTAGTTTGGCAAAAACTGCGCAAAATTCGCTGACTTTCGGATGCCTATCGCAATCAATCTCTTCGTGCTTCGAGTGTCGTCTGCTTTCGAGGGTCGGGTAAGGCGCAGCGGCAGGCGGTGCGTTAACTCCCGGCGGGCAGGATTTTGTTTGCCCTGATAAGGGCCGTTTCTAGACGTTTTCTGGATATCCTGTGCCGCTCAGACGTCAAAGTGGCCGTCGGTGGCTTGGATGCACACATCCAGGCGGTCTCCATAACTTATGAAAACGTTTGCCCGCATTTCATCCGTGATCTGGTCAAACGCGTGCTCACCCAGTCAAAAAAAAACATTGGAACCACTTGGACATTCCAAATGGAACCAAGTGGACATTTCCATTGGTTCCAATTGGATTTCCCAATTGGAACCAATTGGTTCCAGTAGTGTTCTTGGACACCCGACCAATTGGACCCAACTGGACTAGCCAATTGGACCCATTAGGCCAGGCAGTTATTTCACCCAGAAAATATTCACAAAATATGTTATGTTCATTGAGAGAGGTAGCTAAATGTTTGTGAATAATATGCTCTAAAATCTTGGATAAATATTTCTACAATTGAACATATTATAATATGCAAAAGGAAAACTCAATTATGAGGACTGCAGGGAGATGTGCCTAGTGCCAATCAACATTGTTCTACGGAAATGATATTAACAAGTTTTTATGGAAATAAAAGTCAACAGGCACAAATACATCACACGCAAGCAACATTCAGGCACTAGTAGCATATATTTGCTCAATATGTACATCCAGAGAACATACTTCTGCTCCAACTTATATACCCCATTTGTGAGGCTCTCATGCTGGGGCCAGTGGCGCTTGCCCACAAAGCGCAATTATTTAATTTCAGCTGCAGTGGTGGTGCAGATGATGAGTACAATTTAACAGGTTAAGCTGCTGATAGCTCTTATTCTAGGAACCATATTGGTTCTACCTTGTCTGTCAAAAATGCAAACATTCATTGGAAAAATGGGTGCTGTTGGGCGGGCCAATTGGATAATGGTCCAATTGGATAGTCCAATTAGACCGTCCAATTGGAACACCATTCCAATTGGAACCAGCTGGAAACTCAACTGGTCCAATTGGAACAATTTGGAACTAGTGGGAAATCCAATTGGTTCCAATAGGTTTTTTTTTTGACTGGGCAATGCGGGCCTTGAGCGCAGCGATGCTCGTCAGTGTGCCAGCGCTGTACACAAATGATTTTATGAAGCCCCCAAACAAAAATGTCGCACGGAGTGAGATCAGGTGACCTCAGAGGCCAGGGCATGTTTTCTGGGCCGCGGCCTATCCACTTGTGCGGGGCATCCAACAAACGCCGAACCTTTGAGGCGTAGTGTGCTGCGGCACCGTCGTGCTGAAAAATGCAGACATCTTGCTGCATGTGACTCAGGTTGAGCTCAGGCAGAACATCATTTTGCAGCAGCGACAGGTAAGAGTCGGCAGTGACAGTATCACTGAAAAAAAAAAGGTCCCACGAACCCTTCTCGCCAAAATCTGTCACCAAACTGCCACACCTGGAGAGTGCATACGTGTTGTTGAAAACTTGCGGATTTTCCCGCACCACTGTCGCGTGTTTCATCTGTTCACTGCGCCGTTGAGATGGGAAATAGATTCATCAGTGAACAGTATAAACTGCAAATGTCCAGGGTCTGTAGCAATTCTTCTCTGCTCTGCGCGACAGAACTCCATTCGTTGTGTCAGGTCCTGGGCGGTATGTTCGTGGAGCACGCAAACTTTGTAAGGACGCAGCCCTCTCTTCCTGAGGTGTCGGCTCACTGCTGACGGTGTGGTGCCGAATAGCAAACCTGCGCGTCGGCAGGAAAGCCGAGGGTTGGAGCCGAAACCACCCTCAATTGCTTTAACAATAAAACTCCGGCAGCTCCCATCATCGCATCTTTTCGGTCTTGCGACAGTTGCAGCTTGGCGCTCCACCTTTTCAGAGATGAGTGATACGGCGGTGGGCGATGGAACACCGGACGGAACTTCTTACGCACGAAGAGCATGGAATTAGATGCCCACATCAAAGACACCCCATGGCGTTTTCTTCTGTGTACGGTCTCATTTCTCGGTGCTAAGTTTCCGTACTTTATAAAAGAGGGCAAGACTGAAAGCACAGACTGAGAAGCTGCAGTCGGTAGCGAACAGACGTACGCAGACGATCGAAAAGATTTATTGCGATAGGCATTCGAAAGTCTGCGAATTTCGCGCAGTTTTTGCCAAACTACGTTTGTTGTGACCAATTACAAAGCATTTCAGTCTTCAAACCTCCCGCAAACGCCCCCCTCCTTTGCTGAATCTTCACGGGGAACAAATGACCCGCGCCACCGGTGCGATCGCTGACAGTAAAGCTTGATTTCATTCGCCGTCGCCGCAGACGATGCGAATATGCGGCTTTTAAGGCGAAAGCCTTTATTACCTCATACTGTCAAGACCAAGACGTGTTAGCAAATTTCTCCGCGTTTCAGACTGGTTTAAATGGTCGTGACGTCACAGCGCGCGAATTTCAAACGGGGCCAATTGTACTTTGGCTAGTAATCATGCGACCAATTAAATGGATGATACAGTGATGCTGCAAGTAAGTGGACTGAGTTTAGTTAATTAGCTAATTAAGCAATTAGCCTATTTAAATTTTCTACTAGGACCAGATAAATAAATAAAACTGAGTAGGAAATAGGTCGAGTTGGGGAATCGAACCAGGGTCTTCGGAGTGCGACACGCTCACACTAACCACTCCGCCATGCCACCTTTTTTTTGTCTTTATTGCACTCCGCCATGCCAGCTCGATGGTTTGGAAGGAACAAAGGCGCGTCTAGTGAATTTGGCGTCTTCGTTCACCCCCATCTTCCTTCCCGTACGGCGAGGTTCAGGTGCCCACCGAGATATGCGAGACAGATACATTTCCTTCCCTCAAAAACCAATTTGCCGTCGAGCAAGGCGTAGAGCCGAACGGGCGATGGCGTTATGTGGACTCCCTGGCAGCGTTGCAAGACGCTGTCGCGTTCCACTCTTAGAGGCGAAGCTTAACATCTCACATCAGTGACACAAGCAGCAACACTGCGCTTAAGGCGCCTCACCAAAGTGAAATGGGCTTTCAACAATGTTAAACACGGAAGCATCCTGGCCACCTTGAGTTCTACTGATTGTGGGGCTAGGACCTACGCGTATGTAACAGATTTCTTGACTAATCGCCAGGCCTTTCTTCGGATTGAGGACGAGGAATACGGCCCATACATGAGGGGAACAAGGGGGTACCCCGCAGGGAGCGGTGCTATCACCGCTCCTGTTCAACATAGCTATGATGCGCCTCCCAAGACAACTGGCCCGGGTGGAAGGCATTCAACACGCTTTATATGCAGATGATATTACAATTCTGACCACTCCGGGGAGCTTTGGGGTCATGGAGGACCGCCTTCAGCAGGCCGCCTCCATAGTCGATGCGTATGCTATTGACTGTGGGCTCCAATGTGCTCCAGCAAAATTAGAGCTTCTGCATGTCAGAGCGAACCCAAAGGATCGGACAGCAATACACATCTCTCTGTCACGAGGCACTATTAGAGAGGTGGCGGAGCTCCGTATTCTGGGCCTTTTCATTCAGCACACACTCAGACCGGACTCCACTTGTGAAACTCAAGAAAGTAGGCGAACAGGTAGGGCGCATGATCCGCCGCGTTTACAACAAGCGGGGCGGTCTATGGGGCAGGGACGCGCTTCGGCTCGTCTATGCCTTCGTGACTAGCCGGATCCTCTACACCGTGCCATATCTATGCACTACTAAGCAAGACGAGGCGCGAATAGACGCCACCATCCGCAAACCAGACGCCACCAGTGCCAAATTAAGGCATTGGGGGTGCTAAATTCCTACCAGGAGCTGCGGGAGGCCCACCTCGTGAACCAATACACGCGGCTCATGCAGACGGCCCCTGGGGTCCGCCTGCTAAACCGCTTATACATCCAACACGACTGCACCCCAGAGGAGGCAGAGCGGATCCCAGTACTGTGGCGCCATATGCTCTGGGTCTCCCCGCTCCCCCTTAACATGGACACCGACATGCACGAAAACAGACAAGCGCGGGATCGGCTTTTGAGAGGCAACACGGCTTCCGACCCGGTGTATGTTACGTAGACGTAGCAGGACCATAGCCCACGTGATTTTACACTGCCGCTGTCGTTCACCAGAAAAAATTCAGGGGGCACTTTGACTGTCTAAAGTGGGTAGAGGCGGAAGCGTTTCCCGCACCACCTTCGCTGTTTCTGTGGCACTGGTGGCGTCACATATAATTGAGTACTAATTAAGAAGGGATGACAAATCACTAATTAATGGTTCATTACTGATCAATGCCTGAATACTAATTAACTTCTAATTAATGACGCTTAAGCTTCGCCTTTAGGAGTGGAACGCGACAGCGCGTTGTAGCGCTGCCAGGGAGTCGACGGAACGCCACCACCCTTGCCCTTTGCCTTGCCCTTTGAACGCAACGCTTTTTGAGGAAAGGAAATGGCGCACTAATTCTCTGTCATCTCGGTGGACACCTGAACCGCATCGTAGAGGAAGGGAGGAAGTGGGAGTGAAAGAAGATAGATAAAGAAGATAGATAAAGAGGAGCCGTAATGAAGAAAATGAAAATTGTATTTGAGGAAAGGAAATTACGCAGTAACTGTCTCACAAAATTCAGGGGGGCACTTTTTTGACCTAAAGTGTGGTCACTGATGTGTGGTTAAGATGTTAAGCTTCGCCGCTAAGAGTGGAACGCGACAGCGTCTTGCAACGCTGCCAAGGAGTCCATAGAACGCCATGGCCCATTCGGTTCAACGCCTCGCTCGTCGGTAAATTGGTTTTTGAGGAAAGGAAATGTATCTGTCTCTCATTTTTCGGTGGACACCTAAACCTCGCCGGAAGGGAATGGAGGAGGATGAGAGTGAGTGAAGACACCGTATTCACTAGACGCGCCTTTGTTCATTCCAAACCATCGAGCTGGCATGGCGGAGTGCTGGCGAGCTGGCATAGCATGCTCGTCTCTCACGCCGAAGACCGGGGTTCGAATCCTGAGCTCAACCAATTTCTTAATCGGTTTTATTTATTTATATGGCGTGACTAGTAAAGCTAATTAGGCTAATTGGGTAATTAAGCAATTAACTAAGCTCAGTCCCACTTACTTGGAGCATCACTATACGATCCATTCAATTGGTTGCATGGTTACTAGCCAAAGTACAATTGGCCCCGTTTGAAATTCGCGCACTGTGATGTCACGACCGTTTCCACCAATTGAAAAGCGTGACATTTTCTGTCGACAACTGCTGCTTACAACGATGAGACATTAAAGGCTTCCGCCTTAAAATGCACGTTGATGCACTCTCCTTTCGAGCACCGAATTCAATGCGAACCGAGGAAGTAGCGATAGCGCTTGCTGCTGCCCACGCCCATTCGAGAATCATCATCACGGACTCGCGAAAAGCATGTTATCATTACTTGGCAGGGGAGATCTCCCCCTTAGCTGCTTGTATTTTAAGACGGACTGCCACTGATCCAACACCCAAAAGAATCATTTCGGCTCCTGGCCACCAGGGCTTACGAGGTAATGAGGCCGCTGCCGCGGCTGCCCGAGCGCTTACTCACCGGGCTCCGCATCCCAGCTCTTCTGGCTCGGAGACTAACCAGCCGCGGCTGCGATTCAGGGAAGTAATAACGCATTACAGCGCAAACCACCGCCTTTTCCCGGCCCCTGCAAAGGGGCTGAGTAAGACAGAGGAGCGAACTTTTGAGGCGCCTGCAGACAGGTACTCTACTCTGTCCTGCAATCATAAAACATTACGATCCTAACACGGATGGGCGATGCCCGCACTATGGGGAGACCTGATATCTTCCACATGGTGTGGGCATGTAATCAAAATCCCCACCCCCCCACTTCCCCTGCCACTTCCAGAGAGGCATGGGAGAATGCCCTCAACTGCTCCTTGCTCGAGTCCCAAAGGGCTCTGGTGCAACGGGCGAGAGACGGGGCCTCGTCATGCGGTGTCCCGGACTAGGGACACCGACTATGCAGCGGGGCCACTCTGACTCCCAAACTCTATTTCACCAAATAAGTTTTCACCACTACCACCACCACTGCACTTTTAGTCAATAAAGTGCCCCCCCCCCCCCCCCCCCCTGAATTTTCTTCTTTACTGCCCCTCTTTCTTCTTTCACTCCCACTTCCTCCCTTCGTGGTCGGTGCGGTTCAGATGTCCACCGGGAGGACAGAGAAATACTGCGCCATTTCCTTTCCTCAAAAAGCGCCGCGTTCGAAGGGCGAGGCAATCGCACCGAACGGGTGGTGGGGTTCAGTGGACTCCCTGGCAGCGCTGCAACATGCTGTCGCGTTCCACTCCTAAAGGCGAAGCTTAAGCGTCATTAGTTACCAGTTAATGAATAACTAGTAATTAATTAGTAATTTGACATTAACTATGTGTGACGTCATGGAGTGCTGACGTCACCAGTGACACAGAGGCAGTCAAAGTGGTGCGGAAAACGCTTTCGCCTCTACGCACTTTAGACAGCCTAAGTGCCCCCTGAATATTTTTTTGATCGATTCAGCCAAGTCACCCATACAAATGTAGCATGAAACAATTCTGCCGACCAAATGCCATTTTCTGTGCAAAATTTGAGCTCGAAGAATCCACTATTTTAGCTGGAAGAAGCATTCTACAGCGAGAGTTTATTTGCGCAACACGCGATAGCTCTCGCTCTACAAATCATGCGAACTCAATCCTCCGAGATTTGCTCCAACGCAAACCGCGGGGTCCCCATGAATTGAGGACGCAAGCTGACAATGCAAAAAAAAAATGGCTGAGGCTTAGCTTAGGTTACGCCTAGTAAGATGCGAAGCATATTGTCGCCGAGTTGCATATCGAGCACGCCGCTTGGCTAGACGTTCTTCACGCTCTTCATCAGTCTCTGTAGCACGCCGCAACTTTAGCTTCTCATTCCAACGAGCAGCCCTGTCTCCAGGAGGCATCTCTATACCGTGTACGCCTAGCAGAGGCAGGCGCACCCCCTTGTATACCGCCGCTCCAGCATCACGTGTTCACTACAGCGCACCTAGCGGCAGAAGGAGGAAACACATTCGTCGCGACGTCTCGCGCGACGGCGCGAGCTGGGGCCCCGTTTCTCCTATGTCGTTAGTCACGCATCACGTGGTCCTGCTTGGTCGCGACGCCTCGCGCGGCTCCCCGTTTCTCATCTGCTGTGACGTCACGCACCACGTGGTCATCCTTGGTCACGACGCCTCGCGCGACGGCGCAAGTTGGGCCCCCGTTTTTTATCTGCTGTGACGTCACGCATCACGTGGCATGACATGGAGGTCACGAAAGGTCAATGGTAATGACACCGCCGCGCTCGAGGAGCTGGTTTGGGCTATTTTAGTATGCTTCGCATAAGAAGTTTTCCTCAGTTAAGCCCGGGATACATGCGACGTTTTTTTCAACGACATTCGCACGACAGAAACGTCGCGGCGGCGCGACGCCCGGCAGGAGATACATGGAGCGTTGAAGCGGCGGCGCGCCGCCGCGTGTATCCCTGGACGCGAAAGCAAATGTGATCAACAAATGGAAAACAGCACGGTGCAAGGAGATCTGTGAGAACAGCGACGCTGACGATTCTGTTAAAATCAGGAAAGTTTCACTTCGGCACCATTCTACAAATTTTAGTAGCACGCGCGCTTAACTACCTGTCAAGATTTGCGTGCTCGAATGCATGCCGTCGCGTACAGGCGTCCAAATCTTTAGCTGGCGTGCGCGAGCGGCGACTTTTCTGTACGTCAGCGCCGTATGACGGAGCGAAGTTGGAAATAGGATGAGGCTAAGCGCATGCTCACAAAGCACGCTCAGCTGGGGCTGTCGTCTGCTAAGCTGTTCCTTCTTAAGGACGTCACCCC
Source organism: Amblyomma mixtum (assembly GCF_055824585.1). Taxonomy (NCBI): domain Eukaryota; kingdom Metazoa; phylum Arthropoda; class Arachnida; order Ixodida; family Ixodidae; genus Amblyomma; species Amblyomma mixtum. The sequence continues at coordinate 145,133,051 of NC_143016.1, read as the reverse complement.
TTATTATCGCGTTTCGACGAGCAGACAGCGTGAGTAGGCCAACGGTTTTGCTCGCATTTTACGCTGCGAAGAACAGCGTTGTAGCAACCAAGCGACGAAATAAAACTGAAAGATATGCCGAACACGCCCAATCATGCGATAAGCCGGAGAACATGGGTCGTTATCATTATGAATGGACAACATGGGTCATTATCGTTATGAAAGGGTTATCACTAGCTGAGGCAACAATCTGCAAATCTTCTTTTGTTTTCCTGATGAGGTAGCGAGGAGCATCTTCGATCCGGCTTTCGTCCCAGTAGGCACGTATGATTCTGCCCACTGAAGTCCCGGCCACTCCAGTTGCTTTAGCATCTCCTTCTGCGATGAGCCGCCCAAGGACATCCCTATAATTCGGAGTCTTGTCGCTTGACATACACGGAGTGGAATCTTGATAACTGTTCCGAACTGCTGCGAGCACGGCTGCAGAGCAGCTTCACTTAAGTTTCACAGCGGCCTTTTAGTTTCGTCGCCAAGCTGAAGCATAAAGCACGCTGAGTGTTGATAAGCGCCCTTCGTTCAGATGAAAAAGAGCTTTCGCGTCAGCAAGTAACATATGAACGATCCATGTTCTCCGGCTTATCGCATGATTGGGAGTGTTCGGCCTATCTTTCAGTTTTATTTCCTCGCTTGGTTGCTACAACGCTGTTCTTCGGAACGTAAGATGCGAGCAAAACCATTCGTCTACTCACGCTGCTCGTCGAAACGCGATAATAAGGGGTGACGTCCTTAAGAAGGAACAGCCTGGCAGACGACGGGCCCAGCCCAGCGTGCTTTGTGAGCATGCGCTTAGCCTCATCCTGTTTCCAACTTCGCTCCGTCATATGGCGCTGACGTACAGAAATTTCGCCGCTCGCGCACGCCAGTTAAAGATTTGGGCGCCTGTACCTTTCTTTGCACGGCCGCTCAGCCGCGGACACCAGCGGCTGTGGCTGTCTTCGACGCATTCGCTTCAGGGAGGGAGCGCATGCATTCCGATCGAAGATTCGGCCGTGTTCTCCAAAAAAAGCGACATTTCAAGTCTGATGAAGCATTTATTTTCACAATAACATTTCCGTGCCAAAAACACTGCGTAGCTCGACCGCCATGGCGGCGATGTTGGCGGCGGCAGTCAGACGACCGGAAGAGCGGGCTTTCTGCGCTGCTATTGGCTCGCTTCGGCCGCCGCTTCCGGTCTCACCGGACGCCGCGCGTCAAAATCTAGCCGGTCCTGAGCGGCGGCGGAGGGCGTTTTTCTCGACGCCGGGTGTCAAATATGCGCCGTCAAGCGAAAATCGACGACTCGCCGCGGTAAAAACGCTCCAAGTATTCAGGCCTTTAACGATGACGACGAGGGAGTTGCAGCCGCAGAATTATAACAAGAGAAAAACCGCGGAAGCACGAAAAAAACTGAAGGCTTAGCCGGACGCGCAACAAACGCGCTATTTCTCAACAGAAAAACCGCGGAAGCACGAAAAAACAAACTGAAGGCTTAGCCGGACGCGCACGAAAAAACAAACTGAAGGCATAGCCGGACGCGCAACAAACGCGCTATTTCTCAACAGAAAAACCGCGGAAGCACGAAAAAACAAACTGAAGGCTTAGCCGGACGCGCACGAAAAAACAAACTGAAGGCATAGCCGGACGCGCAACAAACGCGCTATTTCTCAACAGAAAAACCGCGGAAGCACGAAAAAACAAACTGAAGGCTTAGCCGGACGCGCAACAAACGCGCTATTTCTCAACAGAAATACCGCGGAAGCACGAAAAAACAAACTGAAGGCTTGGCCGGACGCGCAACAAACGCGCTATTTCTCAACAGAAATACCGCGGAAGCACGAAAACACGAACTGAAGGCTTAGCCGGACGCGCAACAAACGCGCTATTTCCCGCAGCAGACGACTTGAAGAGAATTTTACAGCATAGCAAGATGTCCACAGCAATAATAACAGCAATGAGCAAAATGTTCGTCAAAAGGGATCTGAAACCACAAGCGCCGCTGGGTAATTATCGACATGAGCAACCAACGCACTTCAATTGCATGGCTTGATAACAATTAAAAAACCAGATCGGAAATTTTTTAATTAACTGCAGTCTGTGCTCTACACAACGTCATAAATACATTTCTGGTGATGAGAAGGCGCAACGTAAAACGGAGACGAAAAATGTGGACGTTACGACGCCATGTACCAACTAGCGCAACAACAAGTTCTAATTAATAAATACACCAACTATAGCAGTACCAAGTTGTAGTTAAGAAATGCATGTTGCGAGAAAATAAAAATTGAAGTGCGTTCACTATGCAAGTAGATCAGTCTGATACGCGTAACCACAATGCAGTAACAATCGGACGGATAGACAAGTAAAAAGACAAAGCAAAGCTCTGCAGCGTCCGTTTGTGCGCACACGTCGCATCGTTCTCAAGCAGCGAGACGCAGCTAACCCATAGCGACTCATCATGACCGCGCCTAATCACAGCCCTTCATTTCGTTCGCAACGCTCTCTCAACGCCACTTTAGCGAACACCAAGCGAACCATGAAATTCATCAGCCAGCAGCGATTGCTGCAAAAGGTAGACAACTCACCTTACAGTCGAAGAGTCCCGTGCGGGCAGCGTGGAAGCCATGCTCTCAATCTTGACACGCAACGGCCAGGGGGTGACCCAGGACCTCCGGCTGCCGCTAGCCGCTCACCTCTTGACACCACGGCTCCGAGCAGCCAGTCCAGAATAATGTCCTCACGCACACACCACATTCACCAAGAGTCTCAACGTGACTACACCATTGCACCTCTTCAGCCCAACGCTGCAAAGGGTCACAGGACGCCGACTCGCAACGCCGTCCCCAGCGCAGCCGACGACAGCTTTCCATCGCGAGCATCCGCCGCGTTCTCTAACGCTCCGCGACATCTCGCTAGCGTTCCGGCACGATGGCTCCAAGTATTGACAAAAATGTCGCTCACATGACCTACTCGGCATCAATCATACCGCGAGGACACCCGCGACACCCATTTCCACTCCAACGTTCTCAGGTCGAAACCGAGCTCACCACCTCGCTAACAAATCACTCAGCCGCTGACGCTATATCGCTGCGTTTCTGGACAATTCGAACGCTTCTCGCTCGCGCAGCGAACGCTACAGCGAATGCACGCGCTACTTGACGCCTTGAGAATGAAGTTTCTTCTTTTCACATAAACGACGCAACATTGTTTGCGACCACATTATTCGGCGACATCTAAAATGAGTCAGCGAGCTCCCAAGAAAAGCTGCCACTGCGACGCCATTCCCGCAATCTCCAGGCCATCTATCGCCATCTTGAAGGGGGTCCCGAAAAGCTACGAGTGGGTCTTGTACGATGCCAATAGATTGGACGGTGTGGCATTGCAAAAACTATACTGCGTCCGTCCGCACCATGCCAACGTAATACTTCGTACAGGACACTCTACACCGAAGATACATATCTCACCAGAGCTGCTCTCAACAAAGGACAGCCGGAGCGCCTCGCATCCAGCCTGCACAAAACGATCGCGACACTCCGACCACCACCACCGCTCCGACTCGCCCAGGCCACACGCGGCCTCGTCACTGTAGAGCGTCTGTAGGGAGACTGGCCGGCGTGGCCACTACAACCGTAGTTAGAGTCACGTGCTCGTCGCGGTGACGTCAGTCACAGCAACGAGCCTAGCAACGGCGCCGTGCCGAAAAAAGCAATAAAGCTGCAAAAGCGTGACCTTGGGGAGCGCCGAAAGCCTGACAGCGGTTTCGCACGAAAGGTGCCCTAAAACATTGCATGGATGCGCGGCTCTTGTCGTCGAAACGCCCGAGGACGGACGCGAAAATCTCGAAAATGGCAGCTGGTAAATGCGCTATTGAAGTGAGTTACGCCTTGATGTGCGGAGCGCTGCTGCCTAGGCGTGAATATCAGCGGTAAACGGATGCAATACGAATAGTGTCACTGATAGGTTTTCCAGTGAGGCCGCGGAGCAGCACCGTGGCCGATGCCGTAAGGGGCACCGTGTGGTCTTGTTGAAGTCCATGTGGTGCCTTGGCCAACGTAGCGTCCGAAACTGATTTTGCGTTTTCTCCTGCCTGCTTCTATTGGCACATTTCACGACCTACAAGGGACGCCTAGGTTATTCAATACAGCGGCGCTACTAAGGACTGTTTGTTGGCGCAATGTACGTCGAATCGGGTTTGTTTTGAAATTTGGCGAAGAATTCGCGCTTTTTTAAGGCGAAAGCCTTTAATTAAATGCCGCCGAAATGCCGCCGCGGTGGCTCAGCGGTTATGGTGCTCGGCTGCTGACCCGAAAGACGCGGGTTAGATCCCGGCCGCGGCGGCTGGAATTTCTTTGGAGGAGAAATTCTAGAGGCCCGTGTACTGTGCGATGTCAGTGCACATTAAAGAACCCCAGGTGGTCGAAATTTCCGGAGCCCTCCACTACGGCGTCTCTCATAGCCTTAGTCGCTTTGGGACGTTAAACCCCATAAAGTAAAGTAAGTAAGTAAGAAAGCCTTTAATGCCCCATTGTTGTCGACAGAAGGCTGTGAGTAGAGGTATCACGCTTTTGACGGGTGCCCACCGAGATATGTGACACAGTTACTGCTTAATTTCCTTTCCTCAAATACAATATTTTTCATTTTCTTCATTACGTCCCCTCCTCCTTCTTTCACTCCCACTTCCTCCCTTCCTTTACAAACGGATGGCGGGTGTCCACCGAGATATGTGAGACAGTTACTGCGTTTTCCTTTCCTTAATTACAATATTCATTTTCTTCATTGCGGCTACTCTTTCTTCTTTTCTCCCACTTCCTCCCTTACTGTACGGTGCGGTTCAGGTGTCCACCGAGATAACTGAGAATTACTGCGCCATTTCCTTTCCTCAAAAGGGTTGGGTTCATAGGGCATTGGATTGGATTGGATTGGATTGGAAAACTTTATTCACCGGCAAAAAGTGATTTAAGGTGAGTTCTTGGTCGCGCTAGATGGCCGTCAGCCCGTGGCTTACGGCGACCTCGTTGGCTCGCTCCACTGCCCGGAGTTGGATCCCCGGGTCGGAGCTGAGCAGCACGGCCTCCCACTGCTCGGAAGTTAGGAGCTGAATTAGGGACGGGGGAGGTGGATCCTTTGGACAGTTCCACAGGATGTGGTCTAGTGTCGCTCTGTCGCCGCACTTGTTACATTGGGGGGAGTATTGCCCGGGGTACATGAGCGAAAGTACCGCCGGGTTCGGGTGGGAATGGGTTTGCAAGCGACGCCAGGTGGTCTCCTGGGTCTTCGTGAGCGATTTATGCGGTGGAGGGAAGATGCGTCTTTCGAGGCGAAAGTGGTGTGTTATGTCGTGAAACGAGTTCAGGCCATCCCTCGAGAAACTCGAGTCAGAGGAGCCCACTGCCCGGCCGACGAAACCTCGGGCGTAATCGTGGGCTGCCTCGTTCCCCGGGTTGCCCGAGTGGGCTGGAACCCATAACTCGATCTCCCTAGCGGGGGTGTGGCGGGTGCTTTTGAGGATTTGGAGGGAGATGGGGGAGACGCGGCCCCTCGCAAAGTTGCGTATGGCTGCTTTGGAATCGCTGAAAATAATGTCAGCTGATGTGTTGGCTATGGCTAATGCAATTGCCGCTTCCTCCGCCGTCTCGGAGGAGGTGGTGTGTATCGTGGCGGCTGTTAGGGGCGAACCGATCCCGGTCACTGCGCCTATCGCGTACGCTTTGTGCGGTGTTAGATATTCCGCCGCGTCCACGTAAGCGGCCGCGGGGTAGTCCTTGTATTTGGCGTGTAAGGCGCGGGCTCTCGCCTTGCGCCTTCCCTCGTGGTGCGTAGGGTGCATGTTCTTAGGTAGGGGTTTGACAGTGAGCATTCTGTGTACTTCGGGGAAGAGTTGTTTCGAGTCCTCGGTTAGGGGTTCGGCGTTTATCTTTATACGGTGCAGGATGGCCCTACCTGCCTTGGATCGCGTGAGACGTGCATACTGGGAAGTGAGGTGTGCTTCGCACAGTTCGGGTAGCGTGTTGTTTATGCCAAGGGCTAGCAATCTGTCGGTAGGCGTGTTGTGCGGTAGACTGAGCGCTGTCTTGTAAGCTTGACGGATGAGGCACTCTATCTTGATCTTTTCCGCTTGATAGAGGTGCAGGTACGGTAGAGCGTACACGAACCTACTGAGGACGAATGCTTGGATCAGTCGGCAGAGGTCGTTCTCCCTCATGCCGCATCTCTTGTTTGCTATTCGTCGTATGAGCCGGGTGGTTTGATTGACCGTGGCGGTCAGTTTGCCTATCGTTTTGCTATTCCTGCGGTTGCTCTCAATGAGCATCCCGAGAATTCTAATGGTAGGTACTTCCTTGATAGGGTGTCCTCCTACATTTATGTGTAGTGAAGGTGGGGGTGCCTGGCCTGTGAGGCTGCCTCTCGGTCTGTCTCCGAGCACAAGCAATTCTGATTTAGGATGCGAGCATTCGAGCCCCGCGCCAGAGGCATGCGACTCGATTACGTTGACGGCCTCCTGCAGCGTCTCCTCTATTTGGCCGTCACTGCCCGTGGACATCCACAGGGTGATGTCGTCCGCGTATAAGCTGTGTTGTAGACCCTCGATTGCAGCCAGTTTCGGGGGTAGTGTGATTAGGGAGAGGTTGAATAGGAAGGGCGAGAGGACCGAGCCTTGCGGCGTGCCTCTGCTTCCTAGGGGGATGGGATCGGACGTGAGACCTCCGAGCGATAGCTCAGCCGTTCTCTCCGAGAGGAAAGAGCGAACGTAATTGAACGTTCTCTCCCCTGGGTCGATGCGTGAGAGGTTCGTGAGAATGGCTTCGTGTGAAACGTTGTCGAAGGCCTTTTTTAGGTCTAAACCTAAGATGGCCTTCGTGCCTTTCCTGTATGAGGGGTCTAGGACGTCTCTCGAGAGTTGGAGCATGACGTCTTGCGTGGATAGGTTCGCTCTGAATCCTACCATCGTGTGTGGGATGAGGTCGCGGTCCTCCGCGTAGCTTTGTAGCCTGTTGTGGATAACGTGCTCCATGAGCTTTCCCACGCACGATGTTAAGGATATGGGGCGGAGGTTTTCTATAGAGAGTTTTTTGCCTGGTTTCGGGATGAATGTGACCCTGGCGTGTTTCCATACCTGCGGGATCTCGCCTTCCCTCCAGTACGAATTCATCAAGTCTGTCAGTGCCGTCACCGACGTCAGGTCTAAGTTTCTGAGTGTCTTATTGGTTACTCCATCTGGTCCCGCCGCAGAGGTGGTGCGTAGTTTGCCGAGTGCAAACCACACTTCGGCGTCCGTGATGTCCGCGTCTAGGGTCTCGTTGGGGAGTCCCTCGTACGCGGGAAGCGGGTCTATGTGTGACGTGTTAAGGTAACGGTTTCGCAGGTCTGCAAGCAGCTCTGCGTTCGTGCCTTGGTGTTGGTGTATGAGCTGTGCAAGTTGATCACGCTGTGTGGACTTCGTCTGCGTGGGATCTAGCAGGTGCCGGAGCAGGAGCCATGTTTTCTTGCTTCCCAGTTGTCCGGTTAGATTGTCGCAGATCTGTCCCCATTGTTGTTTCTCCAGTTCTAGCGTGTACGCTTCGATCTGTCTTTCTAGCTGCGCTGCTCGGCGTCTGAGCTGTCTGTTGTGACGCTGGGTCTTCCAGCGTTTGAGTATGCTGGCGTTCGCCTCCCACATGTGCAGGAGTTTCATGTCCGTGGTTTGATGTGGGTCCGTGGTTTGTGTGTCTACCGTGGTGGCTGAGACGTCCTCTTTGAGCGTGCGAGTCCACTCAGCGAGGTCGTCTATGTGCGTGGGTGCGGTTTGTTCCCGGAGGCGTCTGAACTTGTCCCAGTCTGTGATTCTGGTGCGCGCGGGTGGGGGTTTGTGTGGCGTGGTATTAAAAGTCGTGGATACGATGTAGTGGTCGCTGCCTAGCGTGTGTCCGGTGTTTGACCATTGCGCTTCGCGCACGTTTTTGCTCAGGGTGAGGTCTGGCGATGTGTCCGCACTAACACTATTGCCGATTCGCGTCACCGCTTGGGGGTCGTTTAGAATGGTGAGACCTAAGTTTTGGATTGTCTGCCACAGCCTAGTGCCTTTGGGGTTGGTATTGCGATAACCCCAAGCCGAGTGGTGAGCGTTAAAGTCGCCCACTACTAATAGTTGTGCTCTGGCAGCCAAGCGCGTGACTTTTTGGAGGAGGTCAGGAATTCCCGGCCCCCTGTCTTTTGGCGAGCTGTACAGATTCAGTACGAAGAGGTTGGCATCCCCCTTCTTTCTGGGTACGATTTCGAGGAGCGTGTATTGCGCACTCGAACTATCTATGGTGTGTTGGATCGCGGTTATGTTCCTTTGGACCAGCGTCGCAGTGACCGGGGCTAGCGTCGCCGTCGAGTCTGCAGGGGTGAAGGCTTTAAAGCCCGGTAATTTGACCGGGCTATTGGATTCCTGGAGCGCTATAATGTCCGGCTTGTTTGCCGAGTGTTGAATGTGAAGCTGCAGGTTGCCCCGCTTGTTGCGGAACCCCCTGCAGTTCCACTGCCATACGTTAATTTGCTGCTGCCGAGGGGCCATGTTGCGGCAGTTGGGGAGTTAGTGTTTGAGATGGGTTTGGGCTGGGTGGGAGTGGGAGTCTAGCTTCAACGGCCGTCAAGCGGTCCGAGAATTGTTGAAAGACTTCATTTAGTCTGTGCGCAAATCTGGCCTCAAACGCCGCGAATCTCAAGTCTAACTCGGCGTTGAGTGCGGATTTGATAATCTCTTCCGAGGCAGTACACTCTTAGAACTAAAGGAGTGCAGAGGAGTGCCCAGAACACACTTTGAAGGAGTATTCGCTTGTCCCATATTCCACTCCTTTTTCCAGAATAAAATTACTCCCTCTGGACAAAGAGTGATCCAACACCTACTCAAGGAGTACTGTACTACTCCTGCAATAGAGTACAGGCACTCCTCCGAGGTAGTAAAGCTACCACATTGAAACAGCATCCTACTACTCTTTCAGGTAGAGTTCCAGGACTCCGTTTGTTCGAGTGACTATACTCCTTCAAGGAGTATCAGCCCAGATCTTATTTTACTCCTTTAAAAGGAGTTTCACGTGTTTTCAATGTATCGTACTAATTTTCTTATTTCATATATTCTTCAGAGCAAGTTGGTCATATGTTTTGCAGGATCCACCTGCGCTACATCTACAAAAGAGTAATGAGCAAAAGGGATTATAATCTTTGAGTAGAATAATTTTTGCTCATACAACTACTTTATGGCTACACTACAGTTTGCATATTAGTATGGTGCTCTGTCTGCGTTGGGAATAACAATGGTTCAAGAAATAATGACACAAATGTACAACACTGATAACTTTTATTTCTCAAGTCATTGCTGTGATTGCTGTGGCTGCCCAAAACACGCTCGGGAGGCGCTCGCTAGGATCAAGCCCCATTAGTGTCTCAAGCAGCAGACAAGCCCGCTTTGTTTTTGGGGTGTACTTGACATTAAATGCCAAGAACACTGCCAAAAGCAAAGTAAACCCATCTACCAAATCCACCGCAGTGAGCTGTAAGCGCTCAAAAGAAACTAAGATGCTGGATGATGCCGTAGCTTGCTCGGCTGAGTGAAGGAGCTTTGGCTATGAGTGCATTTCACCGGGTGCCTGCAAACATGAATGAAAATAATGCAAGTAAGAGTCAATTCCAATGCCCTTTTCATACTATCCTGCATATAACCCCATGAAGAAAAAGAAAGAATACAACTAGAATGTACTGATCGTGTGTGTCATGTCGCCACTAGTGTGTACCTATATTGTGACCAAGTGCAGACACCTTTCATTGCAAACCTTCATTCAGAGCTACAATTTTATGAAGCCCAATACAATTATCACTATGCTAGTCCTTTCAAAAGCTGTGTGCATGTAAAACAAGCACATATTTACCAAATGAAAATTTTAACATGAGCAAGCTCTTCTGCAAGTATCATGATCAGCCTGACTACGCCCACTGCAAGGCAAAGGCCTCTCCCATGTTCTCCAATTAACCCTGTCCTTCGCCAGCTATGTCCACCGTGTTCCTGCAAACCTTCGCCCATGGAACATGTTGCTGCTTCCTGCTACGCCTGCCTTCTCTTGGAATCCACTCCGTTACCCTTAAGGACCAGCGATTATCTTGCCTTCGTCTTACATGCCCTGCCCAAGCACCCTTCTTTCTCCTGATTTCGACTAGGATGTCTCCAACCCGCGTTTGTTCCCTCACCCACTCCGCCCGCTTCCGATCTCTTAATGTTACGCCTATCATTTCTATTTCCATAGCTCGTTGCGTTGTCCTTAACTTAAGCTGAACCCTCTTCGTTAGCCTCCACGTTTCTGCCCCATAGGTGAATACCGGTAGGATACAGCTGTTGTATACTTTTCTCTTGAGGGGTATTGAAAAACTGCCATTCATGATCTGAGAGAACCTGCCATATGCACTCCACCCCATTCATATTCCTCTAGTTATTACTCTTCATGATCCGGATCAGCGGTCACTACCTGCTCTAAGTAAATGTATTCCCTTATCACTTCCAGTCATTTCTAAAACCACACCTATTGTGCTTGACGGTTCTTGTCACATAATACATTGTGCAGTTTAAAATATAGGGTAACCTTGAATCGGGAAAACACTTAAACCAATGACAGTTTTCTTGCTGAAGAGAAATAGCTGTTGCAATTCCTGTTTCTCAGATACCATTAACTGAATTTCATGCTCTAAAATAGTGAAGGAAAAATTCAAAATTTCTCATCTCAAAGAGGCAGACAACAAATTTCAGTTTGGTTTGGGTTGGTTTATGGGGTTTAACGTCCCAAAGCGACCCAGGCTATGAGAGACGCCGTAGTGAAGGGCTCCGGAAATTTCAACCACCTGGGGATCTTTAACGTGCACTGACATCGCACAGTACACGGGCCTCTAGAATTTCTCCTCCAAAGAAATTCCAGCCGCCGCGGCCGGGATCGAACCCGCGTCTTTTGGGTCAGCAGCCGAGCAAATTTCAGTTGCACATTTTTTTTTTTAATGATGCATAAGGCATTACTATGCACGGATAACCACACAGTATTTGCCTATGACTGCTAAATAATTTGTAATTAAATATCTTCTCTCTCCTGCTTCACTTTTAAAAACTGAGCAATGGCAATGGCATCAAAGGTCAGTATAAGCCAGGGGAGGCATGAGGAAAACTGCAATATAATTGCGGCTTCGTCATTCATTGTGATTCCGACTCTTAAGGCAGGCTGGCTTTAGCATTGTAAGAGGATTCTGGTGTGGGCTAGTTGGTTCATGCTTAATAAACAGATTCACAACAGCGCTACGGCACAAGGACAGAAGAAACACGAAAAATACAGGACGGGCGCTGACTACCAACTCTTTATTGCGTGAAAAACCAGCACAGATTTATACTATTTCCTTGACCACGTGATGCACTGTCAGCCACGGGACACAGCGAAGGAACGCTTCACACGTTTGGGGAGTCATCACACAGCTCGACAGAACTCATAAAACGTGCATGCACTATCAAAAACTATAGCATTACCAAGCTAATGATAAAGGGACTAACAGATACAAAGATGTGCATGGACCAGCTACAGCCAATGACAACTGCAGCTCAGATAGGCAAGAAAATGAGTACTTCAAAGCAAAGCGGAATCTTTGGGCTACGTAAAAAACATTCAAGAGAGCGAGAAGGCGTAAAAGCATGAGAAAAGCATGAGCAAAATGGCGATGAAAAAAAGTAAAAGTTGCTAGGCAATAGGCACAGTCAGCAGGCTAAAAGCGAAAACAAGAAACCGACACCAACAAATAACACGGTAAAAGTAACAATCGTTAAAAAGGGAAACTAAAAGAAAGAACAAAAACATGAACCACCACCGGCCAAGCAATGAAGACGGTAAAACAACTAAAAGTCTTTAAAAGACAGAGGAGCAAAGTTCCGCATAAGGTCAACAAACAAAACAACGCAAAATAAAACACTATAAGGTGAGATGCAGGAAAAACCGTTTGTCAGGATGTCTAGCAGTTAAAACGCAAGAATCGCGTCCGTTCAAGAAAGGTCCTTTCTTTTTCCTGTAAACAGACAGATGAGCTGCTGATGCACTCGTCCCCAGCCTTTTCAATCAAAAAACCTTCAATAATCTCCCTTTCTATTCTACTCCTTGCGGTCGCCAGAAACTTGGTTTCTGAAAACATAGGTCGACAATCGTGACGGGGTTGGTTACAATGTAGTGCCATGTGGCTCCCAGACTTGTTTTTTACGTTCAGGAAGTGTTCGCTTGCTCTGTCATTGAAGCAGCGTCCGGTCTGGCCGATGTATACTTTTCCACAAGTGAGGGGAATCTGGTAGACAACTGCGGATCGACATTCGGTGTACTGACGGGAATGTTTTACTGAGCAGGTCGCCCGCTTCTTCCGGTTTACCATCGGACACACTCTTGCCAACTTACATGGGGCAGAAAACACAACGTTCACATCGTACCCGGGTGCAACCTTCTTAACATTGTGCGATAGCTTATGGATATAAGGAATTACGGCAACACGTTTCCTTTCCCTGGGCTCTCTCCTTCCCTCTCCTAGCTTCATTTTCTGTAGTAAGGCTTCGCACAGGCCTGCTATGAGGAAAGGTGAGTAGCCAGCTAAAAGAAGGCGTTCAACCTGGTTATCAAAGCTGTAATCAGCCATGTGCTCGCAACTTTTTCGCAAAACTTGTCAAGCGGGCAGTCGCAACTAGCGCACTTCATGCGTCACTAACAAAAAGTTGCGAGCACATGGCTGATTACAGCTTTGATAACCAGGTTGAACGCCTTCTTTTAGCTGGCTACTCACCTTTCCTCATAGCAGGCCTGTGCGAAGCCTTACTAGAGAAAATGAAGCTAGGAGAGGGAAGGAGAGAGCCCAGGGAAAGGAAACGTGTTGCCGTAATTCCTTATATCCATAAGCTATCGCACAATGTTAAGAAGGTTGCAGCCAGGTACAATGTGAACGTTGTGTTTTCTGCCCCATGTAAGTTGGCAAGAGTGTGTCCGATGGTAAACCGGAAGAAGCGGGCGACCTGCTCAGTAAAACATTCCCGTCAGTACACCGAATGTCGATCCGCAGTTGTCTACCAGATTCCCCTCACTTGTGGAAAAGTATACATCGGCCAGACCGGACGCTGCTTCAATGACAGAGCAAGTGAACACTTCCTGAACGTAAAAAACAAGTCTGGGAGCCACATGGCACTACATTGTAACCAACCCCGTCACGATTGTCGACCTATGTTTTCAGACACCAAGTTTCTGGCGACCGCAAGGAGTAGAATAGAAAGGGAGATTATTGAAGGTTTTTTGATTGAAAAGGCTGGGGACGAGTGCATCAGCAGCTCATCTGTCTGTTTACAGGAAAAAGAAAGGACCTTTCTTGAACGGACGCGATTCTTGCGTTTTAACTGCTAGACATCCTGACAAACGGTTTTTCCTGCATCTCACCTTATAGTGTTTTATTTTGCGTTGTTTTGTTTGTTGACCTTATGCGGAACTTTGCTCCTCTGTCTTTTAAAGACTTTTAGTTGTTTTACCGTCTTCATTGCTTGGCCGGTGGTGGTTCATGTTTTTGTTCTTTCTTTTAGTTTCCCTTTTTAACGATTGTTACTTTTACCGTGTTATTTGTTGGTGTCGGTTTCTTGTTTTCGCTTTTAGCCTGCTGACTGTGCCTATTGCCTAGCAACTTTTACTTTTTTTCATCGCCATTTTGCTCATGCTTTTCTCATGCTTTTACGCCTTCTCGCTCTCTTGAATGTTTTTTACGTAGCCCAAAGATTCCGCTTTGCTTTGAAGTACTCATTTTCTTGCCTATCTGAGCTGCAGTTGTCATTGGCTGTAGCTGGTCCATGCACATCTTTGTATCTGTTAGTCCCTTTATCATTAGCTTGGTAATGCTATAGTTTTTGATAGTGCATGCACGTTTTATGAGTTCTGTCGAGCTGTGTGATGACTCCCCAAACGTGTGAAGCGTTCCTTCGCTGTGTCCCGTGGCTGACAGTGCATCACGTGGTCAAGGAAATAGTATAAATCTGTGCTGGTTTTTCACGCAATAAAGAGTTGGTAGTCAGCGCCCGTCCTGCGTTTTTCGTGTTTCTTCTGTCCTTGTGCCGTAGCGCTGTTGTGAATCTGTTTATTTAGCATTGTAACTAATTAAAACGATGAAGTAGCGATATCGTAGCTTTTTTGTGCCTTCCATAACCTATACTGAACATTGATGTCATAGCAATTGCTATGCTATTGAAACAGGGAAGAAAAGAAATCTGGTTGTAATTATTTAGCGATTGGAGACGAATACTATGCAACAATTCTATGTATACGAATGCCCAGCACGTCACTACAAAGAACACACATAACCAAAAATTTGGTGTTTATACTCATTTAAGGTAATACTACTTCCCACGCAAGAACACGACAGCCATGTGTAAACTTTTTGCTTTCATAGTAATAAAATCTATCCAACGACAAGTTAGGCGCAGCATGCCTGCTCTTTATAAATATGCAATACTGACAATGTTTGACACTAGCATTTGGCATGAACGAGATAACTGTGATTACTTCGCACATTACGTGCCAGTCCATACTATTATGCACAATTTAGATTTGCAAATGTAATGTGTAATTCTCTATGACTGCCACGTTAGTGCACTGCAAACCAATGAAGTTGTCTTGCATTTGCAATGTTCTCACTACTTTTATGCAACACTGATCACTTCAGTATATCTGCATCGTTCTGTTAGACGGCCACGGGATAGCTAGAATTAAGGCTATTTTATGTGATGGAAACCATTGACTAGACAACAAAGAAGAAAAGCCTCAACTACTGTCCTGGTGCTGGGACGTCTAATAAGAGCTCAGAAAGACTCGGTTTCAATACGCCAAACCCTCCGCATAACATTACCCTGTGCGAAAATACCCCACCCCACCCTAGCTTAATTTCTGTCCACATGCACCAAGGCTCACTGCACCTGTTATAAATATTGCCCTAAATATTGCAATCAAGCTGCCCGTGTATGCATAGGCTATCTGTGCATCGAGAAAGAAAGAAGTTGTTAGGAATGTTTCACACCAAAAACAGAAAAAAAGGCAGCCTGTTTCTCAGAAACAGCTAAGAGCATGAAATGGTGTGTCCAAAAAGATTAGGCTGCTTTGTACTTATTTATGACAACGAGAACTGTCAGAGCTGCGCTTTCAAAAACTCAGGAGCTTTGTGCACAAACGTAGCTTCCGTATGCACGTCTTGCAGCACCAACGCTTCCGAATTGAAACGACCGATGAATATGCACAGGAAAAAGCAAATAGAGAGCGCTTGAATTTAAAAGAAAAGCTACCTTGCACAATCAGAAATTTCACGACAGAACCTTCCAAACAGTGACGTGTACTGGTTGCGGTATACCGAATATATACCTAGCAAATAAGTGTGCGCTTTGTTAACGAGCGGGATTCTGTGGCGGCAATGCTACAGCTCCAATTCCGAAAACCTAATGCTGCAAAAATTGAGTTTTCAAAATACGTGCGAATGCACGATACACTTTTGCACGCATTTAGAACTTTCAGTTGTGAAACACAGACAACGAATCTTGTGTATGCGTCTTCCTTGGCTGGTAAAAAAATTCTATAAGTCTCCAGTTTGCCTGTGTACTCCACAAATTCTAGGATCCCTGTCCGCTACATGTCAAATTTCACTGAAGCGAAAGTAATACAACCGACAGCTGATGATCTGCTAGGGCAACAGGATTTCAAAAGTTTGAGAAGGGCAGTGGGAGTCCAATCCAGGTGGAGTAGTGAAATTTGACTAGTAACAGACAGGGATCCTCCAATCTGTGGAGGACACAGCATACATTTTATAACATGCTTAACGAATTTTTGGGAGCAGCATGCTTTTACCCTTCTACTATTTGTTGCTACTGAATCAGTTTGGCGTTGACAAAAGATCTGTAATAAGGAGTAATTACTCATTGACATCCACTCGAGCACAGCCAAATGGCTACAAAGGAAAGCTATACAGCTTTCACAGAAACTTCGTAGTTAAAGAAAGATTCGTCCTGGTCCGGTGTTCGAACTCAGAACCACCACTTCACTGGAGCAGTCGCTCTATCAATTTGTCCAACCTGGACGGCAAGCTTATGGTAGGGCGAGAGCGAAGTGATCAATAACTTGAGTGGGAACTGTGCTGGTCCAATGTTTTAGGACCCCTAAAACATTGGACCAACACAGTTCCCACTCGAGTTATTGATCACTTCGCTCTCGCCCTACCATAAGCTTGCCGTCCAGGTTGGACAAATTGATAGAGCGACTGCTCCAGTGAAGTGGTGGTTCTGAGTTCGAACACCGGACAGAACCACCACTTCACTGGAGCAGTCGCTCTATCAATTTGTCCAACCTGGACGGCAAGCTTATGGTAGGGCGAGAGCGAAGTGATCAATAACTCGAGTGGGAACTGTGCTGGTCCAATGTTTTAGGACCCCTAAAACATTGGACAAACTCAGTTCCCGCTTCATGTTACCTCTAAAACATTGGACAAACTGAGTACCCGCTTCATGTTACAATACTGAGTGACATTTTGGTCTATACACCAGAAATACCGGTAAAGCATCATGATAGAACACAATATTTTTTAAAGGGATAAAGGAATATGTTCGCCCTTTCAGAGGGCACATATGCATAAGAGGCAACATGTGTGAAATAGTCTCTGCACCTGAAGCAGTGTAAATTCCATTATGTTAACAGCAGCAGTCAAAAGCTTCATGAGCGACTATTTCATACAGATCATGTAATTACATTCATGTAATTCAGGATCAGATTCATGTGATTATACAGGGAGGTACTGCTGCTAAGTGCACGTAGAGCTCTGCATGCATTTCTAAACCCGGCTGTGAGCCTATGTCTACGAAATTTTTCTAAATAGGCAGGTAAGGTATGCATCACTAGAAAACAATACCTACCACAAACAGCTGAGGAGAGATAGCACAGCCAAAAGCTGGAAGCACGAATGGCCCAGTAGATACTGGCAGCTGGCAACTGCAAATAAATATGTCAGAGCAACTGTTGTCAGTGGCCGTAACAATGTCATGAATGACAAGAGAAGAAATTGTCTACTGCTTCATAAATTAGAATAAGGTAGTAACATAGGAACACAAAAAGCAATGAGAGGGCCCATGACAAAAGAAATGAACAGATTGTATGTGATGCACCGATATACATTTTTTCAGTAGATTTACATGACTGTCACACCCGCATAGAAAGATGAGCAGGCTGGAATACCACTATTTTTATGCATGATGAAAAGAGCGTAACTATTCGAATATAGCATGCACAGGATTTTATTACTACTAGGGTGCTTTGCAGCAGCACCGAAGGTATTTTTAAATTGAACGTAGCGACCAGTAGACCCGTCTGCTTTGCACAAATGATGAGAGGATGGAAAAGGCATGCATTCATTAGCAAGAAGCACGATATCTCACATCACAGCATGAAACGAAAATTGGTATTGCATTTAACAAATCTGCACAGAAATAAAAACTGCCTAGTGGCAATGCAAGTAAGAGCAAGGGAAAAAAATACCGAAGAAAACTGGTGAGTGTGGTGCAGGGAGGTCTGTGGGTAGGGTCTCGTGCCTGGGAATAGTTCCGAGCGCGGAGAATCGCCGGCAGCACAGCTGGTGGCAGTCAACCAAGAATAAATAAGAGAAAGTGAAAATCAATAACAAACCATCACCGATATAGCGAACGACTTGAAAGCGGGCCGCACAAACGAGGGATATAGCAAAAAGCTTGAAATCCTAAATAAGTGCGCAGTTGCATCCCAAACAGTTCTCAAAATCTGAAGGCGAGGAAGCATCGACACCTACACCTCAGGGCAGACGCAAGAACGATCTAACTCTGACATAATACTGTGTCAAATTCTGTTCCATGGGGAAGCACAGATAAAAATTTACAAATGACTAGGCAAGGGATATGCCCCAGCCTTTTACACGCGATCATTGTCCCCGAAAAAATTGTATGACAAATATTAAGGCGTAAGCACTAATCCTACGAGTACACACACTGAGCACTGTCTGTTGGCAGCTGGCCTAGCGCGAGTGCTCTGTCGCGCGGCACTGCCGCTCATCGTCATCTTCTAAGTAGCACAAATCAATCCGACGGGCACCAGCCGCGAGGCAACTCGACCGTTGTCAGTTCTCTTGTCTGTCCGCAGCTGGCCTAGCAAGAGCGCTTTCTAACGTGGCACTGCACGCTCATCATCCTCTCCTATGTAGCACAAATCTATGCTATTGGAATGTAATTGTCTGTTGTTTTTCGCAGCGCTAGCAAGCGACCGCATAACTCTGTTATGATAACTGGTGGCATTTTTATTTACCGCGGCACCCGAGTACTAAACGCAGATAGAGACTATGGAGCAACAGTTGCCATGCGGCCTATACGCCCGTTCTTTTCTGGTAAAGGCCGATTCACACGATTTTCCGTTCGCCCGCTGCCGCGGCCGACAGCGCGCCTCTCAATGTGGTGACGCATGAATACGTAGTGCGCGGGCCGCGGGCGAACGGACCGTCGTGTGAATCGGCGTTAACGCATTATAGCTGAGGCAACCGCACGCAGACTGCCTGCACTGCCATCCCTATATAGGCGCACACTAATAACGCGTGCGAATAGAGATCAGATGTAAAGAAACGTACACGGGACTCACCGTTCAGACGGCTCATCAAGGCTTAGCAAAACCGCACATTCTTCTTCGTTGCCTCTCCAGATGACAAGAAGTCGTAGCGCTACCTTTCTTCAGGGCTTTACCCGTTGAAAATCACCAGTGTTGACAGGGCGTAATTCTCGTCGTTGGTTTCCAAAACACACTTGTGTTCTTCATACACGTCCACCGCACGAGCACTCAAACAATGCTACGAAAACCCAAATAACACAAAACGTGACGACGGCTGCAGTTTTGCTTCGTTGAAAAAACCTACAAATGCGCTTTTTTTATTACTAATATTTGAATTGTGTTCGCAACAAAAACAAATTATATTTTTTCATTTTATTTCTTTATTAAATGCGAATACCAAAGCGCTTTTAGATACTTTTGCTGACATGTCGTTTGTAGAAGCTGCGATCCTGTGATCCCATCCCCGGGTGTCCTAGCAGACGACGGCGCAGACGACGCTGTTGACGGAATGCAATTTCGATTGACGGCAGCGAAAATCCCTTAAATGCGACAAAAAAGGCAAAGAAACGCACCGTATCGCAAACTGGTCCATATCAAGGATATGTTCGACGCGAGCGGTAGGACAAAGAGCAGCTGCGATGCATTACTCTACGCGACACTGGCATGGTCGACGGAGATCTACATGAAACAGAGCTTAAATGTGACCCGTACAAGCGGATTACTGTGATATCAACTGCGTTACGGAACTACGACGATACTTGCTTCACACTTTAGCTTATATGCAACAGCGGCCCGCACTCGCCGCATCCTGTTCGAGTGTACTTTCACTAGCAAGAGCCCACATGCATGGAAGCCGACAGAAGCAACTGTCTTTTCGAGTTCAGATTGTTCCGAGAAATACGAGCAGCTTACTTTAGCACGTACTCGAATTCAAGTTCTCAGCCTGTGTGTCACGTACGGTGACGATGGCGTCGAGGACGAGCTTAAGAATCGCCTTAACGTGGCCGCAACGCAGCCGGTATCCCAAGCATTCGTGCGCTAATTGTTGTTCACCTGTACTGCGAACGTGCGCTCAGTCGCAGGCCAGCCGCTAGCTGCTCGATTTGCCAGCCTTGCGAGTACAATTCGCAAGTTTCTGAGCCAATCTTTGAGCGAGCCGAGCTTTCAGCTATGACGCTGCTCGCGAGCGCGCCGCGCGACGAGCTTCGGCCTGCTCCCTGGCTGCCGTATTCGTAGCTAAGCCTAGGAGGTTTCACTTCGATGCCAGAGCTGAGAGCGCTTTGAAACTGGCTAGCGCTGAGGTGCTACTCTTTGCATTGTAAGTACGTTTTATTGTGAACTATGTCTCGTAGTGAAATAAAGATATGTTCGGGTCCACCCGAACGGTGATGATGGCGTCGAGGACGAGCTTAAGAATCGCCGCAACGCCGCCGATATTCCATGCATGCATGTGTGCTAAATTTGTTCACCTGTGCTGCAAACGTGGGCATAAAGGCTCGCTCAATCGCAGGCCAGTCGCTGCTCGATTTTCCAGCCTTGCGTGCGCGATTCGCAAGCTACGGAGCGAATCATTGAGCGAGCCGAGCTTTCGGCAACGACGGCGCCCGCGATCGCGCCGGGCGACGAACTGTGCGCTGCTCGCTGGCTGCCCTTGTCGTCGCTAAACCTAGCCGATTTCACATAGATGCTGTAGCTGAATGCACTTCGAAACTGGCCAGCACTTAGGTGCTACCCTCGGCACCGTTTTACTCTGAACCCCGCGTCATAAGGAAATAAATATATGCTCGGTTTCCGCGACCCCTTCAGGAGCGGAGCTATAGCAGAGGCCAGGCGAACTCCAGAGCAGCAGCAAAGCGGCTATGGGAGGAAATTTGTATGGCTGTTATCGCTTCTACCAACAACTCGACATTGGCTAATGATACTCTATCCCAGAGCTTTGGTCGTGAACAAACAATACCAGTGCATTTTTCTGACGCCGCCATCCAGGCTGGCAGGCCGGCCCCGAGAAGCTAGCGCGCCCTTACGATTGTATGGCCGTAAGGGCGGAGGAGTAAAACAAGCACTGAACTCCCTTGGGGTATGCAGGAGTGGAAATGCCATTTTACTCTTTTGTCAAGAGGAGTGAACAGGACCTTTCACTCTTTCTCGTTTGTAGAGAGAGTAGATTGAGACCTGCAGGAGTAGCGAGGCTCTTTTACTCTTAATGCAGGAGTAGCAGTTCTTAGAGTGTAATCTTTGCGCTGACTTTGTCCATTATGGTGAGTTTGGCTTTGGGTTGCGGTTCCTCCTCATGGGAGGCTTCGGCGGTGCGTTTCTGACCTGCTTCCACTTCAGTGGGGGCGGGGCGTTTAAGGCTGGCGGGCGCGTCGAGTTCCATCGCTTTTGTGGAAGAGCTCGGTGTTTGCGTCTGCGGTTTGCGCGTGGGCGTCTGCTGTAAGGGTGGTTGAGGTGTAGGTTTGCTTAAGGGGGTTAGATTGGGTGTAGGTTGGAGACGGTTTTTAAGTTCTGCCATTTCTCGACGCATGGATGCAATTACCTCCTCTAATGTGTGTATTTTGCCTAACAGCTCCTGTTCCCGAGCAGTGGCTTTGGAGGCCATGGCCGCCCAGCTCACCTGTTTACCGGAGCGGCTGCTGCTTCTGTCGGAGCGGCTGTAGTCGGCGTTCCTTCGGCTGGCACTCGAATCTCTACTTGAACCGAGCGGTGGATAGGATGTCGATCGGTCGCGGGACTTGCTCTGCTTGCGCTCCTTCGGTGTTTGATTGGAGCGTTCCTTGGAGCGGGACTTGCGAAATTGCAGCTGCTGGTCCGGTTGGGGGGTGGAGCTAGCGTCTTGTTCGTTCTTAGACGGCTGGTGCGGGCGCTTGATGAAGCGGTGTTTTCAGTTCCTCCCGCCCGTCATGTGGGAGCCGTTGCAAACGATGCATTTGGCCGTGCATTTGGGTTCTTCGCCTTCGGGTGGGGCTGGGTGGTTCTCGCCGCATCTGCGGCATAGATGCGTCGCAGGTTTGGGACATACGTCGGTGCGATGGCCCGTCTTGCGGCAGTTAAAGCACGTCTCAACGCGGCTGTGGAAGGGGAAGCAATTGAAGAGGCCTGCCTTGAAGCATATCGAGCGGGGGACTTTGCTTCCGGCGAAGGTCATCACGATAGCGGTCGACCTGCCGAGGCGGCGGGCCGCCACCACGGGAATGTCCGGGTTATAATCGAGGAAGCCGTTGATGATCTGTTCGGGCGTCTCGTTCCAATAGGCGTTGTATATGATGCCCTTTACGGACTCGTCTGGCGGTGGGATGTATGCGGCCATGTCGTACGTTTGGTCACCCAGCTTGAGAGATTTGAGGTTGACGTAAACCAGGACTCTGGTCTTTACGGGGGTGCTGATGGTAAACGTGTTGTTGATGGGGTTGATACGGATGCGATCATGGGCTGTTGCCTCTTGATGCGGGAGGTTGAGTTCACGGCAAACTGCCGCGTGTATAACTTGTGGGCTTATGGTGCGTAGAGCCAGGCTACCGCGGGGTCTGACAACGACTTTATATTCGTCTGTCGGCAGGCGGGGAAGCGGCGGCTGCTTGCGTTTCGGTGGCGATGTCTTCTGTTTAAGCGTTGACTTAGACTTGTCCGTGGACGGGGGGGCGCCGACAGCGACGCTGCGCTCCTGCGTCGACGGCGTTCCCTTGGCGTCGCGGGCGTTCTTCCCGGCGTTCGGGCCGGTGCGTCGATATCGGTCGTGAAGCCTAGTGATGAGCTCCCAGTTCTTGTCGGCAAGCTGGTCTGGGGTAGCGTCTTCACCTACTACGGTGTATTCCATTGCAGCGTTCAGGATGCCGGGCTCCATGACTGCGGCGGCGGTGGCGAGCCCCGGCGGCTCCACGGCCCGCGCTAGACCTAGCGTTAGGCCTAGTCAGGTGGGGCACGGAGCGGCGGTAAAAGCCCTGAAAGCGGGCTAAATTCGGGAGTCTCCGGGCCAAAAGTGGTGTCGGTGGGAGCGGACCACTTTCACTGACCTTTTGGGACGAGGCACGGGGCCGTAGGTTGAAAAGAATCGCCAAAGGCGGGCTGTTAAACCGGAGCTCATGCGACGCGCGTCCACACGGCTCGGCGGCTCCTGGCGTTCTCATAGGGCAAGGCATCGCGCCGAACGGGTGGTGGGATTCCGTGGACTCCCTGGCAGCGCTACAACACGCTATCGCATTCCACTCCTAAAGGTGAAGCTTAACCATCATTAATTAGAAGTGAATTAGCATTTAGTCATTAATATATAATTAGGAATTAATTAGTAATTTGTCATTACTTAGTAATTATTTAACAATTATGTGTGACTTCACCCAGTGGTGACGTCACCAGTGCCACAGAGGCAGTAAAAGTGGTGCGGAAAATGCTTTCGCCTCTACGCACTTCAGACAAAGTGCCCCCTGAATTTTTTTGTCGATGGTAGCGACCTAGATTGGGGCAGTCTTTCGTTGCTCAACGATGTAGAAGCACTAAGCAGAGACAAGGAAGAAATTATTGTCCAGCGAGTCAGCACGGCTAGCTGAAATGCAGAGCGGTGGACGGTGCACGCACACTAAGGAGGAAATTTCAAATGGTTAACATCGACGTTGAAGAGTTCAGGTGAATGACAACACAAGACGCGCAATATTTCAAATGTGGAACTATAGCTAAGGAACACTCAGCGACAGCCATGCACGTGGCGCAGAAATGCTAAAAATTCTGTCGTATGAGTTTTAATTTCTAAAGCTGCCCATTTTGAGTTCTCTCGCGCTAGTAAATTTTACTGACCACGTGCTACTTTACATACGAACATGGATTTTAACACGAGAGCGGTAAGAGGTGAGGGAGATCACCGCAGCGGAAGGCGATCAAGCCAAGAAAGCATACGAACTGGCAGCCACGTTGGGGGGGGGGTGTTAGGTAAAGCTCCTCATTTAACCCCTGTCTGTAGCTAATCGTCCCATATATCGGCGACGGGAACTTACTGTGGGGCGAAGGGGGATAATGGCGCGGGGACAGAAGCCGCGCACCTGTCTTAGCAGAAGCGGGCCCTGCAGCGTGGATTAATCTAGAAATCGCAACCAATGAGCGGCTAGGCATTGGGCCGTACCAATGCCTACCTACGAGGTATTTATATTGCAAACGTACACGCTACTTGGAAGCACAAGAAGATGAAAGAAAAATAACACGACAAAAGCAGAAACTTACAAATCTTATGAAAGAGACGAATACATATACAAATAGGCATATACTACGTTTCATACATAGCTGTCAACGCTGCCAAAGGTACGAAAGTAGTCCGCTGCAAAAAAACAAGCAAAAGGTATCCGTCCGCCTCGCTTCGTGGCTGAGTGGTACGAAGCGCGCGCCTGTGTGTTCATTTTACAAAGGGCCTAGGTTCGACTCCCGGCTTGGCTGTTTTTTTTTCATTTCTTTTTTATTTTTCTTATAATTATCATTAGGTAGAAAGTCGAAACTGTCAAACTCTAATGCGTACTTTGAGAAACACTGCGCTATTTACTTCCTCTGCTTACTTGTTTCGAAGGGAAAAAGCAGTGTAGTGTATTGGCGACGGACGTGATTGCGAAGTGCTGTTCTCGGGCGTTCAGTGACGTTTTTGCATGCGGCACACAATGAATCATTAATTGTGTGGTGATAGAATTCAGTGCGGCGTCGATTATTCCGAGCAGCCTCGGCTAGTTGCAACCCGGCACTGATCGGCGTACTCAGCGGCTTTAAAGTGAGCGGCGTCTGATTCGGGAAGTCTCCACTTTTGAGCTGTTGTCACAAGGAAAATTCTTTGAAGTGCTTCCATTCGTAGTAATGTTTTGTATTAGATGTCGGATTCGGTGTGTTATGGGTGTGAGCTAGTGCGGTGAGATGGGGATTTTTGAAAGCTGTGTATTTGAGCCGTGAGCAGAGATTCCGCTGAGCAGGTCATCGAACGCAACAAGTGGTGTCGTATATTAGCGCACTTGCCGCTCCAGTTGACATTGTCATTGTGAGAAGCCGACGACGAGGTTCCGTGGTTCCTGAATAGGGCGCACAAAGAGGTTGACGAAGCTCGCTGTTCGTTCTCCACACCGTAGCTCGTCATCGTCCTCTCGCGGTAACAATATAAACGAGTGAAAATTCGGACTTCTTACACACCAGTGAGATGTAAGCGCAGCGTGAGTGAATGTTGTGGCTGGCGTTTAATTGTTGACATCCGCTCTCATGTTTTTAATCTTCGTAAATATGATCTTTGTAACTAAAGTTGTCCATTTGCTTCAACGTATCTACTATCGTTGTTTTTCACTGCTGCCACAACTCACAAGAGTGTAGAAACTGGTGCTGTAGGTTATGTAATGGTACATATAACATTTGCTACGCGTATCATGGGAGTGGCCTACAGCGGTTGTACGGTCGGTGATTTTTACAGAAAAGAGAACAGCGCACCAGGTCTCGGAGGAAGGAAATGCTTCAGGTGAACCACTCAAGCAGACGACATGACCGGCCGGCCTGCGCGGCTGGCCTAGCTGCGAAAACCTGATACAGGAGGGACCGGAAAAAAAAAACTAAGGCACTCTGTTTTGTAGAACATAAAAGAAAAAGCAATCTTTTTGCAAAATAAAACACCGGTATCATTATACTGCAACATCAACCAATATTTACTTTAATTTTGAGTTCATCACGATTTTTACTTTTGACGCACTACATTACGATGCGGACGAGGAGCGCGAACAGGCGCCGCAGCCTTGGCTGCGTTGACTGCTATGTATGAAACGGAGCATAGGTATTCTAGAAACTATTGCGCCCGGCTACGCTATAAAGCGCCGGCGCTGAGATCGGCGTTACAGCGCGCGCTAGAAAAAAATAAAGATGGACAGCGCGTGCTCGGGGCGCACGCCCGGCACGGGCAGTTCGGAACTAGAAGCCTGCCACGCTGGTCGCCTCTCTCTGGTGCTCCGCTGCGACCCCGCAAGTCTTCAACAGTGGTGACCCGGCGAACCGTGCCTTCTATCTCAGCGGCGTTCCAGCATGGCGTACTGGCAGCACCCAAGTTTCGACCCGCCGCTCCCGGCGTTCCGGCCTGCAGGCGTTGGCGGGTGGTTCGCCCAACTGGAGGCTGCGATGTACCTGAACGGCATCACCATCCAGCCGTTCAAACACGCAGTCCTTTGCGACATCCTCCCGGCCGACCTCCTGCGTCGGCTCACCTACTCTGCTTTCGGCGGCCGGCCATACGATGAGCTGCGTGCGGCCGTCTTGGCGGACTTCGGCGCCTACTACGTTCCGCCGCCGCTCTACGACGCAGCGGACCCGTTTTCGCCGCCGCCAGCCTCTGGCCCTGCACCGGCCTCGCTCGCGTCCACGCAGCCTTCATCAGAATCCGGCCCGCCTCAGCAGCCTCTCGCCGCCTCGCCGCCACTCCAGTCCAGCGCCTCCACACCCCGACTTGAATCGAGCGCAAGCCACCTTGCTCCGTAGGTTGCAGACACACTCCATCCTTAGCCATTCTAGACTTTCACTCATCACAGACGGGGAATACGACCATGATGTAAAAAATAGCGCACAGGGAACACAAGGGACGGAAAGTAAACGACGCAGACAAGCGCTAACTCGCAAGTGAGGTTTATTACTGACGCGCGCAATATAAGGTAGTCACTTTAAAAACATAAAACAAAAACAACCCGGGAATACGACCCCATCTGCCAAAATTGCTACCAGGGAGCAATCGCCACCCAGGCACACATCCTCTGGGGTTGCGCGGGAAATCCGCCCCCTCGAACCTTACTGCCAGCTCCCTCGGAAGAGGGATGGAACCAACTCCTCAGAAGGCCAGACAAGAGTATCCAACTGGCACTCATTTCGTGGGCCCAGGAAGTAGCCCCACCTGGGGGCCACACCAATCCCACCTGCCCTAAATCCCGCCAATCTATGGCAATAAAGTTGTTTCTTTCTATCTGTGTTTTGAGGAAACTAAATGGCGCAGGAGCTCTCGGATCTCGACATCTCGGCGGGCACCTGAACCACGCCTTAAGGCATGCAGCTGAAGCTTCATATGTCATCGATCCTCCCTTATAAAAATGGTCTATAGACTTTCTATAGACTTTTTATAGACTCTATAGCCATCCTATAGACTTTTCCTTTTGTCTATAGACAGTCTATAGAAAATCTATGGACTAAAGTCTATAGCTGCTTCAATTTCCTTTTGTCTATAGATGGTCTATAGACTCTCTATAGACTAAGGTCTATAGCCGCCTCAATTTCCTTTCGTCTATAGAGTGTCTATAGACCCTCTATAGACTAAGGTCTATAGCCGCCTCAATTTCCTTTCGTCTATAGAGTGTCTATAGACCCTCTATAGACTAAGGTCTATAGCTGCCTGAATTTCCTTTCGTCTATAGACTCTCTATAGACTAAGGTCTATAGCTGCCTCAATTTCCTTTCGTCTATAGACTGTCTATAGACACTTTATAGACAAAAGTCTATAGCTGACTCAATTTCCTTTTGTCTATAGACGGTCTATAGACTCTCTATAGACCGAAGTCTATAACTACCTCTATTTCCTTTTGTCTATAGACGGTCTATAGACTCGCTATAGCCTAGGGTCTATAGCTGCCTCAATTTCCTTTTGTCTATAGACTGTCTATAGACTAAAGTCTATAACTGCTTCAATTTCCTTTCGTCTATAGACGGTCTATAGACTCGCTATAGACTAAGGTCTATAGCTGCCTCAATTTCCTTTTGTCTATAGACTGTCTATAGACTTAAGTCTATAACTGCTTCAATTTCCTTTCGTCTGTAGACGGTCTATAGACTAAGGTCTATAGCTGTCACAATTTACTTTCCTCTATAGACGCTCTATAGACTCTCTATAGACTACTGTCTATAGCTGCTTCAATTTCCTTTCCTCTATAGACGGTCTATAGACTCTCTATAGACTACGGTCTATAGCTGCTTCAATTTCCTTTCGTCTATAGACGGTCCATAGACTCTCTACAGACTACAGTCTACAACTACCTCAATTTGCTTTCGTCTATAGACTGTACACTATAGATAGTCTACTGCCTATAGACCAGTCTATAACAATCGTAATTTTATCTAACAATGTTCGATACACTGACCTTCGACTAAGTCCAGAACAATGTCAATTTCTTTTTGCACTGTATGTTGAGGGGACCTGCATCTAGTGACCGCAACTATGTCGGGATTCCCCCACCTCCTTCGCTATTACGGAAATTAAAATGTATTGCGTAAGGCCATTAGAACACCCTCCTGTATATTGTTTTCAGGAGCCTTGACAAGCTCCTTTTCGTTATACCGTGACGTATATTGTCAATACAATTAAATATTTAATGCTAACAAGTAAGCCGAGGAAAAGCAGCCGTTCTTGAAGTAAGGGCACCCGCAAACTGTACTACATCGAACGAATACGCTGTCCCTTAAAGGAATCGCTCGACAAAATTCCATTCCATCTTTCAATCGTTACTGTCCAATGTGCTGAAATCAGAAACATTTTATCAACGGATCTACATTTCTCTTTAGAACGTCCTGAAAACAAAGGGGGAAATACGGGTGTGAGAATTCAAGGAAGCGCCCATGCCTTAGAAACATCTTAGATTAATCTCAAAGAGCCTGGTCCTTTCTGCGATTAACATCTGCCATTTCTACCTTTGCAGTTTGTATTCACGTGAATAAGTGCTGCGACGCAACAATCACAAAGCCAGTATTTTTTCGTTCCTACCCTTGCACCTGTTGCTTCGGAGCCGATGACACGCTGATGTGGCGCATATGAGTTTTCTAAACACGAACACACGCAAAAAGGACGTTATGCTATGTAACCTTATAATTATTATTTGAGAATTGTACCACATACTATTCGGTGGGAGATGCGGCGCGTATACCGACAAGAAGTTAGATTTCGGTTGTGTTTTCACGAAAACAATAAAATTTTTAGGGGGTAAGCGAAGAATTTAAGATTATAAGCCGATTGCCTTCTGTGGTCTTGGATATCAGATCAAGCTGCACACGGCAAGAGTGCGAGCGATAAAGATACGACTGTGAAATGGGTTCTGTTTCACGTTTTACCCATTTTACCGCGAGACGGCGGAAAATCATTCGGGCTGCAAACAACCCTGTGCGTGGCTGCATCAATGGCGGTGGCGTGTTTTTCGCGGATTACGTTTTCTTCAAAATCCAGCTTCATCGTCTCCTTACGGTAAGTCTACACGTTTATATTTTATTCATTTGGTCTCCTATACCACTCTAAGCAGAGCTGTGTGTGCAGAACAGATTATGTGCGCAGTTACAAACGTCCTATCTTCGTTTCTAAGCCGGAAGCCATCGGGCTCTCGACTAATGCCTCTCTGTGCCGCTGTCTCTTATCTCTGTGCCGCTGTCTTTACTAACGCGCGGAAAGGCAGTCTGTGCGATGCCCTTGATGATAAGCCGCTCCTCGCGAGCTGTCTACTAGATTTTTCGTGTTTCAAGGTAGATGCGCGGCCAGAAATGTCGTTTAGCCTGTGAATGACGGCCGAAATGGAACTGTGTGTTAGTTAGCGCCGTGTGAGCTCTATTTACTTTGCACCTCCGAAAACGTACTTACTCGACAAACGTACTCGTTCAGTGGTGGATTACATTTATTTTCTTATCTTTGTGTTATCGCCTGTCTGGACCATGGAGTGCTGTTCTTTTGGAGGTGTGCATTGCTTGCTACGTATGGACGCTCGCTCGGTGCGCGTCGTGGACGCCGACGTTTCAGCAAAGTTGTCTTGTAACGCTATAGACTGGAGCGCGAGACGTTTGTCTAAGTTGTAGTCAAGCGGCGCTGGAGGAATGCTTGTAGTGTGATGGGTGAATAAAATTCGTTGCCGGCGCGAATGGACGGCGTGCTCAAACACCGCGAAGAACCCACGAGCTCCATCCCATCTCTTCTTCGTTGCACACGTATGGATTCGTCCGTGTCTGTCATCAGAGCCGTTGGCCGCCGCCGCTGGCTTGCGGGCACTTCATTTTGAAAGCTGGGTAAAGGTCGGCTCGACAAGAGGTGGCTTACATTTCGTTCCGAGTGGTTCGTTCATGACTCCCGCTCACACGTGCACAGATTTCTCGAATACCATTTGCGCTAGAGGCAAAGTATGTGTTTCTGATTTAAGACTTCTACGTTACGAAAGCGCCGATGTGACTCGCCGCTTATTTGCGCCTAAAATTAAATTAAGCTCTCGTGTTATTATAGCTGCGCCTGTAATTGTTTCATTGAAATACTTCCTACTTAGAGCACGTTCAATGCTTTCGCTGATTTTTCTAGCAGCGTTGGGTTAGGCTACCTCCATGCAATAAACACACCTCTTTACTGCGCTTTTGGGGCTGCACTTGAAGGAAAAACTAAGTGAATTTCAGACGGTATTTTATCGTGACAGTAATTTGCTGTCTCAACCTCGCGACTGCTTTTGAAACGGCGCAGCTGCAGCCTCTGTGTGCTGTATTAGTATTCTGAATAATGAGCGCGGCATGGAAGCGCTGCAACCCGCTTGTTTCTAAGAGCGCGCGCAGATGTATGAGTATGCTGTTCCGTCTTTGTGCTTCAAGTTATAGGCGAAAATCTGTGGTGAACTGGTTGCTTCTGCCTGCTGGTTTTGTATAGCTTGTGCCCGTTTGAGTATCAGCTTACGTACACTCGGCCAAATCTTTAACTGGCTCAGGTGTTGCATCGCTAAATGCACCTTGTAAAAAGGTGCCTTTTGGCTACACTGCTGGCATATTCATGTTGTAATTTGACGCGTGAGATGGCATTTCATAGTTTCTTTTTGTTAATATAATGTTTGAGTGGAGTACGTGCATGTTTAGATCAAAGTTATCAGAAATATTCATCGTCTGCCGCTATACGAAGAGCCGAAACAAGCGGAATACGAAGCAATGGTTCTGGTGGCGCATTTGCACTAATCTGGCTAAACGACTTGTCTGCCATGAAAGGAGTGGTACTTTACACAGAGAATGAGGCCATATGGACCAGATCCATTTCTACGTATGCCGCTTGTTTCAGCTGTTCGTAGTGGCAGACGAATGTTTCTGATAACGTTGATCTAAACACGCAAGTACTGCACTCAAACATTATATGAACAAAAAGGAAGCACGAAATGACATTTCACTCGTTAAATTACAGCATGAATATGCCAGCAGTGTAGCCGAAAGGCACCTTTTTTACAAGGTGCATTTAGCGATGCAACACCCGAGCCAGTTAAAAATTTGGCTGGGTGTACCAGGCTTCACGCAGGGTATTTTGAAGCGCTTCTTCTATAGCGGTTATAAGAATAAATGCTGCAATATTCTCCTTTTTGGATCCCTGTGTGAGGTGCACTGAATCTGTATATTATGGAGGTGGCATTCTTAACAGCTCCTTGCGAGTCAATGCAGATATATGGCACAATTGTTCGAAGTCTTCTGTTACAAATAAAGTAAAAGGATTGCCATAAAGAGGTCAGTATTGGCTGTAACAGTATTGCCATACAGAAATCAGTATCAGTACTGGATTCAGAGTAGAGTGCACCAGGCATTAGGGTTCTTTGTTACAATGTTTTATGACGACGCATATAATCTTTCGTGTATTTACTGATATGATTGAGCCGGCGTGATAGCTCAGTGGCTATCATGTTCGTATGGCGACCTGAAAGATGCAGGTTCGATTCCGGCCTAGGCGGTCGCATTTTAATAGAGGCAAAATGCTAAAGGCCTGTGTACTCTGCACAGGTGGCCGAAATTATTCCCCAGCCTTTCACTTCAGCGTCTCGTAGCCTGTGTCGCCTTGGGTCTTTGAACCCCATAAAACCAAACCAAAAGATCAAGATTGCCTTTCTAGGATGGCATAGCCAGGATATGCCTTGCATTGTAAAGCACATGTGTAGAGATGGAATGGGAATATTTTTTTTTTCAGTTCCTCTTATATTATTTTTTTTCCTTTGTGCTGTACAGGTAAACGTGCCCGGACGATTTACTGCACACAACAGGCCACAAGAATGCTTCTGATGAAACTAGCCGGACTGTTACTTTCAACTTTTATGTAACTGTGGTGCATTCTTATGGTGCATGTATTGCATATTCCCAGCCTGGATAGCTTGGAAATAAACTAAATTTGTAAGTATATTGATTGTTTCATGTGTGAACTCTGTCTGGTGACCTTTTTCAATGATTGTAGACAGTCTATATGCAGTCTATAGATAATGGTCTACTAACAGTTTAGTAGACATATGTCTATAGACTGTCTATAGACAAAGGTCTATAGCACTGCCAGGCCACACACCTATGGAATGTCTATAGACAGTCTATAGACATATGTCTACTGGACCAGTAGACTTTTGTCTGTAGACTGCCTATAGACGGTAATCTACAGGAAGTCTATGGCCATAAGTCTATAGGTCGTCTATAGTCCGTCTATCGACAAGTGTCTATAGACGGTCTATAGACACCTCTATAGGAAATGTATGACCATAAGTCTATAGATCTTCTATAGACTGTCTATAGACCTGTGTCTATAGACTTCCTATAGACCCATAGACTTTCAGTAGACATTTGTCTATAGACTGTCTATAGACAAAAGTCTACTAAAAGTGTATGGCCATAAATCTATAGACTGTCTATAGACCAGTCTAAAGGATTTGTCTATAGACAGTCTATAGACTTCATAGACTAAAGTCTATAGACAGTCTATGGACTGTCTATAGAAATTTTTATAAGGGCTAAGCCCTGCCGCAAGCTAGCCTTCAGCTTCAAATCCCGAAAAGACACCTCAACCGCACCTTAAAGAAAAATGTCTAAAAAAACATGCAATTGAACGCGCATATGTCATTGGTAGGAACCCATGTGCCAAGCAAGCTTCCAATTTGGCTAAAACATGCAAGCTGAATTTCGATGGAGGCTAAACGCAAGAGGCGCCCGTTGTGCTGTGCGATGTCAGTGCACGTTAAAGAACCCCAGGTGGTCGAAATTTCCGGAGCCCTCCACTACGGCGTCTCACAAAGCCTGAGTTGCTTTGGGACGTTAAACCCCAATAAAGCAATAAACCAACCAATAAAACATCCAAGCTATATTCAAAGAGATTTATTGCTATCACACACCACTGCCACCACATTGAGGTCAACCAGTGATGATATCGCTGGGATTTTGTCTTCACCTGAGATATCTGTTGCTCAAACCAGCGTCGTCATTTATGGGGGGGAGGGGGGCGTTTTTGCACCTTGCGTCTCTCTCGCCATCATTTCTTCTATCTTTGGGTGGCAGCGTTTGTGACCCAGTTCGGGTGTGACATCATCACGCTCAAAGTTTTGCGTCATCCTGTCACGTGGCTTTGTGTGACGTCATCACTCTAAATTTTGAGTCATCATGTCACCTGGCTTTGGTGTGGCGTCGTTACCTTCACACGCGACTCACTTTTTGCAAGTTATTGTCCCGTGATGTTTGAAAATAATCTTGCCACTTGCCTCACTATCAGTTCGCTTAGCCAGTCACTAATAGTGATGATGTCACCACTTTTCATTGCGTAATATTTTCTTAATGGCAATTTTTTTAATTACTTTTACTAATGAGTGGTGTGACGTAATCATCCATCACGGCATATAAATCCCTCAATAATGTATTCCTAATTATCGTTAAGCTTTTACATACTTATTCAACTGGAGTGACGTCATCATACGGATACATTTTGTGGACACGTTTTGCGGGCAAGTTCTTCGGAGAAAATTCAGGTATATTTTGCTTTCGCATTAAAAACTGTCTCGTGCTGCATCGCCTGACGTTTTCAAGAAACAAGGCGCCTGCGCCGGTTTGAAATAGGTTGAGGGCAGCACTCCCGAATAAAGTAACCCTGGTTGGATGCTCACAGGAGTGATTCTTGGCGCCCTCTTTCTCGCAGTGGTGTTGTTTGGCAAGTTCCGTATAAAATGTTCAGTCTTGGATGGTGCTTGGCGCGTTTTGCACAATCCCGTGTTGGTTTCACAATAAAAAAATTGGCGGACGCGTAACCTTCACCTTTAAGTATGGAACGCTACAGCTTGTTGAAGCGCTCCCGATCAAAACGCACGACAGAATTTTTTGTCGCGTATCTGTCGCGCGACAAAATTTTGTGTCGCGCGACAAGCTCTCTTGTAGTGCATTGTGTCGTGCGACAGGGGCTCGTGTCGTGGGTTCTTTCTCGCGACAAAAGTGTTTGTAGTGGGTTCTGTCGCACGACAGTCATCATTCCTGTATTTTGTAGTGTGCAGAAGGTGCCTGTCGCAGGATTTGTCGCGCGACAGGTTTCTGTCGTAGGTGCTGTCGTGCTTCAGGGAGAGTCGTGCCGCGCGACAGGGCCTGCGTGCCTCGACAGAGTTGCCTGTCGCGGGTTCAGTCACGCGACACTACAGCCTGTCGAGGTATCTGTCTTGCGACAGATACCTGTCGTGGGTCTGTCTTGCGACAGATACCTGTCGTGGGTTCTGTCTTGGGACAAATATCTGCCGTGGGTTCTGTCTTGGGACAAATATCTGTCGAGGCAAGTGTCGTGTTAGAGGTTGCAGTCGATGGTAATTGTGGTTTTCCACAGAAATCTCGAATTTCTGTAGCGCCATCGTGGGATAGTGATAGGCGGACATTCACCAATTTCGTGTTAAATCGCTTGCACTTTGGCGAGCCACGAAGACGATGCGACTTGCTTTGATCGATTGGCGACGATCATCGAGAGAATTAAATGAAGTGTTAATTCACAAACGCGACTCGAGTTTGCAACTCGCTTCCCTACCTAGCTACCGGCCGCACGAAAATTGGCGGGGATGAGAGGCGCCGCTCGCAATCAATCTTCTCTTCAGTTCGCACATGACAGTGTGAGCGAAAGAAGACCATGCTCAAGAGAAAGGATATGCACCAGCGAGAATGCTAGCGGTGCCTGTGAATGAGGCAGTGCTTGCGGTAGTGGCATGCTGCGAGCCACGCGAGCGTCTTCATTCCATCCGGCGCGAGCATGACGAATAGCGCTACTGAAGGATGTACTCGTGGCTGCTGTGACCTGTGCGTCTCGCAACATACTGTACCCACTACCACATGCGGAGAAAAAGCTAAGGTCACATATACGCGTCGCTTAACGTCACGTAATGAGAGTAACCTGATGGCGAAAAAGCTGGAAGATTACTCGCAGTAATCGTCCTGCTATCACAAAGGCAGCATGTATGTTACGCACGCATGACCTGTTGCCTGTATAAATGATCAAGGCGACTCCCATATCAAGTTTCCACGTTTCAGTTTTTAGCCGCGCATGCTGCAAGATCATCATAAAATATGAAAAATATATATATATATTCTTACGTACGACTTCTTTCATTGCTTCCATTGAAAATTTCATGACAGTGACACAACCATCTCGCTAAATATAGAGAACAGCGTACGAATCCTAAGGCCCAGTACAGCCTTGAGCGTGTTTGAACACGGACGCCTAGAAAGGGCGCGCGCGTGGACCGTTGCGTCGCGCCTGCGCTGTAATTTCCCGGAGGAGCAAGAACCCGAATATTTGCCAGTCGACGTGGCGTTACCCCGCGACGCCAAGGATTGGGTGGCGAGTTCTGCGACATGAAGTCGCGCCGCAAGAATTCGGTCAGTGAGTGACTTCCCCATGAGGATGTATTAGTTCGGGGCTCCCCCTCCGTGACCAAGGGGCTTAATTAACTCGCGCGAACTCTGTGACTCCCTACTGTAAACGTGCGTTTAATGTCCGTTCACACTCGCAATAGCAAAGGCCATGCGGCCAGCAGTCGCCTGCGATCGGGCAGCAGCTCCACGACACTTCCTCACACCTACAAGAGTGACCTGCAGCTCGCCTGCTCGTTTGATTCTCACGTGAAATGAGAAGTATTGGGACTGACGTCAGTCGATCGCGCGCTTTGGTTCAGTCTCCTGCGC
The DNA here is from genome assembly GCF_055824585.1 of Amblyomma mixtum. NCBI lineage: Eukaryota > Metazoa > Arthropoda > Arachnida > Ixodida > Ixodidae > Amblyomma > Amblyomma mixtum. The sequence continues at coordinate 145,097,487 of NC_143016.1, read as the reverse complement.
CCTCGCGCCTCGTCCTCTAGAGTGTTCTGGTCCCTCACGCTCGGTCCACTAAAGTGTTCTGGTCCCTCGCTATTAACAGTGTGCTACGACAACCTGAGCGAAGAGTAGAATGTCGGGGCGGTTTTGACGTGCGCCACTGCCATGCAAGCGTAAGGGCGCTCTTCTCGGGACCGGCCTGCCAGCCTGGAAGCCGGCGTCAGAAAAATTCACTGGTATTGTTTGTTCACGTCCATTTACTAAGCTCTGGGATAGAGTATCGTTAGCCAATATCGAGTTGTTGGTAGAAGCGATAACAGCAAAACAAATTTTCTCCCACAGCCGCTTCTGCTGCCCATTGCAGCTCGCCTGGCTTCTGCTAGCTCTGCTCCTGAAGGGGTCGCGGAAACCGAGCTTATTTCACTATGACGCGGGGCTCACAGTAAAACGGTGGCGAGGGTAGCACCTCAGTGCTAGCCAGTTCCGAATCGCACTCAGCTTAGGCGTCGATGTGCAATCGGCTAAGCTTAGCGACGACAAGGGTAGCTAGAGAGCAGCGCGCAGTTCGTCGGCCGGCGCGCCCGTGGGCGGCGTCGTTGCCGAAAGCTCGGCTCGCTCAATGATTGGCTCAGTAGCTCGCGAACTGAGCAGGCAAGGCTGGAAAATCGAGCAGCGAGCGTCTGTCCTGCGACTGAGCGAGACTTTATTCTCACGTTTGCATGCAGCATAGGTGAACACATTTAGCACACATATATGCATCGAATATCTGCTGCCTTACAGCGTTTATTAAGCTCGTCCTCGACGTCACCGTTAGCGCGGAAACCGCGCATATCTTTATTTCACTACGAGACATGGTTCACAGTACAACGTACAGTGAAGAGAGTAGCACCTCAGCGCTAGCCAGTTCGAAAGCACTCTCAGCTCTGGCACCTGCCAGGCTTAGCGACGAATACGACATCCAGGTAGCAGTGCAAACTTGTCGCCCGGCGCGCTCGCGGGCAGTGTCATTTCTGAAAGCTCAGCTCCCGCAATGCTCAGCAGCCAGCGACTTGGGCTCGCAAGGCTGGAAAACTGAGCAGCTAGCGGCTGGACTGCGACTGAGGCCACGTTTGCAGCACAGGTAAACAACTTTTAGCTCACATATACGCTTGGGATACCGGCTTCGTTGCGGCCACCTTAAGGTGATTCTTACGCTCGTCATCGAGGCCATCGTCACCGCTCCTGACGCACTGGCTGAGAACTACAATTCGAGTGCGTGCTAAAACAAGCTGCTCGTATTTCGCGGAACAATCTGAACTCGAAAACACAGTTGCTTCTATCGGCTTCCATGTGGGCTCTAGCTCAATTGTGAAAGTACACGCGAGCAAGACGCGGCGAGTGCGAGCCGCTGTTGCATATCAGCTAAAGTGTGACGCAACTATCGGCGTAGTTTCGCAAAGCAGTTGATATCAAAGTTATCCGCTTGTACGGGTCACAGTTAAGCCCTTAGTTTCGTGTAAATCTCCGTCGAGCATGCCCGCGTCAGTCAAAGTAATGCATCGCAGCTGCTCTCAGTCCTACCGCTCACGTCCAACATATCCTTGATATGCACCAGCTTGAGGTACGGTGCATTTCTTTGCCCGTTTTGTCGCAATTAAGAGATTTTAGCTGGCAGCAAACGAAATTTCATTCCGTCAACAGCGTCGTCTGCGCCGTCGTCTGCTCCGTCGTCTGCTAGAACATCCGGGGCACCCTGGGTTAAGGGGTCACAGGATCGCAGCTTCTACAAAAGTATTTAAAAGCGCTTTAGTGTTCGCACTTAATAAAAAAATAAATTTAGAAAAATTTAAATATTTTTCTTCTGAACATAATTTAAATATTAGTAGTAAAAAAGCGCATTTGAGTTGCAGTTTTTCAACGACGCAAAAACAAGGGCAAAGCCGCTGGCGCCGGCGCCATGTCAGTGCGTGCGTTGCCTCACGTTTTGTGTTATTTGGATTTTCATGGCATTGTTTGAGTGCTTGTGCGGCGGACATGTGTGAAGAACAGAAGTGTGTTTTGGAAGCCAACGACGAGTATTACGCCCAGTCAACATCGGTGAGTTTGGACGGGCAAAGCCATGAAGAAAGGCAGCGCTACGACGTCTTGTCATCTGGAAAGGCAATGAAGACGACGGCGCGGTTTTACTAAGCCTGGATGAGCTGCATGATTGGTGAGTACCGTCACCGCTTCTCTATTACTGATCTGTATTCACACGCGTTATTAGTGTGCGGCTATATAGGGATGGCAGTGGAGGCAGTCTGCGTGCGGTTGCCTCAGCTATAATGCGTTGCCTGAAAAGAACGGACGGCAATTTCCTCGCTGGCGTCCCAGAACCCTCCTCGCAGCGCCGCCCGTCCTCCTCCTGTTTTTCTCCATTCTCCTCTTTTTTTCTTTCACGGCTGTTGCGCTCTTCGGTCTATTCCTCCGGCGAGTCTGCCTCCGCGCACCGCCGCCGCGAATCTGCGCGTCTTCTGGACCGCGGCCTGGTCAGCGCGCCTCTCAATGTGCTGACGCATGAACACGTAGGTGGTGGCAAAACGTTTATTGCCAATGATGTAAATCGTAGGGGCGCCTGGTTTGCCGCAAAAGTCTGCATGATGACGAGAATTGGTCTGGGTATCGGGCATGCAGCAGTATTGGGTATTAGAGCAGTCCGGGTTTGTAGTTGTCGCCAATGTGCAGCCTGCGCTATGGTGAGGGACGGAGCGGGGGGTGCGTATTCCCTTCGTTTGTCTCGGTAATACGAGAGAATATCACGGAAGAAGACCAGGTAGTGCGCGAGCCGGCCGCCCTAGAAGCTCGCCAGGAGCAGAACAGCTGTGAAAGAAAATACGAGCAGAATCGCAATCCTTTAATGTCTCATACTGTCGTGAGCAGGGAATGCTAGCAAGTGCGTTCGAGTTCCGGCGAAGAAAAAAAAACACTTTATTGAGACTGGGAATCGAACCAGGGCGTTTGGCACTTCAAAGGTAGTCGCTGCCATTGCGCAACGAACACGGTTTGAGCAAGAGTAAAGGCAGATCTAGTGAGCGCGCGGGTTTCGTGAGTGAAATAAAACAAATGAAAAAATTGCGAGTATGAAAAGAAACAAAAATATAAGAAATTAGATCATAAAACACGAAACATATTGGAGAAAAGGCACATCTAGTGAACGCACGGGTTTCGTGAGTGAAAGAAAACAAATAAAAAATGCAAATATGAAAAGAAACAAAATAATAAAGAAATTAAACTATAAAACATGAAAAATATTAAAGAACACAGACCGCGTGGTCCAGAAAACGCGCAGATTCGCGGCGGCGGTGCGCGGAGGCAGACTCGCCGGAGGAATAGACCGAAGAGCGCAACAGCCGTGAAAGAAAAAAAGAGAACGGAGAAAAACAGGAGGAGGGGCGGCGCTGCGAGGAGGGTTCTGGGACGCCAGTGAGGAAATTGCCATTATTTTGAAGACAGTGATCGCATGTGGAAGGCTGGCGCATATGTACTAGTCATTTGTAAACTTTTTATCTGTGCTTCCCCATTGGAACAGAATTTGGCAATATTATGTCAGTTAGGTCGTTCTTGTGTCTTCCCTGAACTGTAGGCGTCCATGCTTCCTCTCCTTCAGGGCACTGAACTGTTGGGGATGCGACTGCACACTTATTTGGGATTTCAAGCTTTTTGCTGTATGCCTCGCTTATGCGGCCCGCTTTCAGGTCGTTCGCAATTGGTGATGGTTTGTTATTCATTTTCACTTTCTCTTATTTATTCTTGGTTGACTGCCGGCAGCAGTTCTCCGCGCTCGGAACTGTTCCCAGGCACGGAACCCTACCCACAGACCTCCCTGCACCTCACTCACCAGTGTTCTTCGGTATTTTTTTTTTTGCTCTTGCCCCTACTTGCATTACCACTCGACAAATGTTTTGCTGTTTTTATTTGTGTGGAATTTGTTAAATGCACTACTAATTTTCGTATCATGCTCAGTTGTGACGTGAGATATCGGGCTCCTTGGTATTGAATGCATGTCTTTTGCATTTTCTCTTCTCATTTATGCAAGGTAAACTGGTCGACTGGGTGCTATGTTCAATTTAAGAATACATTAGACGCTGGTGCAAGGCACCCTAATAGTAATTAACTAAAGCCTGCGCATGCTATATTCGAATAGTTGGGCTCTTTTCATCATGCATAAGAATAAAGCGGTATTCCAGCCAGCTCATCTTTCAATGTGGTTATGACAGTCATGTAAATGTACTCAAAGAATGTGTATGGGTGTTTCACATACAATCTCCTTATTTATTTTGTCATGGGCCACCTCATTGCTTTTTGTGTTCCTATATTAATACCTCATTTTAGTTTCTGAAGCAGTCGACAGTTTGTTTTGTCGTCATTCATGACAATGTCACTGGCACTGACAGCTGTTGGTCGGGACGTATTTATCTGCAGTTGCCAGCTGCCAGCATCTGCTGGGCCATGCGTGCTTCCTGCCTTCAGCTGTGCCATCCCTCCAAGCCATTCATGGTAATTATCTTTTTCAGTTACGCATACCTTACCTGCCTGTTTTGAAAAATATTTTCAACATAGGCTCACTGCTGTGTTTAAAAATGCATGCAGAACTCTACATGCACTTTACAGCAGTACCTCAGCTTATTACATGAACTGCAAATTTGTACGAAATATAGCCGCTCATGTAGCTCTTGACACTGCGCTGTTATTATAAAGTTGAGCCTGCTTCAGGTGCAGTGACTATTCCACACCTGTTGCCTTTTATGCATGTGTGTCCTCTAAAAGGGCCAAAATGTTCGTTTATCTTTTAAAAACGTGCTGTACAATAATACTTTAATGGTATTTCTTGCTTGTACACTGAAATGTCAGTCAGTAAAGTAACATTGTATGATGACACCAAATCTTGCGTGGCATAGCATCCTTGCAGCGTACTTGGCAAGCTCCTGTCAGCGCAGATGTATTGCTGGTTTATTGCTGTGGCATGTGGTTATACTGTACAGTTTGTACCTCTACGTTCTTGAAAGTATCCTTGAAAAATTTAAAATTGGTTTTTGAGCCAAGGAAGTGACAGAGTAACTGTCTCACATCTTGATAGGCACCTGAACAATGATGCAAGGGAAGGGATAAAGGAGGGAGTTAAAGAAGAAAAGAGGTGCCGTAGCAGAGGGCTGCAGAATAATTTTGGCCACCTGGGGATCTTTATCCTGCACTGACATCAAACAGCATGCAGTTTAGCCTGTGTTCACTTGGGCCTGCATAAAAAAAAAACGAGCAGACCTTCTTAGAACTAACATTTCATTGCACCAGCTACTTTGTAGTTTTGACTGCAGTGACCTGAAATCAACGGTTGTTTACTTTGCACAACCCACATACCCTGAACAAGATGTGATGATGCTAGACGAGGTGACCCTCTCTGCATAGCAGCAGGTTGGTTCAGGAAATGCGAAGACTCATGGAGAACCGCTCAGTTATATTTGATTTCATGTTATTGTAGTATTAATGGTGAGTTGTAGTATAAGTGATGAATTCTTGCAAATGATTGAGGACATCAATACTCAGTGTGAAAATGAGAGCTAAATCAATACTTAATAATCAGGAAAGAGGCCTTTTTATGAAATGCAGTAAGGTACTGGAAGTCGAAACAGAATACACCTCGGCCAGGTCATGCACAGATATAGAGCATTTGAAAGAAATGGTTGGGAGAATAAGAAAGGGGTTTATTGCCTTAGGCATGCACTCAGAAGTTACGAGCAGCACCTTGCAGTATGCTCAAAAAGAAATTTTAAACTGCTTTGCCTTTGCTAAGCTGTCGGGAAAAGTGGGGTACTTTACAAAGGGCTTAAAATTGAGAACAGTGCGGTGAACCACTCAGGAAAATCATAGGGTTAATGATAAGAGATTGGGAGAGAACTGAGTTGGTTGGAAATAAATGCGAATTAAAATCTGAGCGGGAATCATAAATGGACATAGGCAGGACATACATTTTTTAAAGAAGCTGGCTATCCTTTTGGATAGTGGAGCGGTTACTCACAGCAGGAAATTGTGCTCTTCTTGCTTTCATTTTATGGACATATGCTTTGTGTCTTACATCTCTTGGCCTGCCATAGGCAGCATATGCTCATAATAAATTTTTACCTGTCTAATTATGTGGCACAGGGAGAATTGAACTATATAACCTCATCAATGCACACCCTCTCTGAAGTGAACTTTGTCAGCTCCGTCAGTCACCACATTGATGCATGTCACCCCAAATGGGAGCCGTCATGGTGGCTGAGTGGTTATTGTGCTTGGCTGCTGACCCGGAAGAGGCAGGTTCGATTCCAGCCAGTTTTGATTCCAGCTGTACTAGTCTCATTTCAATGGAGACGAAATGCTAGAGGCCCAGGTACCGTGTGATGTCAGCACACCTAAAGAATTTTCCAGTCCTCTACAATAGCGCCCTGTATAGCCTGCGCCGCTTTGTGGCATTAAACCCTTTAAAACCAAGTAAAGTAATGGATACGTCATTTCCAAAAATTGTTTAAATTTATTATTTTCTAAACGTTAACAATTTTCTGCACCTGTTTTCCTTCGTCTTTCCCTCTTATTTCCTCCCTCATGCTAAGTAACAGGTAAGTGATTTTAAGTAAATATTTTGTTCATTTCATTAGGAAAGTTTCTCTGTCTCTCTCTATTGCTTTGCTTTTTGTATCTGCAGTATAGTATTATGCAGAAATATGTCAAGATTAGATCCAAGAGATATGGCCTAGATTTTAAGTTCTATAGTCAACCACACATTACTTATTACGCTATCAAGGCTTTTTTTTGGCATGTGCTACCGGTACAGAACTGATGTGGCCTACAGCGGTAAATATTGTTTGAATGTGCATAAATTGAATAGGAAGGCAAATTTCCCATTTGACTATGTAAATAGATCGGGCAATCATGTGCTCACAAAGCTCATAAACTTTTCTGTTTCCAAAACTTTCTGTAAAAGGCACTGACTCACTGAAATACACTACAGTTACTTTTGCCTAATCCTGATATTATTTACTGAAGATTGGTTTGAGGGAAAGTCCACTGAGCTCGAATGAGTGCACGGCAGCTTGTCTTTGTCCAAAGTATTTGGAGAATAATGAATTTTGTTACCTGGCAGAGATAAAGCAAGGATGGCAGTGTTTTGTAATGTCCACAGGGCATTCTTCCAAAGCCCAGTATGCATCTAATTCCTTCATTTTGTGCAACATAAAATGTCTTCCCTTTACACTCATGGTTGAAACAAAATGCTATTTGAATACTTCACCACTCAAAAAATGAAGGCCATTGTGCTGCTCTACAAAATATCAGGCTGCAGCGGTTGTTGCGAGGCAAATTCACCAGGTTGTCATCATCATCAGTCTAACACCCAGTGCAGGGCAGAGGCCTCTCCCATGTCTCTCCAATTAACCCTGTCCTTCGCCAGTTGTGGCCACCGTATCCCCACAAACTTCTTAATCTCATCCGCCCGCCTAACTTTCTGCTGCCCCCTGCTACGTTTGCCTTCTCTTGGAATCCACTCTATCACTCTTAAGGACCACTGGTTATCTTGCCTTTGCATTACATCTCCTGCCGAAGCCCATTTCTTCCAAATAACCCACGTTTTTTTCACACCTATTTGTCAGGCTCCGCGTTTTTTTCTCACCTATTCGTCAAGCTGCAAGCCACTTGCACGCTCTACAAACCTATTTAAAGTACATTATCCAGCATTGTTGGCATGGAGTGTGTAGTGCTAAAACAAAAAATAATACAATAGCTGATGATCTGCTAGAGCAACAGAATTCCAAGAGTTTGAGAAGGGCAGTGGGAGAACTAGCAAGGCGGGATAGCGAAATTCGACAAGCAGTGGACAGGGATCCTGCAACTTGTAGAGGACAGGCAAATTGGAGACTTGTGGAAGGGGCTGTAGTCTTGAGTGCGCCTAGCCGGCCTTGTGATGCATTGTATAGGGCCCTTTGTTTTTGAGTAAAACTGGTTTCTCCTGATTGTTGCATTCCAGAAAGATTCATCAAGATTGGGTTAAACCCAAGTTTCGCGTGCAAATGTGCCTGTAAGAAAGTGTAGATTGATAATGCATGAAGCTAAAGAACCACTGGAGAGTAGTGGATACGTCTCGTATTTCTTCGTAGCTATATTGTTTAAACAGTGCTGGCTATTTTAATTCCTTTTTAATGCTTATTGCTTGTCGAGTTGCATAAAATTTTAGGATAAATTGAAAACTGCAGGTAGGTTTAATTACAATAATTATACCCGTATTTCTGAAGCTCTGTTCGAAGAGAGGTCCACATTTTGTGTGCATGCTTTGAATTTGATTATTTTCACACTGCAAAATGGAGGACAGGTCTGCTGTGAGAGTTTTTTTGCAATGAAGCGAGAGCAAGTGGTGCGGAATGCTTGTTACTGTGTCGCCCTGCCAATATTTCTAGAACCCCTGGGACCACTGAGCTTGTGAGTATCTATGACTCAAAAGGTCGGAGCTGATTGCCCATTCCGTGGTTGTCTGTATTAACCGGTGCAAGGCCAAGGGCTCATAGCTAACAAGCATATGACACCATAGAACTAGATGCAGTCAGGCTGGGACTGTGCAGTATGTCAGTGTTAACGAGGTCGTGATAAACGAGGTTTACTCTGCGAAGCTAGTGTGAAATAATTGTTCTTATGGAAAATATCGTTTTTTCTTAGTCATTGCAGCAATACAAGCATATAAAATCTGATATCTCTCACTCATCCCTCTATGTTTCAGTTTCAAGGGACCAAGAGTTGCGTGGAAGTCGTGCAAGCCACAAAGTTGCATGCGGCTTGAGCCAGCAATCAGGAGCAGGCTGGGAATTTGCGAATTGCCAGTTGTATTCGCTCAGTCAAGCAGGCTTTACTGTAAGTACAGTGTTTTCGCCATAGCATTTCTTTGAAAAGTACGCATTGAGCTTGAATAGGACAAGCTGTCGGTCTAGTTGGTCTGATCCTTTGTGGTTGACAGAGCTTAGAAACACAGACTGGGGTCAGAAAGAAAAAATATGAGGGCACAGGTGCTGACTACAGATTTATTCCAGAATCACCGAAACACTGCATATATAACCAAAACACAGGCGCCAACAGGTGGCAATTTTATGCACTCGTGGCAACAATAAGTGATATGGCCAATAGTGGGAAAACAACACAAACTAGAAACAGAAACCAAGACTATAGAGCAGGGAAGGATGAAACCATAACAAGGTTAAAGGAATAGTTTTAAGCAAGTCATTTTTAAGACCACCAGCACGTGAAACAGTGGAACGGTTTGACCAAAATTTTCAAGTACTGGTCTGATAACACGGAACTAAAACACTACACGCAAACACAGATCAAGGGCAGTGAAATAAAAGTAAAATGGCAAGAAAAAACATGCCGTGAAAAGAAAATGGTGATTGGGCAAGCAAACAAGAATTGGTCTACAAAGGTGAAGTGAGCTAAAAAACTGAAAGAATAAAAGGGGAATAAATGCACATGAGCAACAAAGGTGAAGCCAAGAATTAGCATGGCTACAGGAGGAAGATGAGCTACTGTAAAAACAAGAGAGATACAATATCAAAATATGAAATTCAATTAGTATTAAAGATAAAAGCAAACAAAAACGCGAAAATAGAGGAGTTGGCAGAAAAGTCAAGGCATGCAAGATGTTTTTAAAACCAGGGCTAGGTCAAACATCCTGAAGAAAGGCAATCTTTTTTTCTGAGGGTGTTCTTGCCCATTAATCCTCGAGCCTCAAAATCCCGGCGGCTCCCACCAGTTCGTCATGTCGGCTTATTCTGGTGCTTTTTTAACACAATGGCACTTTTTCGAACATGGGTGGCATGGCTTTTTTCGGTCACAGTTTTGGCAATGGACTTGCAGATTTAGGACGTGCTTGTAGGCCAGTTGGTTGGAAATCGTTAGAAAAACCGCAAAACAGAATGGGACAAAGGCAGGCAAAACACAAGGCGGTACGACAACTGAACATTTATTGAAGAAATGAGTGCTCATATGGATCAGTTGCGCATGTAATCTGCAAACAATCATTGCAAAAACAACCTAGGGAGGGAAACAAATTCCAATTCTTTCTGAAAAATGGACACAGAAGGCGTGCTATCCCACCTATCTGGCTTCGACCTCAGGATGGCAACAGCCTTGAGAATTTCTTTCCAACTGGCCCTTTATTCATCCAATAATAACGTGCAGTTCAGTTTAGGTTAACAGTCTTTACAACTGGGACAGTGGACAGGCAGGCAAGGTCGTCCGGGCCTACCCAAGGAATGCTAATACTCTTGCAAGGGAGTGTTTCACCATCTACCAATTTGGCCGGTATAAAATCGACCACAGCTGAGAGGAATCGTGTACACCACCCCCGTTGCACATGGCATGAGGCATTCAAAAAGTACCGCCAACGGGCATGTTGTACGAGATTCCCCTCAGCTGTGGCCAGTTTTATATCGTCCAAAGTGGTAGATGTTTACACATTTGTTTGCAAGAGTATGCGTGTTCCTTGAGTAGACCCGGAGGCATCTGCCGTCCCACTCACTGTCTCATTGTAGACTGCTATCCCAAACTGAACTGCACACAGATTATTGGATGAAGAAAGGAGCAGTTGGAAAGAGAAATTGTCGAGGCTGTTGCCATCTTGAGCTCAGAGCCAGATAAGTGTGTCAGCACGCCTACTGTGTTCATTTTTCAGGAAAATTAGCGTTTCTGTCTGTGTTTCCCCCGGTTGTTTTTGTTTCGTTTTTGAGCAGGTGATTGTCATATTTGCTCAGCTCTATGGTTGCCATTGAATTTTTTTGCCTCTTTACGATTGTTTGCAGATTACACACGTGACTTGTCTATATAAGCACTGCTGTTCAATAAATTTTCAGTTGTCAGTACGGCCTTGTGTTGTCACCTGCCTCTGTGTGATAGTTTTGTGGTTTTGCTCTTTCCGACTGGCAGATTCCCGAGAAATGTACCCGATAAATCAATCTTATGCTCCCTTATCCTTTCATTGATGCCAATGTATACCTTGCCGCAAGACAAAAGGATTGATTAAATGCCTTCCGCGCATGGCGCTAAGGGTTTTCTGTGCTGCGTGGTGCAGCGTCTTTTTTTTTTCATTAAGGATTCCGCAACTGCAATAGGTGCTAGGGGGTCAGAGAAGGCAATGTCTACTCCTGCTTTCTCTCCGATTTTCTTAAGGTTCTGTGAAATTTACCTTTAGAAAATTCGAGAGATAGAGTAGATGCTTTTTTTGCCGCCGCCCCCCCCCAATCACCTATCACACCTCTCTAGGATCGTCAATGAAAAAGAAAAAAGAAACAGGCTGCACTGCATTGCACAGAAACCCTTAGTGGCATGCACAAGAAGTGCTTTCTCAATCCCTTTTTCTTGCTGCAAGGTATACATTGGCATCAATGGAAGGCTAAGAGAGCATTACACTGATTTATCGGGTACATCCCTTAGGTACCTGCAAGTCCACTGCTGATAATGGGACGCAAAAAAGCCATGCTGCCCAAAGTTCGAGAAAGCCACTGTGTTAATAGAGCCCCGTAATAAGCTGACGCAATGCAATGGTGGAAGCCGCAGAGATTTTCAGGCTCCGGGGTGAATGTAAAGAACACGCTTGGTTTCACTCGGAGGATTGCCTTTCTTTGTGGACGTACTTGATCTAGCCCTGGTTCTACATGTGTGTTACATGCCTTGCCTCTTCTGCCAACTTCCCTCTTTTGGTGTTTTTCCTTGATTTTTGCCTTCATACTGGTTATTGAATTTCACTTTTTTATATTTTATCTCTCGGCTTCACTGCACGTCATCTTCCACTTTTAACCATCTTAATTGTTGGCTTCACCTTTGTGGCTCATGCGCGTTTTTATTCCCCTTTTATCCTTTTAATTTTTAGCACACTTCACCTTCGCTTGTTGCTTAATTCTCGTTTGCTTACCCAATCGCCATTTTGCTTCTATTGCGTGTTTTTTCTTGCCATTTCTCCTTCATTTTTTTTTCACTGCGCTTGGTCTGTGTTTGTGTATAAGGTTTTTTAGTTCCATTTTATCAGACCAGTTCTTAAATATTCTTTCGGTCAAACCTATCCACTGTTGGCAGTCTTTTAAAAATGACTTGCTTATAAATTTTTCTCTCACCTTGTTCTGGTTTTATCCTGTGCTGTGTCCTCTGGTTTTTGCTTCTAGCTTTTGTTGTTTTTCCACTACTTCTCATACCACTTCTTGTTACCACGAGTGCATAAATCGCTGCGTGTTGGTGCCTGTGGTGTGGGTATTTATGCAGTATGTCGGCAGTTCTGGGAAAAGTTTTAAGTTCAGTGCCTGTGTCATCTTTTTTGTTTCTGTCCCTTGTCTGTATGTCTGAGTGCTGTCAACCACAATCGGTGCATTGAGCTGACTGCTCTGCAGCTACCCATGTGTATGCAATGAAGTGGCTTCAAGAATAATTATACAAAAAAATTGATTGCTTAAAATTTCTGGCATGTTTTTTAGGAAAACATTTGGCATTTAAAGGGCTAAGAGTGCTCTGAAAATCTAAAAATTATGTGCTTCTTGGGGCCTTTCCTCAAATTTCACATAACCTTGTAGCGTGATGCAAGACGTTCAAGTTGTTACCCACAGTTTACTTTTTTGTTGCCCACTTATTGGCTGCCACCTTCTTTGGGAGGCAGTGTCATGGGGTTTGGGAGACAATCTGATTCCTGTGTGTTGGCTGAAGCTGTCTAAGCTTTTGGATGTGGGGAGCAGGTTCACGGTGCCAACTTTTGGCTGTAACTACAGTTTGGCCATGACTGTTAGTCCTTTTCTGTGATGCAGTGTCATTTATGTAATGCATAATTTGATGATGAAGCAGTCTCGGGGGTTGCGGTGCTCAGCTGTTGACTTCAAAGACACAGGATCGATCCTGGCCGCGGCAGTCGCATTCTGATGGAGACAAAATGCTGGAAGCTTGTGTACTGTGCGATGTCAGTGCACGTGAAAGAACCCCATGTGGATGAAATTATCAGAGCCCTTCACTATGGCATCCCTCATAGCCTGAGTCACTTGGGACATTAAACCCCATAAATCCAAACCCATTTTGGTACTTCTCAGCTTCGCCGCTGGCCTCTGCAGGCCAGCGAAACCTCCCACAAGTTGACGAACGGCAGTTTTTACACCATTCGTAAATGCCTACATAGACGCTACATCATTGGTGGCAAAGGTTGCCAGATGTGCAAGCGTTTCCGGTAGTTTTTCTCTGTTGCTTTCGTCAGGCAGCTTGCAAAAGATGTTTTACTAGGCTAATAAACGGTGAGGTTCATTGTGTTCTTAAGGTGGTGCAGCGTGATAAAACAGACACTTAATAGCCATGCCATGCTTTTTTGTAGCCAAAGGCAATTTTTCGCCTTATTCTCATCATCATTTGCCTTTCATGCTTCCTCGAGGGACGGCAGTTGGAAGAAGGTCTCTAGAGCAGCTCCTTGTCTGAAGAAATGCCGAGTGGCATTCTTCAATCCTAACTGCCCATCAAATGGAAGAGCAGTTGTTTTCTCCACTCCACAGAGTGGAGACGGAGTATCGAGTTGAGGCGCACTTCTGAATTCGGCGGTTAGCCTTTCATAGGCAGCAGATATGCGCAATAAACTTTATTTGCTGTTAATCTTCCAGTTAAACACCAAATCCTCCTCATTCCTCATCAGTGCACACACTGTGTAAGGAACTTTGTCACTCCATTTGTCACCACTTTGATGTATGCCATCCCTAATTCAGGGGCTGTATAATTTTTGAAATTTTGTTGAAATTGCTTGAAAACCTTTGCAATTTCCTGCACCTCTCTTTTTCCCCCAAGTCCCAAACCTACGCAGAGTGCAAGTGGGTTTTTAAACTCCAGCTAAATTTTGTTATTCATCAAAGGGCTTTTCTCTCTACTGCTTTGCTGGGTGTATCTGAAGTATAATTTTATGCACCAGTGTGTGAAGCTTTGCTCCCAGAGCTATTAGCCCGAGGTAGTAATTTTAGAGCATTGCGTTGCGTTCTCAGCCTGGTTGCGTTTTGAGCCTGAGTTGTGCTGATTCCACGGATAGAACCCAAGTTGGCAGCCTCCAATGCAGCAGTGTATCCCAGTAGTTGCCATGGGAGCCGAGGTGGTTAGATAATGGAATAAAATAATAGCAGGTGGCAGTGTGATGCTCGAGCACCACAGCTCGAAACTAAACTATATCGATCAGTATATGTATATCTGTCTGGCAGGCATTAAAGTCTGGCTGCTTAGTCACGACATTCCTGTAAAATTAGTGGGTGAACCGTTTGGCATGAATGTACCAGATGGTGTCATACGATTCAGCCTGTCGTGCAGCATAAACTTACTAGTTAAGTTAGAGCCTTTCTTGCAGCACGGATTCGAACTGACAACCTATGTTAGGTGTATTAATGCTCATTATTCGATCTGCTCATTTTTTATATTCAACCACACTAACATTACTTATTACCCCATCTGTGCAGATTCCTTCTGGCACTATTTGAAGCTGAAGGGTTGCTCGGCTGAGGATCTCCAAAAGTACCACAAGAAGGTGACGCGCTACCTGGCACAGAAGTGCTGTGGCCTGCGGCGGTAAATATCTGTTCAAGCCAATAGTCTCTTGTTATATGCATGAATAGATTGGGTAAGCTCATGTGCTTACAAAACTCGTAACTTGACTGTATTTCCTAACTGTCTGTATGGTACACTTAGGCACTGGAATAACCTGCAAATCGCACTGGAATTTGCCTACTATAGTGAGATACTGCTTTACCCAAGTTCTGCTTAAGGATAGTCTGCTACTGAGATGACACACAGAAGATTATATTTATGAACCAGACTGTTAACAGCACTTATGGACCACATTAGCAGACTGTTCTGAGACCGCACGCAGCCAGGCTTTTCAGCGTGGAAGAGGCGGCTTTAGACAAGGCAGGCGAGCGCTCTGTTCCTGCACATTAAGTAGATGTCGGATGAATCTCGAAAAAATATGAACGACGCGCCAGGAATATGACTACTACAACCCTTCGGAGATGTGCAGTGCACAGTATACGGCCATGCCAGCGACATGTCTTTCTGTTCAAACTTTCTCTAAAACCGCTGTCACTATGCAGAAGCAGGTAGCAGTATCTGTACTAAGAATCTCTTAGTGAAGCAGCGCAACGGCACAAGGCCAAGGGAAGAAGGGGACAAAAACAGCGCTGAACTGACAACAAATGTTTATTCCGGATGCTAACAGCATATATATACTCTTTTGCACCTTAGAAAAAACAAAGAAACAGAGAGCAGCAGAAAGTATCAATCCCAGTCATTATGCGCATGCAGCTGTATCGCGTGTACATCGATCATTTGAAATCAGGAAGTTGTGCTCTTTCACCGAGATGGCAACGGAAGGAGTGCTGATACAATTCGCACCCAGCTTCATGATCTCAGATGCCTCAATAATCTCTCGTGTAAGCTTATCCTTGTGTTTGGTAACAACTTGGCTATTTTTGAATTCTGGGTAACATGAACAGTCACGACAGTGAGTACCTATGTGGCGGGCCGCGTTCTTGACATTGTTTGCGTGCTCTTTAAGTCTTTCATTAAGACACTGGCCAGTTTGGCCGATGTATGACCCACCACACTTCAACGGGACTGAGTACACCACGTTGTCTTGGCATGGCACATACTTCATCCTGTGGTTTTTCTTGCAATTATGACCAGATTCCGATCTTTTATCCGGGCGATTAACTCTCGCACACAAGCCACTCAGTCTGACAGGAGCCGAAAAAACATCTACTCCTGCCTTTTTGCCTATTCTCTTCAAATTGTGGGACACAACATGAACATAAGGTATTACTGCCAGATTTTTTTGCTTGGAATGGGGGACAGCTTTGCCCTCCTTCAGCTTTTTCAATATCCCTTCTGCTACTGATGCCAGAATATGAAGGGGGTATTTTGCGTCTGTTAGCCTATCAACCTGATTGGAGAAACTAAATTCAAACTTGTGTGGGCAGGATTTTTGCATGGCATTTTGAAAGCATGACGCCACAATGCCTTTTAACAAGCTTCGAATGGGCTGAGCTGTATGGAAGTAAGGGCTTTTTACCCCTAGGATCAAATGCCCAGCATACATGGAAATCAGTAAAATATAAGGTCAGATCAAGGAACTTAATGCGATCATTCACAGCCACTTCATGCGTAATTTCCAGCGGCGAAAGCACTTCACAGAATATCGCGCACAGGTCATTCACTTCCGCAACGAAGCTAGCCGGGTCACAATCTAGTAAAATTAGGTAATCATCTACATATCGGAACACTCTTGCAACTGTTGAGCTCATGAGTGATTGTTCGAGTGCCCTGTCAAGCTTAGCAAGGAACATGTCACTTAGCAATGGAGCGATGCAAGATCCTATGCAGATCCCATTCTTTTGAATAAAAACAGTTCAAAAGAATGGGATCTGCATAGGATCTTGCATCGCTCCATTGCTAAGTGACATGTTCCTTGCTAAGCTTGACAGGGCACTCGAACAATCACTCATGAGCTCAACAGTTGCAAGAGTGTTCCGATATGTAGATGATTACCTAATTTTACTAGATTGTGACCCGGCTAGCTTCGCTGCGGAAGTGAATGACCTGTGCGCGATATTCTGTGAAGTGCTTTCGCCGCTGGAAATTACGCATGAAGTGGCTGTGAATGATCGCATTAAGTTCCTTGATCTGACCTTATATTTTACTGATTTCCATGTATGCTGGGCATTTGATCCTAGGGGTAAAAAGCCCTTACTTCCATACAGCTCAGCCCATTCGAAGCTTGTTAAAAGAGGCATTGTGGCGTCATGCTTTCAAAATGCCATGCAAAAATCCTGCCCACACAAGTTAGAATTTAGTTTCTCCAATCAGGTTGATAGGCTAACAGACGCAAAATACCCCTTCATATTCTGGCATCAGTAGCAGAAGGGATATTGAAAAAGCTGAAGGAGGGCAAAGCTGTCCCCCATTCCAAGCAAAAAAATCTGGCAGTAATACCTTATGTTCATGTTGTGTCCCACAATTTGAAGAGAATAGGCAAAAAGGCTGGAGTAGATGTTGTTTTTTCAGCTCCTGTCAGACTGAGTGGCTTGTGTGCGAGAGTTAATCGCCCGGATAAAAGATCGGAATCTGGTCATAATTGCAAGAAAAACCACAGGATGAAGTATGTGCCATGCCAAGACAACGTGGTGTACTCAGTCCCGTTGAAGTGTGGTGGGTCATACATCGGCCAAACTGGCCGGTGTCTTAATGAAAGACTTAAAGAGCACGCAAACAATGTCAAGAACGTGGCCCGCCACATAGGTACTCACTGTCGTGACTGTTCATGTTACCCAGAATTCAAAAACAGCCAAGTTGTTACCAAACACAAGGATAAGCTTACACGAGAGATTATTGAGGCATCTGAGATCATGAAGCTGGGTGTGAATTGTATCAGCACTCCTTCCGTTGCCATCTCAGTGAAAGAGCACAACTTTCTGATTTCAAATGATCGATGTACACGCGATACAGCTGCATGCGCACAATGACTGGGATTGATACTTTCTGCTGCTCTCTGTTTCTTTGTTTTTTCTAAGGTGCAAAAGAGTATATATATGCTGTTAGCATCCGGAATAAACATTTGTTGTCAGTTCAGCGCTGTTTGCCCCTTCTTCCCTTGGCCTTGTGCCGTTGCGCTGCTTCACTAAGATATGTCAGACCAACTCGCCCACCAGTTCATGTTGTACTAAGAATTCGTACCTTAAAGGAAAAAAGAAAGCGCTATGTCCACCTTTGGCACGATTTCTGCAGTGATGTGCGTTCTGCCGGCTGACAGTACACCGCTTGCTTGGTGTTGTAGGCCTAACATGTGCTTTACTCAAGGTGTAGCGAGAAGCGCTTTTGAACTAGCCACCAGCGATCACAGAAATGTCTACTCTTTTTACCGCCTCTACAATAACTTTATGGTGGTATGAACGTGTAGTTTTTATTCCCGCAACGTCTTCGTAAGTGAAGCGCGCGGAAAAACGGGCCAGGCGGACCGCCTCGCATTGATAGATGCGGGTTGCATGCACGGACTCATTCTGAGCCGTTGGCAGAACAGTCATTACAGGCCATGATGCACTTGGTCACACGTTGCATGCACGTATGCATCTTGATTTCTATCTGGAAACAGCTTGGTTGATGTCACTTCTGTCAGTAAAGTGCTCTGCATGCCAATGTCTCTCCCATTCCGGACGGTTACCGCCAGCCATCGTATGAAGCGGCGTGTGCATATTCTTCAGTTGTATAATTGAGGCTTTAATGCATTATTCCTATGGGTTTACGTCGGGCCCGTGCCAATTTGATGTTAAATGTGGATCGTTGCATGAAAGGGGAATGCATAATCAAGATTCCACTGTATGACTTTTGTAACATTTGCATGCATTTGTTGTGTATGCATACTATATATATCACTTCTTTTTCTTCACCTAGGACAGTCTGAACAAGAGACCTGCTGAAGAAAAATTCTGTATATATGTAAATAAATAGTCAATTTGCTCCAAGTGAGGTGTTTTTATACCTGGCTGTACTGCAGGAATGCATCGAATGTTCAGTCAGACTGCTGCTCTGTAGCTGCATATTAATTGACAAATAAAGCGTACTTGGTAATGACTACAGGAATACAACACACTACACAAATGCACTACAGAAGGCAGACTACAGAGATACGACACTACAGAATTACGTCACTACAGAAGACAGACTACAGAAATACTACACTACAGAAAGACTACAGAAATACTACACTACAGAAGACAGACTACAGAAATACTACACTACAGAAAGACTACAGAAATACTACACTACAGAAGACAGACTACAGAAATACTACACTACAGAAGACAGACTACAGAAGTACGATACTACAGACTACAGAGGACAGACTACAGAAATACTACATGCCCAAAATACGACAGACTACAGAAGTTTTCTGTCGTAAATTCCTGTAGTGCGTTTTGACTGGGCTGCCAGGGTATTACTCATGTACGCATAAGTACACAAGGACACTTCACGAAGTCAAAGACCACAACGCATTCCCTAGGTCCACTCTTATTCAGTTCCAACAGCGGGACTTCGTAACCAGTTCTGCGCGTGCTCGACTTGGAATCTGAAAGACCTGGAGTAAAGTTTAGGCTCTTTTTCTTCCTCACACCAGGAGTGCCCCGTCAGTGACGGCTTGTTGGCTCGAAGGCATACCTTGTACGCTGATGATATTACCGCATGGACCACTCATGGATCTGATGGAGAAATTGTGGAAACTCTTCAATTAGCAGCTGACACCATCTCCGCTCATGCGTCATCTATTGGGCTCGAATGCTCCGCCTCTAAATACGCGCTTCTCCTCATAAGACCCAAATATTCCGCTAACTCGCCCATTGAAATCGCTTTACAAGGAACCCCTATCCCCGTCACCCCCCCCCCCCCCCCCTCCGCATCCTTGGCCTTTACTTCCAGGATTCCGGACGCAACGATCATTCCCTTAAAACACTCAAGGCCTCCACGCAATCCGTGTTGCAACTTCTACGCCACGTATCCTCCCTGCACAAAGGTTTAGACGAAGCGGACGGCATGAAAGTAGTGCACACTTAGCCGCATTTTATACGCCACCACATATCTTAAGCTGAACCGCATGGAAACAGAGCGAATGAATGCCATGATTCGTCTAGCAACCAAGGCAGCCTTAAACCTACCTCGCAAAACTAGCACAGGCAAGCTCCTTCAACTAGGCATGCATACACCTTTCAGGAACTAGTAGACGCGCACCTTCAGACACAGTATCTAAGACTTGCCGCGAGCGCAGCTGGCAGGCATATCCTCGCTTTCCTTCGCATCAACATTCCGGACAACCATACATCCCTTATAGCCATTCCTCGACACATTCATACCCCCTTCGTTGTGAACCCCCTTCCTCGGAACCTTCATCCCCAGTACCACATCCCTCGTCGCACTGCTCGCGCTAAGGCCCTTCACAAGTATTACGGACAAACCCAGGATGCCATTTGGGTAGACGCCGCGTTCACAACGCATGAAGCTGTAGCAGTTGGTTACAGTCAAGGAAGTAACCTCCTTTGTTACAATGCAGCCCTAGCACAGCCCCTCACACGCCGCCTTCCCTCGGGCTCAACGCCTGAGGAGGCAGAGGAAACCGCCGTCGCCCTAGCCCTTGTACATTCCAATGCAAACTACATCTTTAGTGACTCCAAAACGGCTCTGTTCAACTTCGCGAGAGGCAGGATTCACGCCCCTGCTTGGGAGTTGTTGAACACCCCCACCAAAAACTTACCGCGCAGGGTAGAGCTCCAGTGGGTGCGGCTCGCTCTGGGAATCCACGAAACGAGGCTGCCGATAAATTGGCCCGAGGTTTGATTTGCCGGGCTCAGGACGGCCTCGACCCAGGCTTCTCGAGAGGACGGGCGCACACCTTTGCAGAGCTCACGCAAATGCCCCGCTTGGACCGTTTGACTTGCCCTCCTCCACACCCCTCCCTCACCCATCCCAAACAGATCCTCTGGAGACGCCTCCAGACCCGCTCTCTCTCATCCCCTCAGCTGCTATCTCACTACTGTGGCACCTCTCCTGCATGCTCCCTGTGCGGCGACCCTCACGCCACACTCTCCCACATCCTTTTCAGCTGCCCTGCTGAGCCTCCCCCGCAGGGACAGCCCGCGTTATCAAGTTCGGAGGACTGGGAGATCGTGCTCTCGTCTCTGGACCCGCCAGCGCAGCTTGCTGCGTTGCTTTGGGGTGCCGACGTCATGAACAAACACCATATGAACGGTCCGACGTAGAGTGGGACCGTGCGGTGGTCCAGGGACCCAAGGGGGGTTTGAACACAGTTGCCATAAGAAAGTTTTTCTCTCTTTTTCTCGAAGGCTGAAAGCTTTCTTTGCACCAGTGGTGCCCCATCAGAGGCGGTCTAGCAGACAGTGTCAGGCAAGAACACAGGACTTGCAGATGAGATAAACTGATGCTTTATGTGCATGGATTTACACATTTACAGCAAGTTGAGCAGTGAGCCCAACAACACGAAACTGGCTAAAGTTAGCGGAGGAGGCCCCAACACGGCATAGCCGCAGATGCACATCTGAGCGTAGCACAAAACCCCTTTCCCAGGCTCCGGGGCGAAGTTTTATAGACCTACGGGCCCGGCCCACATTCAGCACCATCCAATTATGATAAACTCCTCATACAATTTGTTATCAACCGTCTGTCCCGCTCCCCGTAAGGCACATAACCCTCTCTCAGTTAGACGTGAGTTTCACTTCAAAAGTCGTACATTCCGAGAATAGACACGGATCTCGGATTTAGGGTAGTTATTAGTCCCAAAAGCGAGCCACGACCGTCGCGAACAGCAGTCGGAAGCGACGAACCGCGTTCCAATGCGAGTCGAATTCCTGTGGACTGCTGACTCAGAAAGCGCCTCCCGGCGTCCTGTTGATGGCACAACTCAAGGGGCTGTCCCTGTCTTTGATGGTTTGGATCATGGGGTTTAACTTCCCAAGGCTACTAAGGGTATGGAAGACCCCGTAGCGGGGGGCTCCGGTAATATCGACCACCTGGGGTTCTTTAACGTGCACTGACATCGCACAGTACACGGGTCTCTAGAATTTCTCCTCCAAAGAAATTCAACCGCCGCGGCCGGGATTGAACCCGCATTTTTCGGGTCAGCAGCCGAGCACCATAACCACTGAGCCACCGCGGCGGCGTCCCTGTCGCTGAGCAAGTGGCGGCCTACGCAAGCTCGTTTCTTGAAAACTGTTGACGTTCAGGCTTTCGAGCTTTGCCGCCATTACGGAGCACCAACTAGGCGCACCGCCGCCGACAACGCCCATTTATCTGTCCCCGTCCAGAGTGAGCGCCTGACCCCGTTTCGTCTGGCAGTGCTTCCTCTTCAAAAGAGCTGCCGAACTTCCGAACGAAGCGCTCGCAGCTGGGTTGCGCCACGTCTAGGGTTCCTCAATACGGCAGGAGCTGTCGGCGTGCGGCACTCTGTCGGTGCAGGCACTCTGTCGGTGCAGAGTACGTGCTCTACGTACGCGTTCGTTAGTTTTGTTCACAAAGAAGGAACTCCGGTAAAACTTAACAACTGGTTTAATTGGCAGAACGGTAAAACAAGAAAACTTTACAGAGAGATTGGAAGCACGGCCTTTCTGTTGAGCGTCTGACAAACCCACTGTCTCTTCGATACCGGGCAGAGTCCTCCTTTCTCCCTCTTCCGCCGCAGCCCCCGCCTCTCCGACCTTGGACAGTAGAGACAGAAATGGTAATAGCACTTCATCTCAGATGAAGTTAGCGCATGTCCTGTGTCAGTCTTTCTTGTGCATGTCTTATTCCAGCGCTATTACAATTTCTGTCTCAAATCATGCACCATCTAGCCCAAATTGTCGTTCTTCTAAACCTTGGGTAGTAGAGTTCCTGGAAAACGGCGACGGGCAACCGCGCTGTCCGACCTCACAGCCCGGCGCCCGGTTCAGGGACGGTCGCGGGGGGACGGCCGCGGGATCCCCTTTCGGGCGCCTGCCGCTTGGTCGGCTCGCGCGCACAAACACACGCACACACGCGCGCACACACATGTACGAGGGTCCCTGGCCGAGGAAATCGCGTGTCGAATGGCGCCGCATCTTGGCCTCCTTTTCGTGTCCGACACACTCCCACCCGAAATGACGAAGTCATTTGATTACCGGAGAGTTCCTGCTGGTTCTGAATGCTTTTGAAATCTCTGTGAAAGCCCTCCCTCTGCTCTTTGCGGATCCAAAATATTTCAGCTTGATCAAGTTCTTCTGCGGTAAGAGCTCCAACTTCGTCGTTCCGTCATCTCACCCTTAAGACGAATCGAAGCAGCCAAGCTGTTACTCTGATCAGTCTTGTGAAGGAACTGTAGCGCTGAATGTCCATTAATGCAGGGGAAGGCCCGTGAGATGGCATGGCTGGCAGCGCCTTCGTTGGCTGTTTATGCTGCAGTTCCGCATAGGTGAACGTGTTTTGCACCAGTCCCTGTGGCCACTCGCCATCAGGTTTGCGGAGCCACTGGAGCGCTGTCCACCACACGTTACTGGCCGCAAGGCGAGAAACGGCAATACCGCGCGTCAGGAGCTCCGCGGGATTCTCTTTTCCGGGGCAGTGCCTCCATTCATAGCCACCGGTGACGAGCTGGATCTCGCAGACACGGTTGCGCACAAACTGCTGCCAGCGTCCTGGGTCTTCTCGTAACCAGTGAAGCGCGATCGCTGAGTCGGTCCACAAAATTACGCGATCCGGGTGCCGCCTGAGCGTGTTTAGTACATAGCTGCATAGTCGAACGGCGAGAAAACATGCCATGAGTTCCAGCCCCGCTAGAGTGAGTTCTTTGAGAGGAGCAACCCTCGATTTGCTCATCACTACAGTTCAAGTTAGGCCGTCTTACGAGGCGATGGTAAGGTATGCGATCGCCCCGTAAGCCGCACGACTGGCGTCTGCAAAGATGTGTAGATCCGTCAGTGCTGCCTGCCTGCCGACATCCGCTCCATAGTACCGAGGCACCTGTATTTCAATGAGATGTTTTAATTCGCTGTACTATGTGATCCACTTTTCGGCTATGTCTTGGTAGTGGATCATCCCACTCCACGTCTTGTCGCCACAGATCCTGAAACAAGATCTTGGCCCGCACGATAAAGGGTAACAGCCATCCCAGCAGGCCATAAATCCGTGCCGTAGTTTGTAGCATGGAGCGTTTGGTGTCTAGTTTAGCAGTGTTGTCTGCAACGCACGGCGAAAAGGTCAGGCGATCTAAAATGGGCTCCCATGTCAACCCTAGTACCCTGAGTACACCAGACAAATCCCAGGGGCTTGGTTTCTTTAGAGCCTTGCCCAAATAGCTGGCGCAACCTCTCGTTATTCGATGACCATTTGTGCAGCTTCATCGAGGCGGCGTGGAAGATTTCATTGGCTTCGGTGTATAGCTTCACGGCCTCCTCTTCCTCGTGTGCACCAATTAGCAGGTCATCTACATAAAGGCCTCGCTGCAGCTGCATCCCAGTGTGAGAAAAACCTGTTGTTTCTCTGCCAATTACTGAGGTTTGCAGTGCCACGGTTTGGAGGCAGTTTGTCTGCTCGGCACCGTCCTAAATAGGCCTTTGAACAGTCCATCCAGCTGATGTTTCCACCGCCCTCAGTCGTTTCCCCAGTTTGACGGATCTGCCTGTCGTTAATTCCCGTATGTGATCAGACTTGATGAGCAGCTCAACATTTTTCGAACCGTCGTAAATTAGGTCCGCTACTTCGTACCCAAGGGACCTCAATTTCTGCAGTGAATTTCCCGGTGGCGAGGGAAACGGTTGGTCAGAAATTGCATCTGTTTCCAGCACTTCGAGTTCGCGTTCGCATCCGCGTTTTGTCTTCAGCGTTACTCGGACTCTTTGGAACTCGCGTTCCTCTTGGTGGCGTCCGAACACACCGACTGTCAACCTTTCATGCCCGAGAAGCGTGCATCGTAGTTTCGGCGAGGTGCCAGCGGTGATGTAAGATCGCTGACTGCCTCCGTCGAACAAAACTCGCACCCGAGCGCTGGAAGCTTCTCCACTACACAACGCAGTCGCGGTCTGCCGCAAAACGGTTCTTTTGTGAGTGGAGCTGTCTGCCGTGGCTCTCGCTTCGAGGCTGATTTGTGGACTCGTCGCTGTTGGGCTTGCTTCGGGTGGCCTGATACTAGAGTACGTCGGGTCGCACATTGTGCTGGCATGCTTCTTGCAGCATTTGTTGCACTTCACGTTTACGCGGCATGCTCGTGACTGATGTCCAGTTTTCGTGCACCTGAAGCAACGGCAGGATGAACGCAGAAGTCGTTTCTTCTCTTCTAGAGCTTTTGAGGCGTCACAATTCTGCGTTTGGTGCTCGTTAGAGGCGCAGACGAAGCAGGTCAGCGGTGTTGCGCTCTGATGCAGCATCGCTGCGGATCGGTCATGCATGTCATGCGTTTTTTCATTCATCTTGTGACTCTTTCATGCCTTCTCTAGGCCTTTGTTCCAGGTCCATGCCTTGCAATGCAGCCAAGTTCTCTCTGCTTTCCACGTCTACTCTCAAAATGGAGAGTAGCTTAGAAAATGAGACGGTACCTTTTCCGCTGTCGTCGGTAGTGTGTGACGAAGTTTCGGAGACGGAGCCTTGTTGCTCGCTTGCGAGGCTGTCGGTGTCGACAACGCACCTTCGGCTGAAGTCCTGTAAGATGCCTCGGGGAATTGCTGGCTGTACAATCGGAAGCAGCATTGAACTGTAGGAATCCAACTTCCGTCCGAGCGTTTCCAAGCCTCTGATGTGCGCCGCCAGGGTATTGTAGAGACGGCGAAGGCCACGGACATCTTCTGAAGAACGCACCGACTTCAAATCAATTAGCTTCTTGAGATGTTATTGAACAAGAAGTTCCTCGTAGCTGAACCGTTTCGTCAGGAGTTGGATGGCGTCGTTGTAACATCGTGACGTCGATGAAAGGCCCGCCAGCGCAGCTGCCGCGTCGCCTTAACCGATGCTCGCAGGTAGTGGAACCTGTCTGTGTCAGTGAAGTCTTCGTTTTTGTCTACTAGCTGCTGGAACACTTCCCAAAAGGGTTGCCAGTCCGAGCGCCGCCCGGTGAATTTGGTTGGTTGGTTGGCCTCAAGAAGAATGGCACATACCCACTACGGGGGAGTGGCCAAGACACAGGCGGTCAACTGTTGGAATGATTAGGAGCTTTAGAGGAAAAGGAGTATGAATAGGGTATAGGCGGACAGATTGGACGACGCAACGAAAGGGGTCCTGTTAGCTGGGAGATCGAAGATGGGACGACGGCTTTATCTGCAAATTTGAATGCACCATATGGAATGGTTCAATTTTGTATTGACTGAAAGAGAGACAGAGAAAAATAATAATAATAAAAAAATAAAAATAATAATAATAATAATTTAAAAAAAGGAATATAATAAAATAAAATAAAAATATAATAATAATAATAATAAATGAACTGTTTGATAATCAGAAAAATGAAAACAAATAGAAAAATAAATAAATAAAATTTACATTAGCATGGGAGTCGCTGTGTTTCTAGAAGAAATTTTTGAACTGCACAACGCGCACTCCTGTTGCTTCGTCCAAGGGAAGTAGCGCCAAAGGAAAGAACAACCTCAGTGGTCACAGGCAGACCCAGCTGGTGAAACGGAATTTCTAATAGGCGCCTCCTCAAAGAAGAGAATCGGCGGCAGAACAGCAGGTAGTGATCCACTGTCTCAGGCTCGGCACAAAATGAGCACAGTGGAGAAACCGCCAGACCAGATCTGTGAAGGTAGAAATTTAGCAGAGGAACTCGGCATCGCAAACGCGTGAAAGAGACCTCCAGTCTGCGCGAACTCCAGTCTTTGCTGCTCCAAGGGTGCAGAACGTGCTTATATTCGGGAGATGAAGTAAGCGCCGAGGCTGAAAATTCCTGAAATATTGTGTAACTGCGAAACCTCACCGCAGCTGTATATGCGCAGGTTGGCAGGACAGCAATTATTGGGCCAAAGAGAGAGGCCCTTGCTAATGAATCAGCAACCTCATTTAACTGAATGCCCACATGACCCGGTACCCAAAGCAACCTCAGCGAATTTAGATGGAGCGGGATCAGCTGCTTAAAGAGGCGTAATGCCTGAGACTCAGAGGGTAATGACAATGAAAAGCAAATAGATAGAGAGTCCGTCATAACCATGACTTGGGAAACGGCAGGATCTAATTTACGTAAAGCTAGAATGACAGCTAATAATTCGGCCAGATAAATTGGAGTGAAGTCAGGGAGACGGAGAGAAAAGGACCATCCCAATGCAGGTGAAAAAATGCCCACACCTGCCTTTTCACGATCCTGCGAGGCATCGGTAGCAATGAGAATATGAAAAGGAAAGGGCCTTAGGTGGTCCTGTAACAAACCGTGAAGGAGAGGAAAGGGCTGGAGCTTGGCATTCGATGGTAAAATGTTATCAAATGCAATCTCGAATGAAGGAGAGATGTTATGCAGTGGATGGATATCTGTGAGCTTAATGTTTAAGGGATCGAGGAGAGACTGCACGAAACATATCTGCGGAGTATGCAAACGAGACCAGGTGGCATTTAAAAAGACTGCGGGTTGACTAAGAAATATTACATTGGATGTGTGGAGAGGAGAGTCGCACAATTTTAAAAAGGTTTGGACTGTTAAAAGGCGAAATCTGGCTAATAAAGATGGAATTCGCGCCTCAAGGTGCAGGACAACATTAGCTACATACTTTGGAAGTCCCAAGCAGAGGCGCAACGCCTCACGCTCCAAGAGCACAAGCGGTCGAAGTTTATAGGCAGGAGCTCCTGAGAACAAAACACATCCGAACTCCAAAATTGGGCGGACATACATTTTATAGATCAGCAGAAGTGTGTGCCTTCTCATCCCTGACCTAGCGCTGCAAAGCCGACGCAGGATGCCAATGGCCCGAACTCCTTTTACAGAAACTTGCTCAATGTGAGCCCGCCAGGAAAGAGTAGAGTCATATATCACTCCAAGATACTTCACTGTTTGAACCTGAGGAATTATATGATTTCTATAAGCAAGGCAGATATATACAGAATGAGAAACCGGGAAGACCAACAAGGCGCATTTGTTCACATTGAGGGACAGATGGATACTTCCTAACCAGTTGTCAAGAATATTGAGGTAATCCTGCAAGATCTGATACAGAGAGTGAATATCTTTTGCAGACGCAAAAAATGCGATGTCGTCAGCGTACACGTAAGTTGTCACATTATGGATGCATGGAACGGAGCTTAGAAAGATGTTAAAAAGAACAGGGGAAAGAACTGAGCCTTGCGGTATACCTCTTGTCTGTCGAAATTTCCTTGAAGAAACACCATTTCGGCAGCAATAAAATTCTCTGTTTTCCAGGAAAGCAAAGATCCAGGCTACGAAATAGTTTGGGAAATTAAGGGCCTGTAATCTGTGTAACAGCATCGAGTACTCGACGCTGTCGTAGGCTTTACTGATATCCAGAGTGACAAGCGCGGCAAACTGTTTAGTGCTGCGAGCTAATTTAATACGGCTCTCAAGGTCCGTATGAGCACACCAAATCGAACAGCCCGGCCTGAAACCAATTTGACAAGGATTCAAGATATCATTTGCAGAAATGAAATACATGATACGACGAAGCAGAACCCGTTCCACCAATTTCACTAAATTCGATGTTAATGAAATCGGGCGTATGTTGTCAGAAGTGAAACCCTCCCCTTGTTTTTTAAGTAGTGGAACTATTTCCGCAAGACGCCACTCATGGGGTATCCATGGACCTTTAAGGGAATGGTTAACCAGAGCCAATAGATCTTCAGGAGATTCGGTAAACAAAATTTTAATCATAGATGTAGTGACCTTATCGGGGCCAGGAGCCGCTGGTGATAGGCGCAGAACGATTTGCGAAAGCTCAGGCATAGTGACCTTAATGAAATCACTTGAGATATATGAGAATGTAGGTGGAGAATGAAGTGCAGATGTGAATCGACGTTCTAGGCCACCCGCAATTCCCTCTAAGGCCTTAGCGATGTCAGCAGGGGATTGAACGAGGGATTCAATATTGACAGCCGGTGGAATCACTTTCCTTCTAATCATAAAATTAAACAAGGCCCGTTTATTCCCTGACTGAGAAAGAAAATCATAATGACTTGTAATATACTCCTCCTTCGCGCAGGAGATAGTGCGCTTAAATGTTGCTGCGACATACTTATAATCTAACCAATTTTTTGGGCATTGATTTAGGAGGAGTTTCTTCCAGGCTGCTTTCCGCCATCTATAGGCACGCGTGCACTCTGCATTCCACCAATTATTGGTGATTGCATTCTTGGATCCTGTGACAATGAATTGAGACTGTTGTCTTGCGCGTTCCAACACTGTGCATATATCTGTAGCTTTACATTCGGAATTTGTAGTGGTGTTTCGGTCCGAATCGATTGTGAGAGCTGATTTGAGAGTGTCTTTAAAGCGACTGTAATTTATGAAGGTGCGCTGTTGTCGTTCGGGAAGAGTTAAGTTACACGCAACCCTGAAACTAATCGGTAGATGATCACTGTTTGTCGCGCAGTCAACAGGCGCCCAAGACGAGACAGAGACTCCTGGGGAAGAAAAAGTTAAGTCTAACACAGACCGGCACAGACCACGTACAAATGTAGGCATTCCTGAGTTGTTGCAGACTATGTTGTTGTCGCAAACCGAATCAAATTGTCTAGAGCCGAAACAATCTGTTTTAAACCCCCACGTCACGTGGTGCGAATTAAAATCTCGAACTAATAAAACCTGAGATCTGCTGCTAGACATCAATGAGTCAAGAGGCCGAGTGTCATGCACACCTGAAGGGAAATATGCGTTAGCTACAGTAAAGGGCTGTTGACCTGGGATATTGAGATCAACCGCAAGTATTTTGCACTGACTGTCCGCATACTGAAAAGAAATCAAGACCCTGTGACAAAACTTTAAGGAAAACAGCAACAACAACCCTCCCCCTCGTGAAGACCTGTCTAGCCGGAACGAACGTTAATCTTTAAGATGATAATTAATATCTGTAGTAAGCCATGTTTCCTGTAACGCAATTACATCCGGTTGAAGTTGATTGCATAGGCATATTAAATCTGTTGAAGCTGAGGATATAGATCGGCAATTCCATTGGAGAACACTTAACGACCCTATCTTGGCGGGAGTGCTGCAGCGGCAACTGCCGCTTCGAGAATCCTGGTCTTAGGATTTTGATTTGCATGAGTTTTCTTGGACTTGGACTGGTGACAAGATGGATCCGGGACACTCAAAGGAGACCCACTTCGTTTTTGGGCGCGGGTATTGAATTCCATCTCAACACATTCATCAGAGGCTGCGTCCTTAACGCTGTTCGGGAGAGATTTTTCAGGAGTCGTTTGTCGCTCATGCTGACTTTGGCCCTGTAGAGCGCTATTGATGTCCACAGATGGTGGAGGAGCAGCCGAAACCATGGAGGACAAGAGCGGAGCGGCGTGCGCTTGCAGCAGATTAGTCATCTGGGTAGCTACTACCTGTGAAATGCACGTGGATACAGTTTCCATAATGCGTTCCAGTGCATTCGCCACTGCTTTTTCAACCGCAGCGGTAATGGCTTGTGTCCAAGAGGCGTCCATTGCAGGTGGACATTTGGCAGCCGCACTAGAATAACATGAGGCTCTATCTTTGACTGCGGCAAAGGCCTCTCGTCGCGTGCATCGACGTTTATCTATAATCTCTACAACTTGCACTTCTTGAGCTCGTGCAGGACAATCAGGACAGTTGGCAGAGTGGGCACCACCACACAGGCAACATTTTTCTTGCTGTTCAGGGCATTCTTCTCTAGCATGGCCTTCGCCGCATGCACAGCATCGTGAGCCCGATTTGCAGGCTTTGGCGCTGTGGCCAAATCTCCAACAGTTCTGACACTGAAGGGGACGAGAGTTAAATGCGTCAACTCGAAACACTAGTGGCCACACTTTGATCTCTGAAGGGCACACTACTCCTGCGAATGTGGCTATGACGGACTCTGTAGGTATTTTCATCCCCTCTACCATTCTGCTGCAACGATGGACCGCAATGACGCCCGCAGACGAGAGGTTCTCCAGCGTTTCCGAAGGGCTCAGTCGAGAGTCAACACCTCGGACTAAGCCCTTGGAACATGCTAGATGAGGCGGAATAAATGCGCTCACCGGGTGGTTGGCGAAGGAGGTGCACTTCAAAAGGTCGGCGACACAATCCTTGTCCGGTGACCTGCACAATATCCCACCCTTGCCGAACTGCCGCACATCTGTGATTCGCATGTAGTGAGGCGATGTAGTCTGAACGGCCACCTGCACTGCTTCCGGATTGTTCAAACGAATCGCACCTCCATCAGCAGGAACTAAAGCCACAGGAATGCTGGTTACTCCACTGCGAAAAAAGACATCGATTGGGAGCTGGTCCTGTGGAAGAGAGGCCGACCAAGGGGAAAACCCTTGGACGGGAGAAGAGGTAGACATTAAGCCGTCGTCCCGCGCCCAATCACCCTATAACAGGAGCAGGCACAGAAAACAAGAAGGAGAAATTCGGCAAGCTAGCACAACACCGCCAGGTACTCAGCCGCTACCCCGCAGAAGGTACTCTCTTCTTTTCGAGACACGTGCGGCAGCGCTTCAGTCTGAGGCAGCTTCCCTCTCGTCTTCACTGACGTGGTCGTTAGGGTGGCTGGCATGGCTATTTGGATGGTAATGCCGCTGCCCGCCGAATCCACAGTAGGCTGCGTTGTTGATGAACCAGTGTCGATTCGATCCAGCAAGGCAAGATATAACATGGTCTTGATAATGATGATGATGATGCTGTCCTCAGACTTAATGGCACATACCCACGGCGGGGAATGGCCAGGGTGCATAGCGGATACAAACGCAATCATGTACAGGGAATGGAGTATGTTGATAATTTGTCTTGGTACTCGTACACTTGCTGGTATTCGCTTTCAGCATCTTCTTCTGGTACCAATGGCTCAAATTCTTCGTTGACATGCTATAGCTGTTGCTGCAGCTTGCTGAGTCGAGCGTGAAACGGTACAGCTTCTGTACTTGTGAGGGACGCTTGGCTCTCCTCCGTTTTGTTGATGAGTGCAAGGCTGTTCGTTTCTTTAAAAGGCGCTCCATTCTCTTCTACAGTTCTTTTGGCCAGTTAGTTTACCGGACTGATGAGATCGGAAGTCGTCGTTGCCGAGACGTACTTGAAGTGGATGTGTTGAGCGTGAGCGTTGGAGCGATGTAGCGATGATCTAAAAAAATCCACAGCAGAAGTCCCGGGTTTAGGCACCAAACTTTTTTGTACATGAGAGAGTACGTGCTCTATGTACGCGTTTGTTAGTTTCATTCACAAATAGGAAACTCCGGTAAAACTTAACAACTGGTTCAATTGGCCGAACGGTAAAACAAGAAAACTTTGCAGAGAGATTGAAAGCACGGTCTTTCCGTTGAGCGTCTCACAAACCCACTGTCCCTTCGATGCCGGGCCGAGTCCTCTTTTCTCCCTCTTCCGCTGCAGCCCCCACCTCTCCGACCTTGGACAGTAGAGTTCCCGGAAAACGGCGACGGGCAACCGCGCTGCCCGACCACACAGCCCGCCGCCCGGTTCAGGGACGGTCGCGGGGGGACGGCAGCGGGAGCCCCTTTCGGGCGCCTGTCGCTTGGTCGGCTCGCGCACACACACTCACACACGCACACACGCGTGCACACACATGTATAAGGGTCCCTGGTCGAGGAAATCGCGTGTCGAATAGCGCCACATCTTGTCCCCCTTTTCGTCTCCGTCAGATACGGTGGCCGCAGCTGGCAAAATACAGGGTTAATAGAGGGATATTGGAGAGGGCTTTGGCCTGCAGTGGGCGTAGACAGGCTGATGGTGATGATGACTCATATATCGTTCGTGTTTTTTGTTGACGGTGCCCTTCAAGCAAGGAAAACTTGAATTCATCCAAGAAGAAGTCCTGCAAGGCGCAGAACTGGCGTTGCATGAAATATAAACAGTCTGGAGGAAGAAGTTTTTCGGGATCCTATCGATGGGTAACAGCTCCGCACAAAGGCTTCATCGTCATCATCAGCATCAACGTCGCAGTAGTTGAGAAGCTAAGCAAAACGAACCTTTATTTCTATTCGGAGTGTCGTGACTGACAAGACTGTAGACTCAGCTCATTTGTTCGTGTGTGGTCAGTGTACAGGTGGCGCTGAAGCCATGTGCGCAGGGTGCAGGATATGACGAAGAAGAAGGGCGGGATCGCCGCTCTAGCTCGCCGCCATTTTATTTGAGGTCCACCAAGCAACCAGCCAACCAAGTCGCCGCCAAACAGCAACCACCTCCTTGCGGGACTCGCGGCCGCACCGAAAACAACTTTCACAAGGTAATTACGAATGTAAGAAGACGCCATACGACTCCGACCCACAGTCTGTATGATAGATTGACCGATTGAAACATGTCGTTACAGTGGTTACGCGGAGTTTCTGCGTTTGAGGACACCAACAACAAATCTGCCACGCCCTTCCTTGGTCTGACAAGAGGCACCAAGTCAGATTCCCTTGACTGCTAACCATGGGTGAGCCTGTTTATTTTTTAGAGCGCAGCTCTTTGGCGCCCGTTTCTGCGTTTCGCGGTAGCGCCGTCGCCATTGTCATTTGTAACCAGCAGTGGACACCTTAGTAGTGCGTTAAGCTGCGAAACCAATGCGACGGTATCTCGGAAAGCAAAGGAAATGCACATAACTTCCCTCTTAGAACAGTGGACACCTCAATTGTGCACTAAGCTACGTGACTGTAGTGACAGGTGTGTGCTGCATGCGCTGGCATTGACAACGCAGTTCCAGTTTAAGGGAAGCAAGTGCGCATAACTGGCTCCCTGCGTCAGTGGTCGCCTCAATCGCGGTTATAGGCACGTGGGGTGATGAGAGACAGATGTGGGCTGCAGGTATTGACAACGTTGTGCCAGAAATGCAGCACTGAAGCCATAGGCCGTCGGCGTTCATTGTGTTCATTGGCGTTGGCGTTAACGTTTTACACTATAATCATTTAAAAAAAAGAAAGTGCGCATAACTGGCTCCCTGGGTCAGCGGACGCCTGAATCGAGCGATGAGAGAGTGGTGATGAGAGAGAAATGTGGGTTGCATGCGTTCGCGCTGACAACGGTTAGCGAACTCTCGCGATCAGCCATTAACTGCAACCTACCGGAGTGGCAGGGTGTGTGGGCACTTTTATGTACATATAAAGACAAACAGGAATTTCTTACCGCTCATGCCGGAGAATATCCCGTGCCTCTCGCTCGCAATGCCTCCTGTGGCTGTGACAACCTCGCGAAATACTTGCGTAGACATCGTCTTCAAGAACCAGGCATTGGTGCACCAAGTCGAGCCTAAATCCGTCTATTTCTTCGGCCACAAGTCTTCCTTCATGACAATCAAGAACTGTTAGTGGAGTGTCTCTTGAAGGGGGATATGTGTGAATTGTAGCAAGTTGTCTAACTGTATATACATGTCTTTCTTTAATTATTTGCTTCACTCTATCGAAAAGCTGTAACAGGTGATGAGCTGCGCTCAAATTTCCCATGAGGAATTCACGTAATCATCGGCAAGTTTTTGTGCCCCCCCCCCATTCTCATAAACAAATATACACATGAGCATAGAGGAGCACACGTTTTGAAGCTGGCAAGCTTTATATACGAACGAATCACCCTCTTGCCTCTGTATTCTGGCTTAGCTCAGCTTTTGTGTGTATGCAGAGTGGGACCGTTCTCCGGGAGGTGGAGTGTGTGTATTCTGGTACATGCCCGCAGAAAGACGTGACATACTTGTCAAGCTGCCGTGTGGAATCGCGTTCGAAACCAGCAAGAATTAAAAGAACGTGGTCAGTGGCCAGAACATGTTCAGGCTCGTCGTCCGGTACTCGTGGATTAGATCACCGAATATTTACCAGTAGGCGCGTTCTGCAAGGATTGTTTTGTAACGAATATCTACTTTTCATTTCATTTGTATCGACGTCCGAGTGACGCAGCATCGCGCAAAAGCAGCAAGCGGCCAATGGCACGAATCACAATGTAGCGGTTCCCTTTGTCAGCGATAGTCTTCACCGTTCGGCGCAAGCACGCTTTAACCATTCGCTGGGATGTGCAAGCTATGGCGAGGTGCAGCCGCCAGTGAGCAAATGGTCTGGGCGCTTCTTACGGGCGCTCGAAATACGCAGCTATGTCACCGAACAACAGTTAGAAATTCTAACGGACCAAATGGGATGGGAATAGACGGCGGAGAAATAGAGCCCCTGGAGAAATATCCCGTGACGGGTATGGGAGTATCAAGACACATGGTTTGCAAGGGGGCGCTGGTATTATAAAGGGGCTAGTTTTAGTGAGCGGTGAAACATTAAATTGATCACGTCCATTATTGGTCATAACTACTGTCCATGGTTCACGGTAATGTTAGTTTGTTTATTTTCAGAGAAAATAATATAGATTTCGGTCTGCTTAAGCCAAAGAAGGTTTGAGGGGCAGTGCCGGGCAGTTGGCGACAACAAAATATGCATAGAAACATAATATTTAGAGGGAAAAAATACAAAAATACAATAAAAACAATGGGGCGAAACAAACAGATCTCAGAGTATTGCTCAAAAACAGTTTGTTTTAGAAATCTCCGGCTTGTTAAACTAACGGCATCGTCAGGCAAGCTGTGTTCAATACCATGAGGCCTCCACGTTGGTTACTAGCCTCGACGTTTGCATCACGCAATGGCTTGGTGTCGTGATGTGTGCGCGCTCAGGCCTGCAGGTTCCCTCACCGCCGCAGTGCGCAACTATTTTGTGAATATTCGTCATTTCGGGCCAACTACGCGATCGTCACATTAAGGCCTTAACCGCTGATGCTGCGATCTACCTAATCACAGCACGCGATATACGGGGTGTCCCAGCTAACTTGGACCAAGATCTGAAAAAAACAAAAAAACTAAGTGCTCTTCAGAACTGTAAAATCGTGGATGTTGTTATGGTTTATCTAATGTTACAGTATCATTTTTTTCGCTCCTCCTATTTGAATAATCAGTCGAGATAAATAAATGAACTTTTTAAATATAGTTTGAAATGTTCAGCTGTCAATAGGAAGGTTGAGGAGCCCCACAAATATTTTCCAACCCAGGGACTTCCAACGAAGTAGACTTCACGTCGCCGTTTTTATTCGGCAAGAACGAAAGCCCGCGGCGTTTAAAAAATACGACAGAACAGCGCGCTCCGTGCGCCGTGATGCGCCGCGATTACAGCGCTCTCATCATGTGAAAAACATACTCGCTTCGCACCTTTCGTGCTGCCCAAGACAGGGCTTCCCGTTGTGCTTGGTTCTAAGGTAAGCGCCAGTGGGTTCGGTCGGCATCTGAAAGAAAGCGCGGATCGTGTTTTTCAGCGTAATTCACACAACGATATCAGCCTTGTTATACGCGTCTTTGCTTGTTGGGATCTTGCTCCCAAATTCAAACTTAACAGATTCTCATCGTTCCTCCGCATGCATTCTGCTAACGTGAGGGTGCAATTATCGCCGCAGAAACGGGAATAACACCATCTGTCGGGCTAGTTGGTTGCGATTCATATGTATCAGCAGCGCGAACACAACACAGGAAGAAGAACGAGAAGAAGGTAAAGAGCTGTGATTACCTCAGCGCTCGTTACCTTCTTCTTCTTCTTCCTGTGTTGTGTTCGAGCTGCTGATACACATGCAGAAACGGGAGCCGTATTTTTTTTCAACTGCCGCCAGACAGTAAAAATCCTATAGACAGTACATGCCTATAGGATTTGTACTGTCTACAGATTTCACAGTGGGAAGTCTATAGATTTCACTAGAAAAAGTACAGGGGCACTATACAGACTGTGTAACGAAATTTTTGTAAGAGCGGTGTCTCTTTCAGGGCTGACACAAGACAAAAAGTGCGCTTTAGCCACACGTCACGCCGCGACATGCGGCTGGGCGTGGTCTCTTAAGATCCTCATGTTTGTGAGAACAGGGCTAATAGCGTAGCCGGTAGAAGAAACTACAGAAAATGCTTGCTACATTCGAATCTATGCAAAATCAAGGATTTATGCTACGTACAAGCGACAATGAGAGGGCAGTGTCGAGGGACAGAGCACTCGGGCTAGGTGCAAAGACAACGCGACAACGGACGATTTTGCTCGGGGGTGGTACCCATGGGATTAGTGTGTACACACTTGCGGTTATTGCTTAATTAAGGCGAAAGCCTGTAATGCCTCATCGTTGTTGACAGAAGGTTGTCAGTAGAGGTGTCATGCTTTTCTAGTCAGACTAGAAAAAAATATTTGTGCACGATGGGGTTCGAACCACCATACTTCCGTTACTCAGCCGAGCGTGCCAATGGCTACGCTACTTCCTTCCAACGCGTATGTAGTTCTCCGTGTCTAGGACGCTGGTTAATGTATGCAGAAAGGCGTGGGATCGGACGGATGCGTCCCAAATGCCCCCCAGTGTGCACCATTTAAGATTCACAAAGAACTGTATACTTAATTAACATCTTAACCACACATCAGTAGCACAAGCAGCGACGCTGCCTAAAGGCTCTCGTCTTACCGCATTTTAGGTCAAAAAAGTGCCCACCCCCCCTGAATGTTTTAGTGTAGAGCTATCGTAGAATCTGTCTTTGCTTCGGGCCACTTTTTCACAGTGCAGCGCAGTACTGAGCAACTGAGGGACTAGCACACAGGTGGTACGATAGGTACCAGACCGCTGCTTGTATTGCCAACTGCGCAACTGCGTCTGATGTTGTCGCAGTGACTAACCGTGCAGCCTTGTCCCGCGCATAATGGCAGACCGCTGCGGGCGCATTTCCAAAAGACTATAACGTAAAGCGCGCCTAGACGACAGCGTTTTCGCGGTAACCGACGAGGTAGATGAGGGGCCCATGACTGAGCGTACTTGCAACTTTGTCGACCTTGCCTCTGATTTTAGAGCGCAGTTCTCTGGCGCCCGTGTGTGCGTTTTGCGGCGTCGCCGTTGTCCGTTGTAACCAGCAGTGGACACCTTATTAGCGCTTTAAGCTGCGAAACCAATGAAGCGTGAGCTTGGAAAGCAGAGGGAAGACGCATAACTGCCCTCTTGGAACAGTGGACTTCTCAATCATGCTTTAAGCGACGTGGTGGCGGTAGTGACAGATGTACGCTGCATGCGTTGGCATTGAAGGCGTTATGCCAGAAGCGCGGCGTTGTAGCCCTAGGCCTTCGGCGTTTATTGTGTTCATTGGAGTTTACAACGTTTTACACTCCGATTACTTAAGGAAAGTACCTGCGCATAACTGGTTCCCTGGGTCAGTGGACACCTCAATCGCGCTTACAGGTACGTGGTGTGATGAGAGAGAGATGTGGGCTGGAGGCAGTGACAACGTTGTGCTCAAAACGTGGCACTGACAGTCATAGGCCTGCGGCGTTCATCGTCGTCATTGGCGTTGGCGTTGACAGTACAAGTACAAAACTTTATTCCGCAAAATAGAACGGGGTTTAGGGGTTGGGGCCTTGAGCAGCAGGTGGTGTTCCTAGGTACAGGATCCCATTGGTTCTTGCTGCCTCCTCGGCCCGCTCAACCAGTGTAAGCTGACCTTGGGGGTCGGAGCTAGACAGAAGGTCCTCCCACTGCTCGACTGACGTGTTTCTAACTTTGGGCTCTATCGGGCTCGCCCCACAGCCCCATGTGGAGTGGTTGAGGGTGACACCACACGCATTCTGGAGTGTATTGCGTAGGCCAAATCGTACTGTATAAGTAGCGACTTGGGTGTGAGTTTGTTTGTAGCCGTCTCCATGTAGTTGCCTGATGTCTTGTGAGTGTCTTGTGGGGAAGCGGGTATTTACGGCGTCCTAACTTCCAAAACATGGTGAGCTCTCCGTAGCTGGTCAGATTAGTGTTGGTTTCCCCTTGTCGTCGCTCGCTCGGTTTGTGTAACCTGGAACTATCGCGTCGACTTTAATGTTTCCGTCCTCGTGTTTTTTCCGCGCTGTTTTACCATGGTTAATGTTTCCCTCCACTCCTCCGTGCCCAGGTGCCCATACCACATTCTGCTTGTTTTTGAGATTTGCCGCCTCCCTGAGGAGGGTGCCGGCCTGCTTGCTTATTCTTCCCCTTAGGAAGCGTCTGCATGGAGTCTGTGAGGCTGTTACTATTGTGTAGCTCTTGTTTCTGTTCGCTTCCGTGATGGCTAAAGCTATTGCCACCTCCTCTGCCGTGTCTATCCCCAGTCCTAATTGACATGCTGGATATTTCTTTTCCCTGGTTGTTAAGACGGCTACAACCGCCGCTTCTCTGTCTCTGTACGTGGAAGCATCTACGTAGCGGACGTTTGATTTCTTTGCCGGGCTTCGGCCTAGACTTCTTGCCCTAGCCTCTCGCCTCCCTCTGTTGTGCAGGGGCCTCATTGTTTTTGGTATAGGGCTGACCACGAACGTTTCCCTTATCTTTTGTGGTGTGTCAGTGGAATTCTTGATCTCTCTTATTGCGTCTCGGTCGCCAAGTCTTGTTTGTAGGTGCCTTCCTACTTAGGATTGTGCTAGCCTGACTTTCTGAAAGAATGTGGCCGCTTCGCTGTGTTCGTTATAGGTGTTGAATACTCCTAGTTCTATGAGCTTTTGCGTGGACGCTCTGCGGGGAAGTCCTAGCACGATCTTGTATGGTTTTCTAATTTGGGCGTCAATTTGATTGATTTCCTCTCGGTTTAGTTTGTGGTACGGGAAGCTGTACATCAATCGTGGTATCACCAAGGCAGTGACTATCCTGACTGCGGCGGCGTCCTTTATCCCGTTTCTTCTATTCGTTATCCTGCGGATCATTCCGTATATTTGGCTCGTTGTTTTGGTTAATGTTTTAATCGTGTGATCTCTTTTCTCGTAGTTTTGGAGCCACATTCCTAGGACCCTGAGTTTGTCCGTTTCCCTTATTGATTGTCCCTTCAATATTAGCGTTATCTTTTCAGGTCTAAATCTTTTTGAGTGTATTCGGATAAACTCCGACTTCTCTAGTAAACATTCCATACCACTGTTTCTTGCGAAATCCACGATGCGTTCTGCCGCCTCCTGCAAGATTTGTTCTTTCTCTCCGGTGGACCCTTTAGTGGTCCATACTGTGATATCTACCGCGTATACCGTGTGAACTACGTCCTTGATGTTGCCTAGTTTTTCCGCCAGTGAGATCATGGCGATGTTGAATAGTAAGGGGGATACGATTAACCCTTGCTTGCGGCGTTCCCTTGTTTGGGGTCTTTTTGCGTTGAGACTGGATGTTGCCGATATATAGTAGCAGTGCTGTCCGTGAGGAAGGCTTTTACATATTGAAATGTTGTTGTCCCGCAATTTGTTCTTGAAAGCCCCTTGAGGATAGCCTTGTGACTGATGTTGTCAAAAGCACCCTTCAAGTCAATGGCCAGGACTATGCTCTCGCAGTAGCTCGATACTTGGTCCAAAATGTCCTTTTTTAATTGTAAGAAGACATCCTGCGTTGAAAGCTTTGTCCTAAAGCCAAACATGGTGTTGGGTAAGCAGTCATTGTCCTCTAAGAAGCTATACAGCCTGGTGTGACCAACTCTTTTGAAAACCTTTCTTAAGCACGAGTGATATGGGTCTTAGGTTGTCCAAACTATGTGTCTTGCCTGGCTTGGGTATCGTGATTATCTCCGTATGTTTCCATGCCTCCGGTACTGTGCCTAGTTCCCAGTGCTTATGCATGAATTTTGTCAACGTTTTACACTTCGATCACTTTACGGAAAGGAAGTGCGCATAACTGGCTCCCTGGGTGAGTAGGCGCCTGAATCGCGCTTATAGGAACGTGGGGTGATCAGAGATATAGATGTGGGATGCAGGCATTGACAATGTTGCGCCAGAAACGCGGCGTTGAACATAGTGTATATTGCCGCCTTATCGTTGTTCACTATCGCTTCCCCCCCCCCCCCCCCGTATATCTCCCTCTTGCTGTCCTTTCCCTGTCCTTTTATTCCCGCAGGCCGCAGCTCAGATGCTTCAGGTTTCCATGGCAGATGCTGCAGTTAGCAACATATTTTCCTTCCATTGCTGTTGTCACTCTGTCTCTGTCCTTGTGGTGCCACAGCAGTATGAATGCGTAGGCTGCTGTCCGCGCTCTTTCGATGAGTTCTTTTTGACTCGTTTCGTCCGAGGTGGACAGAGCTGCCTCCCACCCCTCCTGCGTTGGCTGGTTATTGACAGTGACCGCCTGATTTCGTTGGCAGGCCCATACCATATGGTACAGGTCCGCCTTCTCCCGGAAGAATTTGCAGTGTGAGTCAAACGACTCCGGGTCTATAGCGTGTAGTCTGCGGGGGTTAAGTGTTGGTCTGTAGCTTTCGGAGGGGTAGTTCCTCCCCTTTGTTCAGTGTCTTAGCCGGTGGCGGGTATACCCAGCGGGATAATCTGATGTGCGGAAGTATGTCGTTGTAAGTTAGTAGTGGGGTAGGAGGTTCCACGGCATCCGCAATGGGTGCCCGGGGGAGAAATGCTCGGGCTGAGGCATGTGCACTCTTTCCCTGGGATGCCCTGGTGACCTGGTACCCATATTAAGTGTTTGTGTGTGGGTTGGTAGCCACGGGTGTAGCTATCTTGCCGGATTTTAGCTGCTAATGGTGCGATCCTGCCCCTGAGGTAATTGAGATACGCTGTTTGTGAATCTGTAAGAATATATTCCGAGCTAGTGTGTGTTGCAGCTAAAGCAATCGCGACTTCTTCCGCAGCCAGTATGTCCTGGCTAGCCAGTACTAGTCCGTCCATTGTTTTGTTTTTGTGTAATACCGCGACGGCCGTCATTCCCTGCCCGGGACCCGTAGTATCAACATAGATCACGCCATCGCGCCCGCCGTAGTGCCTTTTCATAGCTTCGGCCCGTGCTTGTCGTCTTGACTGGTGTAAGTCGGGGTGCATATTCCTGGGTAGTGGAGCTGCTTTGAATTGTCCTCTCCATGAGGCTGGAATGGCGTTTTTAAAGTATAGCTGTCAGGGGCAATTGATGTTTAAATCGGTGAGGACTTGTCGGCAAGTCCGACTAGTGGAGAGCCGTACTACCTGCGCCGTGAGGTGTGCTTCTATTAGCTCGTCTATCGTGTTGTGCACTCCCAGCCGTAAGAGCCGGTCCGTCGATGTCGCAAGAGGGAGGCCCAGTGCCTTCTTGTAGGCTGTTCTGATTATGCCGTCTATGATCCTGATGTCACGCTTCTTGAGGCGGAGGTAGGGTGCTGTGTAGACGACGCGGCTTACGGCGAAAGCCTACACCAGTCGCAGAGTATCTTCTTCTCGCATCCCTGATTGCCGCGTTGTTATCCTGTCGATCATCCTGGCGACGTGCTCGCTCACGAGCCGTAGTTTCTGGAGGGTGAGGAGGTGGTTGCCGTTGTTATTTATGTACAGACCTAGTATCTTGAGGGTCTGAACTTCCTTGATGGACGAGTTGTCAATGCGGATGTTGATGGTGTCCTTATTATTTCGTTGACGGAAGGCTATGAGTTCAGATTTTTCGGGACAGCTGGTTATTCCACACGCCCGTGCATAATTTTGAACTATTTTTGCCGCTGTTTGTAGTTGTTCTTCAATCATTCCCTTACTTCCCGTGGTTGTCCAGATGGTTATATCATCGGCGCACAGGGCGTGGCGTATGCCCTGTACCTGATTGAGAAGGGGTGGGAGATGTAGGAGTGAAATGTTGAAGAGAAGTGGGGATAGTACTGCCCCTTGCGGAGTGCCTCTCGCGCCCATCTTCATTTGCGTTGTTTGTTTTGTGCTGGTGCTGACGTTTACGGTTCTGTCCGTCAGGAAATCGCAGATGTATGAGTAAACTCGCTGGCCACAGTTCGTTCTGTGGAGGTTGTTTAAGATCGTGGGGTGCTTGACGTTGTCAAACGACCTTTGAGGTCGAGAGTTAGAAGCGCTCGGTCCCTGTTTCTGCGTGCGGGATCAATGACTTCGCGTTTGAGTCGCAGAAGCGCATCATGGGTGGGCAAGTGTGCCCTGAATCCAAACATCTTTTGTGGCAGAAGCTCACTGTCCTCAAGATAATTGGAGTGACGCGCGTTGACTGCCTGTTCCATGAGTTTGCCTGTACACGACGTGAGGGATATGGGGCGCAGGTTTTCGATGCTGATTTTCTTGCCGGGTTTGGGAATAAAGTGTATATTGGCTGTTTTCCATGCTTGAGGAATGGTGCCAGTACGCCAACATTCGTTTATGTAATCCGTGAGTTGCTGCAGAGCCTCAGTGCCAAGGTTGGCCAGAAGACCGCCTGTAATTTTGTCTTGCCCCGGGGCTGTGCCTCGGCGCATATCTGGTAGTGCTGCAATGATTTCCTCTAAAGTGAAGTCTCTATCGAGGTCTTCGTTCGGTTCCCCACGGTACTCCTTATTGTAGGGTTGTGGGTCTCTCGCGGTGCAGAAACACGGCGATGAAGCCATAGGCCGTCGGCGTTCACTGTGTTAATTGGTGTTGGCGTTAACAAAGTTTTAACTCTATAGGTAGTTTAGGTTATGGGAGAGAGATATGGGGTGCATGCGTTAGCGCTGACAACGGCGAGCGAACTCTCGCGATCAACCATTAAGTGCCACCTGCCGGGGTGGCAGGGTGGGTGGGGACTGTAATGTAGATATAAAGACAAATAGGAATTTCTTATCACTTATGAGGGAGAACAAATCGTTCCGCTCGCTCGTAACGCCTCCCACGGCTGTGGCAACCTCGCGAAATATTTGCGTAGACCTCGTCTCTGAGAACCAGGCATCGGTGCAGCAAGTCGAGCATATATCCATCTACTTCTCCCACCACAAAGCTAGCTTCATGGCAATCAACTGCTAGTAGTGTGTTCGTTGAAGAAGGAATATGTGTGAAAAAAATGAGTTGTCTGTAAATGTACATACATGAATTGATCAAATTATTTGCCTCAATCTATTGAAAAGATGAAACAGCTGATGAGCTGCGCTCAAGTTTCGCATTAGTAAGTACCGCAATCGTCGGCGTTATTTTTATGTATTTTTTTTTTCGCTATGTACTTTTTGGCCGATTTTGCTATTTATTCATCATCGTACCGTGAGAAATGTGGAGAAGAAGAGCTAAAGATTATTTCATTAATTTTTCTCCTCTCTTGTAGGTGAACCTGAAGCGCCGAAGCCGGAGGGTGACGTGGCGCCGGCGCCAGCAGGAGATCGTGAGTGCTTTCACATTGATGGCTTCATTATGGAAGTATCGCATGATGGCGGTGCGGGGTTTCGATCCCCAGTGCCGCCGGATACCCAGCGGTGATCCAATGAGTACAAGCTTTCGCCTGGTCTGGTGCTCGGCGTATTTAGGGTGAAATGCTTCGGAAAATGGTCTTTGGCCCCAGACTGAGTAGAAGAAAAACGCCTTCCGCCGTGGAGCTCTTTGGTCACAGATACCTATGCGCCATAAAAATCCGTCATCATCGTTAAGGAAGTGTGAATATAACGGAAACATCGATAACACCTTAACTTCATACAACCATGTTTTGATATTACCAATAGCAGAAACCTGCTGTGGCGTCAAACAGGCATCAACCTACATGAATCGATTCATCATCAGTAGTAGTAGTAGCAGTTGTAGGGGGGGGGGGGGGGGGTAGTCGCAGTGGTAGTGGTGGTGGCGGTGGTGGTAGCAGTAGGAGTAGTAGAGTCTGTCATACTCGTTATAAGTATGAGAGAAGCCAACAGCCACAGAAACCAAGGGACACAGGGGATTTTAATTTTATTAAGGCGAAATCCTTAAATGGCTCATACTGTCATGACCAAGACGTGTTAGCAAATTTGTCCGCGTTTCAGATTGGTCGAAATGGTCGTGACCTGACTGCGCGCGAATTTTGACGGGTGTCCACCGAAATATCTGAGACAGTTACTGCTTAATTTCCTTTCATCAAATACAATTTTAAGCCGAAAACCTTTAATGGCTCATACTGTCGTGACGATGACGTGTTAGCAAATTTGTCCGCATTTCGGATTGGTCGAAATAAATCGTGACGTCACTGCGCGCGAATTTTGACGGGTGTCCACCGAAACATGTGAGACAGTTACTGCGTAAATTCCTTTTCTCTAATACAATTTTCATTTTCTTAATTACGGCCGCTCTTTCACTTTCTTCTTTCACTCCGCTTTCTCCCTTCGTGTACGGTGCAGTACAGGTGTACACCGAAATGACAGAGAATTACAGCGTCATTTCCTTTCCTCAAAAAGCGTTGCGTTCATCGCGCC
Source organism: Amblyomma mixtum (assembly GCF_055824585.1). Taxonomy (NCBI): domain Eukaryota; kingdom Metazoa; phylum Arthropoda; class Arachnida; order Ixodida; family Ixodidae; genus Amblyomma; species Amblyomma mixtum. Next base: position 145,052,737 of record NC_143016.1, on the reverse strand, counting down.
GAACTGATGGGGGCGTTCCGTGGACTCCCTGGCACTGCTACAACACGCTGTCGCGTTCCACTCCTAAAGGCAAAGATTAAGCGTCATTAATTGACAGTTAATTAATGCACCAACAGAATGTGAAGTGAACAATCGTCTAGCAGGATGCAGTACTGAGGCTTTCGCCTTTCACCACTATAGCCGCTGAAGTTCCTCGTAATTCTAATTTATTTTGTGGTGTTGATCAATTTAGAATATTACTGAATATTACGGCAGCTACGGCGCCCGTCTTTTCGGGGTCCGGACTGACGCCTCGAGCGCTGACAATGTGCCCAAGAAACTTCAGCTCATGGAACGCAAAGTGACATTTTTCCGGTTTGAGAGAGAGACCAGCGGAACGTATGGCTTCGACAACAGCACGCAAACGTTTCAGGTGCTCATCGAACGTATCGGAGAAAATCACTACATCGTCCAGATATACGAGGCACGACTGCCACTTCAGGCCAGACAGCACAGTGTCCATCATTCGTTGGAATGTGGCAGGAGCCGAGCACAAGCCAAATGGGAGCACCTTAAACTCGTATGAACCGTCAGGGGTAATAAAGGCGATCTTCTCTCGGTCGCGTTCGTCCACCTCTATTTGCCAATACCCATTGCGGAGGTCAAAGGATGAAAAGTAGGTGGCATGGCGCAGGCGGTCTAGGGAATCATCAATGCGTGGCAGAGGGTACACATCCTTTTTCGTGACCTTACTGAGGCGCCTGTAATCTACGCAGAACCTGAGGGTGCCATCTTTCTTCGTGACAAGGACAACAGGCGATGCCAAGGGGCTCTTGGGCGGTTGTACGACGTCGTCCTGGTGCATTTGTGTAACTTGGCGGCGGATGGCGTCACGTTCTTTTGGAGACACACGATAAGGGCACTGACATAGTGGTCCTTGGTCGTCAGCAACGATAATTCGGTGCTTGGTAAGCGACGTCTGTCGCACCTTGGGAGTTGATGCAAAACAGTCGCCGAAGGAATAGATGAGATTTTCTACTGAGCGTTTCTGACTGGCCAAGAGGTGCGGGCTTACGTCGGTCGGGATGGATGTAGCCGTCGCGTCGTCGAGGTCTGACGTCGTGGACAAAGAGCACTGCCTGGTACACTCTCCGAGCTCGTCAAAGTAAGCGACGACCTCTGTCTTCGTTAGATGCGGCGGTTCACGGGTAAAGTTGGTGACTGAGATGCCGGTACCACCGTTGGCGAGTTCTACTAGGCCTCGGGCTACACAAACTTGCCGAGCGAGTAGCAGCGACATGTTCGCTTCAGCGATGCCAAGGGTGCCGGTGCTGCCATCACACTTGACTCTGACGAATTTGCTGGCTCGCGGAGGGATCGTTATGTGGTCGTCAAATAGGCGCAACACTACTCTGCTGGGCTCGCCGTTGGTGTCAACGGCTCACTGGACGGAAAAAGATACCATAAGCTCCCGAAGGTCGATGACCACAGAATGCTCTCGAAGGAAATCCATGCCCAGAATGAGATCTTTCGAACAGTCAAGTAATACGGCAAAGGAGCCAGTGAAAGTAAGACCTCGGTTCTGGATGCGGCAGGTGCAAACGCCGATTGGCGTCACTACATGGCCACCGGCGGTGTGGATCACGGGTCCACACCAAGGCGTCAGAACCTTACGGAGACTCGTGGCGAGCTGACTCGTCATCACAGAAAAATCAGCGCCGGTATCGACGAGTCCTGGTTACTTGATAATTATCGGCGGTAACTAAAATTTCAGCTGAAACCAATCGTTCGCAGCACGTCGGTGAGGTCGTCGGATCGGGTGGTGGCCGCCCGGGTCGTCGCGTCGAATCGTCGGGTGGAGGCTGTTGACTCTGTGCAGTGGCGGCGGCCCTACCCCCGGAGGACGCCGTCTTCAGTTTTCCCGGCGAGGGGACGTGCGTCTGAACTGACCTGAGGTTGAGGGCCGATTGGGCGAAGCAAAGCGCTTCGGGGATGGCGATCGCGATGCGCGCTGCTGAGAGTTCGTCGGGGGCAGCACGTGAGAGGCCAGGTACTCATCTATGTCCTGCGGTCTTTCACCATAGCGCGGTCGAGGCGCGTCCGGCGGGAATCCTCTCAAACCCAGACTCCTGTACGGGCAATGCCGCAGAATATGGCCAGGCTCCCCGCAGTGGTAGCAGAGCGGGCGATCGTTGGACGTGCGCCACACGTGCGCTTTGCTGATAGAAGGGCGCAGGTACTGCTGCTGCTCGACGGGGCGCAGGTAACGGTGGGGTGGTCGTGGTCCGGGAACGGGGCGAAACGCTTGCGGCGCGGGGGCAGGTCGGCGCAGGGCATCGATGTAAGACAGGACTTGCGGCTCCGGTAGTGGTGCTGGTTGTGGCTGCACCGCTCGCTGGATTTCGTCACGGATGACGTCCCCTGTTGAAGGTATGCTTGGCGACGGAGCATCCAAGCGGAGGTGGCGCTGTTCTTCGCGGACGATGCTCCGTACTACCTCTCGCAGCGCCTCGTCCCCGGAGCCTGCCAAGGACGCGAAGTAGTGAGTGGTCGCTACATTCGCCTGACGGCCGTATTGGGCACTCCGTTCCTGCAACGAACGTTCCATACTCGTAGCTTCCTTGGCGAAGGCGGCGACGGTTAGCGGAGGGTCGCGCATGAAGCCAGCGAACAGCTGCTCCTTCACCCCACGCATAAGGTGCCGCACCTTTGTAGCTTCAGGCATGGCAGTGTCGGCCTTATTGAAGAGGCGTGTCGTGTTCTCTATAAACATGGCCACTCTCTCGTTGGACTGCTGAGACCTGGAGCGAAGGGCAATCTCAGCATTTTCCTTCCGTTGGCTCGAGCTGAAGGTGGCGAGCAACTCGCGGCGAAAAGCTGCCCAGTTGGAGAAGGACGCCTCATGGTTCTCAAACAAAGTTTTCGCAGAGTCGAGCAGTGCAATATACACATTCATCAGTTTGCGCTCGTCGTCCCACTGGATGAATGCGGCCACACGGTTAAAACTGGCCAACCAATCCTCCACATCCTCGAACCGGTCGCCGTGGAAGGATGGTGGCGACCGAGGTGTGAGAAGGACGAAAGGCGGAGCACTGCCGGAGCACTGACCTGTCTGGCTGCCAGTGGTGGACGTCATAGCTCTCACAGGCCTTTTCAGTGGCTCAAAGTCGGTTTGCAGACCTCGCAGGCCACGGCTCGTTTTGTGGACGCGTGTGGCGTCCGCGCATTGGGGAGAAGCGTCACGGCTGTCGTCGGGGTCAGCGTACATGGGATGGTACCCAGCACCTCCACCAAATGTCACCGACAAACGCAGCAGGAAGCGTGAAGCACAGCCGTTTTCTAGGACGAGGCTCGCCGAACCGCCAAGCTTATTCAAGACAAAGAAGACGCTCGGCCACGCGCTGGGAGACAAGGTTCGGGTACCAGGTGGCGCCGGCAGAGTGTCAGCAGTGTGGCAATATGTTATCGCTTCAAGCTAATTGATCAGAAAAACAGAAGAAAAACAACCACATGCCGGCGGTGCCAACCGAACCTCCGACCTCCGAATTACTCGTCAGGTGCACTATTAACTGAGCTACGGCGGCGGCTGTTAAGTCATCTGCTTTCGGGGGTATTTATGTTTACAAGTGACCTAACCTTGAGAGTGTTCATCAGCGCCACCCACGTTCATAAGCGGCGGACGTACTACGTCCTCAGTTACCGCTGGTGTGGCTTGAAACGTCATCGAGCGATGAGGGTGGAAGCTGTGTTAGAACCCTCTTATGCTTCCTACGGCGTCAAGGCTGCCAGGAGCGAGGCCCTCGCTAAGCAATTAAGCAAACAAGGGAAGGGGATGAGGGCCTCGTTATAAGTATGAGAGAAGCCAACAGTCACAGAAACCAAGGCACACTGGGGATTTTTACTTTATTTATTTCTTTTGTGGTGTTGATCACTTTAGAATCACTAATATGTTATCACTTAAAGCTAATTGATTTGAAAAGCAGAAGAAAAATAAACCACCAAATGAATAAAATAAAATCCCTGTGCCACTTGGTTTCTGTGGCTGTTGGCTTCTCTCATACTTATAACGAGCCCCTCATACCCCTTCCCTTGTTTGCTTAAATGCTTAGCGAGGGCCTCGGTTCTGGCAGCCTTGACGGCATACGAAGCATAAGAAGGTTCTCACGTAGCTTCCACCCTCGCCTTTCGATGACGTTTCATGTCGCACCAGTTGTAACTCAGGACGTACTACATCCGCCGCTTATGAACGTGGTTGGCTCTCAATAACACTCTTAAGGTTAGGTCACTTGTACACACAAATTCCCCCGAAAGCAGAAGACTTGACAGCCGCCGCCGTAGCTCAGTTAATAGTGCACCTGACGCGTAATTCGGAGGTCGGGGGTTCGGTTGCCACCGGCGGCATGTGGTTGCGGTTGTGGCAGACAAAATTGTGGCGGAGAAAGCCAGGTATCTTTAACGCGGCAGCGCAAGTAGTTTGAATGTGGCTGGTCCAGCTCAGATGCTTATTTAAGGTGACGCCTAGGTACTTGTAATTGCCTACATTTAATAATGTCTTGCCGTTCAGCGTATGGGTCAACTCTTGTGGTTTTTCCTTATCCGTGGCCTGCTGAAGAAGAGTTTAATCAGTATTGATTTGCATTACCCATTCCACGCGCCAGTCTAAAACTGCAGGAATGCTTGTTTGCACACATTCTTTATCATAGTAACTTTATACTGGCTATATGAAAATTCATTCAACTGCAGACAACGTAACAATTATCTCAGTAACATCATTGGCCGTGACGATGTCATTTTAGCAGTAGTGTTATATTAATGGTAGTTGTAGTAGTTTGAGCAGTAGTAGTAGAAGTACAGAGTAGAAGCGGTCGGGAAACTAGAATTGAGGGAGGAAAGAGTAACCAGCCGCGGGTGTTAGGACTCCCTTCCTGAACAGCGCATACCTCATCAGTGCATAGAGCAAAAAATAAGCAATTGCTCGATAAATAAGAGGCAATAATGCGCCCAATTATGGAAATGATAGATCATATATTAGGCCAAATAGGGCAAACTATTTTATCTTGTCTTATGTTCACTTACCTCCGAGAGAAATGACGCTCCTGCAAAGAGGAGCCAATAAGGTAAGTAAAGTGATGTATTTCGATCACATCACTTGGGAATGCGAACGTAACAGAGGCCGAAGACATGAAGACATCGGCCCACCGCTAAAATCTGATTTTTGGAGCAATAAATGTTTTTCACTCACTCACTCGTTCGGCGTTCTTGGAAGAATAGACTGCGCTAGGACATTTTAGTCGGAATAGGTTGAGGCTAATTTCATGAAATCGCGTTGGCCCGAAAGTGGAAGGAAGACAGGCAGAGAACTTTTAATTGGTGAAAGTCTATCAGAAGTGAGGTTAGGACCCGGGGACAGGATTGCGTCCTGAACGAGCACTCGGCCTCTGTTGATAACGTTTGCTCCGTTACCACTGAATAATTTTTGCAACACTTGTGCAACATAAAAAAAAATGAAAGCGATGCTGGTGTCACTTTAATCTTTCTTTTGCTTTTCAGAGCCGTCAGTAGCACCATCGATGGGTGAGTCCGCATTTTTAAGCTTAATAATCATTATCACGACCATATTCATCACGTTCGTCAGCAACAGCAGCAGCCTAGGTTATCACAACTGCAAGTAAAAGGTCTCTTCCGAGGACCTCCAATCGGTCCTCTTCCAGCAAATCGGCTTAACCCCATTTGCCCACTTATCTGGCAAACACGACCCCTAGCTTTCCCTCTCTTTTTATCATCTATTTATTATTGCGATAGCATTTATGGTGCCGTCTTTCAAAAACCACCCGCTTTCTTCGTAACGAAATTCCCTCATTGGTCGATGGAATTATGCTAACCTAACCCACTGTTCCACCTTTATCCACCTCTTAGTCCTCACAAATCCTAGAAATTCTGTTTGTTTCAAATACCCACTAATCCACCTTAATCCAATTAATCTCCACTAATTAACCTTATTTCATTCTATCGACTGAGTCCATGTCCAAAAATGGGGGAGGGGAGTTCTTGGAGTAATTTGGACTGATCCAACTTCCATATGCTCTCGCATTTTCTGTAATAATGTTGCCATGACGGCCCTATGTCTTGTGAATCTACAATCGGCGGTCTCGAGTAATTTGCTGCTAGCAATGCAGCGCTTCTTAATCTGTGAAGAGAGCGTGAAGAGAAGGCTGAGAAAAAGTTAGTATTCAAGCCTAAATAGCGCTACTGAGCATGCGAGATTCAGCTGCAGCCATTTAAATCTGTTTGGCCCATTCATTCCAGCAACTTTTATTCACTTTCGACTTCGTTCTTCACTGTACTTTCATGAACTTTCCCCTACGTACCATTCTTCGCGGTGCCCCAGCGCGGTTTTCGATTAAATGTCAAGCTCTTTCGTCACCCAAATGGGTGGGCCGCGCACGGTGAGCTCGCGAGTGATGCAAGGATTATGTACTTTTCTCGGTTGGATTTGGGCGGGCTACAGCTCGTAACCTGAGTGCGCCATTTAATTAAATATTTCTGCGCAGTTTTATACCTACTGCTATTTGTTTCTCATCACCTTTATCATTCGTCACTGACGTTACACTTGGCTTGTTTACGTCCTGAAGCAAGACCCTCAAACGCTCCCTCGAGTTACAGTGGAGGACTATGTTACCTTGAGATGGTGATTAATAGCACTTATACGAATCTTTTGCGATTGATACCAAATAAATATTCGCTGGAGACACGAGGCGGAAAACAACGGCTCGATTGTGCCACACCGGTTGACGTTTGCGTACTGTTTTTGCATGCGGAGGCTTGAAACACTTAAAGGCGCGCCCTGGCCTATGCTACTGGCGTATTACAGGCTTAATAAATCTATTACATTGCGAAATAGCAGTGCCCAAAGCAGGATAAGAGACATACCATGCACACATAAGGGACAAGAAAGGAACAAAGCGTAAAGTGCGCTCCGTGCACTATGATCATCTCATTCATTTCGTGGAGGGCTGCAGTTGCTGTACACTCCCTCCACATGTTGCGAAAAGGAATAGCGATAATTAAATCAGCCTTACTTTGCTCCAGAAACCCGCCACGCAGCGCTCTAGAAAACGTTCACAGCGACACCTATTTACCTTATTCTTTGGCAATGCGATAGCATGAGGATCTCCTAATACCTTAGCGGGAAGTGATGTTGCTTCCGGCCTTGTGACATCATTCCCTCCAGCCACATTTAATGACCGACGACACATTTTTTTTCGATGAGGCTTTTAATGCCGTCCCTACGGTAGCTAGAATGGGTAGGTATGAAACCGGGCCTTGGAAGCGTGGCCCCAGGGCACGCCGACGGTGCTGTGAAGCACTGAAGCCCTCGGCGAAGTAGGCCCGTGGCGCGGGTGGAATGTGCGCATTGCCGTAGCCGGGTTGCTGCTACTGAGATTGGCCGCTAGGGTGCCAGGAGTGCGGAAACGCTTCGTATCGGCTCTCTACAGAGGCAGCGTTCCATGCCAATCGCCAGCCACCACCGCACCTAAATCACCATTGCCGAAACCGTGAAGGTGAGTGATTCAACTCAAGATCACTTACGAGCCAGCACAACCCTAGATGGGACCACGGCGACCGAAACTCCGACCCTAGCGAGCGACCACTGCGTTAGGCCTTGCGCCACCCGACGTTAGGCCAACGCCCAAGCTGCCTCCCTGCACGAGAGACCATGGAGGTGACTGTGCTCGGGACTCGCCTGAATCCTCGACACTACGAGCCTTACGGACTGAACGCATGTTTCTAAAACACAAAAATAATGCCGGATGACAATGGCTCAACATACGCAACCAGAACGCCGCCACGTCTTGCACGGAACGCCGCCCACAGGCCACTTCAGCACGCGCAGGGGTCAGAACGCCGCGCACAGGCCGTGCCGATAGGAGCGACGGCATCGCGTCGCAAACCAACGCCTGCCGTCCCCTCAACCGACAGCCGCGCAGCTACAAGAACTCCGCGCAACTGCCTACAAGATCCGACAAATGCCAGCGCTGCCGCGAGGAGGGTATAAGGTGGTATTCCGATCGCTAGGAGGTCTCTTTCTCTCAAACGATACCGACGCCGCTCCTCACAGCCGTCGCCCAGGCCGCCGGCATCACCGATCCTTCCCCAAACAGCTGCTCCTCAGAACGCAGCCCACAAACAACACGTGCACCGTCTCCATAGAAAACCAAGCACTTGCACTCAAGCTAGTGAAGATTGCAAACATTACGTACGACGATAAGGCATGTGATGTGACTTCCTACATCGCTTCTCCGGACGGGTCAGCACGGGGAACCATCACAAACGCCTTCTGGAAAGAAGCGCCACAAGGTATAATTGCAGACCCCATCGGCCGAAACCCCTAAGCCAACGTTATAGACGCAAGACGAACAGACCTCTCCAGGTCTGTCCCCATCAGGTTCGGCCAGCCATACGTTCCACGCCAGGTTGTGTACGGAGGAGGGACTCCATATCTGCACCCTGTATAGATGCAAATTGGAGACTTGCAGAAACTGTTGGAAGGTCGACCATCGCACTGATGTTTGCACTGAAGCCAGGACACACCGATGCCAGCAAAGTGGCACCAACAACCCCCCCCCCCCCCCCGACTACCTGCAATCTTGAATATCTTCATGCATCATTTGGAACGGTCCTCATCTAACCGGGGATGCACCTGCATGTACCCCCCTCCCCCCATCCGACAACCGAGGAAAATAGCACCCTCCGAGTACGGTCAAACATCACGAAGCCCTATTAAGTGGACATCGGACTTACAACCAGACCGGTCGACCAGCAGATCCAGAAACCGTCATGCTGAGAACCCAAGCGCCTTCCGTGAGCTGAACGCGTCAAAGAACCGGACCCCAGGGACGCGGAGCTCCGGGCCCTTAGGGCGGAGGTAAATTGGTTCACTACTATGCTCACCACCCCCACCGCCACTCCATCTCCCCCACCGACGTTTCTTATTGCCAGCTCTCACCATCTTACAACCTCACCCCCACCCCTTGCCACCGCCGCCTCCGCAGAAAACCGGGCCCGCCCAAAAAGAAGCGCCTTACGCAGTCCACCTCTATTCACTGTGATGACCTCCAAGCGCTGGAGGCAAAACTTAACGCGACATTCGAGGTTAAGTCGGAGGCCAAGCTAGCTGACTTCATCGCGCGGATGAACACCCAGCTCTTCAATTTCTCAGAACCAAATATGACGCTACTGGAGCTTCAAATGGAGTCTGTTTTTTTTTCGAGAGCCATGAGCTCCCTCGAAAACAGACTCACACAACTGGACCTCCGCCTCCAACGCAGAAAACAAACACAAGAATCCCTCATCCCTGCCTTGCAACATCATATACCCATCTTCATCTTCGCAATCCCCCATACTCTCCGAAACCCCCGCACCTCCTGTCCACCCACGCTCCAATATGGCGGGACGGAACAATAGTCGTACAACCTCACACTATTACAGTAGGTTTACCGCGGCTTCCGGGGAAAGCGTGTGCAGCTACAGCAGTTCCTACCTACCCTAACCTTCCCACCGCCCATTATCCTCCTGCAGGATACCCAGTACAAGGCGAACCTTCTCAGATACAGTGCCCAACACTCCAAAGAAACGGACACGCCAGGCATCACCACACTCGTGCACAGAACACTGGCAGTACAGCTTACTCCAATAATCTCTGCATTACCGTGTATATTAACAGAACTAATACCCCCGTACACCTCAGCAGCAACCTCTCTACATCCATAACATTTCATCATACCCCTTCACAACTTATGCACACCTTCGTTACCCTTCTACGCGACATCCGTCAAGCAGCCGGCGCACACCCCCTACCTATTGGCGGCGACCTCAATTCACTGCACGTTTACTGGGGATACCATAACACAAAACCCAGGGGGAGGCGTCTCTGGACAGAAATAAATGCACTTCAGCTCCTGTTCCCCACGCGCATCGGCACCAGTGTGCAACTGGACACTAGTCCAGACCTCACGCTGAGCCATGCCATTCGAAACGTGACATAGCAAACGCACCACACAGACCTTGAGAAGTGATCACTACCCCATACTGATCACACTTCCTTGACATGTAGCGCAAAATTACCCAGCAACATTCACACATCAAATGGGATGACCTGCGCAGCATGCGCAGGGACCTCCCCAGCACGCCGATTCAAGACATCCATGGATGGGTTGAGGCCATTCTGACTGATGCCGCCGCACATACACAATACATTAACACACCGCCGCATATACACGGAATAGGTAGTCGACTGGTACATCTCTGGGAGGCACACATTAGTGTACAAACCAGGTGGAAGCGCCAGAAACGCAACCGCAATTGCGGAAGCGCCTCGCAGCAATTCAAGTTCAGCTCAACTATAACGCCGACATTCTTAACCGCGACAAATGGGGCAAAATATGGAACGGGATGCCCGGTAACCTTAGCAGCGAACAACCTTCGCAGCTCCTGCTTCATTTCATCGACCTCAATCATTCCACATTACGCACGCATCGGACGACACCGGCTCATTCTCAACGCACCACTGACACCCACAAACCAAATCGATCAATTGAAAACTACACACCGGGCACTACTGCACCGGCTACGGGCACTAACTCCACTGCACCGGGCAGTAACACCCCCCTCCCAGCATATGCAGGTACACATAGCCCAGACCTCGATGCAGACATAACAGAACAGGAGGTCAGCTCCGCTATACAGTCACTGCGTACCTCCTCGGAACCGGTGACCGACGAAATCACTAACTGAATCATACGCAATATATACGACCTGTCCGTCACCCAGATCACAGATTATTTCAACGAATGCTGGCAGACAGGCAGCATTCACCAAACCCACAATCGTGGCGACATGCTAACAGTCTTTTCATCACCAAACCCAATAAACCTGTTTCAATTACAAACTTAAGAACCATCTCCTCACCTCTTGTCTAGGTAAACGTTTAGAACACGTAGCACTCAACCGACTTATAAATCACTTGGTCACGCGCGACTTCTACCCACATAGCATGGTCCGTTTTAGTCCTCACCTATCCCCACAGGCCGCCACGCTGCAACTAATGCACGAAGACCTCGACCCCAAATCCCAGCGCACACAAAGCCATACTCCCGTTAGACCTCTCGAAAGCCTTTTACAAGATCCACCAGACCGCCATACCAACCGGACATCCCCCATTAAATACTGGACATAAAATGTATTCTTACATCCGCGCCTTCCTCACCAACAGCACCTCGGAGGCTCACATAGGTCGCCACTCCTGCTCCTCCTATACCATTCTGGGGTGCGCACCCCACAAGGCTAAGTACTATCATCATTCTTATCAAACGCCACCCTCATCCCCCTAATTGCTTCTCTCAACCACATACCGCACCTCCGACACACACTATATGCCGACAACATCACCCTGTGAACTACGACAGGCAACGATGTGCCCATAGATGACACTCCTCAACAGGCACTCTTCACACGCACGCAACAGTACGCTTGCACTATAAGCCTCACATGCTCCCCCACCCAATCCGAACTCCTAACCATGCACCCTAATCCCCGCACCCGTCCTACAACACCCATCAACATTACACTGAACGGACAACCAATAATACCATACATAACACCATACGGATACTTGACCACCACTTGCAAATCAACGCACACAACAGCTTCACTGTAAAAGAACGTAAAACACAACAAAAGCACTAGCACGTCGCATCCGGCGCGTCTCCACCAAACACTAAGGACTGAAAGAACAGGACATGCAGCCTCATCCACGTGTTCTTATTAAGCCGCATTCCTTATACCATGTCCTATCTCGAACTAGACTACGTCCCATCTCAAACTAGAAGAAGCCCTCATTAGGAAGGCGTACAAAACCGCTCTCCATATCCCCCTCACGCACTAACATCAAAACTCTTAACCACACAACACCACACAAGAGCTCGTTGAAGCCCACAGACAAGCTAATACCTACGGCTCACTAACACTTCTACAGGCAGACACATACTAGATAGACTCCATATCCTAATCCCCGCAAACCATCCCCAGCTTCTCCCCTTCCTTTGACACATAGACTTCGATCTCCTAATTAAACCCCTCCCACGCAACACAACCAGAGTACCACGCCGCACGCAGAGCGGCGCGCGCATGCGCCCTCCTCAAACACTGTGGGTCCGAACATGACGCCGTATGGGTGGACGCGGCTTGCGCGGGCACGGCTGACGCGGTGGCGGTTGTGGATCACTCGGGCTGTCCACTCATCTCCGCTCCCCTCCCACCCACCTCCACACCAGAGTCAGCAGAGGTGGCTGCAATAGCCGCTGCCAACGCCCACACTGAAGCCCGGCACATTCTTACTCCATGAAAGCCATGAACTTAAGTTGTGCCACTGTAAGCTCAATAAGCGGTACTGGCGTGTCGCTTGGTGGTTCCAAACGACAAGCCAGCGGGGCTAGGAGTTCGTGTGACTCACTGAGCACCGCTGTTGACGCCGCCGGCTATGCAGCGTTGGTAACCGGCGGCTCAGTTTGTTTCCCGAAAGCGCGTGCTCTCGGTTCACGGGGCGTCTGTCCTCTTGGGCGTAGTGCACTCGTTGGCTGCACCGGTAGCAGAGGGTACTCGGCCGTTGCCGGGCGGGGCAGTTGTCGCCACGAGCCGGTTGATCGTTCCTTCCTGCTGGGCGTACCGTCGCAATTCCCCTTTGTTCTAGCGTCCTCGGGTCGGGATGTCGCTCCCGATTCTACATACTTCGACTAGGTGCAGGTGTGCTGCACGCATATCATACGTGTACGGGTCGAGAGCTCGGTCTGACAGTTCTCAGTTGTCCGTTACTGAATGCAACCGTTTCGGCTCCCAGGGAACGAATGCGAAAACTGACTCCGTTCCAGGCGCATCGAGGCTAAAGTGCCTGCGACGCTGGCGGTGGTGGCCGATACACGCGGGAGGCGAGTATGTCCGCCTGTATGCGCTTGGCTGCCGAGGCGAGTTCATCCAAGTCCCTGAACTGTATGCCTCGTAGCTGGCTGCGAATGTAGGGTGAGCTTGTCGTGTGACACGCTGTACCTTCTCGCCGTTCGGGTCTGAGGGGTCTGCGATACGATAAAGTTCGTCCATCGCCCTCACGTACTCAAGCAAGGATTCGTCCGGATGCTGAGTACGGAGCTCCAACTCGCGCCGCAGACGAGGCTCGTAATATGCGGGCGACGTGGGGAAAGCAGCGCTCTCCGTGCTAGATCTCTGATCCGTGCGTGTGCACGGCTCCCGCCAGAAGACAAGCAAGCCGCGGGAGAAATGCGCCTTCTCCCGGGCTGTGGAGATGGTGTCTCTCTGTTCTAAGAGGGGAGATAGGGAAATCTCCGGGAGGCGTCGCGGCGGGGGGCACGAAAGGGAGCGAGGGCGCCGTGAGTGCCCTCCCTCGCAACCCTCCCGAACGGCGGGCGCATAACTTCGCGTGATTATTACGCGCGGCCGTTACTATAGGGTAGGAGATTCATGTGTATCCTCACAAACGGTCTCAGCCAGCAAAGTTCGAAGCTAAAGAGGTAGGGGGGTGTATCTGCGGGCGTGGAGGGCCGAATTACCGCGCCGAGGCACGAGTTCTATCGCGCAAGGCCCGCAGCCTTCGAGCCATCGCCGCATCGACGGCCATAAAACCTGAGTCGTCGCCTCGGCCCCCGTATGTGAACTGTCTGCCTGAATTTTCCTACCTCTGTAACGTTTTGTATGTTCCTACCTTTAAATGCACTCTACGCCTTATTCTTCGCTATAGTTGGATGAGCTTATTTTTGTATTGTCCGGCTCCTGCGTGTCGCCTTTCTAGCTCTGTGTATTTTCTGCTACTACCTCTATTTGTTTTTACCTTTTTGTGTTTCTCCCTCTCTGTAAGTAACCCCTGTAAGTAACCCTCAACCCCTTGAGCTCCTTCTCGATGACCGACGCAGCGACACACGTGCACCACGCGCGGGCTGACCGACATTAACAAATAAATGTTGGTTGGTTGGTTTATGGGGTTTAACGTCCCAAAGCGACTAAGGCTATGAGAGACGCCGTAGTGGAGGGCTCCGGAAATTCCGACCACCTGGGGTTCTTCAACGTGCACTGACATCGCACAGTACACGGGCCTCTAGAATTTCTCCTCCAAAGAAATTAAACCGCCGCGGCCGGGATTGAACCCACGTCTTTCGGGTCAGCAGCCGAGCACCATAACCACTGAGCCACCGCGGCGGCCAAATAAATGTTGTTCAACGCCCGCTTTTAGGCCACAGGGATGCGTAAATCTGCCTGTGTGCCTCTACGGCTTGCGCTAGGCAGCTAGTTGACGAGCGATAGTTGTGGCACCGAGCGATTTGAGAAAATGTAGAGATACTGCTTTGACAGGTTTTGAGAGACGGCTGCCTCGTCCAGAAGCACCTCGAACGGGCCCTCGATCGCGACGCAGGCAATGGTCAAAGATACGCTGTTTTCATCCACTATTTTTCTTATGCAGGCACATGCGTCTATGAAATCTTCAGGCTTAAAGTTTGCCTAGTCGATAACTTCGATGGTGGCAGCCGAGTCACGGAGAACATTGGACAGTTTTCCGTTTACTGTTAGTTCCCGGAGATAGGGCTGCAAGAGACAAATTTTGGCTTACGGCAGCCGGTCGCAAGGTGTCTGGGCTCTCGGCACCGGAAACAGACGATCGGATTTTTAGCTTGAAAAGCCTTTTCCTTCCTAGCATCTTCGTTTTTGAGTGTGGGAGGGCTTTTCGACGACATGTTTCTCGCGGAGCTGGCGGTTCTCTCATTTGAAGGAAAACGCGCCCTACTATCTTCCTCAGATTTAGCCATGGGCCTAACGCGCGTTCTGTCTGATTCCCTACGGTCCACAAACTCGTCAGCAAGTTCTGCCGCGTGCTCTACGGTTTTTCTCTGGCCTCTCCTGCACCCACAAGCGCATTTCATCCCCCAAGCAACGATAAAGCTGTTCCAGACAGAGGACTGCTTCAACGACCATGTCGCGATTCTCCTAAGCCTCCTCCGCTTTTAACCGTGCACTCAACGAGATCGACTTTTAACTTACGAGAACTCCTGAAATGTTTCGCCCTGTCTCCGCCCGGCATCTCTAAAGCGGCGCCGGAATGCATCCGCCGACAGTCTGTATTTCTTCATAAGTGCTGCTTTGAATTTATTGTAGGGATCAGCGTCTTCTTTCGATAACCTGGCAATAATTTCGGCTGATTCGCATGGTAGCACATCCAAAATTTTCTGTGGCCAGGTTCCTTGTTGCATTCCTTCCTTCTCACAAACCCTCTCGGAGTTTACGAGGAACAGTCCGAAGTCCTCGTTTGCTCGTAAGGCTGGAGGAGATTTTGATTTTTCTCCGCGCCGAAATATCCTGATTGATAGTAAAATTATTGTCGGTGCGGTTCGCCTTTGCAATTTGGAAGTCCAAACGCTTTAGAGAAAGGTGTGTTTCTTCGGCTTCCTTGAGATAAAGACGTTCGTTTTCAACCCTGTCGGCCTCCTCCTTAGCCTTCCTGATTCCCTCCTGAATGACTCCCCAGGTCTCCGAAATATCGTCATCCTCAGCACCACATTTCTGAATGGCCTCAATCAGATGCGGCTTTCTGTGACTTTTCCAAACCTCAAAGCCCAGTTCTTCACCCAGCAAAATCAACTCTGGCTTCTTCAGTTTGCTCAAATTCATGGCAATTCCCGAACTATGACTTTCGAAACAAGCTGCTACGTGAATACTTTAGCGAGCACGTTAAGAAAACCTCTACAGGTTGTGATAAAATTTGCAGACTTATCAGCCTGGCAGATTCTCAAAGAAAGTCAAGCGCTTAGCACTGCTGAATCCACGACCAATCGTGGACTATTCCGCCGCTGCCAACCGGATGTTATATTTCGCCGTGCTAGTAGCGTGTTTCACTAGGCATCGGATTCAGGAACACCGCCGCTGTACCGATTGAGGAAGGAACTTGGGCCGGAGACGGAGAGTAGGAGAAAAAACGGAAAACCTTGTTTACATATTTACAACAATTGTTACATTCTAGACATGCTAATCAGATGCTGAGAGAAGTCTCAGAGAATCGCGGCTCAATGAACGTGTCGAGCATTTTAAATAGTCTCTCCCGTTGTCTTCCCGCTCTTTTCGTCCAATCGTAGGGACTTCGTCTTGGGCGACGCCTTTGAGTGGAGCCAACGACACTCATTGGCTGGCTTTGCCATTTCGTCGAAATCGGGTAATCTTAACGGCGCTCCCCTCTCCATCGTCTTCATCGGCTGAGTTAATGGGATAAAATTTCCCGAAAGTGTTCTTTCCTCTCGTCACCGCCTCACCCAAAATTGGGCAAGCAGTTAACCATAGGCAGCTGTCAGGTGATGAGCCTTCAGTAAGCCGGACAGGGGGTTCCCACGACTTGGTCCAAGGAAACGCCCAAAGGCGAAGACCTGCAGCAGTGCCACCCGCGCCCTCCCCAAAAGAGTGAAGGCTGGATGACTGACAGCCGTTCGTCTCCGTGCGTGGTGGCAGGCGTTGAGTAATGCCTCCCTGGCGGTGGTACATACATGGTCACAGGGTCATTACTGCTGCGTTGGGCGCTGCCCTTAAGTCGGGAAAACAGGTGGTGGCAGTGACGCCTAATTGGAGGCACGTGGAAGAAAGGAGTCGTTAGACATTGTGTCTCCGTCTGTCCTGTCGGGCGCCATCTTTCTTTTGGGGTGGTCGCATGGTAGCGCGTACACAGAGGAGCATCGCTGTAGCAGAGCCCCGCACTGCCTATGTGAATGGCTTAAGTCAAGATGGCTGTGGCAGGAACAAACAAAGGGGGGGGGGTAGAGTCACAACAGTATGTTGCTCGATATTCTTTGCTATATTTATGTTAACTGGCGCGGGCGTTACGCTGCGGTAGCACAACAGCATAAGAAAAAGAAGGCTATGCAAGTAATTATTCCAGTGGCTGGTAACCGCGCTCAATGGTGGCCGCTGCAGCGTATCTTAGCAGACACATCCACGCTTTCGCAAATCCGAGCAGTGTTGCTCTATTCGACCTGCTTATACGGTACATCGCTTGAGAATTGTGCTCGCGTTGTTGATATGAAGCATGCATATTTATTTATGTTCAGTGAACATATTGCAGTATCCAGTAGTATTTCTGTTTAGGAAATGGAGTGCCGATATCGTATGCCGGTAGAAAACAACAAAGCTACGGATTCTATTGAAGAGATAGCTTTACTGCGGCAGGTTACAAGCCGTCAGCTTGGCTGTGCCTCAGGTGTGGGGGCCGGAGAGCATAGCCGTTGTCATGGCAACCGCCGCAGCTGGGATGGACCCTCGCCTTGCCTGGCACTTCTTGCGGGTAGCGTGGCTGCGGCGGCAGTGTCGTTGCCAGTGCTCCGCCAGCTGCGCATGCGCGTGACGTCACGACACACCGCTCCTCTCGCCTGGCGCTTGGCGCGGTTAGCGTGGCTATGGCAGCCGTGTCGGAACCGGTGCTTCGCCAGCTGCGCATGTGCAATACAGCGGAGAGGAGGCGAGGCGTTTGTATAAAAGAGGCGTTTGGCAGTGCAGCCACGGCTTGAGATGGACGAATCGGCTCGGCTGAAGGAAGCCAGAGACCGCCCTTGGAATGAAGCCGCCGGGACGAAGATGAAGAAGGAACGCCCAGCGAAACGCAGCGGCGAAAGACTGACTTGGCAGTTCGACTCAGGGAGTTCCACTCGGCCAGCTGTAGCTATCGCGTCACTCCTGGCTGAACCAGAGCTAAAACCACAGTCAAAACGGCAGCGCCATATCCACCTCTAGCGGCATCGGCGTGCAAGGGCGTTACGCGCGCCCGAAGGAACGCGCCACGGTTTTCGCACTATCCTATTCTGGCCAGTTAGCTACCGTCGCCTTAATATCTGGTCAAGGCGACGATAGGGAACTCCCTTAAACGCAACCCTTTGGGTCACAAGTAACTTGTTCGGAGTCAGCTTCAGCGGCTGCTGGGCTGTTATGCGCCGTCAGTGGCTGGAGCACAGATTTGTAACCCTTTACAACAAGGCATGAAGAAGCACTTCGAGCCTGAGAAAACAAATGCCGAACACTGCGCTTGAGATGGACTCACGCTCCGCGTTTTTCGGTAGGTCTGATATAATTGAAGCGAGTGTGCACATTGCCGATTGCTTGTTTTGCAGACATGAGTATTTTTGAAGACGCCATGAGCTCTGATTAGATTACATAACGACTTATTACAAGAATGAGTAAACTACATATAACTAAGGCCCTTAAACAGCATTGAATGACGGCGCGAATATAGGGCCCCAGAGGCAGCTAAAATCTTTTTTTTCTGCAATCGTGGCATGCTCCCTGGGAAAATCTGAATAGTCGGGAAGTTTTCAAACACTGCAAGATAACTGGGCTGGAATAACTAATTAGACTGGAGGGGCTAATTTAATCATTCCGAAGGGTTAGTTACCATTGCTACCTGCCTTCATATTTAGTAAGACGTCACGATAGGCATCGTGAGCACATATTACTGTATGGCGCCGGGCGGTGAATAGGAGAAAACCAGTTCATTGTTTTTTTTTGATACCTCAAAGACTCCTGGTATGGGGCATTACATGAGGGATGGGCATGACAGTTAAACAACTATGGTCTTAATAGCATTCTTGAAATGGATGCGTTTCATACATGCGTTACATACATATGGGGCTCTATTCTATGAATTTGTTTCTGTATTTGTTTTTGTATAAGCCCACCAATGATTACTGCTAGCTATGACGTCAGCGCTGCCGTCACTGTGCACGATAGTTACAATTTCAAACGCAGAACCTAGCATTGAGAAAGATGCTGAAAAGTAGATCGCTAAAACAACCACTCTTAGAAGCGTACTCTGTCTCTCTTGAATGAAATGAATTACTGCAAAAAGCTAACAAATGGGCATTTTTCAGGGTGAGAAAATTGTTGCGCAGTAATCAGAGTTCCTTCACAGCTGAGGCTTGAATTGCTTGCAGGCGAAGTTACTTCACAATCAGTTTACTTATATGACTTTAAACTGGTGTTCTATCCACCGTTGCGTCTTTTTGCACTTCTCTGTATGGTGCGGTTACCAGTGCCACTTATCAACAAATCCTACTGTGCTTCCATTTTCAGCGAAGGAGTAAGTATTCAACATTTATGTGGGAAGCATGTTATTTGGTTCATGTATGCGAAAATATGGAAAACCAAGAACAGGGGTGGAAAGGCAACTAAACACAGGCACACAATATGGTTCCAGTGTCAGTCCTGCACCGTTAACAAACAGACAAGCAATGACAGCAAAAACATAACAACAAAAAATATTAATGCCGACAGGACCTTGGCTTTCAGGCACAATCGCACGATGGCGGTTCTACAATACTAGGCTTGACTCAAAGAATAATGGCTGCAGCACCTTTGGGGCGCAGTACCTTAAATTATTCAGGTACCAATGCCAACCATACTATACTGTTTTACTGCTGCGTGGAATTTGGAAACACAGTGAAGGTCCCGTGTACTTAGAGGAAAAACGCTTATAAAAACTGAAAGTATAAACTAGCATACATGCACGCAGCACTGCAACGACAAAAGAAAGTTCATCAACAAACTCTTCAAACAATTGGGGCTTTCAATATGAATGAAAAAGTAGACTCCCCAAGAGAATTCCTTCAAAGAGCCGGCGGAAGTTGGACGGCACGGGATCAGGCGGACTTAAGCGGGGAACCAAAGCTAAGCCTTGGGTCTCGATGGCACGCTTACAGCGGCAAGGTGCCAGATGGGGATCCGCATAAATGACATGGAGGAAGACTTCCTTGAGACGCACACTATATATATGGAGCTTATCTTCCAGGGTTTCCTCCAGCAGGCGATGAAGTCATTTAGCCTTGTACTTGTTTTAGAAAACAATGTTACTTATCCTGGGAAAATTCATTAGCAGGCGAAGCTCGGAATTTCGGCACACCCTAGCCATCAATATGTCACTTGTCGAACTAGACGTAAAAATTGGCTTATTGGGATACTTTCGCATTGTAAGCGGTGCACTGACGTTTCGTCGGCGGTCACAAATCATGGAAGCGAATTAGTGGGATGCGGTCGAAACAGGTCTAGCTTTTCTCTTCCTGCTGTTCTCTAGGTTGTCCTCGACCTTGTGATGGCTCGTAAATTTTGATGCTGATTGGATTCGATTGGCCGAAAAGGGCGCTTGGCCGGAGAACGTCATTTCTAGCTTGTCTTGGTCTACACAAAAGGAGTTCAAATGCTCATTTTTCAAGCTTTGTATATGCAGGAAGTCGAACGCGAGGTCAGGGGATGTTTTTAGCTGTTGAAAAAGCGGTGGTATAGGAAGCGAGGGCTGAAGCGTCCAGGCCACAACTGCTGTTGCCCGATTTAATTTTATTGAACTAGGGCCACGTGACAAAACAGCACGGTCACAAGGAGGAAAGTTGTCTTGCTGAAGGAGTGATTGGTATTATTTGAAAATGTGCCTTTCGTGTAGCTTTTATGTTTTGCAGACGTACAATGAAATGTAATCGTTGCCGTAAATTTTTGCGTTTTGGACCGCTAACTTGAAAATGAAATGAAAAATATTAAAATCGATAAAGTGAGGTTTTTTCGCTCAGTGCTTTGCAAGGACGAGAATGTTCTTGTGGCTTGAAAACAATTTTTTGTCATCTGTTTTTCAGATGTTGGTTTTTCTATTTTTTCTGTATTATCCCAACTCCAGCTTCAGGCCGAGACGGGCGTGCGAGATACGTAAATAAATAAATAAATAAAATATAGAGACCTGTGAATCAAGGTTGTAAACCAGTCTACACCGTCTGCAATAACAAAGAGCTGAAGTTGCGGATGGTAGAATGGCTGGTTGAGGAAAAGAACCTTGGAGAAGATTTCCGAAATACATCTTGAGAGTTGGGGAGGGGGGGGATGCACTTGCAGTTTACTTGAAACTCTAAATCTCTATATTGAGCAATGCTCTGGCCCTTACCTTTCTGTAATTTTTGGTTTTCATGGATGCCTCAAGTGCTCCATTTTACAAACTCGCGAGCAAACCGTAAGGGAGTAACTACCCGCTATCATCCACCCAAGCTAGGTCATACGGCTACTAAGAGAAGGTATGCAGCTTTTCTAAACACTCCGTAGCTTGGAATAATCGTTCCCGTCTGTCGAACGAACTCAGGACCACGGCTTGTCCGGATCAGTACTTAAGTTAACCAGGACGCCTAGCAGATGGAACTATAAAGCCAAATTAATATATTAACAACAAGAAGTGAGAATAATGCTCCCCTAAGCACACTGAAAAGACCTATCCTTCTCGTCAGAAATCTTTCCACCAGTGGTAGTGGTATAAATTATTCACAAATGTACAGTCGCCTTGAAATCAATTTTTACTCTTTAATTACTTGATAGAAGCATTTTCAGTTCACATCACTTTTTTTTTTACTTGTGCTCAGCTTTTGAGCTGCGCTCCATGGCCATATATTGCCATTGCGCCAAGAACATTCAGCGATATCATTACCTCTTTGGAAATCGATTGCACTGGAATCGTATCATCCATGCCTTCGTGCAAACTCGTCGCCTCCGCTCGCAGAGGAATGGAGGAGGGCGGACTCAACGTACCACTGCTCGTCTTTGGCGCCGTCGCCCTGGGGATTCTGGTTCTGTGCGGCGTGTTTTTCTTGCTTCCCTTCAACAAATCCATGGATGATGGTGAGTGTCTCCTTCGCTGCACGATCAGAATGAGCGAGCGAGCAAGGGAAAAGTGTTACTTGCGAATCACATGGCACCAGTTCGCTGTTGGTGCTAAGCAAAGAAGCAGCTTGGTCTGGATGCTCCCTTCGAGACCTGAGCAGCTGAACCAGGGGAATGAAGTGATTGTATTAGTAGTATACAGGTGGTTCGATGCGGAAAATATATATGTGCCTGCAACGGCAACTGCTATATGATCGAAAATGGAATCAAGGCTCGACAGTGTGCTTAGCTAAGTAGCGACTAAAAGGTGTTCGACTAAAAAAAGTTGAAAGGTACCTCACGCAATGTGACACCAGTCGCGGTGTCAACTGGAAAGGGTATCATCGTTGCGTAACGGCGTCATGGTCATGCGGAAAGAAGTTTAGTGCACCACATGTACCAGTGGCAGTTATATATGACATCGCGAGCACCATTGTCACGTGAACGATGCCAAACGTCACGTGACTCTCTATGGCACGTTTCGTTTTCTTTGCAGGCGGCGATAAGAAGCCGGGCTCCGATGATAAAACTGACTCCGCCGGCCCGGGAGGACCGTCAGGTACAGACGAAATTTTTCTTATGCTACGTTACATCGACGCACTCCAAAAGCACGCTATTCACTGAGACTAAATCAAGGCATAGGGTAGTTGTTGTACGCTGTTTTTTTATTTTTGTCGCAGAAAAAGTTCAAGGAGTAGCGAGAAAAGAGCACATGTGTTAGTATGGAGATAGTCCGCTGAGCAATGCAGTCTCATGGATTTTTTTTTAGCGAGTTATGAAAAGGCACAGGAAATGCGTGCCGCTTTATTGGGATTATACGGCTTACGAGGTCTGTTAGATAAGTATCCGACTTTATTTTTTTTGCGAACACCTGATGGATATGAAACAAGCGCGCTTGCATCAGCCGACCTTGAACCTTCGTGCGCATGTACGATTATTTTCCGGCCTGCCGATAGCGTCAGTCGCTGGGACGCAGCGTTTGAGTGACGCAGTGCGCAGTGCTCTCGTCGGTTTTTTATTACAAGGAAAATGGCGGAGCGACAGGAGCAGCGCTACTGCGTCATATTTTGCCAGAAATGGGATGACAACCAAGTGGAAACTGTTCGGAATATTCAGTGTGGCTTTCGGTGGCAATGCTATGAGCAGCACACAAATTAAACAGTGGTACAATTGGTTTAAACATGGCCGCACATCGGCGGAGAGCGAGCCACGCTTCCGTCGGCCATCAACATGCCGAAATGACTAGGTCATTGCCGAAGTGAACGCTGTGGTGATGCGGCACCGTCGTGTGACTATCCGTGAAATTGTGGAAGAGGTCGACATCAGCAATTTTTCTGCACATTCCATTATCCCCGAAGATTTGGCCATAGAGAGAGTTGCGGTGAAATTCGTGCCGAAGCTGCTCACGGCGGAGCAAAAGCAGCTTCGTGTTGAAGTCTCGCAGGACATGCTAGATTCCACAAACAGTGACCCCGACTTCATAAACACCATAATCACTGGTGACGAGTCTTGGGTGTACGGGTACGACCCGGAAACCGAATCCCAGTCGTCACAGTGGAAGCATTTCATGTCACCTAGACCAAAGAAGGCCCGCCAAGTGTGCGGCAATGTCAGTGATGCTGACAGCTTTCTTTGACTCCCTCTGTGTGGCACACCACGATTACGCACCCTACAGGGTCAAACAATGACCAAAGAGTACTATAGGGACGTCCTCCATCGCCTACGTGGTGCTGTGCGGCGCAAGAGACCGGAGTTACGGTCAACAGTAAATTGGCGCATCCATCACGACAATGCTCCTGCACATTCCTCGCACTTGATGGACTTTTTTGGCGAAAAACCAGACTCCTGTAGTTCAACAGACTCCTTACTCTCCTGATATGGCCCCTGCGACTTCTGGCTGTTTACCGAAGTCAAGGGGACATTGAAAGGAGCGCGATTTCAGACAAGAGAGGACATTATGGCTTCAACGACAGCTGAGCTAAACTCAATTCCGAAAGAGGCCTTTTCGGAAGACTTTCAACGATGGCAGCACCGCTGGGAGAAGTGTGTGGAGTCCCAAGGAGACTACTTTGAAGGTTATTAGGTTTCCAACGCTCCAGTTATGCCAGTTTTTTTTCTTCGGCCAAAGGTCGGACACTTTTCTAACAGACATCGTATTTCTTACACGACACATCTCTAGCAGATAAGAATGAAGGGCAAATTAAGGGGCTTCCAACTGCTCTGTTCTTGTGCCCTCGCAGTGCTGTGAACGAGTAAGAGCTGTGCCAGCGATGGACCCCAATATGCCCAGTCATTGTCTTTTCATAACATAGCAGCGGTTTGGGTTCAGGCAGTCGTGGCCCAGAGGTAAGGACCCCTAACGAGCCCCACATCCCTTTGTTCAGGGCATTCCTCCACTGCAAATGAGAGAAGAAAAAAAAGCAGCCGCGGCAGAATTACGTCCCGCCACTGGCTTTTGCAAAAGACGTACTGAAGCAGCTTTGTCTGTTTTTTACCTCTCCAGCTAACAGGGCCCTCGTGACGGCCGACAATAAGCCCCCGCCAATTAAACACCTCACGGAACATTACGTGTCTCCCAGTTTCTCCCTTTTACTTTTATGACTTGTCTCATAGGCTGTCCCATGACGCTCACTCGAGCTATTTTTTCCCTCGATGACTGTGATTCACTACTCCCTGCGGTGTCAGCATACCACAGAGCGCTCAGTAAGCAGGCTGACAGAACGCTGCGTTCTCGTCACAGGTCGGTTGTCCGGTGCCTTGTCCGCCCTCAGGCTCTTTTAGATGCAAGCGAAATCTCTAGCGTATTTCTTCCGCCACGACATAACATTTTTTTTTCTTCCGCCACGACACAACATTTTTTGAGTAGCCGTTGCAGCTCCAAAGGTTACAACGACCAAGTTCAGACCTCCGGGACTTGCACTGATAGGCCTGGGCGAGAGCACCGCTTCTGACCAATCACGGCAGGGCGTAAAATAACGTGACAAGAGGATGAATTGAATTAAAGAAGAATGTTTGGTTAGTAGTGCTGAGGGACTTGATCCGACCTGATAACCATAGAGAAGAAACAACGAACATCGAAACGGAACCTGGGGGACACGCGCTAGTGCAACAATGCTCGCGACGGTGCCTGAATGTCTGCACCCCCGTAGGACAGATAATCGTCCCAATACTGGAGATGTATTCGCAAAAGACCGGTTATATAAAAGACTAGAGTAATATCTTTCATATCCAATATTGGGCTGATTAACTGTGCTGCCTGGGCAGCGACTAAGCATGTGAAACCGATGCCTAGCGAACAGCATCAACGCGACGCCCCGCCGGTTACGGATTCGCCGAGTCACTGGCGTGTGAGAGCTTCTCAAAAACAAGAATCTTGACACAGAGTTACAACTCATGACTTGCTTCCTAGCTCAAAACCAAAACTGCGCAGCGGCTGCGGCGACGCAATGTATTTTTTATTGGAATGGCCCTGACGTTTCTGCGCCTGGCGGTGCAGCCTAAGTGCTAACGCATCAATTAACGTGAAGGCGGGAATATGAACTGTGTTGCAGCTCAGCTTCACTGTGGCCAGGATTGTGATGATGCTGGTGACAATAAACTTCTGTCTCTATATCGTCAGTCTGCACAATGGATGGTTATATAATGTTTTTTTTCTTCTTTTGCAAACAGGAGGCCCAGACTTATCAAGTAAGGTCGACCACGCCGCTCACGGCATCTACTTTTGAAGAGCGCTTAAAAAGAAAAAAAAAATGAGTGAATGTTGGGTTTATATTCTGGTTTGGATATGGGTGGAAAGAACGGGGGGGAGGGGGTGTTAGCAGGTGCAGTGTTTTTTTTTGGAACAGGAGAGGGTTATTACTAATCAGTTATTTTTTTTGTGAACAGTGGTGTGCACAAAAGTGTGCATTTTTTTTATTCGTGATAATTGACATTTTCCATGATCTACTTACATAAGTGTCTTCTTGTTGCAGGCTCCAATTTGATGGCGACAGCAGCACTTAGCGAGGACGCGTTGTCAAAAGATTATTTGGATGCTGAAGTGATGTCTCTTATGAGTATATAGAATTTTGTAGGTATGTTTAAAATGTAACTGATGATGCAGCGGTTGAGAAGGTAACGCTCTGTTGTACGAACATGGAAAACTTCATGTATGATTGAAGCCATGACATAAAGCAGGCACTGATACTGATTTTGCTTGAAAGGTTCTGTTGGACACCTTACGATTCAAAGCGCACAATTTTGTTGTGGCAAGGCATATTGTGAGCAGGGCAGTGGCTCTGAAATATTCGTTTGAATATTGGCACGGCAGCGCTTTGTTAACTCGGAGTCGATGGATGAAAAATAAGTCAACCACTTCAGCTATCACAAGACGTGAATGTCATCGGTTGTTTCGCGCGTGGTTCTTGTGCATCCCTTATTAGTCTGAACTTACGTGCACTCATTGTGTAACGGCTATGGATTGATTCATAATGAAACCAGCAGGGCAGTAAATAAGTGAAGGTGTGTGTTAATCCAGCTTCGACTGCCTATGAAGCTGCTAAGCGCATCTAAGGCTGGGGTTTCCACTAGGATGCAGTTGTGTCGGTTGGCGTCTATATCAACACTTCGTTAGCCGGAACTGTGCACTAGCTTAGAGAGCGATGTTGGCAGTTCCCCATTATGAAGTCTATAGCTCAAGAGAACTTGTTCGATGAGTTGGTTTGACCGGGTCCACTGTATTAGATGAGCATCGGGAACGATGGTCCCGGACTATCGCATCGCTCCCAATTAATAAATACCGCACACTTCCAGGGTGTGATGTTTATGGGCATAGCTTTGTTTAACAGATTTTTACTGCGAAAGAATAATACGACTGAATCCAACATATATCGTCTTAGGGCTCTTCTTTCCTAAATGTGGCTTGTGGTTATACACACTAAGGTCAGTAGTGCACATTTGCATTGTAGTGCTGTTCCTTCAGAACCTACTGGCGGCGTCTCATTGTTTAATCTTTTGCAGCATGCCAAAACCTACTGTCACCGAAAACAGGCCAGTGATTGTGCCTGGTGCGATGCAGGTTGATGGCGTAGGGCACGTCGCCATCTTAAACTAAAATTGGCGGCTTGTAGAAAGCTTCTCCAAGACCCAGTAAGCAGCACCAGACACCATTTTTCAAAAACAAATAGCCAATGCGATCACTTTGTCACATGACGGTTGCAGAAAGGCTAGCTTGAAGAACCCCATTCGTAACGGGAATATCATTAAGGCCCAATGAGAGACCGCTATTTTCACGCCATCAATTGCTGCTGTATATTTCTGTTAGAAGGCCCCACTGCTGCTATCCCAAGTATCGTGGTCCGATTGCTGGAATACTGATTTAATCAATATGAGGGTTGTTGATTTAGGGTCAACCTGCACGGATTGCAATATATTGTTACGTGACGGCTGTAATGTGCAGAGGTAATCTGCTATGCAGAGGATCGACGACTCGGGACAGTCGCTTAGCACACAAGCGCGCACCACAGTGTTCTTTTCGTTCCTAACACTTCGTCGTCCTCCCGACGTCCGCAGCACTAACCCCCTCGACAAAAGAACAGTCCCGGTGCACACTACGCAGGCAAGGGAGAGAGCGCGAATGGTAAGGCTTGAGGCTTGACACATGCACGATGTCGGTTCCTGGTGCAGCGGCCGGGGATGGTAGATGTAGCAGGGTGATCGTACGTGACCGCAGTTAAGGGAATTACGACACGGTACGGGCCTGTATATCGCGGCAGATGTTTTTCACACAGACCGACGCGGTGGGACGGGACCCAGAGCAACGCAAGGAAGTCAGGAAAGTTGGCGACGTAGCGACGAAGACAGTCATGATGGCGTTTCTGAATTAACTAGGGATGCCAACAACCGCCGGCGGGCGACGGCCGGCGTCGGCGCGGGCGATGGCGTCCCGAGCATAAGTACTCGTGGAGGCGATGGCAGGCAGTACACCCTCGAAGGGCAGCAAAGGATCGCGGCCAAAGAGAAGATAAAAAGGAGATAAACCTGTTGTGTCGTGATGTGTGAAGTTCTGCGCTAGTGTCACAACTAGGAGGCTAATATCCCAGTCACGGTTATGGTCTGAGACGTACATGGAAATCATGTCGGCGAAGGTACGGTTCAGTCGTCCAGCGAGGACATTCGTCTGTGGGTGGTAGGCCGTGGCGAATTAATGACGAACTGAGCGGGAATCGAGAAGTTTGGCTGCCACTTGAGAAAGAAAGCAGCGACCGCGATCGGTGAGTAGGTCACGGGGAGCACCGTGGCAGAGTATGACGCCATGCAGGAGCAAGAAAGCGACATCCGTGGCGGAGCTCGTGTGATAGCGTGGTCGTGTGATAGCGTAGAGCGTCCAATAGTGCGTCGCGATGGCGATCCATTTGTTACCTATGGCAGACACCGGCAAAACGCCGAGAAGGTGGAGACCGACAAGGAAAAACGGGTCTATCAGGATGGGAATCGCCTGAAGGTGTCAGTGAGGCGAAGCGCATGTGTCTTCCGGCGTTAGCAGAGGTTCCAAGCGCCCACATATCATCGGATAGACCGGTAGAGACCTGGCCAAAAGAAGCGGCGGCACACGCTGTGGTACGTGCGGGATACTCCGGGATGACCTGCGGTGGGGATATCATGGAGCTGTTGAAGGACGCTGCAACGCAGGTGCTGAGGGACCACGAGCAAGAGCTCAGTGCCGTCAGGCCGCATATTGCGCCGGTAGAGGAGGCTCTCGTGCGGCTTAACACTGGTTGGATGAAGGCGGGTCGACAGGGTGACGGGACAAGCAATCTGCGGCGTCGTGCAAGAGGTCGGTCTTGTAGACGAGAGAAAATATCTAGTATTGAAGGCGAACAGTCCAGCGCCCCAGCCTCCAGTAGGGTCATTGAGCGAAGAGAGCCATCATAAGGCGTGATCATGCGTTATAACAGAGAAGGGGGGCCCAAACAAGTAAGGGTTGAATTTGGCACTGGCCCAAACGAAGGTGAGGCATTCAAGCTCGGTGATAGAACATTTGCGCTGTGACACAGAAAGGAGACTGCTGACGTAGCAATGACGTGAAACTGATTCCGTTGCCACTAAGCAAAGACACCAATGCCATGGCTGCTCGCGTCGATCCGAAGTAGTGCACTGCACGGGCCAGCCCGAAAGCCCGGGCCCGGCCCGGCCCGCGGGCCGGGTCGGGCCGGGACAGGATTTGTTTTGCCGGGCCTGGGCCGGGCCCGGGCCTGAAGTAGCGGGCCCGGGCCGGGCTCGGGCTTAAAGCTGCGGGCCCGAGCCGGGCTTGGGTCCGTACAGAAACGGCTTGTGTCCGACTTTTCATTCACTATTGCAGAGTGAAGTACAGAACTAAGGCATTGAAGCAGCGACACGGATGAGCTATGGGTTATAGTACGCGCCGAGAAAAAAACTAAGCTTTATTCATTGACTTATTTATTTCCCTATTTCCATGCCGCGGTGCAGAAAGAGTAAAATTCAACCGGCCTTAATTGGCCATTGATCGTTCTTAATCCCAAAACATACCTATACACTATTAGAAATGCATTTGGCAAGAACATATTAGTTTAGGACGCAATATTCAAGCCTTCTAGCTGGTCGTTTCTTCTGAAAGGCGACCAGTTCGGCTATGAGCTCAACCTGTGAGATCGTGTTCACTAAAAAAAATGTCATCGTACTGCTTGTTAGGCAGCTTTAATATTTATACTTCGCGGGCGGCAGAATATAACTAATTAAAATCATGGGGGAACGCAAAGTAGATTACTAGACGTGTATGCAGCCCTTTTTATTTAGCTCTCGGAACTTCCGAGTTTATCTTTGCCCACCTACACAAGATCTTTCTCCAAAAGACGGGCCTGGCGAGCCCTACTCTTAATCACTTCATTCTGGGTTAAAAAGAACCAACTTTCTGGAAGCCAAACTGCGGTTTCAGAACCTTTGTCGGCCAGTTCCTTATCGGTGTAGTAGCAGTCTACTTGCTCAAAGTGAGCAGTATACCTCAAGCGTTACTGTGAAACGGGCCATGCCGGGCCCGGGCTGGGCCTCATTCCGGGATTCACGGGCCGGGCTGGGCTCGCTAGAACAATAATTTAGCGGGCCCGGGCCGGGCCCGGGCTTGAAGCCGCGGGCCTGGGCCGGGCTCGGGCTTCATGTCTCAGGCCCGGGCCGGGCTCGGGCCTCAGATTGAGGCCCGTGCAGTGCTCTAATCCGAAGTTCCATGGAGTCTGAAGGATCAACGTGAGCTAAGACAGGTTCAGTACTGAGGACAGAGATAAGGGTTCTGAAGACGGCAGCTTGGGCGGGCCCCCACGAGAACGAGACGTCCTTCTTGAAGAAAAGCATACAGCGCAGCTTAAAGCACACAAGCACAAAAGACGAAAGCAGACGCACGAGCGCTCGTATGTCTGCTCTCGTCTTTTTGATTGTCTGTTTTAAGCCGCGCTCTCTATTTTTATTCATGGATTACCAACTAGGCCGCAACCTTATCATAGGTTCCTACTTGAAGTGCGTGGAAAAAGGGCGGGCTATTTCCGCAAAGTTCTCTTTGAACCGGCGGAAATATGAGCAGAGCCCGAAGCTGCGCACATCACCGGAGCAACGCGGAAGAGGAAAGGAACGCACGGCGCGCACGTTGTCGGCGTCGGGTTGGACCCCAGCAGAATGTACTAAGTGGCCAGGGATTTTGAGCCGACTGCGGCCGAAGGTATATTTCTTCGAACTGAGATGAAGACTGGTGCGGCTGATGATTGCAAGGATGGCTGAAAGGCGGTGTAGGTGGCTTTGGCATGTGGACGAAAAAAATTACGTCTGAACTATCCCAATATAAACTACCAACTAGCCCGCTCTTCCACCCTTGCAAACTTACGTCATCCGAGTAGCAGAGGCACGTCGTCCATTTGAAGCCGCAGGAGGGAGTCCATCATGCGCTCGAAGGTCGCAGGGGAATTTCAGAAGCCGAAAGGCATGACTTTAAATTGGTACAGGCAGTCCGGGGCGACAAAGGTGGTTGTCTCACGATCACCCTCCTCGACAGCGGGGCGACAAAGGTGGTTGTCTCACGATCACCCTCCTCGACAGCGGGGCGACAAAGGTGGTTGTCTCACGAACACCCTCCTCGACAGCGACTTATCCTGAGCGAAGATCGGTGCAGGAAAAGTAGCTAGCGCAGTGGAATCAGTCGAGAGCGTTATCATTTCGAGGCAGACTGTACACGTCTTTCATTGCGACGGTATGCAGGAGGCTGCAGCCGACGCAGAATCGCCGTGTTTTATCTTTCTTTTTACCAAGCATGACAGGGGACGCCCACGTACTACTCGAAGGCTCGATAATTTTGCGGGTCAACATCTTGTCTACCTCTGCCTGGATGTCACGGCGCTGAGAGAGGGAGACGCTATTGGGCCGTCTGTGAAAAAGTGTGCTTCGCCGGTGTCATTGTGGTGGGCGGCAACAAAGGTTTGACCCAAGGGTCGAACCTCCTCCTCAAACTAAACATCCACTCAAATTAAAGTCCTCAAATGAAAAAAAATGTCACTGTACGAGGACAAGAGGCTGTGAAGAGCTCAAGATCGTCCGCGATCATCCTGGAAATATGATCCGCATGGCAGAGCTGCGATGCAGGAACGTGGGCGACAAAAGTCGTTGGGTCACGAGCCAGAGCATTAACTGTGCAAGCGGCCAATGGGGGCAGGTCAGGAAGTGAAATGCCGGCGGCAAGTAGCTGAGGAGACAGCCTGAAGGGTTCAGGTAGGTTACAGTAGCAGGTACAGTTGCTGGTGTGGACCACGTTGCGGGGAAAGACGGCGTTACGGTGCAGGTTCACTCCGGTGATAGGGCAAGCGACGTAGTCTCGATCAGGGACGGGAGGAGGAGGCAACATAGGGATGTAGACGGCAGCTTGTGGCGAGAGAGACCAGCAAACTGGGTGGAGTGAAGCCGAGGTAAGCTGGTGGAGTCGTCATAAGAGAGGGCCAGATCCATTCGGAGAAGCCTGAGGAAGAGTCAATAGGAGCTCAATGGGCGGTTAAAACGAGTTAAAAATGGGCGGTTAAACGAGGAGCTGGCAGCACTGTTCGGCAGCCGGTCAAAAAAGTTTGAAATGCGCCGGTGTCTGGCCTGCTGGAAACGGCGGCACATCTTAAGAAGAGAAGCGACCGTAGAACAGTCTATGCAGAGCAGCAGGTTAAAGGCATCGTCCGCAATGAGTTTCAGTATGTGGCCGACTCTATCTGCCTCTCTTTGTAAGATTTACGGCACAAGGCCAGGACATCCTGATGCATGGCTCCATCCATGGGGACCCATGGCGATGCATGGCTCTGAAGACGTTGGGCGCGCGACGCGAGAGCCTTCTTGGCGACGAGTTGTTCACTGGGCTTTCTGAAGAGGTCGCTGAGTTTCGGCTTACAAATGTTCCGTGAGGTTGTGACCTTCGTGTATTTCGAACCACACCCGCGCGGTGTCGGCCAGATAAAATATCACATTTTAGATCATCAGCGTCACATCCCACAAGGCCAGTAGTCCACATCAATGTCGTCTGTCCCGCAGAATGGGCCTAGCTCGTGGTGGTGGGCCACGACGATGGCGCTGGAGAGCAAGCACGATCCACAGAGAGAAAGAAGGATCTTACTGCCACGGCTGTTAAAGGCGCTTTTGCTGTTTCGGTGATTGTCGCGTAGGCGTCATCAGCGTGAGACCCTACCATAATGATTAATCAGCATGCCACGCTGATTTCTTTGCACGTATTGACGTCATTAATGACCTCAATACAACTTGCCACTGCAACATACCAACAGTAGCAGTCCGAACGAAGTGACGTCACGAATTAAAGATTCAGGACGTCTCGCGCAGTCGGCCTGAGAAATGTAATTGTAGTAACAAATGAAGGAGAACGCACTGAAACGTCGTTATGTCCGTGTAATCGCCATTTTGCACGATAGTGCTCATTGAAACGCGTGTATCTGATGCTTTTCTTACGTAGTGAATTTTCTCTACAAATGAATTTTCTCTACAAAGTGATACAGCGAACCTGTATTGTCTCCCACTCGGTATTTAGCGCTCATTATGACGATTTGTAACGGAGCCCACCACTTCCAAATCATTTATACGTGAAAGCTTGAAACCACAGCGCGAGTCTTGCTCTGTCAAGCACCACACAAAGCTCGCAAAAAACCTGACCCGCCTATACCGATGCCGACACAAAGCGTTTATGCTGTCAGTTCGTCACTTTCGGGG
Source organism: Amblyomma mixtum (assembly GCF_055824585.1). NCBI lineage: Eukaryota > Metazoa > Arthropoda > Arachnida > Ixodida > Ixodidae > Amblyomma > Amblyomma mixtum. The sequence continues at coordinate 145,019,779 of NC_143016.1, read as the reverse complement.
AACGTTATGCTTCTTAGGCTTATCTGTTGGCCGAAATTTGGGCACGCGGTCTTCGAATAATGCCACACTGCGCGTCGCGGACGGTCCGCAGCGCCTGGAAAGATTAATCAAGATGCTTAGAATTCCCCTTTTTTAACCTCCTCATTGCATTGGGCGCAGTGCGCGTGCCTATATTCATACTTTGGCGAAATCTCGAGTGCTCTCTCTGGCTCACTCACAAAAGATTGGTCAACCTACGGGCTCACTAAAGCTCACACTCAGAGAAGCCCGGGCTACATCAAACTCATAACTCACGCTCACTTAAGCTCACAACTCACTTGGGCTCAATCAGACTCGCCAGTCATCCGGGGTGAACCACGCATAGCGATACATGTCTCACTCAGACACACGACTCATGTAGGCTAGCTCACTCATTTGATCTCACGACTCACATGAACTCCCTGATTTCGACTCACGACTCACTTTGACTCACCCACTCACTTTACCGCGATAGCGTTGAAGACCATGCTACCAAGAAAATCCGGCGTCGTCGTTGCGAGCTAAAATCGCGAGCATGATTCTGGCAGGTGGTGCCCACAGAGCAACCTAGGAGGTAGGCGGCCACCTAGGTCACGTAACCTTGCAGTGTCATCACAACGTGCCCACTGGATAGCCTACAAACTATCCGCCATGGCAGATGGCAGCTAAATTAATGATTTGTCGCTTGGGAAGAGTAACCGGGACCACACCAGGCTGACCGCTTGGAGCACCTGATATCGCAGGATACTGGCGCATCGCTTATCAGATGGATCACTACGCCGGGAGGGATTTGAGGACACCCTGGAATCTATGAATGCAAGGTAGAGAATGACCTCCTGCATATATCTGAATTAATCCTTCCACTGTCATATCATACCCTTAAGGCTGAGCTTGAGTCACCTCCAAATTTTGACTCACGACTCATCTGCGCTCATTCATTCGGACTTACAAGCTTCTTTCGGCTCATGACTCACCCAGGCTCACCTTGACTCGGGACTCCCATAAGCTCCCACATCGAACAGCTGAATCGTTTTTACGCCGAACGGCCCAAGTTACACTCCTAAAAAGCCAAACAGTTGTTAAAAACAGTGTTGCGCTGAGCTCTTAACTGCAGCTAGCCTGTAGCCAGGGCTGGCTAAAAGGCCTAGAGGCCTGCAGCTGCAGCTCGCGGCCAAAAGAGATGTGAGGTCGCTGTAAGTTTTCGGCAACCAATTAAAAATAGCAGTAAAGGAAGAACTATAGCAACCGGGATGGAGCAAGCCAAAGCTAATATCCAAGAAGACAAAGAGCGGCGACTAATCAACTTTTCTCGCCTTTTAATAATTTTCCAAGTGGAGCAGCCACAAAAATTACATACCACAAAGCAGCGAAATCGCTCTACATCAGCACCTCTATCAGAAGCGCATTCAGTATTACGAATGAGCAGGAAACTCGCGTTTATGAACGTTACGAACTCGTGCCCGAATTAGCATCATGGAGTAACTTGTGATCACGGGATTGTTCAACCTCAGATCATGGATTTATTTTGATTTGATAGACCCATACTCTACCCGGCTGCCCAGAAGGACGCAGATCACAATTTAAATGTGAGCCAACTATCAACACTGTAGGATCATGATCTGAATAAGAGTCCGAACTGACTCGCAACTCAAATCATGATCTGAACATAAGGTCGGGCACACGACTCCAAATGTGGTATGAATGTGAATCCAGGAACGTTGCATTTTGGGCGAGTTGGTTATCCGTGGTGTACGGAAAACTAGTATCTAATTACCGCCCAATTTCATTAACATCCATTCCATGCAAGCTACTGGAGCACATATTATATTCGCAGATCGCATCACACCTCGACAATAACGCTTTCTTTTATGAAAAACAGCACGGTTTTAGGTCAGGCCATTCTTGCGAGTCCCAGCTCTTCGAACTCACTACAGACCTTCACTTAAACTTAGATTCTTCTTTTCAAACCGACGTCATTTACCTGGATTTCTCCAAAGCCTTCGATCGCGTTCCACACCGGCGTTTAATGACAAAACTCTCCTGCCTCCACATCGACCCTTTAATCCTGTCATGGATCGACTGCTTTCTCCGCGACCGCTCACAATATACAGTAATAGGCAACCATAGATCGTCAAATACCACAGTCCTCTCTGGTGTCCCTCAGGGATCGGTGCTAGGACCACTCCTTTTTCTCATATTTATAAATGATCTTCCTAATGCCGTATCATCTCGTATCCGTCTCTTCGCAGACGATTGTGTCCTCTACCGCCGCATATCTACTCCCGATGATCAGACACTGCTTCAACGCGACTTAAACCTCATAGAAACCTGGTGTACATCATGGCTCATGCAACTGAACATTTCGAAATGCAAGTTCATGCATGTATCGAGAAAGCGAAATAACCTCAGCTATCAGTATTCATTAAGTTCCACACCACTCTCCGAAACAGAATCATACAGGTATCTTGGAATCATCATAAACAACAAACTAACCTGGTCTGAGCACATCGCAAAAATTTGTACAGACGCTTCCAAAACGCTTGGGTTTATCAGACGATCCCTTGCTTTTTCACGCCATTCTGTCCGACAACTCGCCTACGTAACATTCATCCGTTCCAAACTCGAATATGCCTCGGCGATCTGGAATCCCCATCAAAAATATCTAATCGATCAGCTTGAAGCCATCCAAAATCGCGCGGCCCGTTTTATCACATCGCAGTACGGCAGACAACAGAGTGTAACTCTTATCAAGGCATCCCTTGATCTGCAACCCCTGGCACTCCGGCGTAAAATTTCACAGCTCTGTTTGTTTCACAAATTGTTCTACACCTTCCCACAGCTAAGACATTCTGTATTGCACCCGCCGCTTCGCACCTCACGACGACTTTTTAACTCTTTAAGTCTGCAGCGCATACACGGCTCCACAAACTCATTTAATAAATCTTTTTTACCTAGCTCCATTACACTGTGGAATGACTTACCCGATTTCATAGTTAATGAAACAGAACCCGTTAAATTCAGACAGTTATTATCATCACATTTCAAGGGCTGAGTTATTTTGTCGTGTTTTTGAGTGTGTGCATGTGTTTTTTTTTGTTTTTGTTTTTTCTTATCTCAAGTTGCTCTTGAGCTGCTGTGTCTTTCTCATGTTAATATTTTGATAATGTTAATGTTGACCATGTATCCTGTACTTTGTATTTCTTGTTGATTTTACTGACCACTGTTTATGAAACGGCCTTTCCCCCCCTTATGTAATGCCCTAAGCCAAGGGTCCTTAAGGGTAAATAAATGATGATGATGATGATGATTTGCACATACCCAGGTTCACGCACGGCTCAGATCAAGATCAGAATGCGAATCATGGTTCAATCACGACTCAGGTCATGAGCTGAAATGAGGCTGAGTGAACCCGAAAAGTGGACGCATACGCGAGTCCACCGACCTATGCTATTATGCTTAGTTTAGTTTGCGGTTTCCCAGCATGGTCGCCGTTTAAAATCGTTTGTTCGTGCGCTCGGTGTGCTTGACTGTATGTACATCTCACTAGGGCGAAGCTGCGAAAAAAAAAACAAAAAATTTCCATTCACGAGAGGCGGCCGACATAAGCCAGTAGTCGGTCGTGCGCATGCACTAGTATAAACTTTTTGGTCCCGTTATTGGTGTAGAAAGGTGTCGAGAGTGTCCCAGGGCTGACTATATTGTGGACTTCATAAAAAGCCGTATATTGTTCATAACACATTCATAATATTACAAGGGTAGACGTGTGGGCTAGGTTGTGGTGCACGCTTTTTTAAAATAGCGCAAAAGACACGGACGCAGACAGAAGGGACGCACACAGCACTGAACGCAATCTGTCATCTGGAATCTCTCTAGAAACCTGTCTCAGCAGCGACAGGAGCTGTGGTGCTGTCTTCTTCAGCTTAACAGGTTATTTCGGACCGAGTCTAATTACCTCCGTGACCTCCTTACTGAGTTCCAGGTTTTCTGGGTTGTGAACCTGCCTACTTGGGGCATGATGCTTCAGTGGTTGGCGTTTCCTTAAATGCGCCAAAGTTTGTTGCTACAGGTAGTCAGCTGTGCGAACCGCGATAAGCAAGAGCTCTCGTAGCCGACGCTTGGCCATCGCGGGTTCCAGGTTTTATACACTTGTACGGAAAGGGACATTCTGTGCAGACGAGCTTGTTTTAGCCATTCTGATATTAGCATCGTGAAGATACAAGCGTCATGGCCCACTGACGGTAACACGCCGCCAAACAAGGCGACGACGTCTTTTGGGAGCTGTTTGGTTCTGATGGAGTACGAGGGCTAGCACGCTCACTGTCCTGCTTGTGCAAGCTCCCAGAAGACGTAGTGACCTTTGTGACGGCTTGCTACCGTAAGTGAGGCACGGCGCTTGTATGTGCAGGATGTTAATATCAGAATGGCCAAGACAATCTCGTCTGCAAAGAACGTCCCTTTCCGCACAACAGCACAGAAACATAGAACCCGCGACGTCCAAGCGTCGGCTACGAGAGCTCTTGCTCACCGCGGATGGCAGAGATGAATTCCTATGCCAACAAACTTTGCTTCATTCAAGGAAACGTCAGTCACCGAAGCATAATGCCTCATGTGGGCAGGTTCAACAAGGGCCACCTGGAGCTCCCCAAGGATGTCACCGAGGTATCCTCTCTCTGAATTTCGCTGTTTAGCCGGAGACAGCACCCGAGATTCTGTCGTTGGTGAGGGAGGTTTGGAGCAAGGTTCCAAAAGAAGACAGATTACGGTCAGAGTGTTGTGTGTCGCTTCTGTGTGCATCCGTGTCTTTTGAGCTGTTTTAAGAAACATTCATATTATTCATGAACATCCAACATCATAAAGGTGTTATCGAACACTTTTAAAGTGTTGAACACCCTGAAAAGGTGTTGGCCCTGGGACAAGAGCGTTGTAGCGAGCAAATTCATTCTCTTCTACCTTTTGATCTTTATGTAATTCGTTCGCCTTATCCGTAACTCTGTTATCCTACGCTGGACACCAGAAATACCGTGCCAGGATCAGCAGCAGTGCTCATAAGCTGAGAGGGAAAAAGAAACCACAATGTTCACGGGCGACTACAATGCCCAGTAACGGCTTCAGCAGATTGAAAACAGGGTTAACAATTCTGGACAGGTCTCACCCTGTCGTCCACGGCATCATTCTTTTAGGGCTCGTTTTCTATGCACTAAAGCCCATTCGGGCCGGGTATGAAATAGGCGCGCTTTGACAGCGTGCACATATTCTGTTGCTGTGCCACCGGCCATCGCACTAATCGCCAGCTAAGCTGTCCTGCCGCAGTGCAACTATGGACGCTATAACAAAACCATGGGTGTAACGAAGAAATTGCAGGACTCTTTACACTTCGTTATAACGAGGTTCACCGAATCATAGAGATGTCACTAAATATAGCGTCAAAGTGCTAACCGTCCTCATGACGTTTTTTGCACAAACTTAAGGAGAATATCTAAAAACTCTTCAGCACCACTCCATGGAGTGGAAAATGAAAAAGGTGCTATTGACTGCAACAACAGTTCGCGTTAAAAATAACCAGGTGGTCTAATTATATTGGAGCTTTCCACTGCGTCGCCTCCGTTCTTTTTTCACTCCCTCCTTCATCCCTGCCCTGAAGGTGCGGTAGAGTTATCCACGGAGGAATGCAAAAGATACTTTGCCGTTCCAGAAAACGAACTCACTTGTAGATACTTTGCCCTTTCCTGAAAACGAATTCACTTGTCTCTGTTGGCACGCACCACAGGGTTACTTTTTATTGTGAGCAGAGCGACGCTGTGTAGAAATTGAAGTTAGAATAACTCCTACGATTACAGGGTTCTAATGAGGAACAGGCTATTTACAGTGAAAACAGAGGACGCTTTTCAGGCTATAAGAAAGCAGAGAAAAAGTGGTCTCCACTTGCCGTTTTCATAAGCTGACTGAGATGATGCTATTAAATATTTGTACATATATTTCTGATGCTTGTCTACATCGCATCCTGTTCCTGCCGTTGATCACGGAATGTGCAATATTTTCGGCATCATCATCAGCGTCATGACATCAGCTGAGTGAAGAGAAATAAATATTCCCTTTCTAACTTGGAACTTAATGGCAAAAAAAAAATTGCCCACCAAATAGTCGCCAGCTGTTTCCAAAAAAAGCCGAACAACCAAATTCCTCTCAACGCACAAGTTGGATGGAGTTATTCTCGGTGTTGCTTGAAAGCACGCGCGAAGCATACGCTGCTTTCATGGCGATCGATTTGACTCAAACGTTGCACTGGTGCAGAGTTGACGTACTACGGAGTACGCATAGGAGACCTGGAATCCAGAGAACACGGCGTGTCTGGAAAGGTGTACGCTGCGACGGCACAACTTCTCTGCCTCGTCGACTTCAATTACGATGGTGCAGGGTCCGGTAAGTAATATGCAGTGAGTGAGGGTTCGTCACAAGTTCCCAGAACATGGGGTCTGCTTTGGAGCCGTGCGGTGAGGCTCTTCACAAAAGTATCGGCAGGTCGAGGAGGACTCATTCTCACCGCTGAGGAGCTTGATACCTTCGTAGGCACCTTAAGCGCTCCACCGCGCTTCTGAAGGAAAACCCTCTGCCATTGAAACCGTTGACTAAAAACGTATGTGCATGTGCAAAGAGTAAGTTTCAGTATTTTCGTATTTTCGTTCAGACAACGAAGGTCAGCCTCACCTGTGATCAACAAGCAGTCTAAAAATTGTCATCTTTACGATTTAACGCTCTTGTAATCAGGCACACATCCATTTATGGGGATAACCAACAATTTAAGGGTGTTCATGATGCACCTGTGATCTTAATGTGATCATGAAGAGCATAATGGTGTTCGTTACCACCATGCTCGTGTTTGCACATACCATAAGAGTGTTGATAAACACCCTGAAAGGTGTCATTCGTGGGTTAAGGTTTGACAGTGTTGTAAACCTTTAAAGGTGGAAAGAATTTGTGTGAGTGGTACCAAACACCACTGTTGCTCAGAGCCACCACACTAACGCTGTTACAGGTAAAGGAGATGTGTGTTAAAAGGTCTAAAGAACAGTTATCGTGGTCCATAATAAAGGGCCTGTTTACATTGGTATGGATGGCGTCATTTCGTGCGGACAACTACGACGTTTCTATGCTGCGGGAGAGGTCAGGAGGTGGAGATTCTGGCTCTGACAGGAGACGCTATAAAACTGCTCTCTTGTAAAGTGCTTGTCAGCGACAGCTTTGAGTGTCGCTATAAAACGTGCAACCGGGAATTCGGTGCGGAGCCAAGAGACTAAGGCTCATCTAGCGGACTGTGACGTTCTGTTCTGCAGTCAGTCGGTCAGTCTCTTTCTTACCTCCCGGATAATCACAACGCGATATTTTTGAATGTTCAAAGGACTGCGCCCCGTGATGGTAACCAAGAGAACTAGTAGCGCTTGGAGCGCGTTCCTAGTAATGTTGTTGGGGACGCTCTTGGAGAGCGCAACGGACCTGCATTTGCAAATACTGTGTAATAGGTTGTGGTAAGCGATAGGAGAGTGAGGGTGAAATATTTTGGTGAACGACTACGAAGAGTGGTACCACACTTGTACCACACAACACAACCTATGCAACAGGACAGCATGAAATGTTTGTTATACCGATATGCACAACTAACTATGGTTTTGATATAATGAAGTACATTCTGCCAAAATGTTTGAACAGTGATCTAAACAAAATGTCCTTTTCTTTTCTTCGGGAACCCTTCAATGATTAGGTTGTATTTGTGACCGTTGCGAAATGTACTTATCTCGCTTTTTTTCATGTTTACCGTGCATAATGTTTCCCCTGTAATGTAGTTTACTTCGCTGTATTGTGCGTGAACTCTCTCCGCTAATATTTACGGGTGACGAAGCCTGTCAAGCGGTCATTGCGAACCGCTATTTTCGTCACCAACGGTTTTTGTTTAACAAAGGCCGAAATATCTGTAGCCGCTCATTGCGGCGTCCCTGATAGCCTGAGTCGCTATGGGGTGTTAAATCACCACAAACGATAAACCATTAATTTAACCATGTTTGGAGAACAAGGTAACAGGCTGGGCCAATTGGTCTAGCCTAACTGAAAATAGCGGAAAGGAAACAAAACTAAACTTCTAAAGGAAAGGAAACTAAAGGGAACTAAACTAAATTAAAGGAAACAACTAAACTTTGAGCAGCGTTTCTGAATGCATGCTAGGCAGCTCGTAGCCAGCACTCATTTTAATCACATTTATCTCTCGCATTCCTTACATTCCAGCCAATTTGAGTGGAATGACTGTTAAATGTGTTTTTCTGGCTTGTATATTGTCACGCAGTGGTGAGGAAGTCGTAGACAATAGACGAGGTGACTTGCGCCCACAAACAATTGAAGCCGGTGGCTGTGGAAATAACGAGGAGGGAAGGTAACTGCTGGTCTTTAAGGGTAACAAAGTTTATTCCCAGAAAAGGCAAGCGTAGCAGGTGGTGGCAGAAAGTTAAGTAGGTGGATGAGATTAAGAAGTTTGTGGGGATACGGTGGCCGCAGCTGGCAGAGGGCAGGGTTAATTGGAGAAACATGGGAGAGGCATTTGCCCTGCAGGGGGGGGGGGGGGGGGGGGGGCTGAGGCGGATGAAGGTGATGAAGAGACTTTCAAGATACGGCGTGCAAAGCAGCAACAGCAGTATCCAACAACGCAGAATCGGTTCCACCTGAGTGCGATAATTACATCCCTAAAGGAAGCGATGAAGCGGCGTGCCGGAGGCTTTGATGAATAAGCAAACATTCGTTACAAAGCTTAGCGTCAATATATTTTGGAGCGTTTCTAAAAAAAGTTCGTTTTTTCTATTTGCCGAATGTATGCCTTTTTCCTATTCCTCCTTGTTTCAGTGTTACTTTCGGCGACTTTTCGAGAATTAGAAAAAAATTGAGAGCAAATGATCGCCTTGTAACTTTCTAGCTTTTGACTTCACGGGGGAAAATAGAACTCTTAATTCTGCTTTTAAAAGTCAGGAGTGTCTGTAGTAAATTCGGCGGAAACTTCAAAAAAGCGTTTCAGTGAATTATGCATCGTCCAGAAATTTTTTATTGTGCTCCAGAGCTCTATGTTTGTGGGACTCCAAATGTATGGGAGAAGAAAACGTGCCGTCAAGATTGAAATATGTAGGTGCCCAACGTCGCTTTTGAACAAGTAGAGAGGAATGAGCTTACTGCCCACTTTGGGCAAATAAACTTAGCTGTTGAAAACAAATCGGAGATTGTGGTTATCAGATAAAGAGCAAAAAGTCAAGGCTCAGAAAACGGCTGGAAACCCAGCGTGTCGAGAGCAGGCTGAAAAAATAATCAAACGAGGCAAAAGCACCATGGACGATGAAATGATACCGGGAAAAAATGTAACAAAGGTATATGAGATCAAGAGGTAACGCAAAAACAGCACCAGTAGAGGAAGCGATGAAAGCGCAACAAATAGCTTGCAGGCAATTCTGGGCACAAAGAAAAGATACTGTTTCAAATACTAATACAAAGGGCGTTCATAAAGTTCATATTATCAGCACTGTAAATTTATATTATTCGTTCTCTGCATGCATGAAATGAGAATGTGTCTTTATAGTTACAGTGGAATGTAACTTTTTTAAAGCGTAAGCCTTTCTTGGCTCAAGAATTGCGAGGATGGAAGCTATCCGCACAAACTGTGAATAGTAAGTTGTATGACCGTTAAAATAAAATGGAAAAGTTGATTAAGCAACAATTGATTAGCAACATATATGAACTCAAGTAAAAGCAGAAATAAACAGAATAAAAAAAAAGAGAAATCAAGCAATGAAATAATAAAAATAAATATAAACAAAAAGAAATATAAAATAAAAAGAGTAAAAGCAAACACACTTGAACGAATAATAAAAATAAACAGATGAAAAATGGACGCCGAAAGAAAGGAACGGGAAAGCTTTCGCATTTCCGCTCATGAGCATACTTAAGTGCAATTCTTTAATATTTTCTTTAAAATTGCGCGCAAAAGCGCAAAGGCGCCAAAACAAAACTTTTACCATCCATCGGGAAAACTGAAGTACTTGCACTGACCTACTTTTTGTATATGAAGAGACACATTGTCCCGAAAATTGAGGCACAGTTCTTGGCGGTGTGCGTTCACAGTGCACCACTTTGAGTCTTTTCTCAAATGGCGCAGGCGGTTTAAGTGCAGTTAAACATGCCTGGGAGACCAGGAGCGGAATGGCAGACCATCGCTATGTCGTGAACCACAAAATTCTGCGCATCTGGAGGCTATAGTTCTCACTGGCCGGCGGATAACTGTTGAGGAAGTAGCAGAACAAGTTATCGTGAGTGCAGGCTTAGTGCACAACGTCCTTGACACCAACAAGCTCCTGACGGAGGTGGCCGAAACTGGGTTCTACGGTTGCTGAAGCTTATTCAAGAAGAGTTTCGGAAGAAATCTGCCGCATAAATGTTGATGCTTTGCGAGATGTACTCTGATGATTTTTCGACCGCCTATCAGCACAGATGAGTCTGTGGGGCCGAATTAATACCAAGAATCCTATCGGCGAATAATGGCAGGATGTAAACTCACTAGTGCCAAAGGAGGTCGAATTTGTGCCGTAGTCTGCCAAGGGTATGACGGCCGTGTTCTCAGACGGTCGTGGCTCTGTCTTGCCGATTATCTCCGCAAAGACGATAATGTTAAACTATTACAGGGAAGAATTATTGGAGCATCTAACTAAGTTGCGAGGTGCTGTCAAAGCCCACGAAGGCCTCCGTCTGCTTCATGGCAATGCGCCAGTTCACTCAGCACTGGTGACGGTGACAAACGCAGTGTCGCTAGGCTGCAAAATTTTGCATCTACACTCACCCCGTCTAGCACCAAACTTCTTCGTCTTCACTGGCGTCAAGTGAACTATGCGCGGGAGACATTTCTGGGGCGACGACAAAGTGATTGCTCAGATGGAGCTCTTCCTTAAATATCAACCTTCCCAGCTATCTGGACAAAAAATATGAATACTGGAGAATTGTTTGGTTCAGGTACGGAAATTTTCGAGGTAATTGTCCATTTTGTGATGCGTGGCAAAATATTAAGTTTCTTTATCGCTCGTATCAAGTCTTACAACTGCCATGCATACCCGGCAATTCTGGACAAAAGCATTTTTCAACAGAAAACCGCGTTTGAGTTTCAAATAATGTAAGGTTTAACTATAGCAATAAATATATCCTCAGATCACTCGACGGCAGTCTCGTATTTTCTTCTATTAACGGATTTCCCATCGTGAGAAGCGTTCCCCGTTGGCTTTCTATGGCATTGTTAACTCTTCGATACTATCGGTGGAAACACTATAAAATAAAGATTTGGCTACATATTGTCACCGGCACACGGTTGAAGAACAAAGGTCAGGTTTAATAAGATGATATGGGCGTTCCAGACAGCAGGGAGCTAGAGCGCGGAAGAAGACAATCATCGAGCACCTCGAATGCCCAAGGCATGAAAAGTTCCAGCTAAAACAGTTCGGCCGTGGTATGGCGCCACTGATTGGATCGTATAGTGGCATTGCTCTCCCTCTCTGAAGGAGACCCACTCGGTGCCGCAGCAATGAGAAGCACAAAAAGAAGGGACGCCACATATGTCCGGCGGCAGGTGCAGACACGCCTGAAGCGCTAACGGGCGTGGTGCGGCTTCATCCGTGCGACATGGACGACTTCGGAGGTCGGCCGTCTTGAGGAGCGAACTGTCCCTTGGGGGAGAACTTCATAGTTCACCTCACTCACTAGGTGGAGTGCCTCGTAGGGGCTGAAATATCGGCGCATAAGCTTTTCAGAGCGCCCACGCATGCGGATTGGGCTCCAAACCCATACTTGTTCGCCGGGCTGGTAACTAACGGCTCTGTGGCGGACGTTATAGCGGCGAGCGTCGTGGGTTTGCTGGTGCCGGATGCACTGTCGAGCGAGTTGGCGGACGGCCTCGGCGTGACGAACGAAGTGAGCAGCACCCATAACAGATGAGAGAGTACTATTCGGAAGCAACATTGCGTCAAGCATGATTGTATCTTCGCGATCATGCACTAAACGAAATGGAGTGAAGCGCGTCGTTTCTTGTAGAGCAGTATTATAGGCAAATGTGACGTAAAGGAGTATGGCGACCCAGTTGCGGTGGTCTGCGCAACACACATAGAATTCATGTCAGCGATCGACTTGTTGAGCCGTTAGGTCAGCCCGTTCGTTTGAGAGTGGTAAGCGGTTGTTTTGCGGTGACTTGTGCCGCTAAGCCGCGTAACCTTCTGCGTAAGGACCGGGGTGAACGCCGTTCCCCTGTCAGTTAGAACGATGATCGGTGCAGCTTGTCGAAGCAAAATGTTTTGAACGGAGAAGATCGCAATTTAGTCAGCGGAACCACGAGGGAGAGCTTTAGTTTAACAGTACCGGCTCAGATAGTCGGTGGCGACCACAATGAAGCGGTTACCCAGCGTGGACTCTGGAAATGGGCCGATTAGGTCCATACCGACTTGGTGGAAGGGGATTTGTGGCGGATCAATAGGCTGTAGTAGTCCGGCTGGCTTGTTCGGTGGCGTCTTGCGACGTTGGCACATGCGGCAAGTTCTGATGTAACGCTGGACAACTGCAGCAACGCTGGGCCAGTAGTACTTTTGGCGTATCCGCGTCAAAGTGCGGGAAAATCCCAGGTGTCCAGAAGATAGATCATCATGGCACGCCTGCAGACTTCGTCTCGCAAGGCCGCAGGTACGACGAGCAGATAGACAGCTTCCGTCGGGTGGCAGTTTTTCTCTATACAGCACGCTATCGCGCAAGCAGAATAACGACAGTCCACGTGAGAAGATTCGCGGTGGTGGCTGAGCGGTTCCTTCAGGATACTCAATGAGAGGCCGTAGTTCAGTGTCGCCTCTTTGGTATTGAGTGAGAACGGACGTGGAGATGGCGCCGAGGAAAACAAAATCGGCGTCGGGATCAGTTCGGTTGTCCTCAACAGGAGCACGAGACAGACATTCGGCATCGCTGAGCTTCCTACCGGACTTATAAACGGTGGTGAAGTCGAACTTTTGAAGGTGAAGGCTCCAGCGTGCAAGCCGCCCCGAGGGATCTTTGAGGTTCGCCAGCCAGCACAGCGACTGGTGATCACTGACGACTCTAAAAGGGTGACCATATAAGTAAGCGCGAAATTTGGTGACTGCCCACACAATTGCCAGGCATTCTTTTTCAGTGGTGGAATAGTTCGCCTCCAAGCGTGACAAGGTGCGGCTTGCGTATGCGATTACGCGTTCGAGACCATCCTGCCACTGCACAAAGACCGCACCGATGTTGCTGGCGTCTGTGTGCAGTTCAGTGTCGGCTGACTCGTCGAAGTGGCCAAGGATGGGCGTATTTTGGAGACGAGTGCAGGTGTCTTCGAAGGCCTGTTGTTGGTCTTGGCCCCAGAAGAACGGTTCGGCAATTTTCGTGAGGCGGATGAGGGGCTCAGCGATCTGGGAGAAGTTTCGCACGAAACGCCGATAATAGGCGCGGAGACCCAGAAAGCGGCGCACACTTCACTTATCGGTTGGCCTGGGAAAAGCAGCGACGGCGGCTGTCTTATCGGGATCAGGGCTTACTCTCTTAGCGCTCACGATGTGGCCCCGAAACTTCAACTCCTGGAAAGCGAAGTGACACTTTTCGGGCTTGAGGGTAAGACCGGCCGAACGAAATGCGGCGAGCACGGTGCGCAGGCGCCTGAGGTGCTCTTCGAACGTGGCGGAGAAGATGACAACGTCATCCAGATACACGAGGCAGGACTGCCATTTTAGATCGGCAAGCACGGTCTCCATCATGCGCTGGAAGGTGGCAGGAGCCGAGCACAGGCCGAAAGAGAGCACCCGGAATTCGTACAGACCATCCGGTGTAATAAATGTGGTCTTTTCTCGGTCCCGTTCGTCAACCTCGATTTGCCAATAGCCACTACGTAAATCTAGCGACGAGAAATGCGTGGCGTGGCGTAGCCGGTCCAGGTAGTCATCAATTCGTGGCAGAGGAAAAACATCTCTTTTGGTCACTTTGTTTAGACGTCTGTAATATACACAGAACCGTAGGGTTCCATCCTACTTCGCCACAAGAACAACAGGCGATGCCACGGGCTCGTCGACGGCTGTATCACGTCGTCCTGGAGCTTTTCTTGAACTTCTCGGCGAATGGCGTTACTTTCCTTCGAAAAGACCCGATAAGGCGGCTGGCATAACGCTCGCTGATTTGCGTCAACTATAATGCGGTGCTTTGTGAGCGGAGTCTGCCTAACTTTGGAGGTGGAGGGAAAACCGTCGCGGAAAGATTCGATAATGCTCTCCAGGCAGCGTTTCTGAATAGACGGCAGGTTTGGCTTCACGTCGGTCTTTATGGGAGTGGTCGGCATCTCCGCTGATGCCGGGATTTCGGACAACGCGTGCTGTCTCGCGAATTCACCAAGTTCTTCGAAATACGCAATAGCTGTTTTGCCAGCCAAACACTGATGTTGACAACCAAAATTGGTCACCAAAAGTTCGGTTCGCCGACTGTTCAACTCAATAATTCCGCGAGCTACACAGACTTGCCGACCCAGGAGCAGCAAGATGTTGGTTTCAGCGAGGCCACGAGTACAGGGGCTGTTATCGCACTCTACGGTAACAAACATGCTGACTCTTGACGGGATCAACACCTGGTCGTCACAGACGCACAACTTAGCCCTGCGTGGCATGGTATCGTCGTCGACATGGCCTTGGGTGGAAAACGACACGAGTAGCTCCTGGAGGTTTATGACGGCACCGTACTCCTGAAGGAAATCCAAACCGAGTATGAGGTCCTTGGAACACTCGGGTAACAGGAAAGCAACCAGGGAAAGTAACACCGCGGATCTGGATTTGCGAAGTGCAGACGCCAATCGGAGTTACGACATGGCCACCAGCTGTCCGGATCTGCGGCCCAGACCAAGGGGTCAGAACCTTCCTCAGAGCCGTGGCTAACCGACTGCTCATTACAGAAAAATCGGCGCTGGTATCCACGAGGGCGGTAACGTCATGGTTGTCGGCTGATACCGGAATTTTGGCGGAAACCAGTCGGTCGCAGCGCGTCGTTGAGGCCGTCGGATCAGGTCGTCGTCGGTCGGAGCGTCGCGGCGAATCTTCGGGTAGAGGCTCTTGACACGGTCCAGTAGCGGCGGCCCTACCCCCAGAGTACGCAAGTCTTCAGTTTTCCCAATGTGAGGACGCACCTCTGAACTGGCCAGAGAATGACGGGCGGCCAGGCGAAGGGAACCGCCTTGGGGATGGCGATCAGGACTGGCGTCGCTGCGAGGCCGAGGACTGCACATTATCAGCCAGTTACAGCTCGATATCCCGTGGTCTTTCACCGTAGCGCGGTCGAGGTGCGTCAGGTGAAAACCCCCTTAAATCCATTCTGCGATGGGGGCAGTGACTGAGGATGTGGCCGGGCTCCCCGCAGTGGTAACAGAGCGGCCGATTGTTTGGCGTACGCCACACGTGCGCTTTGCTCATGGGGGGCCTGGACTCCTGCGGAACGGAGGGTACTACTGCGGTTCGCTACTGCAGAGATGGCACTGGCACAAAAGCGATGGAGGAATAGGCGTGCATCGCTGGCCGTGGACTATGTAGTGCGTCGCTGTACGTCATGACGGCGGGCGCCAGGTGTGGAGCTGGGGGCGGCTGCACAGCTCGCCGGATTTCGTCACAGACCACGCCCGTTACGGCAGCGACACTGCCCTGCGGAGCTTCAAAGTGAAGTTTCGCCAGTTACCCGCGCACAAGGCTTCTTAAAAGCTCCCGAAGCTCCTCTGCGGGCACCGACTTATGTTTGTACTGGGAAGCGGCTGCTACAGTAGCCTGACGTCCGTAGTGCGCGCCCCGTTCCTGCAGAGAGCACTCCATACCCGTGACCTCCCTTGTAAAGTCGGCCACTGTTCTTGGCGGGTCACGGACCAGTCCGGCAAACAGCTGCCCCTGTACGCCGCGCATTAAGTGGCGCACTTTCTTGGCCTCGGGCATAGCAGGGTCGGCCCGATTGAACAGCCGCGTCATGTTCTCGATGAGCATCGCGACACTCTCCTTCGACTGCTGTGATCTCGAGTGCAGGGTGACCTCGGCCTTCTTTCCTTTCGCTGGTGGTAAATGTCGCTAGCAGCTCTCGACGGTGGTAGAGGAAGCTTCGTGGTTCACGAACCATGTTTTGGCCGAGTCCTGCAGCGCAAAGTAGACGTTGCGCAATTTGCGCTCGCTGTCCCGCTCGCTGAAACCCGCCACTCGGTCAAAGCTGCCAACCAGTCTTCAACGTCCTCGCACCTGTCCCCGTGGAACGGTGGTGGCGACCGGGGTGCGTGGAGGACGAATGGCTGGGCATTCCCGGAATGCTGAGTTGTCTGGCTAGCCACGGTGGATGTCATGGCTCTTACTGCTCATACCGGCGCTGTCAGTTGACCAAACTCCGGTTGTAGGCCTCGCAGACGGCGGCTCGCTTTGTGGACGGGTGTTGAGTCCACGCGTGGAGAACAGGCGTCAAGAGTGTCCTATGAGTCTGAGCACATGGGACGCTACCTAGCTGCTCCATCAAATATGTAACCGACGAACGGTTGAAGAACAAAGCCCATGTTTAATAAGACGATATGGGCGTTCCAGCCAGCAGGGAGCTCGAGCGAGGAAGAAGACAATGTTCGACCACCTCGAATGCCCAAGGCATGGCAAGTTCCAGCTAAAACTGTTCGGCCGTGGTATGGCACCACTGATTGGATCGTACGGTGGCAATATAATAAGAATGAAATATTAGCTGGACTTGGAAAACCAATTGGGAACATTTCTGACGGTAGAAAAAAAGACTGAGAGCAAAAAAATCAAGCCTGCTCAGGGGAGATATCAGATGAGTATATATTGATATCTGTAGTGAAATCTTACGATGTATCAGAAACTGGTGCTCGTAAACTACTTCGTGTTGAAAAATGCTTTTAACCAGTATTGCTGCTTATGAGTGAGGGACACTACAGGTGAAGTTTGGGATGGTTCGTCCATAGGTGGCCGAAGTGCGTGGTCTGGTAGGTGAATATGTAGAGAAACATCAAATTACCACTTAAGTCTGATTTCTTTATATGTGTTCCTTCATGTTAATAATGCCAGCGTTCACGGCGGAGCTGTTGGAAACCATGCTGTCGTATAGTCAAATAAGCTACGGGAGGACGACAGCGTACCATTAGAAGACCAATGGTCTTGCGGAACGGAGCGCTTGAGCAAGACCATAGCAGACATGGTTGCTATGTACTTAGACGCCCAACATGATTTGGCACGTCATCCTGCCTTACGTTGTCTTCGCCTATAGCGCTGTAGTGGAAGAGATCACACAGATGGCACCGTTTAGGCTGACCCATAGCAGGGAAGACACGAGTCGACTCGACGACAAGCTAGCTATCGTCCCGGTGCTACAGAGTACTCCGACGCCACGCAGAATACAAGCCGGGGGTCCACGCATAGATGTGGCTGCCCATGCGCCACCGCAGGCTGAACTAAAAGCTTCTGAGGCACTCCTTCGTACAGTATAAGATCATCTGTTGACTTAGAGAGCTTGACTAGGAAGTGGCCCGCGACGGAGCAACAACATCAAAGAAGCGCCGTGCACGCCCAGAAATTGTAGATGTGCGACGAAGACCTAATTATGCTCTCCAAAGGATTCCGTGTTTACATTATGAGTTATTGTTTCTGCATTCTCAGTGTTTATTTTGGCCCGCATTTCTGCTCAGTGTAAAGCATCCGTCCGATGCTTGTTTAAGAGAGGGGTGATGACGGAGAGCTTTGTGATGTTTATTTGTTCATGCTTACTGCCGCCGGTACGCAGCTTCATTGTTTTTTTTTGTGGTGCAGGATGCAACTAGATTTATCTCGACAGATCGCAGCCAGGTATGAGCCATTCTACGTAGTTCCAGGCTGTTGTGGTAACTTCGCACGCCGCATCTTGAAAGTTCGTTTTCAGCTTTAAATCAAGCACGCCTCAGAGCGGCAGAAATTGACGGCCTCCTTAGACGCTTGTTTCCAGAACCGCCTCCGAATCATTTAGATATTCTTGGGCTCAAGTCAGGTCAATAAAAAAATTCTTTTCGAAGGTCTTTTCGCTTTATTCCTGACCGCAAGACTGCTGTCACCATTACGTGACAATATGAATTTTGTGAGCGCTTTCGTCTGTTAAGAAACAAAAATGTCCCACAAAGTAACGCCAGCGCCAATCCAGCTGAGCGAAAGCTGTCACGGTAAGGCCATGAAAACTCTGAAAATTTCGCAGATTAAAATAGCCACAGGGGTAACATCCTGGTCTCTGGTTTCGGCAGTTGGTGCCTTGTGTTGGGGTTCCTATTGATTTTACTGAATCCCGGGAGACTATGCAAGGGTTTTCAGGGAAGTTCGAGAAAGTCGCGACGAATAGCTTTCATACCGTTCACTTAGTCGTTGCTCTCTCCGCTCCGTAGGTGCCGTTTTCATGGTTGGAACGACGGACAATCCCGACGAGAATGGCGAAGTGCTACAAGCAGGGTAAGCGGCCTTGGCAAAAGAAAGTAATGGCTGTCTAATAGTCGCGTGATGCGTCGATATCTCATTTTACTTCTTTCGAACTAGCAAACACTTTTCTGCGTAGTCCTAGCAGAAAGGGCATGCGGCAGAAATTCTCAGCTACTATAAACAAGAGTGTTAAAGGAAATAACAATGTGAGCACAGCAAAATAAAACTTTATAAAAGGGACACACATCTTCCCCTCCTCAGCTTTGACATGATAAAAACTCATCATGATGCTATGCAGTAAAAATTCAAAATTGGAAGCACATTTCACGGAAAACACTTCTAGTCTAGCGTCGCAAAAGATGCACCTAAAGCTAAATAAATTTGCGCTAGGAAATATGGATTTAGTTCTGCAAACTTGATAGAAAAAACGGCCGGTGTGCAGCTTAAGGAATGCTGCCAAGGTGGGCTTAATGCTATGATATCGATGCCGGAGTTTAACATCGGCTTTCTTGGCGGAACTATAGACTCCCGGAAAGCAGATATTGCAACCGTTTTAATGCGTACGGTCGCATTCAAACCTTTCAGTGGAGTGAAATCATCGGTTGGGTTTTGCTCGTCTGTTTCGGCTGTGATTTACGTAAAGAAGGGTTTCAAGTAGAACAGAAATATGTCTGACTGGTCTCGCGGCTACGAGCTTGACGTCATCGTTCACTTCGTTATCATTAACACGAATTAAATACAGCTGCCAGGCAGTGCCATTTAGCGTAGTCGTCTATCCCGTTCTTTTCAATAGTCACGCGGTCATTCTCTTACTTTCTCATGTCCCGGATGGCGTCAAAGGCTATTTCTGATGAATGAATGGATGCAAGATAGGAACAAAACTTTAGTTTCAGTTAGTTGGTGAATAGACATCGTCAATACAATACGATGCCCTGTGGTAGGCGCTATGGTCCCCGTTTTCTTGCGCCATTGTATTCCATGTACAAGATAGGAGCGCCCCCTTTGAAACGGGGTGGTTGATGTTGCCATCGTGCTCGTCTTTTTCTTTACATCCCTTTAAAGATGCCATTATTCGGTTTATATAGTCTCCATGTTTTAAATACTATTTAATCCTTCACACCGAACTTCTCGTCACCTCTCTGTTTTGAGCTACCAATATTCCAGTCGCTTTTTGCAAACGTCCACCGCAGATTCATTGACATGACCGTTGCTATCTGAACACTCGGGACTCAGGGAGAGTGACTGTTCCTGCATCAACATCCGGGTGGGTGCCGTGACATCCCAGTATAAGATGTGCAATTCTTTCTACTCATTTACCGCACCTTGCACGTGTGTCGTCTACTTTCTTATATTTATTTTCGGATGGATGGACGCATGCATAGGAGCACCCCCCTTGAAACGGGGTGGTGGCAATTGCCACCATGCTCAGCTTTTCTTTCTTTATTTTTGTTCAACTATGTTCTTAATTCTCATTAAGATTCGGCAACTTCTTTCCCTACGGTTTCCTACGCTTCTAACCTTTTGTCACAACTCTGCTTTTAAGCCAGCGATCCTCCTATCGCTTTTTGCGAACATCCACTGCAGATTTATTTACATGACCACTGTTATCTTAAAATCCTTGGGCCTCCGGAAGAGTGACTGTGCCTGCATCGACATCAGGACGGATGCCATCACATTTGAGTGTGAGGTGTTCAATTGTTTCCACAGACCTACCACACACTGCACATGTGTCATCACATTCGTTGATTTTTTTTTTGTAGTTGCGCGTTCTAAGACCTAGATTCAAAGAGTAGGGCACTGCCTCTTGAGTTATCGTAGAAAAATTCTTTCTTGGTCTGCCTTTTCCAGTATCGATATAGTTCTACACTATGTTTATTTTCCATTGAATTCGTCCAATTTTTAACTGCCGCGTTTTTAACCTGTCGTTTAATGCTCTTTCTTTCTCTGTCCTCATGACCGGCATACTTACTGGTTAGTTTTCTAGTTCTTTTCCGCCACGGTGAGTGACCGCTCTTTCTGTATAAGGATTTAAATACCTTAGTGCCCACTTTTTACCTTCCAATTTCCTCAGGCGTTCTTATAGTATATAGTATTTTACTCGTAGCTTCCCGTGCTTCGAACAATGCCCAGCCCATATCTCCTTGTACTGCCTCGCTTGTGGTTTTGCCGTGGGCACCTAGTGCTAATCTTCCAAAAGCTCTGATTTGCGTCTAATCGCGACTTAACTTCTGCCCTTAAACACAGAACCGCATTCCGGAAAGTAAGCCCCGGCACCATTATTAAGGCGGAAGCCTTTAATGTCTCATCGTTGTAAGCAGCAGTTGTCGACAGAAAATGTCACGCTTTTCAATTGGTGTAAACGGTCGTGACGTCACAGTGCGCGAATTTCAAACGGGGCCAATTGTACTTTGGCTAGTAACCATGCAACCAATTGAAGGGATCGTATAGTGATGCTCCAAGTAAGTGGGACTGAGCTTAGTTAATTGCTTAATTACCAATTAGCCTAATTAGCTTTACTAGTCAGGCCATATAAATAAAATAAATAAAACCGATTAAGAAATTGGTCGAGCTCAGGAATCGAACCCCGGTCTTCGGCGTGAGAGACGACCATGCTATCCACTCCGCCATGCCAGCTTTTTTTTCTTTATTGCCACTCCGCCATGCCAGCTCGATGATTTGGAATGAACAAAGGCGCGTCTAGTGAATACGGTGTCTTCACTCGCTCTCATCCTCCTCCATTCCCTTCCGGCGAGGTTTAGGTGTCCACCAAGAAATGAGAAAGAGATACATTTCCTTTCCTCAAAAACCAATTTACCGACGAGCGAGGCGTAGAACCGAATGGGCGATGGCGTTCTATGGACTCCTTGGCAGCGTTGCAAGACGCTGTCGCGTTCCACTCTTAGGGGCGAAGCTTAACATCTTAACCACACATCAGTGACCACACTTTAGGCCAAAAAAGTGCCCCCCTGAATTTTGTGAGACAGTTACTGCGTAATTTCCTTTCCTCAAATACAATTTTCATTTTCTTCATTACGGCTCCTCTTTATCTATCTTCTTTCACTCCCACTTCCTCCCTTCCTCTACGGTGCGGTTCAGGTGTCCACCGAGATGACAGAGAATTACTGCGCCATTTCCTTTCCTCAAAAAGCGTTGCGTTCAAAGGGCCAGGCATCGCGCCGAACGGGTGGTGGCGTTCCGTGGACTCCGTGGCAGCGCTACAACGCGCTGTCGCGTTCCACCCATAAAGGCGAAGCTTAAGCGTCATTAATTAGCAGTTAATTAGTATTCAGGCATTAATCAGTAATTAACCACTGATTAGTGATTTGTCATCACTTAGTAATTAGTACTCAATTATATGTGATGCCACCAGTGCCACAGAAACAGCGAAGGTGGTGCGGAAAACGCTTCCGCCTCTACCCACTTTAGACGGTCAAAGTGCCCCCTGAATTTTTCCTTTCCAAATACCTCTCTGTACTTCATATTTGTTGTACCCCCATAATGGCGTATGCTTCATTATCTCGGCGTCTCTTCGTCCTTTTTCCCTAAGAGACTCTTCATGCTTTTCCATGTATACCTGCCCTTCGTTTAGCCATATCCCGAAGTATTTGTATTCGGCCACTTTGGGTATTTCGTGGCCTTGTTTGTAAGCAACTGATGAGTTGTATCGTTGAAAATCATAACACCTGACTTTATTGCACCAAAACTTAAATGTAGAGCGTCTTCTTCGTCTCCACAACAATTAACTAAAGTTTGTAAATCTTCCTGGCTATCTGCTAACAGTACAATATCGTCCGCATACATTAAACCCGGGGCCCGCTGCTCAACTATCTTTCCGCCTAATCTGTACGACAGATTATAACCTAGATTACTTTCTTGTAGCCTCCTTTCCATATTAATCACATAAAACCTGAACAGCAGCAGTGATAGAGGACAGCCTTGCCTTAATCCTTTGTGCACCCCCACAGTTGTGGTACTTTTTATTCCTTCCCATGTAATCTCAACTTTATTATCTCGGTAGATTTCCTGTAGAAAAACAATTACCTCAAGACCTATATCTACATCTTTTAACATGTTCCACAGGAGTTCCCTGTTCACGTTATTGTATGCACCGCTTATGTCCAGAAAGGCTAAATACAGAGGTCTCTTTTCCGCCATAGCTATTTCTATGCATTGGGTAAGCACGAACAGGCTATCGTCTAAGCGCCTACCCTTCTGAACCCAGTCTGACGTTCTCCCAGTATCCTATTACCTTCTACCCATGACTGCATTTTTAATTTCACCGCCTGCATTTCCAGCCTGTATGCAACAGGTGCTATCGTAATCGAGGATATTATGTTCATCTTATCTCCTTTCCCTTTATTAATCAAATTCATTTTACTCTGTTTCGAGCTGTGCGGAATTTGCTTATTTGTTATGACTGTCTCCAATGCTTTTATCAGCGTTTCCTTGCTTCTTGGGCCAAGTTCATTAATCAGCTTACTTCGAATTTCGTCTGCCCCTGCCGATATGGTTTTAGCAATATTTGCTTCCGCTTTTTTCCAGTTAAGACTAGTTAGTTCGAAGCTGTTCTCTATTGTGCTGGCCTGTGTTGCTCCCTCACTTGGGGAGATTACCCTATTGTCGTTGCTAAAAGACGCAGCCATAACTGACGTAATGTAGTTCACAGCATCGTCTCGCTCTAAACATTTTTCCTCAGCATCTTTAATCTGTTCCTGCTTTCTTTGATTTGTTTTTCCAGACCAGCTTATATGGTTCCATAATTTTGTTGGCCCCCTTTATTTGCATCGCGAACTTCAGCTAGCCATTGATCACATGAGTGCTTTATTTTAGCCTGGACGAGGACCTGAACTTGCTGTTTCTTTGGTCGATAACATTCCCATTTTTCGCTTATTTCCTCTTCAGATAACTGCGCCCTGTTTGCTTCTCTGTGTTATCTTGAAGCCTCCCGTCGTTGTTCGGTTGCCTCATTAATTTCCATATTCCACCAGCTTCGTGGCTTCCTCTTTCCTCTCCAGCGGTTTACTCCTTTCACTTGTTTCATTTTTGTAGCGATGAGCAGTTCTAACTGATTATAATCCCACTTTTCCATGGGGCGTTTCTCGATTACTTCCTCTATGTCGGCTGCTATTAGTGCTACTTGTTGGTCGTTTAATTTTGCGTTGTCTTTTTGAGTTCGCTGCATTTCTCCTTTGACTAGGGCTCCCAACTGTAGTCTAATACGTTTATGATCACTTCCTAAGCTGCACTTCCCCTCTTCGTCTATTTCCTTTATTGCGAGCTCTCTATATATGCCCTGCGGCATTAGACTGTAGTCACTGGTTGTCGGCCTGTTCCGGGATTTCCGCGTGATTTGTCCCTCACATTTAGTTTCTCTATTAACAATAACTAGGTTGTGCCGCTCACAGAAGTCTAGCTTAACTTCCCGTTAGAATCTGTGTATCCATCCAGATCCTCGATGCGGCCATTCATGTCTCCAAGCAGAATGATATCGGCACCGTCTCCAAACTTCTTTATATCTTCATTGAGGCACTTGACTAGATCCTTGTTTTCTGGTCTGCGTTTGTCCCCGGTCCCTAAATAAACTACCCCTAGCCATGCCCTTTTACCAGCAATAGTACCTGATACCCAGACATGTTCTTTGATTTTATTTGTCACTTTCTTCCTAGATGTATCAGCATACCTTCTCGTCCTCCTTTCTTCTCCGTTGTTGTTCTGGTGCACCCTTCCCAGACATAGCCATCGATTAAAGGTGGATCTTTTAGATTCCTCCGATCTGTCTCGCATAGAGCGTACACATGTACTTCTTCGTCCTTTAACTGCTGTTGTATTTGTAGGCATTTCGCTCTCGTTCTACCCACTTGCATGTTTCTGTGACTTATCCGGGCGTTAAATTTCTTGTTCGTAGTTTTCTTTCTGGGACTCCTAGTAGCCATTTTGTTGGGCTTAGCCGCCGTTGTTACATTTACTACTTCGCTTCTACCTACCCCTACGCACTTAGCCACCGTCGACCCCCTAAAAAAAGCTACCGCTGGGCCTCCCAGGCGCCAGCCTATCTCTTCTCCTACCCTTCCACTAAAAT
The DNA here is from genome assembly GCF_055824585.1 of Amblyomma mixtum. Classification (NCBI taxonomy): domain Eukaryota; kingdom Metazoa; phylum Arthropoda; class Arachnida; order Ixodida; family Ixodidae; genus Amblyomma; species Amblyomma mixtum. Next base: position 144,995,179 of record NC_143016.1, on the reverse strand, counting down.
GCTTGCAATCTCGCCTAAAACCTCTGCCCAAGCCAGCTCTGTGCACTTCCTTGTTTATGTCTACCCCCTCAAAGCCTTTCTCGAGGCTTAATGTCCGTATCTCTCGATTAAGATTGACAACATCGTTAGCAACCTTTCCATTCCTTCCTTGTACCTCCGGCACTGTGCACACCACGATCTGCGCTTGCTCTGCTATCGCCCTTATACCGTCAACTCCCTCAGCTAATCTTTTCACTACTTGTGCGGCGTCATCATTCAGGACATCATTTAGCCCCGCCGCTACCCGCCGCTATCGATCAAGTTCTTCATTTCTTGACTGCAGCTATCTCCGATAGTGACAATATTGGACTCTTGGTGCCTGTCGAGAGAAGGCAAATGGAAGTCCCCAGAAATTACTAACGTATCTGTCTGTAGTGTTTCGAGTGCATCTGTAAGATCCAACAGTGATTTCACTGAACAACCCGGTGGTGGTTAAAAACTGCATATAGTCAACACTACCATTAGCCAGCATTAACGGGCAAAACACCGCCTCACATGCGACTGCATCAATATTGACCGAGCGTGAAGAAACACCGTTATCTACTAAAATAAACACACCGCTTCCATGTGCATTCCTGACCTTCCTATAAGCGTTGAAGCCAGCCGGAAATACTTCGTCGTCAGCAATGTCTTTATCTAATCATGATTCTGTCCCTACGATAACATTTGGCTTGACTGCTTCTATGAAAGCAGAGAAATCATCCACCTTGTTCTTAATACTTCGGCAGTTGACTAAAAGGAAGCAAAGACGTACAGCCTTTGTCAAAAGTTTGGAGCCCAGGAGGTTTGCTTCTGAAGCCCACTGTCTGGTTCGTAATGCATCTCCAGCGCTCCAAATTTGCTGAAGGTAAGAAGATTTCTGGTCCTGCCTCCTCCAATGGGTAGGACTACCACGAATGTTACAGGAGTCCTACTGCAGGGCTTAGAGGTAAACCCCCTGGGCTCTAAACTTTTGACAAAGACTGTACATCGGTTGTCCGAGATGGTCACGCCAGCAGCACAACTTGGTCTGCATCACAGTCAAACACGTACGTTTGTCCGTTCATGATCAGGATGTCTTATCGGAGGCTCACTTTATCGCCTTCGCTATTCTGTGACTTTGCATATTCCAATAAGAACTTTCGTTTCGTCCTCACGGCTTTGAAAAAATCCTCCGAAATGCTTATGTCACTCCCTTTTAACTTCTTCGCGCTACTTAGAATCTGTTGCCTTTCTCTGAACAAGGTAAACTTAGCAATCAAAGGATGTGTTTTTCCAGACTGAAACTTGCCAATTCTGTGTGCCCTCTCCAGAGAAACTGACTGGATTCCCAGTTTTTCCTGACAAATATCTTGGATGTGGCGTTCAGATTCTCCGCTAGACTCGATAGCCTGGTTGTCTTTCGCTCCGTAAAAGAGAAGATTGCAGCATCTACTGCGGTTCTCGAGGTCGTCTATTTTTGACAGCAGTGACTGCAGTACCTGCTGCGGTCGTTTGTTTTCCTCTTTGCATTCTGAAATTCTAGCTTGTAAATCTTGAAGGCTGTGAAGTTTTGACTCTAAAGACTGAGTTATGGAGGCAAGGTCGCTTATGATGAGCGTCTGCGTAGTCTGTGCTTCCTCGATAGCTGTAAGCTTCGCCGTAATTATATTTTGACCTTCCAGAAGCTGAGCACGTGTCTTCTCAAATGAGGGTCCTGGGTTAAGCTGAGGGCACTAGTTTGTTGCACTCGAGGAGCAAGCTGCTTTTTAGCTAGCTCGCAGCGACCAGAAAGCGTGCCGCAGACCTTGCGCAGCTGCTCGCTGAAAGTGGGCCTGTCGGAGGTGGTGCCCTCGTGATTCAAGAAACACGTTTTTGCGACGTCAGTCAAGTAGAACACAATATTAAGCAACTAGTGGCAGTCATCCCAGCGGTTAAATGCGCTGACGCGGTCGTAATTATCAAGCCAGTCCTGGACATGTTCTCCACGAAGTACGGCAAAGACCTGCGGTTCGCATTAGCGGCTACTGACTGTCCAGGGCGCGGTAGCCGCAGCATGGGCAGAGACGTCTTGGGTGGTCGGGTACTGTAGCCCTCATCCATACTTGAGGACCATGTATGCAAACGAAGGAGGGAACGGAGCTCCAGGGAGGACAGTAGAGTGGTTGAATGCAAGAGGTTGGAAACAGGAAGGACACCTCCGCCACGCGTGAGCTGCCACTTGAATGAACGTATTTATTCAAGGACTGCCTGTCTCTAAGTGCGCGATATTCCGGAAAAATGCGAGCGATGGCGATGGTGAGTATATAGAGGTGAAATCGGTAGAAGGTCCCCCAACGCGCTCACAATATATTTGATTTATTTTGAGGCGACGTTTCGGACAGCGCCTGCTTCTTAACCAGTCTTCGGAAAAGACAGGCTCTGTTCGCACAGTCAACTCAATATAAATCTCTTCCTGAATGAAGCGTACCTCAACCTGCCGTTTCACTTCTAACAACTAAGTTCGTTTAACTGTCTATGCTGATATATATATATATATATATATATATATATATATATATATATATATATATATATATATATATATATATATATATATATATTGTAACGTGCTTCCATAGAACCTCGACGGAAGAAGCAGAAGATGAAGGACGAGCAGAGAGAAAGGAAGAGAAAGAGCTGAAGGACGCTGGTAGGCTTCCTGCTTCCATCCTGCTCCGACCGATCCCCTCTGTGAATAACCCCCCGTGCGTGCTAAGCACGTAACAGCTTGGTGAGAGGTGCCGGGTATCGACCACGGAGCATTCCATCTACCGAAGGAGCCGTAGACTCGCAGGCTTCCCACCACTGCCATCGGACATGCCTGGAGACGACAATGCCGAGCAACCCGGGACATCCACAGCGAACAACTGGCCACATTACCGAGAGCCCCGCACATTTTTTGGAAAACCTGAAGAGGACGTTGACGAGTGGCTGAAACACTACGAGCGGGTGAGCAAATACAATCGCTGGAACGCTGCTACCAAACTGGCTAACGTGGTGTTTTTCCTTGCCGCCACTGCCCTTGACTGGTTCGACAATCATGAGGATACACTGAGTTCATGGGCAACCTTTACGACCGAAATCAAGAAAAATTTTGGGGATGAATCGGCAACAAAGAAGCGTGCTGAACAGACATTGCTTCACCGCGCGCAAGTACCCGGAGAAACTTGCACGGCATACATCGAAGCCATCTTAAAGTTATGCAAGCTAGTTAACTCCAGTATGCTTGAAGAAGACAAAGTCGGCCACCTTCTAAAAGGAATTGCGGAAGATGTTTACAATTTCCTGATTAGTAAAGAGAGCCTGAGCACCACCGCTGACGTTATAAAACATTGCAGAACATTTGAAGCTCTTAAGCTGCGTCGAATTACCCCTAAATTCGGAAGATTGGCCAATGTCACCTCGATAGCCAGTGTTGAAGCCTGTCCTCCAAATTCTATGGCTGAAATGATTCGAGAGATTGTGCGCGAGGAATTGTCCAGATCCCGGGACACCTTCTGCCGCACAGAATATCTGCGGCACAGTTCTGCACCGGAGGAAGATGTTGCCGCCCTGTCGACTCCGTGGGCTCAACCTAACGGCACTTTGCCCAAGGACGATCGGAACATTGCCCAACGTTATGGCCACCAGCCGGCGGAAAGGAGGCCCACCTACCCAGAAGACGTTGTTCGTCAGCAGCGAGATCCTGGCTCCAGCCAACGTCGCGACTTTGTTCGCCAGGACTTTTATGGCGGTCGCTGGCGCTCTCAACCTTTGTGCTACCGGTGTGGCATTGCAGGGCATATCGCTAGATATTGCCGCCGTCGTTTCCCGACTTCTCAAGACTGCCAACCCCCAGCGCCTACTTACGGACAAGTGCACACCGCGCAGCAGCGACCCTCAACGTCCGCTTGGGACCCATACCGTCCGAGCACTTTGCGGAGTTCATCACCTGCATCTGACCGCAGTGTGACGCCGCCACCTCAGCGCCAACGGCGGTCACCTTCTCCTCGACGTCGTGCATCCCCTCCGCCTCCGGGAAACTAGGAGGCGCGGCCAATGGAGGTGAGGCCGCCGGCGAGTCGATGACGTCCAATATACCTCTGCCCGTGTTTATGTTGAAGAACAAGCTGGAAGTGTTTATTGATGGTGTGAAAACAATGGCTCTTGTGGACACTGGTGCTACCGTATCCGTTATGAGTTTGAGTTTTAAGAACCGTTTAGGTAGGAAAGTTATGTTTAGTGGTGACCGTGCAGCGTTATTTCGTGGTGTCGGTGGTGAACCTTTGGTTCCACTTGGTGTGTGTGCTTCGGATGTTGTTATTGGTGGTCTAACGTTTAGAACAGAATTCGCAGTGCTACCACGGTCAACGCATGATGTGATTCTTGGAATTGATTTTCTGCAAGAGTGTGGTGCAACTTTAGACTGTCGTACGGGAGAAATTGCTTTGAATTCTTCACTACTTTCAGCTCTTGTGGATAACTCGACACCGGATTTTGGAGCATTTGCGGTGGAACAAGACACTATTGTACCAGCTTTCTCCGCAGCATTCGTGCGGGTTTCCTCTATTCACAATCAGTGCGAATCTTTTGAAGCTGTGGTAGAGCCTACGACACTGGCCTGCTCTAAGAAGAGTATCGTCGTGCCTCGTTGCGTCGTTCCCGTGGTGAGAGGCCGTACTGAGCTGTGGACAGTGAACCACTCTGAAGAGCCAGCTGTGTTGCCCCGGGGCCTCAAACTCGCCCGTTTCGAGGAAGGTGTGTCAGGTTCCGTCGCGACGTTAACCAACTCTGTCAGTGAGCAGCACGTGAAAAGAGATATGGAGACCCAAGTTAAGGCTATGATTAATCAGGCTCTTCCCACAACCGAGCGTCGCACTCTAGTGGAACTCCTTCTGAAGCACGTGTTCGTGTTCGACTTTGCCAAAGACGATTCTACACCACCGCCTACCAGTCGTATTCATCACACGATCAACACCGGCTCCGCACCTCCTATACGCCAGAAGCCCTATCGAGTCTCAGCCACTGAACGTAAGTTAATAGATGACCAAGTTCAAGAGATGCTAAAGCGAGGCATAATTCGAGAGTCTTCAAGTCCTTGGGCAGCTCCAGTTATCCTTGTTAAGAAAAAAGATGGCACATGGAGGTTCTGTGTTGACTACCGTCGCTTAAATACGGCCACGAAGAAGGACGTCTACCCGCTTCCACGTATAGATGACGCAATTGATTGTCTGCACTCCGCTTCATACTTTTCTTCTATTGATTTGAGATCCGGCTACTGGCAAATCCCCATGCACGCTGCAGATAGGGAAAAAACGGCATTCATAACACCAGACGGACTTTACGAGTTTAACGTTATGCCTTTCGGATTATGTAACGCACCTGCAACATTCGAGCGGTTCATGGATACAATCCTGCGTGGCCTTAAGTGGCAAATTTGTTTATGTTATTTGGACGACGTTGTAATTTTTGGCAAAACGTTTAGTGAGCACAACAGCCGCCTGGATATTGTGCTTGATTGCATGGAACGAGCTGGCCTTATCCTCAATTCCAAGAAATGTCATTTTGGGAACCGTGAAACAATTGTTCTTGGTCATTTAGTTGATAAAGAAGGTGTTCGACCAGATCCAAAGAAAATTGAAGCTGTCAAAAGTTTTACGGTGCCTCAATCAGTGAAAGAGCTGCAGAGTTTTTTAGGACTCTGCTCGTACTTTCGACGCTTTATAGCTAGGTTTGCGGACATCGCTTACCCACTGACGTGTTTGCTGCATAAAGATGCACCGTTCAATTGGACCAGCGAATGTGACGCAGCTTTCCGACATCTGAAATTTCTTTTGACCTCGGGCCCCATCCTACGCCACTTCTGCCCATCTGCACCAATTGAAGTGCACACTGATGCAAGTGGTATCGGTATCGGCGCTGTACTTATACAACGCCATGGTCACGATCAGCACGTGGTAGCATATGCCAGCCGGTCATTGAGTAAGAGCGAAAGAAATTACACGGTTACTGAGCAAGAATGTCTCGCCGTTGTTTTCGCTGTACAGCGCTTCCGCTCCTATCTGTACGGGAATGCTTTCACCGTCGTGACCGACCACCACTCGCTTTGCTGGCTAGTGAGTCTTCGTGACCCCTGTGGCCGGCTTGCTCGATGGGCTTTGCGCCTACAAGAATTTAATTTCACTGTGATGCATAAAAGCGGCCGTAAACACTCAGATGCCGATTGTCTTTCCCGTTTGCCGCTTCAAACGACTGATGACGACGCAGACAACTTTGATGAATACTTGGCGTCACTTTCACAAGCCTTCCCCGATCTTCAAGTTTTCCGAACTGAGCAACGCAAAGACCAAACATTAACCTCTTTGTTTGATGCCGCTCAAGATTCTGTAAAGAATACTTTTTGCATTCGCGACGGTTTGCTTTATAAGAAGAATTTCGCTTCTGGAGGAGCACGCATGCTTCTTGTCGTACCCGAAAACCTACGCATCACAGTTCTTGAAATGATGCACGACGACGCCACGTCTGGGCACTTGGGAGTGACACGCACACTCCACCGCACACAGCAACGATTTTACTGGCCTAACATGCGTTCAACCATCCAGCACTATGTAGCCAGCTGTGTGCAATGCCAGCGCTTTAAGCTGCCGACTTCAAGTCCACCTGGCAAACTGCGGCCAATCACACCTCCAACAGCCCCGTTTGAGCAAGTTGGCATTGACCTCCTTGGACCTTTCCCACGGTCCTCGAAAGGAAATCGATGGATTCTTGTGTGCGTAGACCACTTAACCCGTTATTGTGAGACAGCCGCGATACCAGCTGCTACTGCGTCTGAAGTATCTAACTTCTTACTTCGTTTCGTCATTCTTCGGCACGGCCCTCCTGCAGTTCTCATTAGCGACCGTGGACGCCAATTTACAGCGGACGTTGTTGAAGAACTTCTCCGCCTCAGCAGCTGCAGTTTTCGCCACTCCACGCCATATCATCCCCAAACGAACGGTGTGGTAGAACGCACTAATCGGACGCTCACCACCATGCTTGCTATGTACGTCGCTGCAGATCATAAAGACTGGGATGGCGTCCTCGCGTTCGTTACTCATGCATACAACACAGCGCAACATGAGACAACTGGCTACAGCCCCTTTTACCTACTCTATGCTCGCTCGCCTCGCTGTGGCCTTGACACCATTCTACCATTTTTCATCCACGACGAACCTTCTCTTGCGACCACACTCTGCAGAGCTGAAGAAGCTCGCCAGCTTGCCCGCGTTCGAATTTTATCTTCGCAAGAGCGTTCCAAGAACCGCTACGACGTCCAACACCAAGAAGTTTGTTATGTTCCTGGTGACATTGTGTGGTTGTGAACCCCTCTACGCAAGCGTGGTCTGTGTCAGAAACTGCTATCCCACTACACTGGACCGTTTGTTGTGTTGGAGTGCATTAGTGACGTTAATTACGTTATATCGCGACTAACTGCTAGTGGTCGACGGTCACGCCAGTCTCAGGTGGTGCATGTAGCCCGCCTCAAGCGATTCCATCCCAGACGGTCTATTTAACTCGCCCGACGGGCTTCGTCTGCGAGGAGGGAAATGTAACGTGCTTCCATAGAACCTCGACGGAAGAAGCAGAAGATGAAGGACGAGCAGAGAGAAAGGAAGAGAAAGAGCTGAAGGACGCTGGTAGGCTTCCTGCTTCCATCCTGCTCCGACCGATCCCCTCTGTGAATAACCCCCCGTGCGTGCTAAGCACGTAACAATATATATATAAATATATATATATATATATATATATATATATATATATATATATATATATATATATATATATATATATATATATATATATATATATATATATATATATATATGCGTGTGCCGCCGCGGTGGCTCAGTGGCTATGTTGCTCGGCTGCTGACCCAAAAGACGCGGGTTCGATCCCGGCCGCGGCGGCTAGAATTTCTTTGGAGGAGAAATTCTAGAGACCCGTGTACTGTGCGCTGTCAGTGCACGTTAAAGAACCCCAGGTGGTCGAAATTTCCGGAGCCCTTCACTACGGCGTCTCTCATAGCCTTAGTCGCTTTGGGACGTTAAACCCCATAAAACCAACCAACCAATACATATGCGTGTGTGTGAGAAACAAGACAACAGCCACAGAAACCAAGGAGCATAGGGGATTTTTTTAAATTGCGGTGTTGATCAAATAATCGCCTGAATGCAATTAAAGGTGGGCGAATAAAATTATTGAACCATATAAGCTGTCCTGATAAAAAGATATAAAACGAGAATGGATTCAAGATGCTGAGGAAAAATGTTTACAAAGGGACGACGGTTTGAAATATATGTCAGATACAGCTGAGCCATTTGTGAGTGAATATAGGGTAATCTCTCGAAATAGAGACGTGACAGAGGAGAGAATAATGTAACGGACCTTGAATGTGACTAACTTTAACTGAAAAAGGGGAAGGGAATTATTCACAAATGCACGGACAGAAGGAATCCCAATTATTCTGATTAATGAACTTGCTCCAAGCAGCAGCCAAGCGCTATTACAAGCACTGGAAACACTCATTACGAATTAGCTAATTCCGGACAGCTGATCAGCGAGCAGAATGAATTTGATTTACAGACAAAGGAGACAGGACGAACACAAAATATTTCAGACCTTTTGCGATTACATCTTTTACGTATAAGCTGGGAATGCGGGTGGTGAAATTAAAAATGCACACAAGCTTAGAAAATAATAACACACTTGAAGAACTCCAAAATGAGTTGTAGAACGGTGGGCGCTAAGATGATAGATAACCTGTACTTGCTTACCTGATGCACAGAAATAGTTATGGGGAGACATGCTTAAGCATTTAGCGTTCCTGCAAACAAGCGGTGTGTATGACAACGTCAATAGGGACTTCTTGCGGAACATACTCAAAGATGAATGTGTCGGATCATGAGATAAGGTATTTCCAAAGGAAATATATAGAGACAATAAAAGTGAAATTGCTGGGAAGGAATAAGAATGCCAACTCTCGCTGTAAGCGAACGAGTAAGGCAGAGTTGTAATTCATGACTTATGAGATACGTGTAAATATGGAATTAAAGGCTACAAGAAAGTAAGGTTAGAATCTGTCATAGAGATTAAATGCTGCGGTCACAGACCAGCGGCACTCCGGTTTATTGTATGCTACGGCTATTGTGATGTTAGCTGATAGCCAGGTAGTTCTGCAGGCTCTCGCTGATTCCAATGCAAACGAAGGAGACGCTCTCGGTTTGAAGTCCAGCGCACCTAGCTCATGTCTGGTAATTATCAACGTTTCCACTGAGCTGGTATTTGCAATTAAAGGTCATGAGATACCAAGACTGGCAGATTACAAATATCTGGTGGTGAGATACGGGGATCGCAGCTGGCAAAAGACAGAGATAATTGTAGAGACATGGAAGAGGCCTTTGCATTGCAGTGCGCGTAGTCAGGCTGATGAAGATAATGACGCGGGTATGGGTAAACAAAGTACTAAATATATGAAAAAGCACGTTGAGGCGAAAGGGCGAACCCTATGAACCATAGGGAACTTTGGTGGTGCAAGAAGGATGAAGTACTGCGAGGTATTTGGAAAGGAATAATGGTGCCAGGGAATAAATACCCTTGGAAATGTGGACTTGTGCCCACGGGCAGAAAGCGCGAAAAGACAAAAAGAAATTGAACAAAAAACGACACATGTGCAGTTTATTGAAAATCTGTAGAAATAATTCAGCACCTTATAGTAGAATGTGCAAGTATCCATCCGAATGTCTTTTAAGGCTTCGTCGCTCCTTGATGCCCTGGGATTCAGGTATAACAAAGGTAAAGTGGTTGAATTTGCAGTAGTAGTTAGAAAACAGCGTTTGGCAGGTTACCGGCTGAAAAGCAGAGCGGTGACGTAAGGTTGCAAGCCTGGGATCAAAAATTAAATTGTAGCTAAAATGGCGATTTTCAGGTAGTTCCTTGTATTGCACCAGCTGCTAAAACAAATATCAGTGAGAAAAGGCGAACGACGTTAAAATTGCCACCACCGCGCTTAAATGTGGAAGCTCCACAATTCCATGCATCCATCTTTCATTATCGTTATCACCATCCATCCATCCATCCATCCGTCCGTCCGTCCGTCCGTCCGTCCGTCCGTCCGTAGTGGTTTGAGCGCCCGTCTCGGCTGCGGGAGGTGGGTGGTTCGAAACCAACCCACCGCCGGGCACCCACCGGTCAAAAGGGTACAAGCGTCCCCCGGCCTGGCGCTCGGCTTCCTTCAGGGGTGTACGTTTGGGAGAAGTGAAAAGGGCCACAAATTGGGCTTATACCGCACGAGGCGGACTTATGGTTGCTTGGCGGGGGAACTTATCACTCATCCGCCAAGGCAACTGTTTGGTCTAAGACCCTTTTCCCAAGCATTTCACCCTAGAAGAGCCGAGCACCAGGCCAGGGGAAATCTTGTACCCATTAAAGAAACCGGTGGGTACCCGGCGGCACTGGGAATCGAACCCAGCACCTCCCGAATGCGAGGCGGATGCTCTACCACAAGGCCACGCTTCGGTCCCGTCCGTCCGTCCGTCTTCTTTCCCTCGAACGGTGCTCGGCGCTGTCAGATGCGCCGGCACGGAGTGGCTGAGTTGCTGTGGGGCCTCGTCGGTAACTGGACCCAAGCCGGGCGCCTATGGAAGCTGCCTCGCATAAACAGTGCAGGTTGCGTAGGTGCCACTGTGCAAAGCGTGAATTTTTGCAAAGCAAGCGACACGTATGGCACTGTGCAAAATGCGACGAGGTAGGATACACGCGTCGTTCTACCTAAACGTGGAGCACTTCAAGTTCTTAGTGCCCGTGATGTAGGCACCATCGCGCAAAGAGTGTTATACCGTGAATAATGCGACATATAATCCGTTACGAGCACAATGGAGCAGCGCGACAGATAAGCGCTCATGCCCAGTCATGAAAGATACATGCCTCCTGCGGGGCAGATAGAAAGTGAGAATTTCCCCAACAGCTTTCTTGGGGAGCGCTTCTATAAAGGGAAAAAAAGTGCACAAAGTGGGAATGGCTCTGGCTGTTTTTCGAAGAAACGGCCTAAATGAAAGCTGGACATTGCTCCTGGCTCGCAAATAAAAGTAGAAAACAAGGACGCCATGCTTATACCATACCGATTCATCGAGCAGATGAATCTTAGTCGATAAAAGGCGCCACGAAGAAGCATAAGCTTGATAGTTTTTCTCCTGAACACAGCCGCACGGCAGTGCGAGAAAGTGGCGTGTGTGCTTGTTTGGAACTGTTGCACACTATACTGATGCAGTTGCGATTGGAAAAGCTCGAGTACAATTCTCTCATTTGTTGTTTTAGACCGACAGCATAATAGACGCACTGCTCCTTATCCGGGTATTTTAGTTTTAGAGCAAACGGTTTCATTCAAAGCAAAGGCTAAGATAGGAGGCGGCTCAGCCAGCCACCTCCACTTCCGTTGAGAAACACCTACCAACCTCAGCCTGTCAGAACTGCTGTATGCCACCCACATGCACTCTCCAGAAGCCCACGCCACAGGCAAATAAAAATTATTCCACCCCCCCCCCGTCACCCTCCCTTCACCCCTCTATCAATAGAACTGCTCACCCATCTACCTGCACCAACCTCCGCACACGGGCACCAACCTCCATGTTGAAGGTGGCGGAAGCAGAGTAATTACACACTGGAGGTTTTTATTTTGTTTTACAATTCAGCCAGTGATTCAATGTTTTTGTCGGGTAGTACCCGCTCTTAAGTCAGATTTTTTCATTGTAAAGTTCGTGAGTATGCCACTTATGTTAATCAAAATAGCCTTCATGCTTAGAAGACAGAGAGTTTTAGCAGAGCGGGTTTACTGTCCGCTCCGCTCGCAGTTCCCAGCGGAGCCACAGCGGAGCGTCGCGCAAGAGTAGAGTTTTAGCGCTGCGTCTTCCCCGTCCGCTCAAGCGAGGCGACTCGTTGCGCCTACTAGTGGTGGTAACTGGACTTGCCAGAAAATGGGTATAAGTAAGCCTCTCTGATATATGTATAAATAAATAAATAATAGCTGTTTACGTTTGCTGTATGCTTTCTGGTAACAACAGTGCTTTGGTTTTAACAGTGAAGCTTTGGTATTACAAAAAAAAATAAATGTCTGCCACTGCGAGAGCCAAGCCAAGACCACGCAAGTCACCCCTCGCAGTGTGCGCGTGTACGCATTTGTAGCGTTGTCTAGCGTGTGCATTCATCCTGTACAGTGGTGAGCAGCCTTGTCTAGAGCGCTTGAGCAGTGCGCACTTGGTAACAAAAACCGAAATTAGAGAGCAGCCCCTCATTACAGGGCAAAGTTTACGTGCCTGCTTTCTTTACGAGGCTATCTGGCGCTACTTCCGTGCAGGCGTTGCAGCTGGACCCTAGAGGCTGCCACAAAATCTGGATTTGTTTGCAAGGAAGTGCACCGCCCGAGCGCTCTAGACAAGGCTGCTCACCACTGTACGCGTGCGATCGTCGATCGTGATCGAGTTGCGTTCGCAAGTTATCCGACACCGCCTGCAACCTGTTCGCCATGCCAAAAAGTATCCGGCAAGACCCGCTCCCTGCTGTCACAGAAGTAGCGCTGGCGGCCGCCGTGTTGAATGTTTACGTTTGGTTCGGCTAGCGCGAGTCCAGAAGGCTTTGCGCGAGGCCCGCTCGTCGGGCCGCTCCGGACTCCGCTTGGCTCGCGCGGGAGCGGGGCGGAGGAGCCGTTCCGTTCGCGCGCTCCCGCCTGAGCTTCGCGCATGCGCATTAGCGCTCCCGCCAGCTCGCTGAGGGGAGCGAGCGCACAAACCAGCTCAGCTAAAACTCTCTATTTTTTGCTCACTCTACGCAGACAAGCGGTTGCCAGGAGCGCGGGGTAAGTATTTACAAAATAAAAACATTTTTCTTCCTTTTGGGGGGATAAATACATATCCGTCTGCGTCATGTCGGAGACTGAGTCATGCTTAGTTCTGCGTCTCCTGCTCTGCGTTACATATGAAGAGATTGAGGAGGAAAGGAGAAGGGGGATGATTGAAAGCTGAAGGCAGGGCAGTCGCTGTAAACACCACCTGCGACGACTTGCACGTGGAGGCTCCACAGAGATGCCTGGGTCAGTGCCGAAGCTAGCCATTTTTCGCCTTAATGGCCTTCCTGATGCTATCGCAAAAAAAAAATCGCTAAAGTTATGATTATGTGTCGACACGAATAAATCCGAGAGGCGCAGAGGCCGCTGTTCGGTAGAGCCACGAAGTCTATACCGTTCACGCTCGGCTTCAAGCACGGCCTGATATTTCCGTTGGTCAGGCTATCGCTCGCGATCAGGGGTAGTAAACTTCAGCCGATTTATGTTTAAACTATGTCGGTGTACCTGCTGACTATAGAACTCCAGTTAAAAAATGAACGTTAAGTTGTATGTGCAGCCTTTGTGCTTTATTCTTGAAGCGCGTGCAATAATAATCTGCCAAAATGAGCCTAAATATTCACCGCGGGTTTGTATGGTTACACATTTCCTTTCTTTCTTTCTTTCTTTCTTTCTTTCTTTCTTTCTTTCTTTCTTTCTTTCTTTCTTTCTTTCTTTCTTTCTTTCTTTCTTTCTTCCTTTCTTTCTTTCTTTCTTTCTTTCTTTCTCTCTCTCTTTCTTTCTTTCTTTCTTTCTTTCTTTCTTTCTCTCTTTCTCTCTCTCTTTCTTTCTTTCTTTCTCTCTTTCTTTCTTTCTTCCTTTCCTTCTTCCTTTGTTTCTTTCTTCCTTCCTTTCTTTGTTTCTTTCCTTCTTTCTTTCTTTCCTTTCTTTTTTTATTTCTTTCTTTCTTTCTTCCTTCCTTCCTTTCTTTCTTTCTTTCGTTCTTTCTTCCTTTCTTTCCTTCTTTCTTCCTTCCTTCTTTCCTTCCTTCGTTCCTTCCTTCCTTCCTTCCTTCCTTCCTTCCTTTCTTTCTTTCTTTCTTTCCGTCTTTCTTCCTTTCTTTCTTTCCTTCTTTTCCTTTCTTTCTTCTTTCTTTTTCTATTTTCTTTCTCTATTTCTCTCTCTTTCTTCCTGTCCTTGCTTCTTTCTTTCCCCTCTATGACGCGCAATTTTCTCCATTAAACGCAGGGTCACAGCATGGGCAAGTCAGGCACTAAAGAAACGACAACGGTCGAATTGTTTAAGGCACTGCAAATGAAGCAGAGCTCCTTTTGCTCTCGCTGTTCGCATCTCGCTCGGTGTTAAAGATTTGTTGTGCTCTCTTTTTTTTTTTTCTGCGCCGCCTCGAGGCGCGACAGAACACTGTCGTCCAACGAGTGGAGTGGTGGCGAAAAGTGATACCAGTGGCGAGCATCCACGGATGTCGTAGCAAAAAAGTAATTGCGGTAGTTAACAGATTATAATGTGTAAAATAAGTGTTTTGGTGTTAATTATCCTCGAGCATGAATTCGAGGTGAGAGAATATGCGAAGACACTAAATCCATGTTGGAAGGGCTGTTCTGCTTGACGCATGTCTCATTCCGGTACCGAGCTCTGCCATAGTCTACGTTTAATTTTAGTGCAGGGAACCAGATTGCTGGGATGGATCGCGGCCGCATCTTTTCGATTGAAGTCAAACGTAAAAGCCCTCGTGCGTGGAGATCTGGACGCACGCTAAAAACACACTAGCTGCTAATGAATTCCATGAACTCCTGCACTTCGGCGTACCAGAGGACCTCAGTGAGAAGTTCTGGTACAAACATACCCTAATTCGTGCAACCACAAAAGTCGCTGAACGCCGCGCCGGTTCAACCAGCCCGCTAAGGCCGGCTACTCCTGTCTTACCATTTGGCTGTTTCAACAAGACGACACGTTACGCATCAGCGCCGTTGAAACTTCACGGCGCTATAACATAAATAGCGCCGTGTTTTAACGTCAGCCTCACGAGAACTAGCATCGCGCTGTTTGGACCAGGTGTGGTGGAACGTGTGGCGTGGTTGCGCCATATAGATTTAAGAATTTTCTCTACACAGGCAACCTATAGATTTGGGTCGATAAAATCTATAGATCTTCTCTAAACAAATTCTGTAGAAGAGTCTGTACAGATTACAAACCTTGTAGGCAATCTATAGATTTATAGCGATGCAATTTAGGGGACTTGTCTGTTAGAACAGAATTTTATCTGTGAGCACAAAAAAAGAAAAGTCAATAAGAAGGCAGAGGTGCCTAAGAAATATACAGAAAGTATATAAACTACTTTTCTAGTGCAGAGCGCTGCTCGGTGCAGATACTCGTGCTCGGGAAGAAGCAGATAGTCGAGACGCGCGGGTACTGGAACTAGCGGCGCTTCAAGTCACAAGAGGAGGCACTATGAAACATTCCTGTTTGGCCGCATTTTGTTCAACCAACTGGCGCGAACATTCGGAGCTGAGTCTGGATGAGCGCTTGGCGCTAACGCATGCAGCCAAGAGGCACCGTAATGCTGCGAATGCTGCATATAGACAGGAGGGCAGTAAAAACCTCAGGGTTCATCCTCTCCACCTCGCTTCCTTGATGTGCTCGTTTATTTGGCGTTGGACGGGAGGAACACGACCGGACGATGAGACACAGACGAACAGAGGAAGTGATCTTTTATGAAAGCTTGAAAAACGGTACAGAAACTAACAAGCAGAGTAGGAACCGGAGTTTCGCACTCAGGTACCAAACTGACGCAAATTTACGACTTGCCGAGAGCTGTGGCCTGTTGAGCTCCTTCGATGAAGCCTAGCCGAGAACCGCGTAATAGCATGCAGCATGATCTTCAACAGCCAACTCCTGAACTTCTAGAAGCGGGCGACGGCGCTGAGAGAGGGAGGTGGCGCTGCACCAAGCATTAAGCTGCGTCTCCTTCACCGGCGTTGACGAGAAGGCTGGAACTTTCTCAAACGTATCTCTACGCTCGCCGCCTCGCCAAGGCTGCGCGGAGACAAGAGCCCGGACCCTCGAGAACGTGCCGGAAAAGTCCCGTCTTTCTGTTCTCAGTGCGGCGTGCTCGTTGCAAGCGCCTAACGCTCGGTAAGGCAGCCTTACAGGGTCGGAACACACAGACGTGCGGCGGGTCCAGTGGAAGAG
Source organism: Amblyomma mixtum (assembly GCF_055824585.1). Classification (NCBI taxonomy): domain Eukaryota; kingdom Metazoa; phylum Arthropoda; class Arachnida; order Ixodida; family Ixodidae; genus Amblyomma; species Amblyomma mixtum. Next base: position 144,979,101 of record NC_143016.1, on the reverse strand, counting down.
GTAATGCGCTAGAACGCCAGCCACAAACACGGAGCTCGACAACATCGTACCCATTCCAAGATCCAAGTGCGTTTGCGTGCCGCCTACATCGTGGCAAAGTAATGTCGGCGCGAGCAGCCTACACGGCGGACCACCGCAGTTGCTGTTGAAATTCCCGTCATGCGTTTCAGCTGTCACGTGACCTCTTGCCCTCTGTTTTCTGCTATCTCCTCTTTTCCTCCGGCTTTCTAATCCCGAGTCCTACTTTTGAGTTCAGCTGGCTGCTGGCAAATAAAAGTTTTTATTCTTTCTGTAGTGTTGCGAAACTGCACTGCTGTAAACGCGGTAACGAGGAATGAAGAGCTCCAGTGCTTTCCATGCGCCGAAATATATTCATACGGGCTACGAAGCGTGGCCTTCAGCCGTCCCCATCGAGATTATGTTTAGGGTATCGGCCTGAACGAAATGCCGTTTGCAGCAGACTCACTGAGCGGAATCAAAACAGAAGGTTTTAAGTGCCTCACCTCATGCTAACCACTTGCAGGCCGCAGCGCCTCCAAGCGGAAAACCTCAGGAAATACACCAATGAGAGAGTCATTCTCAAAACTTCCAAGCCGATCCAGGACTACAAGTACTTCAGCGTTTTCTCCAAAGACAAAAAGGTATGCATGCTTTGTACTAGGCTTGTTTTTATTGCATTGCGCTTACTGACACTGGAACCCTGTTTTGGGGTTTCGGTGAGAAAAGGAGCTTATGTACAGGAACACACCGACAAAAAATGCAAACTAAGCACGCGTACTGAAACAAAAAACAAACAAATAATTAAACAAACAACTGGGTGGTTGGTTGGTTTATGGGGTTTAACGTCCCAAAGCGACTAAGGCTATGGGAGACGCCGTAGTGGAGGGCTCCGGAAATTTCGACCACCTGGGGTTCTTTAACGTGCACTGACATCGCACAGTACACGGGCCTCTAGAATATCTCCTCCAAAGAAATTGAAAACCAGAAACATAAATACGTATTACGGAGTCAGAGAAATTCGAAGTGAACCTACACAGTAAAGCAGCAAAGAAGAGCGAAGCCTTACTTCATCGATTGGGATTATTAGGTGAGGTGTGAAGGAATCGGTGCCTTGTAAGGCGTAGCGGCACAGCATCGCTCTGGAAATGAAGTATCGCGAGAAGCTCTCCTCCTGTTTAGGGAATGGCGAACCGCTCCAGTCCTATCCCCCGGTGACAGCTACCCAGGGCGACGCAGTAGTAGCAGTAAGCCACGGATTTCATGAACTGAAATTAGACAGAGAGCCTAAGCTCGCAGATTGGGTGAATGTCGCGCCGCCTATCAGAAGTAAAATGAACAATGTACAAGTTACGAGCTCCTAGGTGGCGTGTAACTGGGCTGGGGCCTTAGAAGAAAACCAGTTAAGGAGACCCGCAATAGAAGTGCCTTGATATATTATTCGAAATGGTAATTTAAAAGCTAGTGCAGAGAATATATTTCAATGCTTCTGAAGATAAGGACGATGAAGATGAGAAACGGCGAAAGTTTAATGTGGAGCTCCCTAGGCGGCGCCTCCATCTGCGAAATCTACTAAACCTCGCGAATACCAGACGGGCGCAGATGGCTCACTCTGTGCGTGCGCACTTCCGCATGTCCAACAGGTCCATAAGGCTCACTTGGGCAACATCCTTTTCTTGTTTTGTTCAGGGGCTTCGGTTACGTAATGCCGCAAGTCAGATGCCAACCGCACCTTAGAATTTCCTTAAGTTATCTTTATTCTGAAGACAAGAGAGATCCGTCGCAGACTATCAACACCAACACTCCTGTTTGGTGGCTAAGAGGGCAGTAAGCTGCACTCAAGCGCACTCCGTGTTAAGAAAGGGAGTGGGCCAGCGGCGACATTACTCCCTTTTTACACCTTCATGTCTTTTATTGCATGAAACGGAGTTCAGTATTTCTTCATGGAGTAAGATAGAACCTTTATCTAAAGTATACAGTACAGGTAGTTGGGTTTTGCAACGCGTGGTGCGACTCTCAAGAACACCTGCACGTCTTGATATGCGGAGGGATAAGAAGGCGACGCTGTCGCACTTTCAAGATATGAAGGACCCTGAGGATGCAAAACGGACAACCACACTGTACGACTCGAAGACAAGCACTGGGTTGCGTATTTTCCCAAAAGGCTGCATTTATTTCACTATTTTCTTTGCGCCTATCATACGGGAGTTCTTGTCGAGTCCTATGTACTCTTGGGGGCTAACTTCTGCGTCTATTACTCCTTCTTTCCTCCCTGCCACTCACTCACGGCGCGGATTAGACGTGAGTCGAGGAGTGAGGCAGTTACTGTGCCTTTTTTATTCTAGAAGTTTAGCTTTTTTTTCTCCATCTCCCTTTTTCCCTAGCGCGCGAGAGAGCGTAGATAAAGGCCGATTCACACGACGGTCCGTTCGCCCGCGGTCCTCGTATCACGTGTTCATAGGTAAGCACATTGAGAGGCGCGCTGTCGGCCCACGGCCTGGTCAGCGCGCCTCTCACTGTGGTGGCTCATGAACACGTAGCGCGCGGGCCGCGGTCGAACAGGCCGTCGTATGAATCGATCTTAACCTAGCGTTGTACAAAGGCTGTTGTGCCTGCTGTGGAGGCTATGCGTGGACATATGTGCAGTATATGTTTTGAAAAGTTCACTTTATTTTAGTCAGCTGGATGCCTTATTATTATGTATCTATGAGCTTCCTTGGCTTGTGAGTGTCCGGACTCAGGAATGCTAAATTTCACCTACCAAATTTATACAATCTATAATTCATAGAAAAAAATTAACAGCTTTTCGGCGGCGTGATTCGCAAGAAATTTGCAGAATTAGAAGCTCTTTTTTTTTTCATGACCCGACACATCACACACACATCGTTTCATGTGCCTTTAATGCACGATTATTCATCTTTGTACTTGTTTATACTTGCATGCTTATTTTACCCTCGAGATCATGATCTCCCATGTGTCGCGACGTACTCTCCGAAGGTGTTACTGTTCGGCTCGCCAGTTTTTAAGCCGCCCATTGATGGTCCCGCTTCCATGAGGCCTACTCACAAGCATTGAAAAGCGCCGTTTAACCCTAAAGCGAAGTTCGTGCATAACCACTTAAACGGAAGTGCAGATGCCGGCGCGCACTCGCCGCCCTGATATTTCCGGTCGTCTTCTCAGCTCACTTTCCACATCAACCTCTGCCTCTAACTGCAGCCACATGCCGGGTTGTTGCCGTGGCAACCATCCTTAAGTTGCGCATTCCTCCTTCCACGGTAGCCACCCTCTGGTTTCTTGAGGTTGCAGCCATTTTCTTGCCTCTCCCTCCATTCCACTACAAGTAGAGGCGGGGATGCTCCTGTCTCTTATGAAACTTGCAACTTTGGCAGGTGGTTGCTTCAGGGGGTATTAGTAGCCGCAGTATTGATCAATTTTATTGCAAGTGAATGAACTTGCGGTTCGTCGTGTCCTAGCGGGAGGGGCCCTTTGTCCAGAGCTCCTGTGGCCTCGTCTGCCGGTCGGGCCCGGTTAACTTGCTGTCGCTGGGCATTTTGTGCGGTTGAGGAGGGGGCATCCTCCGTGTTATATTTACACCCCCAAGGAGTGTGGTACTGATCAACGCTGTTTTTGCAAGCATGGCGGCCGGTTATGGACGCTGGAGCGGAATGGAAGTGAAGAATAGGGCCTGCGGCCTCAGGAATACATAGAAGCCGAAGTTTTGAAGGCAGTTTTCTGATTTTGCACTGCACCTGTGATGATGTCCCTGCGAGAAAATTAACCAACTTGATCCTAGAACATTTTGCAAGTTATAAAACGTCATATCGAAGGCGCTGTATAATTAAAACACCGCGTTATGTTTGCGCGAGGGTTAGTGCTAACTGGGGCAAACGAACGGGAGCGCTGCAGTTTTACACACTTATAGGGAAAACTTTAAGGATCATTTTTATTATTTTTACAGAGTACCATAGAGGCAGCGGTTTGTCAACAGTTCATTAGTGCGTTGAAGAAGTGTGTGAGAAAGTATGTTGCCCCATTTAGAAGGTATCTTTTTAAAACGCCGCGATAAATTTGTCTTGTGAAGCCGGGCGTACACCGAAAAGGATGCTGTCCCGTATCGCGAGAGCTTCCAGTGCAGTCCGATAAGCTGTCACATGGGATTCATTTCCTCACTAATCATAATCAGCCTGACTGCTCCTACTGCAGGGCAAAGGCTCTCCCATGTCCCTCCCATCAACGAAGTCCTTTGGCAGTGGCGGCCACCTTATTCCCGCAAACTTCTTAATCTCATCCGCCCACATAATTTTCTCGCGCCCCCTGCTACGTTTGCCTTCTCTTGGAATCCACTCCGTTACCCTTAAGGATCACCGGTTATCTTGCCTTCGGATTACATGGCGTGCCCAAGCCCATTTCTTCCTCTTGATTTCGGCTAGGATGTCACCGCGTTTGTTCCCTTATCCACTCCGCCCGCTTCTGATCTCTTAACGTTACAACTATCATTTTTTTTCCATAGCTCGCTGCGTTGTTTTTAACTTAAGCTGAGCCCTCTTAGTTAGCCTCCACGTTTTTCCCCATAGGTGAGTACCGGTAAGATACAGCTGTTGTAGACTTTTCTCTTGAGGGATATTGGCAAACAGCCATTTATGATCTGAGAGAACCTGCCATATGCGTTCCACCCCATTCTTATTCTTCTAGTTATTTCCCTCTCATGATCCGGATCAGCGGTCACTACCTGCCATAACTAGACACATTGTCTTACTGCTCCAGCACCTCGCTATCTATTGCGAACTGCTGTTACCTTGCGAGACAGTGGAACATTACTTTGGTTTTCTCCATGCTAATCTTTAACCCCACCGCTCTGCTCTGCCTGTCTAACTCATTGATAATGCTTTGTACTTCATCTCCTGAGTGACATAGCAAGGCAGTGTTATCAGCGAACCGCAAATTACATAGATATTCTCTATTAACTCTTATGCCCAACTGTTCAGATTTCAGGTCCCGGAATACCTCCTGTAAACAGGCGGTGAATAGCATTGGCGAGATCGTGTCTCCCTGCCTGACACCTTTCCTATGGGAATTTTATTGCTGACTTCATGGAGGACTATGGTAGCTGTGCAATCGTTATATATATATCTTCCAATATTTTCACATAACAATCTTCTACACCCTGATTCCGCAATGCCTGCATGACAGCTGAGGATTCCACTGAGTCAAACGCTTTCTAGTAATCAATGAAGGCAATATATAGGGTTTGGTTATATTATGCACATTTCTCTATCACCTGACTGGTAGCGTGAATATAGTATATTGTCGAGTATCCTCTACGAAAGCCTGCCAGATCATTTGGTTGGTTGAAGTCCAGGGTTGTCCTGGTTCTTAGTAAATACCTTCTAGGCAGCTGAGAGTAAGTTAATCGGTCTAATTCTTCTGTCCTTGGCGTTTCATTTCTCTTGAATTAAGATAACTTTAGCGCTCTTCTAAGCTCCTGGTACGTTCTGATTACAATAACGTTCTGATTACATTCGCTACTGTATAGATTTGTGTAAAACTCTTCGGCTACTTTAACTATCTTATCTATGTTGCTAATAACATTGCCCTCTTTGTCTCTCAGCGCATACATCTGGTTTTCACATATACCTAGTTTTCTCTTCACTCCTTCTAGGCTACCTCCGTTCTTTAGAGCATGCTTCATTTTTCCCACGTTAAACTCCCTTATGTTGGCTACCTTGTGCTTATTTATTAACTTCGATAGCTCTGCCAGTTCTATTCTCTATGTGGAGTTAGACTTGCTCATGCTTTGGCGTTTCTCAATCAGATCTTTAGTCTCCTGAGATAGCTTGCCATTATCCTGTCGAACCATCCTACCACCTACTTCTGCGTCACACTCCATAACGATAGCTGTGAAATTATCGCTCACTGTTTCAACATTACGGTTGTCTTCTTCAGCTAAGTCGGAAATTCTGTTCTGCAGCGAAATCCTGAATTCCTTGTGGGGATTGAGCTTCTTGGGCTACCCGGGTGTGCGCGCGCATCCGCCGTTTCGTTCGTTAGAGCGACCCCCCGTGGGGTGTCCGCGAGCGGAATGCGGGCAGCCACGCTGCTTGTCGTCCCGCTTCGACCTCGCGTCCCCATTGGGTCACTCCGAGTGACAGTTGGGGACGTTGTTTCGGCTAGAGGCCCCGAGCGGGAAATGAGCGGGGAGATCGCCACCGACTCGGGCAGCAGAAAGGTGCGTAGAGTTTGGCTCCCGGGTGCCCCGGCCTTTGCCGGGGGCCCAAGAGCGCGGGTGCTATAACGTGCGCGCCTAGTATGTATGCTTGAGTCCAGCCCCGAACCTCCGGAGCCATGTAGCCCGCATATGCGGCGCCGACGCGCTCTGGATTCGGAGGGGCCTGATTTGGCTGGTTCTCCTTCATTGCCGGCCATTGCCGGCGACGACGCGCGATAAGCATCGACGTGCGACCTGCGTCGTCAAGATGTGCTCCGCGTATACCCCACCTCCCTTGTGTTGTGTTGCGCGCGATTTAACCCTTTGGTTGGCCGCGCCACGCGCGTACGTAGTCTTTGCTTTGCGCGCGCGGCTCCGCAGGCCCGCTTTCGGGTGCTGCGGCGGGGCTATGGGTTGTACCGAGGTCTGGGGATTAGTGCAGTGTTATGTAATGCAGCTTTCTGTGTAATAAACACTTGTTCTCTCAAATAACTGCGCTTTCCTTCCTTCGGAGCAAGAGCGCACGCGCGCACCAAACGCTGGCAGTGCCCTCAGTTTGCTCTGGCCCGAACCCGCGATATGTGGGCGAAGTGCTACCTAAATAGCACACCGTCACTCGGGTGATGACGATTCCACATCCTATACTTTCCCACTTAACGCCAACTCTTTAATAGCCTTCCGGTTCACTAGATTCCTCCGTTCCCTCTTCAAATCTAAGCTAATACGAGAGCTTACATTTCGGTGGTCGCTACAACGGACCTTTCCGAGGACCTCCACATCCTCTACGATGCCAGGGTGAGCGCACAGTATGAAGTCTATTTGATTTTTATTCTCGGCATCGGGGCTTTCACACATCCACTTCCTCTTTGCTAGTTTGCAGAAGAAGGTATACTGTCGTTCAAACTAGACAGCCTAGGCAGCATTACCTGAAAAATCACCAATTCTGGAGCGTAACTAGGGACTGTAATGCGTGGAACAGGAAAGGATCTGGGGCAAGAGGTGAAGTTTTCGGGTTTTTTAATGTATCAAGGCGTGTCATAGTATCGACGTGAATATTTTTGGTTTGTGAGCCTGACCGCGAATCCAGTGTATTGGCAAATGACATATTTATTTTGTGCAGAGCTGATGAAGGTTTGCGGTTTACGGAGGCGTAAGGTCCCAGACCGACTCAGGCTATGAAGCACACCGTAGTGAAGGGCTCCGGAAATTTCATCCTTGCGTTCTTTAACGTGCGCGGACATCGCACAGTACACGAGCCTCTAGACTATCTCCTGCATCGAAATTTGACCGCCGAGGCCAGGATCGCACTCGCGTCTATTGGGTCAGCAGCCGAGCGCCATAACCACTGAGCCACCGCGGCGGCTGCAGAGCTGATGAATTCATTGTTTAATTTGCAATGAGTGACGAAACGCCTTGAGCTGTTTAAATGCAGCCAGGAAGTCGGAGTAGAGGTAGAGTATATTGAATGCGGGAACGAGAGGAAGGGAAGGAGTGACATTGTGAACCGCCTGAAGGTCCATACACTTGACGCTACAGACCGGGGTGTAGAGATAGGTGTCCGATGGAGTTAGGTTGTGAAACGCTCGAGGGAACTTCCACCAACGGAACCTCCGCTCTGCTTCATTCAGCACTTTCAGTTTGATTCCGTCTGACTCGGTCTGCTCTGTCGTTCCAGCCGAGTGGTCAGACATCCGCTGCTTTGAGTGCTAGGCCTCAAAGGCATTTTCGGAGCGTTAAGTGGTGCTATAGTACTGCGGGCACTCGTCGCATATTAAGCATGAAATGCTTTTAGCTCCCGTTGTCGGCAGTGTGGTGACGTCACGCCGAGACCGAGAGCCATCATCCGGGCACTGAAATCCACTCATCCGGGCACTGAATTCCAGTCATCCGGGCACTGAAATCCACTCATCCGGGCACTGCAATCCACTCATCCGGGCACTGAATTCCAGTCATCCGGGCACTGAATTCCAGTCATCCGGGCACTCAATTCCAGCCATCCGGGCTCTGAAACGAGAACATCCGGGCACCGTACGAGACTTAACGAGATTTAACGAGACTCTCTAAGCCCTCCTACGCGACCGGCATGCAAGCGCCGGTTGGTCTCCAAATGAGACAAAAAATAACTGCTGCCAGTGCCTTCTCAATGTTTATCAAGATATCAGTGGAGCTGTGGGTTTGATAATGCACGGAATTATAATTTCCGATTTCTAATAACGCGTGCAAAAAGCACATAAATGCCACGTTACACTTCGTTGCCATACGTGATCCGGGGGAGAAGCGCTGCGTTCAAAGGGCAAGGCATCGCGCCGAACGGGTGGTGGCGTTCCTCCCTTCCTTTACGGTGCGGTTCGGGTGTCCACCGAGATGGCAGAGAATTACTGCGCCATTTCCTTTCCTCAAAAAACCTTGCGTTCAAAAGGCAAGGCATTGCGCTGAACGGGTGGTGGCGTTCCTCCCTTCCTGTACGGTGCGGTTCGGGTGTCCACCGAGATGACATTAGGCCCGTAAACATTTCATGCTTACTCTACTCTCGTTTACGGGAGAGGCAGATTTTTTTGTTCCCGTTATGGGCTCGTTTTGTAGACATAATTAAATGTTCGCTGTTGCGAATACCGATTTTGATTTCCATATTTTTAAAATCTAGATTCGCTTTCAGCGAGACACGATATATATTCACGTCTCCTAAAAAGGCCAGTTAGCAGAATAATTATTCGTAGAAACTTTTTAGATATCTTTTGAATAGTCTTGTAGCAGTTATTCACAGTCCGCCTTTCGCATAATGCTCCTGTACGACCACTCCCATGCATATTTCATGGTTTTCATGATAAAAAAAATTATATATTCATTATCATCGGCAGCTGCAGCCTGACCACACCCACTGCAGGGCAAAGGCCTCTCCCATGTCTCTCCAACTAATACTGTCCTTTGCCAGTTGCGGCCACTGTATCGCCGCAAACTTGTTTATCTCATCCGCCCACCCAACTATCTGCCGTCGCCTGCTACGTTTGCCTTCTCTTGGAATCCACTGCGTTACCCTTCAGGGCCAGCGGTTATATCGCCTTCGCATTACATGCCCTGCCCAAGGCCATTTCTTCCTCTTGATTTCAACTAGGATATCATTAACTCGCGTTTGTTCCCTCAACCACTCCGCCCTCTTCCGATCTCTTAATGTTACACCTATCAGTTTTCTTTCCATAGCTCGCTGCGTTGTCCTTAACTTAAGCTGAACCCTCTTTGTTAGCCTCCACGTTTCTGCCCCATAGGTGAGTACCGGTAAGATACAGTTGTACACTTTTCTCTTAAGGAATATTGGCAAACTGCCATTCATGATCTGAGAGAACCTGCCATATGCGCTCCACCCCATTTTTATTCTTCTAGTTGTTTCCCTCTCATGATCCGGATCTGCGGTCAGTACTTGCCATAAGTAGGCATATTCTCTTACTACTTCCAGCACCTCGCTACCAACTGCGAACTGCTGTTCCCTTGCTAGGTTGTTGAACATACGCCGCCATAGTTAAAGGATCATCGGTGCCTGCCTCCCTCTCTTCCACTACACCACCTTCTCCATCCTTGACTGACGAGAGCCGCTCCTTCGACCTCCGGCTCGCAATGCTGGAACGCCAGCGAGAGCAGCAGCTCATTTCCCACGATCTACAACAGCAGATACATGCCTTGACTCATACCCTCCAGACAACCACCTCCTCTCTTACCTCCCAGCTTATGAAGCTAAATGAGCACCTTGCCACATTCACCACTCTTTCCTCCAGCGCCCAGGTCGTTCCTTTGGCTGACCTTGTCGAAACCACCACACAGGCACATCACACTCGCTTGGTTCATCTGGAAACTTCGGTTCTCCGGATTCTTACCACCCTCCAAGCACAATCAAAGCAATTGCAATCCTTCACTTCTATACTCCAATCCGTCCATGAGTCACTGCCCCCGGCAAAAATGAAGGAACGCGTACCATCACGAGCCTCTACCTCTTGTGGGTTTCTAAGTGGACACAGGCCACCACCCACCGCGGGTTCGAGCTTCGCGCGAGGCAAGGGCCCCGATCAGCCGTCACCACACACACACACTGGGACACCGATGCGGTGCACTCAACCTCCGCTGGGAGGAGAGCGATTCGCCGCAAAGAAATAGGCCTCCAAGTTCACAAAGGAGACGTTTATTCACGTCGTCCTTCAGCAGTACACACACACTCAATCGTCACCCCGTCCCGGGGGCGCGCGAGGAGCAAGGCTCCGCTGTGCGCACGAAGCGACTCGAGCAATGCGCGCCGCTAGCACGCCGCTGCAGGAGAATGTCCCCGAGGCAGTGCTGTGATCCCTCTCTCGTGTCGACCGTTGGGCCGGTTGCGAGAGAGAGTGGGCAAACAACGCAATGTACGCCTGTCGGAGGTCGCTGGACCCCGCTGGACAGGCTCGAGCCGCTGCAGGTCAGAGGACACGTGCGGGCGAGCTCGAGTATGCACTGGTCCGAACGGCAAAGGCCGGCACGGACAAAACAGTTGCGTACGCACCTTACGCTGTCTCGGAGGGATCCCCCTCTCTGGGCCCCGCTCGGACGGTCGCGCGGTGCGCGGCCGCCCAAAGCTGGTCCCGAATTCCCGCCAAAAAGCGCCAATGGCAAAGGCCCTTGGGGAGCCGGGGCGGAGCTGTGGCTAAATTACAGTGATTAGTCACCCAGCCGCCTCTCCACCGCCTGAGGCGGGAGCAAGGGAAAGAGGAGAAACAACGAGGGAGGCCGGCACAGCCGCGCAAAGGCGACGGCGGAAAGCAAGGATTCCCACATCCCCCTCTCCTTAAATGCCCTCCTACCCATCGGCAAAGCACGCGGCCAAAATAAAGAAATCAATACACAAAAAAATAAGCTACACTTCAGTTCCAAAATAAAGAAATGAATACACAAAGAAACTAGCTACACTTCAGTTCCAGCCAGAAAACAAAGGGAAAACAAGGCAAACAAACAAACACTGGCATACGCTTCAATAAATCAAAACAGCTTGCAGATTATATACACGGTACACAAGGCGATGTGAATTCAACTGTACAGCTATGTGACAGGTGGATGTCAGCCCCAAAGTTCGATGGCGCGGCCTAGTGGGCCAGTCAGGGACTCACCGCTCGCAGACTTCGTTGTTGAACGGGTTGGGAGGGCCGACGACTGATGGCGGTCTTATTTCCGTTGATGTAGGGTGCGTTGATGACGACGGGGCCGCGGCAGAGCACTGACCTCGCGCCCTTGGACACGACATCACGTTCGGGCACAAGACAGTTAGTGCACCTCCTTCACGCCGGCTCAAACGGGCGCGGACGTTCGGCGGCGTCCTGATGTGTAACCTTGGCCACAGCGAGGGGTTCTTCTCATCCTCGCGCTCACGCAGAAGAACACAACGGCACAACTCACAGGCGTCGCCTTGGCTCATGGTTACGCGCGCACACAGCCACAGCCACAAACACTCATACACCGGCACGTGCGCGGACGCTGGTCGACGACAACGACCCCCCCCCCCCCCCCCATCAGAAGCGTCCAGAGGCGCCGCGGCGAGGGTCAAAGGGTGCACTTTCCGCCCCCCATCGCCCCAAACGCCCCGCCAACTTCCCCTCCATACGGGCCGCACAAACCTCGCACCGCGACACACGGCTCTTTAAAGAGCCAACCACCCAAAGTCAGGCCGGAAATGAGAAAAGGCGCGCTGTACAAACGACACCCATCTTTTGCTGCTAGAAGATAAGAGCAAGCATGAGCGGGCTGAAGTTTGCCTATGTACATCTCGGTACGTTAGAATAAACACAGACGAAACAAGCAGGAAACGAAAGTGGCTAGAAAACTGACTAAAACAAAACAAATAAATAAACAGATAAACACACAAGGCTGGAACTGAGCATGCTGCAAAAAAAAAATAACACACCGTGCTTCGCCTGGGTAGGGCCTGACGAGAAAGCTCGCCAGCTAGCTGAGGCTGCGTGCCTTCGGTTGCGGAAGAGTCCGCCGTCCGGCATCAATCACGCCGGTGACCGTCGCCTCAGATTGTACCGGTGCTCCGTACGCTTGCGTTCCGCAGCACCAGTTGTGCCTTTGCGCTTGCCTTTGATACCAATGGGTACCGGCGCAAGCTCGTCAGACCGTGACGCGTAGGCCTTCAGGTCCATGAACCCCTGCTTGCTCCTGGGGAAAGGCCCCATCAAATCGCAGGTGGCCATCTGCCACGGACGCACAGTGTCAATCGGTTTCATCATTACAGGCGGCTTGCCGCCCCGTGACTTCACCGCTTGACAGATATGGCAGGAACGGCAATAGCGGAAAATGTCACGCTTCATGCCGGGCCACGTCACCGAATGGCTCAGTTTTGCAAAAACTTTGGAGCCATTCAAATGACCGGCCAGTGGTTCGTCATGAGAGAATCTCAACAGTGCGCCTCTCAGACTTTTGGGGATAACCACCTAGAACGGGTCGATGGACTCGTCATCGGTGGCTATGTATTTCAGCACGAGCCCGTCATGGTCCAGCAAATATGAATCCCCGGGGTTCGCCGCGACACACGCTGGCTTCTTCCCCCCTGCGCCCGCTACAATACAAGTAGCGTCACGGCGCTCCGTCTCCCTGAGACCGTCGCTCACCTCGCGACAAAAGGGGTCATTTTGCTGGGCTTTCAGTAGCTCTTACGGCTGAAAACGATTCCATTCATCCCAGAGGGGAGCATGGTCTCGTCCCCACTCAGATTTGCAGCCAAAATTTCCGTTCGCGTCGGCACCTCCGAGGCGCTCACGAAGAGCTTTGCCTCTCGTCCGCTTTGCGAAGCGCTGCTCGCCTGGTTAGCGGAATGGGTTAACCCGTTTGCGGGTTCCCCCTCTTTGCCGCCCGGCGGCTCGTCCGCTGTTTCGCCCCCTCCGCCTACAGGCGTCAAGGCGCCGCTGGCGAGTGGGGCACGGGATAGCGCGTCAGCTACCACGTTTGTGCTCCCCTTTCGACACTGCACGGAAAAGTCGTAATGCTGTATCAGGAGAGCCTTGTGCGCCAGCCGACCCGCAGGCTCGCGGAGCCGCATCAGCCAACTGAGCGCACTGTGGTCTGTCTGCACCACGAATTGCGTTCCATCAAGGTAGACGTCGAATTTGCGCAGTGCAAACACGATGGCGAGGCACTCCTTCTCGGTCACGGAATAATTCCTCTCCGAGGGCAGCAAGGAGCGGCTGGCAAAGGCCAGCGGTTGCAGCACGCCATCGAATTCCTGTAGGAGAACTGCTCCTAAACCCAGATCGCTCGCGTCAATCTGGACTACGAACTGTCTGGTCAGGTCGGGTAGCCTGTGCTGCGCTGTCTCGGCAATGGCACTAGACAGGAGGCGAAAGGATCGCTCTTGCTCGGGCTCCCATTGCCACGCGGCAGTCTTTCCCAAGAGCTTGGTCAAGGGTGCCTGCACGCGGGCACAGGACGATAAAAGTTGGCCATTCCCACACAATGGCGTAGGCCGCGTACGTCCTTGGGCGCGGGAAATTCGAGTATGGCTCGAAGTTTCTCCGCATCTGGCTCAATGGAGCCCCGGCCTCAGCGACTGCGCCCCTGCCTCAGTGGAGGCTTGGGCGGGTTGCACGAACGAGGGAGGCAAGGCTCCTAGTTCGATGAGCGGCGCGGTTTCCGCAGGGAACCGGGCCAGCGCCTCGCCGTTTCCAGAGCAGAATTGACTGCTCGCGGGGCACGGCTGCTGCTGCTCGAAACTGCCGGTTGCGGCAGCGTGACACGAACTGCTTTCGCACTGGGCGGGAAGATTGCACAGCTGAGGCATGTGACCACCGGATGCACCGCAGGGTGCTCCCGATACAGCTCCAATGGCGGCTGCGTGGTCGACATTTTGGGTTGTGTCGCCGCAAAACCCCAATGGGGCCGCGGCCAACCACGGTGTCTAGCTATTCGAGGGAACAGCAGCCAGAGGATAAAACGACGCTACAACTCCGTAGGGAGCCGACATGTAGCTGCCAAGTGCCCCGCTGGGGGTGGTAGACATTGTGCGCAAGCGTGCTCGGCAAGGCGACCTGCTCGGCTAATGTGCCATCAAAGGCGTAAGCGCCAATGACTTAGCACGTTGGGCGCCAGTTGTGGGTGTCTAAGTGGACAGAGGCCACCAACCACCTCGGGTTCGAGCTTCGCGCGAGCCAAGGGCCCCGATCAGCCGTCACCACACACACACTGGGACACCGATGCGGTGCACTCAACCTCCGCTGGGAGGAGAGCGATTCGCCGCAAATAGGCCTCCAAGTTCGCAAAGGAGACGTTTATTCACGTCGTCCTTCAGCAGTACACACACACTCAATCGTCACCCCGTCCCGGGGGCGCGCGAGGAGCAAGGCTCCGCTGCGCGCACGAAGCGACTCGAGCAATGCGCGCCGCTAGCACGCCGCTGCAGGAGAATGTCCCTGCGGCAGTGCTGTGATCCCTCTCTCGTGTCGACCGTTGGGCCGGTTGCGAGAGAGAGTGGGCAAACAACGCAATGTACGCCTGTCGGAGGTCGCTGGACCCCGCTGGACAGGCTCGAGCCGCTGCAGGTCAGAGGACACGTGCGGGCGAGCTCGAGTATGCACTGGTCCGAACGGCAAAGGCCGGCACGGACAAAACAGTTGCGTACGCACCTTACGCTGTCTCGGAGGGATCCCTCTCTCTGGGCCCCGCTCGGACGGTCGCGCGGTGCGCGGCCGCCCAAAGCTGGTCGCGAATTGCCGCCAAAAGGCGCCAATGGCAAAGGCCCTTATGGAGCCGGGGCGGAGCTGTGGCTAAATGAGTGATTAGTCACCCAGCCGCCTCTCCACCTCCTGAGGCGGGAGCAAGGGAAAGAGGAGAAACAACGCGGGAGGCCGGCATGCCGCGCAAAGGCGACGGCGGAAAGCCAGGATTCCCACACTCTCCACTATCATAATGGCGTATGGCGAGCACCTCGAGATTGGGCAGTGGACCTGCCGAAATCTTTGCCACAATAAGACTCCCCTCCACCAGTATCTACTCAACCGCCCCTCCTTGCCTCATTTTCTCCTTCTCCAGGAGACCCGGACGGCCCGCACTGCTTCAGGCTACCGCGCCTACTATGGCACTACGGCCACACCACTTGCGACTATTTATGTACGCAGTCACGTGCTCGTAGAGCCAGTTAACATCATCCCCTCCACCCTCCTTGAATATTTAGTTGGTGTGGTTTATTACCGCCCTTCTTCCCGCATCTCAGTCGTCCTTTCGTCTTTTTACAACACCCCTGTCGCTTCCTCTTTATTCTCTGGTCTGGGCAAAATCCTCAACTCTCTTTTACCTCCCATCTCCTCTTTGGTGGTGACTTTAATGCTCAGCACACACTCTGGGGCTACCCACAAACCCTCAAACCCGGCCGCCTCCTCTATTGTCTGGCCCAGGAAACCTTCTTAATACTCCTGGCTCCCCTACTCGAGCGGGACCTGCCTCACAACGCCCCACGACACCCAACCTCACTTTCTCTCGGGGTTCACTTTCCTTTCACTGGCAGGTGACAGCCGAAACTCTTCTCAGTGACCACTTTCTCATTCACATTACCACCTCTCTTTCCCACATCCCTCGCTGTCATCCGGTTATTCACACTGACTGGCAAGCTTTTCGCACTAATGTCGCCTTCGACTCCTTTCAATCCTACGACGACTGGACGTCGCGCATCTCTGCAGTGCTCACGTCCAGTAGCCGTCGCGTTCGCTCTCGTCACCCAATCCCAGACCCAGATCATTACCTTCTCCGTTTATGGCGTCGCCGTAAACGTCTTCAACGCTCCTTTCCCTCCCAACCACACAATGGCCAACTTTCCTCCCGGATCACTGCTCTGCGGGCCGAGATCGTCACCCACTGCGCCTCCCTCGAGCACTCTCGTTGGAGTGCTCTTTGTGATGGCCTTGACTCTGCATTGCACTCGCGATCCGCATGGTCTCTCTTTAAATCCCTCCTTGGCACTAAGCCTGCCCTTGCTCCCACTCTAGCTAAAGCCCTCACTCAGGGGACTCCGAAGTTTTTGATCAACTCGCCTCTCTCTACCTCCCGCCCCCTCTGACACCCTCCTACCCGGTGTACTCAGGTGGACCTAACCCCCATCTGGGCCAGTGCTTCACTCTCCGGGAGCTCGAATCTGCTCTTGCTGCTAATGCTACACGCTCGGCTCCCGGTCAGGATGCCATTACATACACCACACTTCGTAAACTTCCTGACTGCGCCAAAGAATTCCTCCTTCAAACCTACAATGAGGCCTTGGAGAGCAGCTGCTTGCCGAGCTCCCGGACATCCTCCCTTATTTCTATGATTCAAAAGCCGGAAAACCTTCCTCTCTCTCTAACCTCCGCCCAATCTCCCTTACGTCATGCGTTGGTAAGCCACTTGAGCGAATGGCTCTGACTCGCCTCTAATTTTCTTGAGGCACGGGAGTTCTTCCCCCATTCTCTCATTGGCTTCCGACGCCGCGTCTGTCCCCTATACCCACTAAAATTCACGCACTTGTGACCGTCGATGCTCGCAAGACCTTTGACGGTGTTTGTCACGATCACATCCTTTCTCAACTCGCCTCTTTGGACTGTGGCTCTCCCATGTACTCTTATATCCGCTCATTTATCTATAAACGTGTGACTCGCTTTCGAGTAGACACCCACTTGTCTGACCCACACCATCTCACCCGTGGCACTCCTCAAGGTGCTGTTCTCTCTCCTACCCTTCTAAATCTCACTATGGCCCCTCTCGCCTCCCAGCCAGCTGAAATTCCCGACCTGCATCATATATTTTACGCCGATGACATCACTCTCTGGTGTTGATCTGGCCCTCCCGGTCACGTACAGCACACCCCGCAACGTGGCCTAGATCTTATCGACTAATTTCTCACCACCGCTGGCCCCTCTCCTGCTCGTGAGAAATCCGAGCTTCTCCTTCTCAACCATTCCTCCTACCAGTGCTCACACAACCACTTCGTCTCTTTCCACCTTTCTGGCTCTCCCATTCCTGTCGTCACACAGTGCAAAGTTCTTGGCTTCCCTTTGCATGCGGCCAAGAATGTGCAAGCTCTCCACCGCGCTTTCACCACCTGCCACTCGGTAACTCACCTCCTACGGCGCATGGTCACTCGAAGCTCAGGTCTCCACGAGGCTCACGCGTGCGGACTTGCAAACGCGCTGGCCCTCAACAAGGTCTTGTACTTTGCACCCTACGCTTTCTTCACCCAGACTCAAAGCTCTTGAGACTGCCCTTGTAGGCCTCTACAAGGCAGCTCTCAACCTCCCTATCACTACCTCTACCACTAAGCTCTTTCCCACAGGCCTCTTCCGTCCTTTTCGTTCTCTTCTTAGTCTCCATCGTGACTCGCAGCTTGCCCGGCTTTCCCTTACCCGTTAGGGTCAGTGGTTATTGACTCAAGCGGGTATCTGGCCCATTCCAATCCCCCCTTTACCTCTCCTATTCCGATCCCCGCTCCCAAACTTCGTATCCTTCCCCTCCCGACCAACATGTCCCCCGTCCTGCACGCCGGCCGTCGTCATGCGGTCGCGCAGCACCATTCCCCTCTGTGATATCCAGGGTGTAGCCTACACGGATGCCTCCATCGTGGCTCCTCGAAGTTCCTGCGGATACGCCCTGTACCATCTACACCTCCCTGCTCCTGAAACCCACATCAGCGGGCCGTGTCTACACCCTCCAGACGCATTGTCCCTCGAGGTCCTCGCCATTGTACATGCCTTCCTGTCATTTGCCCTCCTTCCCTCTTTCCAAAAGCACACAGTCTATTCAGACTCACAAGCCGCTATACGCCACATACAGAAACGCACCCTGACCCCTCCTCTCCAACAGGAGGTCGATCGATCGGTCTCGGCACTGCAGCCTTCCATCGTTTTCTTCCGCTGGGTCCCTGGGAATTCAGGGATTGACGGCAATGAGCTAACCCATCAGCTCGCCCGCGACACACTTTTCCGGGCACCGTTGAACCCCTGGCCCAAGCCCTCGGAGGACGGTGGGAGACTCACCCTTCGCCGCACCATAAAAGAGGTCTACCTTGAGCTCCGCCTCGACAAACGCCTTTACCCTCCCCCTCATCCATAAATCACGGTGCCAGAGTCTCGCCTTCTTCGGTACATCCAAATGAATGCAGTTGTCACCCTGTGCCGCCCCTTTCTCTATCGCTATCGGTGGGACCCTTCCTGTCCCAAATGCCCCTGTATCTATGCGGACCTGGCCCATTGCCTCTTCTATTGCCCTGCTGCTCAGCAGGCGGGTTCCTTCCCCCCACCCTCTCTATCCATCACCACCTGGCTCGACTGGCTTGGCGCTGAAGGGGAGAAAGAACAGCGACTTCTGGTCGCCCAGGCGGTCGACATGCTCGGCCTATAAATTATGGTCGAATAAAGGTCTTTTACTACTAGTTACTTTCGTTTTCTGCATGTTAATTTTTAGCCCGACCGTTCTGCTCTGCCTGTCTAACTCATTCATCATGATTTGTAGGTCTTGTCCTGAGTGGCTTAGCAACGCAATGTCATCAGGGAATCGCACATTACTCAGGAATTCTCCATTAACTCTTATCCCCAACTCTTCCCATCTCAGGACCCGGAATACCTCCTGTAAGCAGGCGGTGAATAGCATTGGCGAGATCGTGTCTCCCTGCCTGACACCTTTCCGTATTGGAATTTTATTGCTTACTTTATGAAGAACTATAATAGATGTGCAATCGTTATAAACATCTTCCAGCATATTCATATAACACTCCTCCGCACCCTGATTCCGCAATGCCTGTATGACAGCTCAGGCTTCCACTGAGTCAAATGCTTTCTCGTAATCAGTGAAGGCTATTTATAGGGGTTGGTTATATTCTGCGCATTTCTCTATCCCCTGAGTGATCGTGTGAATGTGGTCTGTTGTCGAGTATCCTTTACGAAAGCCCGCCTGATCATTTGGTTGACTGAAGTCTAAGGTTGTCCTGACTCTATTAGCGATTACCTTAGTAAATACATTGTAGGCAACGGACAGTAAGCTGATCGGTCTCTAATTTTTCAAGTCCTTGACGTCTCGTTCCTTATGAATTAAGAGAATGTTACCGTTCTTCCAAGCTTCTGGTACTATCAAGGTCACAAGGCATTGGGTATACAGGGTGGCTAGTTTTTCTAACAGAACCTCTCCTCCTTCCTTCAACAAATCTGCTGTTATTTAATCCTCACCAGCTCCTTTCCCCCTTTGCATTGTTCCTAATGCTTTCTTTACTTCATCTTTCGTTACTGGCAGGATGTCCCATTGCTGTGCTCGACTGCCTCTCTCATTAACTTGATGATTACATTCGCTACTGTACAAATTTGTGTAGAACTCTTCGGCTACTTTAGCTATCTTCTCCACATTGCTAATGACATTGCCCTCTTTGTCTTTAAGCGCATACATGTGGTTTTTACCTACGCCCAATTTTCTCTTCACTGATTTTAGGCTACCTCCAGTCCTTAAAGCATGCTCGATTTTCTCCATGTTAAACTTTCTTATGTCGGCTACATTGCGCTTATTTATTCGTTAGCTCTGCTAGTTCTATCCTGTCTGCGGAGTTAGACGTCCTCATGCTTTGGCGTTTCTTAATCAGATCTTTAGTCTCCTGAGATAGCTTGCTGGTATCCTGTCGAACAATCCTACCACCTACTTCTGCGACGCATGCTGTAACGATAGCTGTGAGATTATCATTTTTGTTTCAACACTGCGGTCGTCTTCTTCAGTTAAAGCGGAAAAATCAGTTCTGCAGCGATATTATGAATTCATCTATCTTCCCTCTTGGTGGTAACTCGTTAATAGCCTTTCGCTTCACTAGTTTCCTCCCTTCCCTCTTCAAATCTAAGCTAATACGAGACCTTACAATTCTGTTGTCACTACAAGGGACCTTACAGAGGACCTCGACGTCTTCTACGATGCCAGGGTGAGCGCACAGTATGAATGAAGTCTATTCCATTTTTAGTCTCATCATTGGGGCTCTTCCCCGTCTACATCCTGTTTGCTCGTTTTCGGAAGAAGGTATTCATAATCCGTAAATTATTTCTATCTGCGAACTGTAATAACTCTCCCCTTCTCTTCCTAGAACCTGTGTCATAGTCACGTACCGCCTAGTCTCCAGCCTGCTTTTTACCTACCTTCGCATTAAAGTCGCCCATCAATACAGTGTACTGTTATTTTACTTTGGTCATTGCCGATTCCACATCCTCATTGAAGCTTTCAACTATCTGGTCATCAGTGCTTGATGTAGGCGCGTAGGCCTGCACCACCTTCAGCTTGTACCTCTTATTAACCCTAATTACGATAGCTGGCACACTCTCGTTAATGCTGTAAAACTCCTCGATGTTGCCAGCTATATTGTGATTTATGAAGAATTCCACACCTAGTTCTCGCCTATCTACTAATCCACGACAGCACAGTACGTGCTCGCCCTTTAGTACTGCATATGCCTCATCTGTCCTCCTAACCTCATTGAGCCCTATGAAACCCATTTAATACCGGCTAATTCCTCCAACATCACTGCTAAGCTAGCCTCACTTGATAAGGCTCTTGCGTTAAACGTTGCCAGGTTCAGTTTCCAATGGCGGCCTGTCCGGAGCCAGAGATTCTTAGCACCCTCCGCTGCGTCACAGATCTGACCGCCGCCGTGGTCAGTTGCTCCGCAGCCGCTGACGACTGAGGGCCGAGGGTTAATTGGTTTGTTCATGGAAGTTTGCAGCCAAGTACTACAGCAGGGTGGCCAAATCCTGTTCTGATGAGGAAGTGCGTTGTCGGTTCTGGTCACCGAGATCAGGCCGCACTCGAAGCCTGTTTATGCAATTCCATCGACATGCGGAATTTTTTTTTTTAATCCGGTGGAGAAGCGTGGCACCGGGATTCGAGCCCCGGTCCTTTTGCACGCGAGGCGGATGTTCTACTTCTACGCCATCGCTGCCCTAAAAATTATATATAAAGAAAAAATTCGTGTGAGAGTTCTAATGGCTTCATTCAGCAGCCTGGAGTCCTGTGCATATCAAACCGGAGACAGGAATCTTGGCGACGCAGAGGCATGCCATAGCGTTGTAAGCGTAGGTCTAGATTTATTCTACGCTGGATGGATCGTATATAGAAGCCGCGCCTTTGAAACGGGGGGTGGCAGTTGCCACCATGCTCGGCTTTGTTTCTTTATTTTGGCTTAACTGTGTTATGAATTATTAAAATTCATAATTTTCTTTACGTTTTCAAATCCTTCTAACTTTGTCACCTCCCAGCTCTTAAGCCATCATTCTTCCAATCGCTTTTTGTAACTTCCTTTGCAGATTTATTTACATGGCCTCTGCTATCTATAAACACTAGGGCCTCAGGAAGAGTGACTCTGCCTGCATCGACATCCGAATGGATACCACCACTTTCGAGCATACGGTGTTCAGTAGTTTCTACAGATTTGCCACACACTGCACATGTGTCATATTGGTTAATTTGTTTTTTAGTTTCACGTTCTAAGACACGACGATCCGGCTTAAAAGACAAGGGCACTACCTCTTGAAGTATCATAGAACGGTTCCTTCCTGATCTACCTTTTCCAGCTTCGATATAGTTCTACAGTCTGCTTTCTTTTTTCCATTGAATTAATCCGCTGTTTACGTTCTGCGTTTTTTACTGTCGTTTTTGACCTATTCCTCCGTCGTTGTGCCCTGCATACTTAATTACTAGTTAGTTTCCTGGTCCTTACCCGCCACTGCCATTCAGTTCGGTTTCTATGTAAGTAATGGAATACCTTAGCTGTCTACTGTTATACTGCAATTTTCTCAGCAGTTTTCCGTAAAATATTTTACTTTGAGGTTCGCCTACTTCGAACAATGCATATGCAGGCGGTTTCTTGGCACAGGGGCGCTTCGCGGCGTATCTGAGATGTGGTGGGCACTGCACCAATCAGTTGCGCCAAGTTGCTAGGCCAGCCGACCAATCCGGGATTTGCTCACGGCAAACCCGGCCAGCACCAATGACGCCAGATATATCCATAGTAGCGCCCTTAAAGCCATCGATGATGAAAAAATAATTGAGATCACTGCGGCGACCCGCATCAGAACAGTGCGATAGCAAAACGTGCACATGCTATAGCTATGTCTGTGGCTGTTCTGACGCCCTTATACTATATCGACGTCTATGGCTCTGTGGACATCTAAGTGTATTTTTTAGGGATTTTCTCGTTTAATAATGAACTAATTACACCTTGAGGACCAAGTTTTTCACACAGCAAGATTTTATCACACACTATCTATCACAATCACACTCCACACATTTATTTTTAGAGAACGTAATCGTGCGGACAAAACTTGAGGACATATTTTGCGGACACTTTTCGCTGACGCGGCATAGCCATACAAGGCTTTCGCATTACAAAAAAAACATACAGCAGCTTGCTCAGTGAACAACAAAATTTTGAGGAAGAGAGTGACATACGAAACATTTTAATTTATTGCAGGCAAGTTATGGCGACGTGAAGATCGAAAATTTTAACCCGCCAGCTGAAATGGACTTGGGCGCTCTTATGAACACTGGTCATGGTGCGGCATCAGACAAAAACACACTTCTGGACTCGACACGGTTGCAAATCAAGGGCCTTCGTTTTGACGGCTCGGCACCCGGTAAGTCTTCAGCGCGCTTTCTCAAATGTAGGGATGGGCTCATGTGTCAACTTTCAGAAGGTCGATCCCTGTTTGCAAGTAGGCGTAGATCAACAATACGATGCTTGTTCTTTGCATTCTGGCGTGCCTGTATTGTGCGCAGTGCTTTTACTTCTACAGCATCTAGAGTATGCAAGGAACCGGACTGATAATGCCGCAAAACGAATTTGTTCTTTTGGTGTGATTAATTTGTTGATCCTCAGCGCCGAGGGTAATTACGTACGGGACACTCAAGAACCTATATCGCTGTTCATAACGCTCGGCTACAAATTCAGAATTTTATCCAGCGAATGACTGTATTAGTTGCAAAGTTAACTATCAAAGTTAACGATGATTGCAAGTGAATATCATTTACCTGTTTTTAGGTCTCTTACAACTCTGGAAATACACCTGGTATCTGCTTTTCTCGTATTCTTTCTCGCCATCACTCCTGGCTGTTTCGCCTCCATTTCTTCTTGGTGTCTCTTCTTTACTGGTCGCTTATTAGTTGCTCAAGACATTAATTAGGAGTTCTGACTGCTGGCGCACGCATTTTTATTCCTTTTGGAATGAAGAAGATGATACAGCACCGCCACCAACGACGACGAAGCGCTAGCGCCGCCCGTAGAAGGCTCGTGCTGGAGAACTGCCGCTTGTGTGCCGGTCCCTCGCCTCGCTCGTTCTTAGACTTCTTGCGCCAGGGTCTTCGTCGCCGGCGCTTGAAGGTGCCAATAAACCGCTCTACATTTGGTGGAGGTTGCTGCGGTCACCTTTTCCCATCACCGTGGACCTTCGCAGTCGCACCATCCCGATGTCTAAGGCCGGTCAGCAGCCCCCCAGTCAACAGCCAGCCCTCTCGCCGGAGCCAGTCATCTGTTCCGGTGCCGTCCGGCAGCGGGACCCCGCTGTTTTCAGCGGCCACAGCGATCAAGATGTGGAAGATTGGCTGGAGTCGTATGAACGGGTGAGCCGTCATAACAACTGGGACGACCGCGTCAAGCTCACAAATGTGATATTCTACCTGAGCGACGTCGCTAACCTGTGGTTCCGAAACCACGAGGCCGACATTCCCACCTGGGCCGTTCTAAAGACCACCCTCGCGGAGGTTTTCGGTCGTCCCGCCGTGCGGAAGCTGCGCGCTGAGCAAAGCCTGCGTGTCCGAGCTCAGCACACCAATGAGACTTTCACGAGCTACATTGAGGATGTAGTAGACCTTTGCAAGCGTGTTGACCCGGCTATGACCGAGGCTGAGAAGATCAAGCACATCCTGAAAGGCATCGACGACGACGCCTTTCAGATGCTGTTGGCGAAGAGCCCCACCACCGTTGCCTCGGTGTACACCCTGTGCCAAGGTTTCGATGAGTTGCGCAAGCAAACAACGCCTTTGCGCTCGTCGCTCTCCCCCACCTGCCGACTCCATCTCCGGCCTGGGCATCAACAATGAATTACTCGCTACCATCAAAGACTTCGTGCGGGACGAGGTAGCCAGGAAACTCTCGCTCCTATCGCACCAACACCCGTCACCGCCCGTCCTCAGTCCTGAGATCCGGCACGCCATCACGCGGGAGGTCACCGATGCACTTCCTAGTCTTCGGCAACCGGCACCCTTGGCTCCCCAGGACGGTCTTTTCCCAATCCAGCCCACTCCTGTTGCCGCCCCGTTGAGCTACGATCCTGCAGTAACAGTGCCGCCTGCGCCAGCACCCGTGCCTCTCACATATGCCGACGTTGTCAGAAGACCACCGCCGCCGCAGGCCTATGCATACGCTCCTCCTGCGGTGTCTGCGCCTGCTGCTCCCCGGCACCGTTTCGCGCCCGTTGCCTACAATCCTTGGCGCACACCTGACAACAAACCTATCTGCTACGCCTGCGGTCGTCCCGGCCACGTCGCGCGCCTCTGTCGACGTACTCTGCCTGCGCCTCTACACCCCATGCCGGATTACCCCGCTACCCATCGGGGCACCTCACCTGATCGCGCTCATGGTCGTCAGCCCTACGTTTCCCACCGATCGCCGTCCCCTCGCCGCCGCTGCTTGTCGCCCATGAGGCGTCGCACCGTCACCGCCGATTCGGAAAACTAGCAGCCGCAGTTCCTGGGGCACGAACTGCGCTATCATCGCCCTGTTCAAGTCCTCGCCTTTCACCGCCAAATCTTCTTGACGTGTTTGTGGACGGCGTACCGACACTTGCGCTTGTGGACACTGGGGCTACCGTTTCTGTGATTACCGAAAACTTCTGCCGTTCGCTTCGAAAAGTTACGACCCCATCTTCTGGACTCTCCCTCCGTACAGCTAGCGCCGAGCCCGTTCATCCTTCTGCCGCTTGTACAGCCCGCGTCGTCATCGCCGATGTTTTATACGTTGTCGAATTTTTAGTCCTCCGTGCAAGCTCCCATGACGTAATCCTTGGCTGGGACTTTCTATCCCGCCATAGCGCCGTCATTGACTGTGCCCGTGCGCATGTCGTATTTTCTCCGCTCTGTGATACACTTTTCGACGCACCTCCGATTCGCTGTGATGATAAGCTTGTTGTTGCCGAGGACACCGATATTCCCCCTGAGAGTGCTGTGTTCGTCCCTGTGTGCGCCGCCTCTGTTTCTGACGCCACCGTTCTCTTCAAGCCGTCCACCCTCCTTGCCTCTCGCCGACGTCTCTCTCTTCCCTTCGCCGTCATCGACATTCACCACGGTGCTGCCGCAATCCTCGTCTCCAACACCTCATTCTCTGCGTTTCCCCTGCTTCGTGGCGAGTGCCTTGGCCATTTTGAAACCGCTGACTTCATCTCTTCCTTGGACACCGATGCGCCCTCCTCCAGTCTCGACCTCGCTGCCCTCACCCCACGTGGCGCTCCTCCCGATCACCCACTGCCTTCGGACATTTTCGACCGCTCTATTGATCCCGCCCTCGACACAGCTCAACACGCGCAGCTTCTTGTCCTGCTCAATCAGTTTCGCTCATCGTTTGACCACCAGTCCTCTTCTTTGGGCCGTGCGACCACTGTCGAGCACCACATTGAAACTGGTCCACATACTCCTCTCCGCCAGCGCCCCTACCGTGTGTCCCTTCCCGAGCGCCGCCTCATCGCTGAGCAAGTGGACGACATGCTACAACGCGGCATTATTCAGCCATCTGCCAGTCCTTGGTCATCCCCAGTTGTCCTGGTGAAGAAGAAGGATGGCTCGATACGATTTTGCGTGGACTATCGACGGCTCAACAAAATTACGCGCAAAGACGTCTACCCGCTACCCCGAATTGACGACGCCCTTGACTGCTTGCAAGGCGCCGAGTTCTTCTCATCTCTGGACCTTCGTTCCGGCTATTGGCAAGTCCCGATGTCTGCGTCCGACCGTCCTAAAACGGCATTCGTTACCCCTGACGGCCTATACGAATTCACCGTAATGCCTTTCGGTCTGTGTAACGCTCCCGCCACGTTCGAACGAATGATGGACAACATCTTGCGCGGCCTCAAGTGGAACATTTGTCTTTGCTATTTAGATGATGTTGTTGTGTTTTCGCCCGATTTTCCGACGCATCTCCAGCGCTTGCGCCAGATATTGAGCTGCCTCACCCGTGCTGGCCTTCAACTTAACCTCAAGAAGTGTCACTTTGGCGCCCGGCAACTGACAATACTCGGCCACCTCGTATCCAAAGATGGCGTCCTACCTGATCCTGACAAACTCCGTGCTGTGGCTGACTTCCCTAAACCGACCTCTACGAAAGAGCTGCGCCGATTTGTGGGCCTCTGCTCCTATTTTCGGCGCTTTGTCCCTAATTTCGCCTCTATCGTCGCGCCCCTTACGAAACTCCTCAATGGTCCCGCTGACCTGTCTACGTGGGACTCTGCCTGCGATGAAGCTTTTGCTACGCTCCGTCGCCTTCTTACTTCGCCCCCTATTCTTCGGCACTATGACCCCACTGCTCCTACTGAGGTCCACACCGACGCAAGCGGAATCGGCCTCGGTGCTGTCCTGGCCCAGCGCAAGCCCGAATTTTCTGAATACGTTGTTGCGTACGCCAGCCGTGCTCTCACCAAAGCAGAGTCGAACTACACCGTGACTGAAAAGGAGTGTCTGGCCGTAGTGTGGGCTCTCACGAAATTCCGCCCATACTTATATGGCCGCCCGTTCACCGTCGTTACTGATCACCACGCCTTGTGCTCTTTGGCCTCCCTCAAAGATCTCTCAGGACGCCTTGGCCGCTGGGCGCTCCGTCTTCAGGAATTCGATATTACCGTAGTCTACCGGTCGGGCCGCAAGCACTCCGACGCCGACGCCTTGTCACGCTCGCCACTGCCCACTCCTGCGCCCTCTTCCCCCTTACCTGATTCCCTACTCGCAGCGCTCACTGCTATGGATATGCCCAATCAACAACGCCAGGATCCATGGATTTCGTCCCTGCTCGATGTCCTTCGTGCACACTCTACGTCCTCCTTCCCTCGAGCTCTTCGTCGCCAAGCTTCCCATTTTGCCATCCGCGACGATCTCCTGTACCGCCGCAACTATCGACCGGACGGCCGAAAGTGGCTCCTCGTGATTCCCCGACACCTTCGGTCTGAGATCTGTGCGCACTACTATGCCGACCCTCAGAGCGCTCACGCTGGATCACTAAAAACCTACGAGCGACTACGGCAGAGGTACTACTGGCGAGGCATGTACAACTTCGTTCGTCGCTACGTTCGCTCCTGCACAGCCTGTCAGCAGCGGAAGTCGCCACCTCGACCCTCGACTGCCCCGTTACAGCCATTACCGTGCCCGGCTCGCCCTTTCGATCGTGTGGGCATCGACCTATATGGGCCGCTCCCCTTCACGACCGCCGGGAATCGATGGATTATAGTTGCCGTGGACCACCTCACTCGGTATGCTGAGACCGCTGCCCTACCTGCGGCTACTGCTCGCGACGTCGCCCTCTTCCTTCTTCATCACTTCGTCCTGCGTCACGGCGCTCCGCGAGAACTTCTCAGTGACCGCGGCCGTGTTTTCTTGTCTGAAGTTGTTCACGAGCTTCTCGATGCGTGCCACTCAGTCCACCGTACCACTACTGCTTACCACCCTCAAACTAACGGCCTCACCGAACGATTCAACCGAACTCTTGGGGACATGATCGCCATGTACATTAGCTCCGACCGCACTAATTGGGATCAAGTCCTTCCGTTCGTGACCTATGCATATAACACCGCATCTCAGGCAACCACCGGCTTTTCCCCTTTCTTTCTTTTATTCGGGCGCGAGCCTTCCTGCCTCCTGGACACCATCCTTCCCAACAACCCCGACAGCTCAGAATATACTTCCCTTTCTGACATTACCCGGCATGATGAGCAGTGCCGCCAGTTGGCTCGCTCCTTCACCGCCGAACGTCAAGGACTCCGCAAACATGAGTCCGATCAAGACACGCCCGCTGCACCCTTCTCTACTGGATCATTGGTCTGGCTCTCTGTTCCGGCTGCGTCCAAATTTTCGGCCAAGCACATTGGTCCCTACCGTATCTTAGAGCGTACGTCACCTGTCAACTATATCATCGAACCGGTGACACCTTCTTTGGACCATCGCCGCCGTGGTCGCGACGTCGTTCATGTCAGCCGCTTGAAGCCTTATTACAGCCCTCTCGTCGTCTCCTCGCCTTGAGTCGCCAGGATGGCTCCCTCTTTCCGCCGGGGCAGTTGGAATCAAGAAGATGATACAGCACCGCCACCAACGACGACGAAGCGCTAGCGCCGCCCGTAGAAGGCTCGTGCTGGAGAACTGCCGCTTGTGTGCCGGTCCCTCGCCTCGCTCGTTCTTAGACTTCTTGCGCCAGGGTCTTCGTCGCCGGCGCTTGAAGGTGCCAATAAACCGCTCTACACTTTTTTTACTTTAGCGAATCTAAGCTGCAGCCCGTCTTTGCCCGGAGAAATTCATTCTCGTACAGTTGTTCCCCAAAACCATCTCCGATTGCAATGTATTTCCAGAATCACTTTTTCAAACCGATAATTTTATTCAGGCACTGGAAGCACGCTTGCTTGGTCAGTTTGTGTCATTTTGTTATTTTGTTTCTTTTTTATTCGATCTTGAATAAGTTTGTGATTGTCACGCTCTGTGCCCGTCCTGCTGGAGCCACAACTGCCGGCAGTATCTTGAAACAAATAAGAAATAAATAAAACCACTTCCACCACTAACACCAAATCTCATGTCACTGCGGGTGCGTCAGGGGCGGCTCGCGTATGCAATCTGTTATGCAATTGTGTATGCAACCTTAAAGCTATGACGCCATAGTTTAATGGGTTCATGCTGATATAGGTGGAATTCGTCACTTTATATTCATAGATCGCTGGGACTCTTCATATCACTCCAGACGGCGTAGTTAAGTTGTTAACCCCGTACCGCATAATGTATGATACGGTGCATTTTAGTTTTCCAAACTTATTGTGATCAGTGAGAAATGATTCCTTACTAATATAGTATTACAGTGTTCCCTATTTCGAAGCCATGCCCGCAGTAACTCAACCATCGGAAGGATTTGTTTAGAAGTTTTCTTTTAAGAAATGCGTGGAGGTAGCGGTGGGAGTTAATTGAGGAAATTCTACTAGTAGAGGAAAAATTCTCTGCATTCTAACTGAAGGTGGAGTTTCGAAAAAAATATTAGGCCACAAAATAGAATTTTGTCATTCTGTGACAGCATCTGCAGCATGATACTGCTTCCGGGTACACTTGGAGAGGAGTATATACTAGATTATCACATATGATACAGCATGCAGTTATGGGAAATTTTGTCACTCTATACAGTTTCATAATTTCAGCTTCAGGAAAAATCGCAGCGATCCGGAGATTTTACATGCTTTTTCGTATTCAGAAGGTTTACATGCCTTTCTTTAATATTTACTCCTTCTAATTAAATCGGTCATAGGACACCACCAGATTTTATGGAAGAAAGGAAAGTGAGGTCATATATCCTCAGCGCTGGGTTCGTCTGTTTCCTCGTCCCATATCCGTTCGGCAGGTGGTGTTAGGAGCGGCGCTAGTGTAATTTGTGAGGAGGGTGAAGAAGACGATATCATGTTGGTGGAGGTAGAAGAAAGCGCGGGACACAGAGAGGCGAGGATAGATTAGGTGTACAAAGGAAGAAAAAAAATGCAGCATTGAAGCTAGCTGTTGTTGAAGTGCAAAAGACTAAACGCCAGAAAGCAGCCCATGAAGTGCAAAAGTGTTTGGTGTATGCGGTTTAACGTCCCAAAGCGACTAAGGCTATGAGAGACGCCGTAGTGGAGGGCTCCGGAAATTTCGACCACATGGGGTTCTTTAACGTGCACTGACATCGCACAGTACACGGGCCTCCAGAATATCGCCTCCAAAGAAATTCTAGCCGCCGCGTGCAAAAGTGTGTTCAGCGGAATCCAGAAACTGCATTTCTTTAGAACAGTGACGGAACGCACTTGGTCACTGCACGGCAACTGCAACGACAAATTTTAGGGGAGAAAGCATGGTGCCCTGAAAAAAAAATAACTATCGGCATGAGACTGTTCCTAGACAATGCAGAACAAGTATACGCGATAATACGAAGCCACCGGCGCGATTCAACTCTGATATAAAAGCTCTCATCAAGGCAACCAACCGCGCGGCCCCTAGGCGCCGCTGCTTGCTTTCGAAGGCTGCTTAGACATAGACCAATAGACGATATGCGAAATTGCCTGGCGGTCTGGCAACACCGCGCCCACAACTTCCGGTTTCCATCTTGGCTCGGTCGAGCTCGTCGAGCTGGTGCATCGTTTGCTATGCGTACTTTCTTCATGCGAGTGGAATTTCAACAGGCAAGCCTCAGCTGCTGCGTTTTTTTCGCAGCTGATCTTTGACCAAATGTAGGTGCTTTCAACAGGCGCCAGCTTACTCCTACCGCGTCCTCATCTTCGCTTGAAGTCTGGCGCTGATGATCGCAATAATCGGCAATCGAAAGTGGGTTGGAAAGTCGAACCGTGACCGTGTGCGGTTGTCGTTTTAATGCTCGCATTAAAGCGCCAGTTCAAGCATAACGCATTATCATGGCTATTTTATTCCCAGGTGGACGCGAATTCATCTGGTAGAGTAGCGAGCGGTTATTTTGCGCTGAGTGCGCACGTGTGTTGACATACTTCTGTGACAGTGCGAACTTTCGTTCGCGCTGACGCCAGGAGCTTCGTGCATTGCAGTATAATCACACAAGACCCTCGACCAGCTGCGAAATTCGATTCCTCTACTCTAATGTGCAATGCGCATCCGCGGTTTTCAACGTCACCGTTTCAGAGCCCGGCGTCGGTTGATTTTAGCCACAATTCGTTGAAACCGCGTCCTACTTAAGACGCAGTCATTCAGTCGACATTAACAAGAGGAAAGTAGGCACGCACATATAATTCAAAATATTGTTAGCAAAGACGCAGCTTTTTTTTTTCAGATAAGCACTGAGCCACCGCACCGGCTTTATTAGAGAAAGATGCTACAGCTGTAGGTGCATATGCACGGACTCGATACGCTGGTCAAGCTGTGTGTGCAGGGGCGAAATTAGCATGTTCGGTTGCTTCCGAAACTTAATTAGCTTACTCCCAAACTTGGGCAAATGGCTTTGTTGCGAAGCAAGCTGTTGGAGCTTGCCACAGCGGTAATAAAATCTGTTAGCCTGAAGCGTTTTCAGAACATTGTTGCACGTACTTTCCAGCTTCGAAATCTTTCCCTCCTTCATAATAAAGTAGCTATATTATTCGCTTCTTTTCTTTTAAGATTTTCGTCGCCGTAGATATCGAAGGTATAGGAATCCTCAAGAAATAAAGCATTCGCACCTCAGTTTTTATACGTAGGGTGTATTGCTTCACAAAGACTCCTTAACGCGTATAACATATGCGTATTGTCCAGAGAGTTTGCTCGCCCTTCTAATACTAATTGAACACGGGAAAAACGTAACTGAACACGTAGAAAACTAAGCAGTAATCGGCATATGGTTCTTCGAGTGAACTTATTTCGCCACAGCACGAGCGATTGGCCCGCTCTAAAAAAATTACCTTCCCTATTACGTTGTTCAAGTATGCGTCTATATATATTCACGCCCGACCGGAGAGCTGATAAATGCACGAAATCGGCTTCTAATTTTGATCAGAGACAACAAAGGCTGGGGTCCTTATCTTAATTTGAACGCAAATCACCTCGAAAGCTTTGTCAAAAATCAGCGCAGAAAGCGAAAGCTGGGCACTGATCCGCGTGCTGACACATGATACCTCGCATGGCGTTTTGTGTTACTAAAACGTTGGGACGGCGTAAAGAAGATAGAAAAGCGAAAAGCTTGAACGCACCTAGTTCTGGCACGCATCGTAGTGTCTTTTCACAGTGGAGAGGGTAGCGCAACACTGCATCGGCATTTTACTTTTCAAACGAAGCGCAGCCGTTTTAACCCAACGCTGGGCAGCAGTTTCGTTTTCTGTACCGAGCCAACATGGAGGACTTAGTTCTCGGAGCGCTGAGAGATGGCGCTGCGCATTTCGCATATCATCTATTGCCCTTTTGCCTAGTGAAACAAGTGCGCTGTACGCCAGCCTTCACATATCGCGCTGATTAGGTTTGACTTGGACGAGAAATGGTAACCTATTTGAAGACACCACGCCGGCTTCCTGCTGTTGCATTGAAAGTGCATAGCAAACCACTGCCTTAGGTGTACAGGTTCCAGAAGGCTTCTAGTCGTGCTTTTTAGGGGCTTGCAAGGCTGGATATCTCAGAAAACACTTTCATTTCAAGTAACTATCATTCACTGGTCTGTACTGAAATACTTTTTCAGATACGGCTGTTTAAATGCAGTTTTATATCTTATAATAAGGGAGTAATTACTCATTGACATCCACCCGAGCGCAGCCTTACGGCCAGAAAGCAAAACTTTACAGCTTTCTCAGAAACTTCGTAGTGAAAGAAATTCGCCCTGGTCCTTGGTTCGAACCCGGGACCACCGCTTCACCGGAGCAGTCGCTCTACCAATTGAGCTGCGAGCAACGATGGACATGGAGGAAGCTCGCCGGAAGCACTCAACACTTCTGCTAGAAATAAAGCAAATTTGCGCAGCTTCGCAGCAAAAAAAAATACAAGTTTGCAGGCGATTGTAAAGATGTCAAAAGAACCTATTCACAAAATAACTTAAACGCGTTTCTGATGAGGGAGGACAGAATGGTTCGACTAATACTGCACTTGATAAAAAGATGAGGTGACAGAAATATAGCGCTTTGCTTCCTATAACTAGTTCTGTTGAACTTTTCTCTTCGCTTGCCTGAGCTAAGTACAGAAGAACAACACTAAAGATGAAGAAATCGAATGCAATACAGTAAACGATACTTAAATAAGGCAATAACACCAATAATTTTACGTTGTCGAAAAACGTTTTGTGTGGGCAGTATAACTTACTCCGGCAACGAGTCTGATCTCTTTCTGTTGAAGCAGTAACAGTTCGTTGAAATTTGTTTTTTATATAGTGCCAAAGTTCCAGTGACAGTAGTTAATACGCGACTCAAATAATGAATTATACAGGGATATATTTCAAACGCATAGCAAAATCACGTCGATGAGAGAAATGATGGCAATTGTTTCAGCTTGTTTTTTTTGTGAGACAAGCTACATGGTCAGACCACTTCATAGAGGCATCAAACACAACTACAAGCGAACTGAACGTGCCCATTTCCACCTCATTGCTTTTAAGTAGGAGAAGTCTGTTTGTAGGAGAAGCACTTGTTTGTTTGCGTGTTTCTTCCCCTGTCTTCGTTTTTCGCGCTGTAAGTACGTAATGTTGAACGTTCACCAACTCGCGCAGTTTTCGGTTCTGCTGAGGTTTGTTTATCTTTACTCTTAGATCTACTGGCCTGAAAAAAAAGAGGTTTGATTTTATTATAGTTTAGGGCTAAACCATTGTGCTAGGACCATGAGGGAGAGCATTCAGGATAGAGTTGCCTTTATCTACCAGGTAATCTGGCGAACAGCCAGATAGAAAGTAGTTTGTGCCACCAGCGTACAAAGCGTATCGTGCATCTGTGGCTATGCTAATGGTATCGTTAATGTATGATTTAAATAGACATGGGCGCATAAGGCTATTTTGCAGAAAGTCGCTGTGTATAATTTTCTGAAGACACAAAACTACGCAGGAAACAGGACACAGAAAAGAAGCAGACAGGACGAGCGTAGTCTAAAGAGGCCTTCTCACCAAATAGCTTCTCAGGCAAGACCACAAAGCCGCCTTCCTTATCAGCCTGCATTAAAGCAAGTCCGGAGTCATTAAGGCAACCGGCTACTCTCCTCAACAGGGAAGTGCCGTCCTTTTTCTCTTCGTAACCATTCCGCACAGAGTCAGTGCCTTCCAATAAACAGTGTCCTTTCTCTTCACCCTGCACCTTCTCTGCTATCTTGTGAGCCGAAGCGAGAAGCTCGTGCTTCTTGAGCGGCACTTCAAGGCAAAACTTCGGACCCCTACTCAGAACCTTTTCTACTTCGGGTGTGATCACAGCCCCTCCAAGAGCAACAACAGGAACCACACCAACCTGCTTTTTGGGCGCTGTAGGTAGGCTCAGCCTAGTTTTGTTCCAAAGGAATTCGGTGCTTGCCTCAGCCAGCCTCTTGTAGTCCATCAGTAGCCTGAAGCCAGCAGGTCCCGTACCCTTCCAACTGAAGCACACAAATTGTAGCCAGTCCATCAACAGGCGAACATGCCTCCAATATTCGCTTCTTAGAATCTTCGCCATCCGCTTCCAATGACCTTCTGAGCAGCCCAGAAACCCGAAAAGACTTGAAACACCGGGTGGACAGACGTTCTTCCTTAGGCAGAAGCCCAAGACCCTTGCTTCGTTCGTCGTAGCAGCGATGAAGGTGGTGCACAAAGCGCATTGCTCTTCGAAAGAACGTTGACATAAAACAGAGCCCCATGTAGAAGAAATGAATTCTAGAAGTGTGTGATGAGAGGCTAGTTGGTAAGACATACTGAAGACACAAAACTACGCCACAGTAAGACACAGAAAACTATGTTTTCTGTGTCCTGTTTCCTGCGTAGTTTTGTGTCTTCAGTATGTCTTACCAACTAGCCTCTCATCACACACTTCTAGTATAATTTTCAGTGTCGATGCCATATCATCACAAAACACTGCTCGTTTTGGGATGATATGGCAGACAGAAGCCACAAGAATTGAGACACATTCCGCGGACGGTATATATTTTTTAATTTGCATAGTATGGGTCATTGTATATCAGCCTGAAAGAAGGCGGGGTAAAAAAAGTTCATGGCAGATTAAAAAAATTCAATCGGTGCATAGGCTCCCGCTGGGAACCCCTCAGAAAAGTAAAAAAAAATTATTTCCAGCACCTGTACCTTCCGCTTCAGACAATGCAGTAATTGCTGCAGCGTCGTAACGCAACGCCGTGATTAGTAAGTAATATGGTGCAGATTTTACCCCCCCCCCTCCCCAGACGGGAAGTGCTGCCGTACCACCCAAGCCTGCTTTTTTCTATAACACTCTTTTGATCAAAACAAAGCGAAATATTCGCCATACGCTAAAAATCGTAACTTCATACTGTACTAGCACAGAAGCCGCCACGATTAGCTGTGTTTATTGAGGTACTGAGCATAGGGGATCGAGATATATAAAGAGAATTGCTAAGGTGATGTCGAACAGGTGATTTAAGGAAGATATGCTTAGTACTCACTCAGTTGTTCGAGAAACCCACTGTTCACACTAAAGTCTAGTTAGCTAAGAGGTGGGCAGTTCCGGTGATGCTCGCATATTCTCATATCACGTGGAAGAGGGTCAGGGTGTCCTGCGCAACAAATGCATTTTGGCGGTGTGCTGCTGGCGCGACGGAAAGTAGTCTGTCTGTAGCTACCGATACACGACAGCTTGCTCTCTCAACAGTGTACGGTAAAGTAAAGCCCCGAAATGTGACACTTATGGTTCCTCTCTGAGAAACTTGCAAGGTCACTGCTGGAAATGTGAGGGCAGAAACAATGCTCTCTTGTTTGCGAAAAAACAAGTTTCGACAAAATGTGAAAATTAGCAGACGCGCGAAATAGTGGACGCTTCAAGACTGGCAAGCTCAAAAACGAATGCGCCAGCACGCCCTGTGTTCCTTTCTTGAACAAAGAGATTCCATTCGTTTCTGGTTTTATTCAGTTTTAGCCTTTGTTTCATTGGCACGCTTTACATGTCTTTTTTGCTTTTAGCCGTTTTTAGTCCTCGGCCATCATTATTTTCACTTTTTTAGCTGTGTTGCGTCTTAATTCTTGGCGATTAGTTTTCATCTGCATTTTATCATTATGTTTTTATCTGCGCTGTCGTGTTGAAGCACGGCGCTGGTGGTGGTACCAGGCTATAGAAGCAAATGTACGGAAATTAGGAATGCCAGGAAAAAGCAACGAAAAAGACCAACTTTTTTCCGGTGAATTAGTAAAAACAATAGGCAGATGCCGAGAACAACAGTATGCAGATTATTTATGTAGAAATAAACCCGAAGGTCATGTTATTAAGTTGAAAACAACACAACGCAGTACTATCGCTGCTCTTTTGTTGTTCTTCCATTTCGTACGGTAAACTCTTGTCTGAGTTGTGCTCAGTCCTTCCAGCGGGGCCTTTGTGCGGATTATCTTTGTTAATATACTAACTTTTGTTTGTTGATTGTGAACGTGAACTATTTCTTTTTGTATGGTGTGTAATTCAACGTATGAAAATTGTACGCCTAGTTTTTTAAACGTTGAATTTCATCCTTTTATTTTTTCTCCTGTCTGCTGAAATGAATAAGTGCGAATTTCCTTTGTTTAGTTTTATATATTGCTGACCAGTGCGTGATGTAGCCAATGCGGGGGCCTGTGGCCTTGTCAAGGTTCCATTATGACAGCTTTTTCTACAGGTCTCCGGCATCATGTATACGTGATGAAAATTAAGTGAATATTATTATTATTAAGTTTGACACCGAACATACCTTCTAATAGGGGAGTAATTACTCATTGGCATCCACCCAAGCGCAGCCATACGGCTACAAAGGAAAGATATACAGCTTTCTCAGACACATCGTAGTTAAAGAAAAATTCGTCCTGGTCCGGGGTTCGAACCCGGGACCACCGCTTCACCGGAGCAGTCGCGCTACCAACTGAGCTAACCGGGACGGCAAGCTTATGGTAGGGCGAGAACGAATTGATCAATAACTCGAAGTGGGAACAGTGTTAGTGAAATGTTTAGGGGAATCGCCCAAGGAGAAGGAAATTTGTAATAGGGGAGTAATTACTCAATGGCATACACCCAAGCGCAGCCGTACGGCTACAAAGGAAAGCTATACAGCTTTCTCAGAAACTTCGTATTTAAAGGAAAATTCGTCCTGGTCCGGGATTCGAACCCGAGACCACCGCTTCACCGGGGCAGTCGCTCTACCAACTGAGCTAACCGGGACGGTAAGCTTATGGTAGGGCGAGAGCGAATTGATCAATAACTCGAAGTGGGAACAGTGTTGGTCAAATGTTTAGGGGAATCCCCCAAGGTGGAGTAAATTTGTAATAGGGGAGTAATTACTCATTGGCTTCCACCCAAGCACAGCCATACGGCTACAAAGGAAAGCTATACAGCTTTCTCAGAAACTTCGTAGTTAAAGAAAAATTCGTCCTGGTCCGGGGTTCGAACCCGGGACCACCGCTTCACCGGAGCAGTCGCTCTACCAACTGAGCTAACCGGGACGGCAAGGGCATGGCTGCGCTTGGGTGGATGCCAATGAGTAATTACTCCCCTATTACAAATTTACTCCACTTTGGGGGATTCCCCTAAACATGACCAACACTGTTCCCACTTCGAGTTATTGATCAATTCGCTCTCGCCCTACCATAAGCATGCCGTCCCGGTTAGGTCAGTTGGTAGAGCGACTGCTCCGGTGAAGCGGTGGTAACGGGTTCGAACCCCGGACCAGGACGAATTTTTCTTTAACTACGAAGTTTCTGAGAAAGCTGTATAGCTTTCCTTTGTAGCCGTATGGCTGTGCTTGGGTGGACGCCAATGAGTAATTACTCCCCTATTACAAATTTACTCCACCTTGGGGGATTCCCCTAAACATTTGACCAGCACTGTTCCCACTTCGAGTTATTGATCAATTCGCCCTCACCCTACCATAAGCATGCCTTCTTAGAATGGGAAAAAGATGAAGTGACTCTGCTCCGTCTCGTGCTGACCTGACTGGCTGCTGGTGTTCCTCGGCGCAGGAGACTTCTTTGTAACGTTACGTTAGAAATCTTGTGGAGGTGCCGGGTACGCTTGCAGTGCTGCATAATCTAGCTCCCACTACGGAGCTTACGTCGGTACATCAGCCCCCCGGCCGACGCCTACGTTTAGAGCCCCCGGAATTTGGACCCCTTGCGGCCGCTACCAGGACGACGCAGCCTCGGGCCCCTGTAACATGTGCGGCAATGACATCTGAGAGTAGGCTTCCCGCAAACATCCTCTGCCATCAGCCGCAAACACCACCGTCTTTTCATGGAGACGTGTTCGAGGACGCCGAGGACTGGCTTGAGGCCTTCGAGCGTGTGGCACGTTACAACGGGTGGACCGATGAGCGTAAGCTCCACAACGTGTACTTTGCTCTTGAAGAGTCGGCGCGGACATGGTTTGAAAGCCATGAGGCTTCCTTTCAATCCTGGGAAGCTTCCTGTCGTGACTTGAAGGCCACTTTTCCCAGTTCCGACCGCCGGGAGCGAGCAGAAGCTGCGCTCCACTCGCGCAACCAGCGCCAAAACGAGAGCGTGCGCATGTTTTATGAGGACATGACACGTCTTTTCAAGCGCGCAGACCCACAGATGCCAGAAGACAAGAAGCTGCGCCACCGGATGCGGGGCGTGAAGCAAGAACTTTTCGCAGGACTAGTGCGCAGCCCACCGCGCACTGTTGCGGAGTTCTCAGTGAGGCTACCACCATGGAAACGACGCTGCAACACCGGGCTCGTCAATACAATCCTGACGTGAACATCATTGGGTCCGACGCACTACCTATGCAGGGCGGTACGATATAGATGCACTACGCAACCTCGTCCGTTCTGTCGTGAGAAGAACTGCAAGCCCTCCGGATGCCTTTCAACACGCCGTCCTTTCCATCACTGGCTGAAGTCGTCCGGGACGAGGTGCGTATGGCAGCTGAGCGAGTTCCTGACGTTTCCTACCAGGTCGACGCGAGACCCACGTACGCGTGCGTCCTACGTAGGGCTCCCAAGCAGGACCACAGCATCAACACCGTAGCTGCAGCAATGGAGCCGCAGGGTCCGCCTCGCTACAGCCCTCCGCCAACCTATCAGCGACCCCGTAAGAGTCAAGTATGGCGGGCCCGCGACCGTCGGCCCCTCTGCTTCCATTGCGGTGAAGCAGGTCACCTCTACCGGGCGTGCCCGTACCGCCGCGTCGGCCTGCGGGGTTTCGCACCGGACGACCCCTGCCCTCAAAATGGCGAGCGGCCTACTGAAATCGCAAGCCACCTTGCTACGCAACAGCATCCTGTTACGTCCGGCTACCAAGAGCGTCGGTCTACGTCCCCGACAAGCTACCGTTACTCAAGTCCGAGCTATCCCCGACGCCGACGCTCTCCCAGCCCACGCCGGGAAAAACTAATGTCAGCGGCCTTCGGAGGCAGGGTCGCTGATGTCGCGAAATGTGAAGATCCTCCGTCCTCGTCACGCCGACTCGACGAGATTTCGCTGGGGTCAGGTAGCAACAGCATCCGACGGGCTACATTCGACCGATAAGACGACATTCCGCTTGGGACAGGTGGCGACAGCATCCGACACACTACCTCCGATTTGCGCGTAAAGATTGATGGCGCCGATGTAACGGCATTACTAGACACCGGTGCTGATTACTCGGTAATGAGCCAGGCCTCGCCCGCGAATTGAAGAAAGTTTTGACGCACTGGTCCGGCCCGAAAATTCGCACGGCGGGGAGTCACTTGATTACCCCTGTAGACAAGTGCACAGCGCGTGTCAGATCCGGGGTTTTGTGTATGTGGGAGAATTCGTCGTACTTCGCGAGTGGTCGAGAGACTTGATCCTTGGCCTAGACTTCCTGCAGACTAACGGCGCTATCATTGACCTCAAAGAAGCGCGTGTGACTTTCTCGACGAAACGGGCCGTGGCGCGCATTGAAATCGAGGATCCGGAACTCAACGTTGTGCGTATTGTCGACGATGACGTGAGGGTGCCAGCACGGTCTAGTGTGCTTGTTCTTGTGCGGCACGACTTTTTCACGACTACGAGGGCATCGCGGATGGGCACCTACGGCTACTTCTCGAGAAGGAGATAGCCGTTGCTCGAGGACTTGTTCCACTCCATAACAATTGGGCTACTGTCCTCCTGACGAATTTTGCTAAGGAGATGCGGCACCTCGCCAAAGAAACGGCTATTGCCTTCCTTCACGACGTTACTGCCTCGCCTCGTTTATGCACCGCCGGGGCCAACCCTCAAGAGGAGGCTACATCTTGCCGTCTCCTTCAAACCGTTAAAATTAGCCCGGACTTGAAGCCCGATCAAAGGAATCTTCTTTCGGCTCTTCTGACTGATTTCGCAGACTGCTTCGCCACTGGCTCCAAGGTCGGTCGTACTCCTGTCGCCAAGCACCGCATCATCACCGATGAGGCCACGTTACCGGTATGCCGACGCCCGTACCGGGTTTCTCCTAAGGAACGTGAAGCCATTCAAACGCAAGTGGATGAGATGCTTGCGGACGACGTAATCCAACCTTCAACGAGCCCATGGGCGTCGCCAGTAGTCCTCGTCAAGAAGAAAGATGGCACCCTGAGATTCTGTGTCGATTACCGGAAACTAAACAACGCGACCAAAAAGGACGTCTAAGCGCTCCCCAGGATTGATGATGCCCTCGACCGTCTACGCGATGACAGGTACTTCTCATTAGACCTCAAAAGCGGTTACTGGCAAATCGAGGTGGATCAGAGAGACCGAGAGAAGACTGCATTTGTGACGCCCGACGGCCTATACGAGTTTAAGGTGCTTCCGTTTGGTTTTTGCTCTGCGCCAGCCACGTTCCAACGTATGATGGACAGGGTTTTATCAGGTCTGAAGTGGCAGTCGTGCTTAGTGTACTTAGATGATGTCGTCGTTTTCTCGCCTGCTTTCGAGCAACACCTGGACTGGTTGCGCATTGTGCTTCAAGCACTCAAAGGCGCACAATTAACGATTAAGCCGGAAAAATGCCATTTCGCTTTCAAAGAACTTCCCTTTCTCGGCCATGTTGTCAGTGCACAGGGCGTTCTCCCTGATCCCGACAAGACTACCGCAGTGTCAAGTTTTCCACGTCCCAGCGACAAAAAGGCACTTCGGCGATTTCTGGGCGTTTGCTCTTACTACCGACGCTTCGTCCAAGATTTCTCCAAGATAGCTGAACCATTGACAGCACTAACCAGAGAAGACATACCCTTCCTGTGGGGAGGCGATCAAGAACAAGCTTTCCTGGAGCTCCGAAGCCGCCTCCACAGGCCCCCCATACTCGCCCATTTCGATGAAAACGCAGCAACTGACGTCCACACTGATGCCAGCAATTTTGGCCTTGGGGCTGTACTCATCCAGTGGCAAGATGGCGTAGAACGAGTTATCGCTTACGCGAGTCGAACACTATCCCGATCGGAGGCGAACTATTCAACGACGGAGAAGGAGTGTCTTGCGGTAATCTGGGCCATAAGCAAGTTTCGACCGTACCTGTATGGACGACCCTTCGCGTATTGTCAGCGACCATCATTCGCTGTGCTGGCTGGCCAGCCTCAAAGACCCGTCTGGACGCTTGGCTCGATGGAGCCTTCGTCTTCAAGAGTATGATGTTACCGTTTATAAGTCGGAACTTAAACACCAAGACGCAGATTGCTTGTCACGCGCGCCCTTGGACTCCGCTGCAGTGGAAAACGCCGCCGATTTCCCTTC
This sequence comes from Amblyomma mixtum, assembly GCF_055824585.1. Lineage (NCBI taxonomy): Eukaryota > Metazoa > Arthropoda > Arachnida > Ixodida > Ixodidae > Amblyomma > Amblyomma mixtum. The sequence goes on along the minus strand of NC_143016.1, from coordinate 144,937,367 downwards.
ATTGCGGCCATTACTCAATCCCATATGGCTGACCTTCAACGCAAGGACCAGGAGCTGGCGCCGCTCATCGAGTATCTAGAAGGCCGCGGAGGTCCGGTACGGCCTGTTTTTCGTCGTGGCTTGTAGTCATACACTTTACGAAGTGGGGTTCTCTACAAGCGCAATTTTGAAAGATCACAAGAGACATTCCTACTTGTAGTACCTATAAACCTATGGCCGGACATCTTGAGCGCTTGTCACGACGAACCATCCGCCGGCCACTCGGGAGTTAGTCGCACCCTTGCCAGGATTCGGGCGAAGTATTATTGGCCGAAATTATTACCTTCAGTAAGATCTTATGTTAAAACCTGCCGGGACTGTCAACGCCGAAAATCTCCCCCCATGAAACCAGCCGGATTTCTTCAACCTATTGCTCCACCGAAAACTCGTTTCCAACAAGTGGGAATGGATCTTCTTGGCCGTTTTCCAAAGTCAACTAATGGAAAGCGTTGGATTGTTGTCGCGACGGACTCCCTGACCCGGTATTCTGAGACCGCGTCGCTAACAAATGGAACTGCCACCGAAGTCGCAGCATTCTTTGTTCACGACATCGTATTGCGCCATGGCGCCCCGGCTATTATTATTACCGACCGTGGGGCAGCTTTTACGGCCCGCCTGACTAAGGCAGTGCTGAATCTTACACACACTAGCCATAGACGGGCCACGCGTACCACCCGCAGACTAACGGCCTGGTGGAACGGCTAAACAGAACTCTGGCCGACATGCTGTCTATGTACGTGGATATAGAGCATAAGACCTGGGATCAAATTCTCCCATACGCCACGTTCGCATACAATACAGCACTTCAAGATACGACGCGGCTTACTCCCTTCGAGCTTGTCTTCGGCCGCCGAGTGACCACTCCCCTGGATACGATGTTGCCCGTATACCCCGATTGCGAAAGTGAACTTGATATGGACGTCGCTAGTTTTGCTCAGCGTGCAGAAGAAGCGCGGCGGCTGGCACGGCAGCGCATATACCTACAACAGCAACTAGACGCTGATCGCTACAACCAGCGACGGCGCTTCGTTTCCTACGAGCCTGGAGACTAGGTCTGGATTTGGACACCCGTTTATCATCGCGGACTGTCTGAAAAATTACTGCGGCGCTACTTCGGACCATACCGTGTCCTCCGCCGCATCAATGACGTTACCTACGGAGTTGAATCTTCCACTCAAGACCCCTCAAGCCGCAGACGACGCAAGCTCACTGACGTTGTACATGTCGTCCAAATGAAACCCTATCACGGCCGCCCTGCTGACCGATCTGGAGACTGATAGTGCCCCGTTTTGTGTTGTGCTCCTCCTGTACTAACCTAGCACACTATCTGTCGGCCCATAGCTCACCAGTATGCTCCTAGTCGGCCGCAACGAGGCGATGCTGCAAACAAGGGGGGCAATGACACATGCCTTCCTTAGAAGATGAGGAAGAACGCAACGGGCAATTGGGAAAAGACGAAGTGACTCTGCTCCGTCTCGTGCTGCCCTGACTGGCTGCTGGTGTTCCTCGGCGCAGGAGACTTTTGTAACGTTACGTTACAATACCATACTGTACTCTTGTTTGAGGAACCACTGGATCTGGTAACTTTAATAGGTTGCTTGTTCTCCAGAAAAAAGCTCTAAGAGCCATTGAAGGCTATTATGGGAGACCGCGAGATTTACCTTCAGAACCCTTATACAAAAAATATGCTATTCTACCAGTACAACAAATTTATTATTTTCGTTTACTGCAGTATCTTCACCATAACAGATTGTATGCCACACTACCTGACAGGCCTGCCATAATTTACCATCTGAGAACACGAAAAAAACTTGTGCCCATCACTCGGACTAACTACGGGAAACAGAAATTAACTTTCCAGGTACCATTTGTCATCAACCAAACTTCACTAGAACGGGAATTCTTGTCATCAACTAAGGTATTTAAAAAATGCATAAAAAATTTGGAAGAGAATCCTGTTTCGTTTTGTGGCCTATACTCGCTATAATATGTTTTTGACTGGTCTTTGTTTCCATTAAAAACATACTGCGGCATAAAATTTGTCACTGATGCATTCAATTCATGCTTGTTTGTGTCATATTGTTGTTATATAATTTGGTGTCATTGATGTATTCAATTCATGCTTTTTTATTCATGTTGTTATTTTATTTGGTGTCACTGATGTACTCAATTCAGGCTTATTTGTGTCATATTGTTGTTATACTATTTAGTTTCTTTGTTTGTCCTGCATAGGTGCTAAAGGTGTGTGCTGCCGCCTGTACCAGGGAGCCAAGGCCTAGTCAGGCCTACCGCCTTTTGCTTTGGCTTCCACTTTCATTTTTAAAAGAAAATAAACACCAAACCAAACCAAACGAATTCAGTGGTTCTCCACCTGAAAAAAAATTGCCGACGATTGCATTATTTCCTAATGCGAAATTTCAGCGCAGCTCATGAGCTGTTTCAGTTGTTCTAGAGTTTGAGGCAAAGAATGCGAGCAAGATATGTATGTACATTTGCAGACAGCTTTTTATTTTTCAGACATATTCCTTGTTCGAGAAACTCTGCACTAACAGTAAAGTTACTCTTGAGAAAGATTATAATGCAAAAGAATTATAGCACTTTAAGTGCACCACGAAAAGACAGAGGCAAACAAAGGAAACGCAATTCGCTAGCGCTTCGCCCCGCGGCACATCCCGCTGATGGTCGTCTTTGGCGCCGCATTAATTCTTGGGTTATGCCCCAACAAATTCGTCTCTTGCGTGTCCTCAGCTGGCCTAGCGCGAGCGCTCCGTTCCGCGTTACTGCGCGCTGATTACCGTTTCCTGCTCAGCACGAATCAAACTTTCTGAGCGGAGCAGAATCATCGTTCGCGCGTCGTCTAAAAAAAACAGAAAGTTGAATCAGTCACCATGTGTGTTCCTCCATTCGGTCATTCCTGTATTTAAAATCAGTAAAAACAATCGTTGCAAAAAAAAAACGCTCTTGCTTTCGCACTGAATATCATGTTGTAAACAATGTCTGCAATTTTCTCCTGTCATTAAGTCGACTCAGTGCCTGTACTCAACCTATATTTTTTCTCTTACATGTCACAGCCACATTCTTCACGGTCGGAAAGGGTAAAATCGAAGGGAGCAACGCCATCAAGATACAGTAAGTATACATGACGCCTGTCATGAAGTAGTTAAGTGACGCGGGATTTCCAAACGACTGTGTCCGGGAAGTGCCCATTTAATCTGTGTGCAGATTGGGTCCGGGTTGTATCTGTTCTCATGCGCTTTGTGGTGGTGCCCGTGATATCATTGTGTATACGCAGTAAGCTATGCCGCGATACACTGTCATCTAGTGGATGTGCATAGTTGGTTGGTGAGCACGTTAGTCTGATGTTTAGCGTATCAAGAAGAACGCAGGTAACGCTTCCCCCGTCCTCGTGTTATTGTCACGCAGTATTACGATAGGGTCGGTCGCAGCCGGGAAAAAAATTAGGTTGGCGTAGAGTCGAAACGATTTATTGGGCGAACGTGTTCCCAAGTCACAGATAGCAACTCGACAGTAGCGACCACAACAAGTGCCATATCCGCTCATCAGGCTCAGAATTGCCCTCAATTTCTGCATTGGTGAATTTAAATGGGCAAAAGAATATTGACTTAAGACGCTATTCCGATGGCGTTGTACAAAGAATATGAAAAATGCATGACACGAAATTCTTAGGCCCGATTGGCAGGTTCAGGTTTCAACATAAATCAGTAGAAAGCTGTTGCCAAATGTCTGATGAAAATCTCGAGGTTGCGGGAAAGAGTAGGTGACTAGTCAGGGATGACTATATGTCGAAAAGAGGGGCGCTGCACTTACACATCCCGAATCTGTATCCTTATCACGTTTCATTTGGCATGGATGCCTTGACTGCTCCACCATCATGTTTTCTGGCGTTCTCTGCCTGTCCACGTAGGACACATTGTCCAGGGGCTAGACTCTATACATCCAGTACTTCCCGTCCCATGCTCGAGGAGAACATCTATTTTTGACGACCCGCTTGAAACCAAAATATTTAGCTCTTTCATGGTGTTTTATGCGTAGTAGGTCTTCACTGAATAAATAAAGAATATATTGCTGAGACTTCAGCATGCCAATTAACCCTTCGGCTCGCGTACTTCGACCTTAGGTGTTCTTTGCGCCCTGTGCTTTTTTTAAGGAGCTTTACGGACAGTTCAAATGAAATGGTTGCCGATATCTTTCCATGAATATGCAAAAGCGTGAAGCGACTATTGGTGCACGCAAGCTGTCTCAAGATCTAAAAGTAATGATGCTGATAACGTTTGTCTTTTTTTGACACAGGAGGAGGATGAATAATATTTGCATAGTTTGCTACAGAGGGTTATGGCCGTGATTGGGGGGACTTTTTTGCTCATATGGCCCCAGTGGTGGGAGCCGCCACGGACAAAGGCCTCCACCCAGTCGCAGCCACAATCCTGAGTAATAAATTAAGTAAACGCTTTTCCCACTCCGTAAAAAACATAAGCTCTCAGAACCTGTAGCAGTGTGTGACGCGAGGTTCTGCGTTGCCTACTGAGCTCTTCATCCCACGATATATTGAGCTAAAGCATGTCGGAGCGGCTTTTGTAATATATGGTAATAAAAAGTGTTTCACCTAAGAAATTTGGCAATTTTTAAAAATAGCCTTTTTGAGGTAGAAGAGCGGTGCAGTACATCAGAATACAGCTAAGATGTGCTACCTAGCAGACTAGTTAACTAATATTGAGTAGTACGCTGTGGTTACCGTCGGCGCTCTGGCCCAAGAATTTATGGCTGTTGAGACTAGTTATTTTTTTAAGTATTTTTGTATCATTTCCCGATGTAGCCAAAATTTGTTCGCCGACAGCGCCGAGGGTAACCGCTTCTTCGAAAATCTAAAAACTTATATGGATATTAATTAAAGTGGGCTTCTCGCCTCTCAATACTTAAGGAGCCTAACAGTAATCGTTAAAAGCATAGCTATTTAATATTAGGTAACCAGCCTGTTGTTAGCATACCTTACCTCAATCCTGATGTACAACGGCGCTGAGAATGCTATGCCCAAAAAAGAGCTTTTCCAGCTGACAAAGCTTATTTGTAAAACCTGCGTTAAGTACCGAATACAGCCATCCCAATACAATATCATCGCAGTAACTTGATATACATTTATCCTCTCAGTTTTTCACGCATACTCGTCCTTCGACTTGTGCTCTTGTCCAGTCCGCCGCCCAATAAGCCTGGCGCCATCGCCGCTAGGTCCCTTTTCGGGCGGCGCGTATATAAGCAAGCGCCTTAGACCGATTCTACTACATTCCTCCACTCCGGCTATACTCGCGCTGCTCCTTAAACTCTATCAGGGAATAGGAAAACGCGCAGAATGTAACCAACCCCTATATGTAGCCTTTATTAATTTCGAAAAAAAAACATCTGAATCAGTGCAAAGCTCAGCAGTCATGCAGGCATGGCAGAATCGAGGTGTAGGAGAGTGGTGTGTGAAAATACTGGAAGGTATCTATCGCGAATAAACAGCTACGATAGTCATCCATAAATTCAGCAATAAAATTCCAATAAGTTAGGGCGTCAGGCAGACAGACACGATCTCGCTATTACCATTCATTGCTTCTTTACGGGAGGTATTGCGAGGGCTGAATTGGGAACAGTTGGGGACAAGACCTCATGTAGAATACCTAAATAATCTGCCATTCGCTGATGGCACGGCCTTGCTGACTCACTCAGGGGATGCTCGGCAAAGCACGATCATTAAGTTAGAACGGTGGGTCTAAAAATTAACATGCAGAATACAAAAGTAATGTTCAACAGTCCAGCAAGAGAACAGCAGTTCGCAATTGGTAGCGAGCTGCTGGAAGTGGTAAGGGAATACATCTACTTAGAGCAAGTAGTGATCACTGATCCGAATCATGAGAGGGAAAGAAGGAGAAGAATATGAATTAGGTCGAGCACATTTGGCAGGTTCTCTCAGATCATGAATGGCAGTTCACAAATATCCCTAAAAAGTAAAGTATATAAAGTATATAACTGCTGTTACTTGCGGATACTGTCCTATGGGGCAGAAACCTGGAGGCTAACGAAAAGGGTTCAGCTTAAGTTAAGGAGAGCACAGCGAGCTATGGAAAGAAAAATGACAGGGGTAAAGCTGAGGGACAGGAAGAGGGCAGAGTGGGTGAGGGAACAAACGCGGGTTAATGACATCTCAGTAGAAATCAAGAGAAAAAATGGGCTTGTGCAGGACATGTAATGCGAAGGCAAGATAACCGCTGGTCTTTAAGGGTCTTTAAGAGCGGATTCCCAGACAAGGGAAGTGTGGCAGGGTGCGGAAGAAAGTTAAATAGATGGATGACATTACTTAAGTGTCAAAGAGAGGGTTAATTGGAAAAACATGGGAGAGGACTTTGCCCAGCAGTAGGCATTGTCAGGCTGATGACGACGATGAGGATGGTTGACGTGGCAGCCAGCCTGCGGTTTGGAATTCCTTCGCTCTCACCATACCTTGCTCCCTGCACAACGACCACCCTTCGTGTACGCTTTCTTACGCTCCCATAATAGCCACCGCATTCCATGGTTGCCAGTCGGAGGGTGGTTCCAGAGGCAGCCACTCCCGCAATCCTTGCTCTTCCCATACTCATCTACTACCAAGGTAACCGGCATTTGGTTACACAATTTTACATTGTGTCCCCTTCATGTCTCCTTACAGAGTCTCCTTCATATTCTCAATAGACCCACCGGCGGTCAAAATCGTAATGTCTTCAGCAGACAGCACGTGCATGACACCTAGTATGCTTTGGACATTTTTTCCCCATTCCTCTCGGTTTCTTTTTTTTTTTGTGCAGCTCTCTGGAGGCCGGTTATACTGTGAGATGCTTTGCACTCCATTACAGATTTCTCTGCGCCAGATGTCGTTACGTTGTATTAATCGAAATCTATGTTTGAAGATTACAACCTCACTACACCGGGGTGCGCAATTTCTGCGTCCCCTTGTAAGAGTACAGTTTCCAGCAGCGCCACTGGCGGAAATGATGCAGAGGATGATGCTATATGCCTAGCCAAAGCTAACCTCTGCCCTTAGCCTCAAAGAAGACAAAACGGCCTCGGGCACACGGGCTAATCTCTCTCTGCTTACAACATCGCCACCAGCATTAACTTTTAAAACTGCAGATCACGTATTGCAAACTTAGCTCTAAAAAGCTGCAAAATGAAGTCTGCATCGCCCCGCACACACTTTATTTATTTATTTATTTATTTATTTATTTATTTATTTATTTATTTATTTATTTATTTATTTATTTATTTATTTATTTATTTATTTATTTATTTATTTATTTATTTATTTATTTATTTATTTATTTATTTATTTATTTATTTATTTATTTATTTATTTATTTATTTATTTATTTATTTATTTATTTATTTATTAGTACCTCACAGCCTCCGAAGAGCATTGGGTGAGGGGGTCAAATCGAAAAAAAGGTATATACAGATGTAAAAAACCGCAATATCGGTACAAGAACGCTGTACAAGTCAAATACAAGAAAGGAACACGAAATTTATACAAAACGGAGTTAAAATAACATCAGACACGAAAATAGAGAAAAAAAAAGCGACACACGAACATGATACAAAAAAAGCAACCAGGGGCAACAGAAGTGGTAAATGGGAAAACAACGTTAAGAACAAATGAAACTGTCGTACATTTCGAACATCACTATGGCAATAAATGTATACATAGTTGTTTTTTAAACTCACCAGGATCAATGAAGGATCAACTCACCAGGACTTGCTCTATTATTTATTTTATATGTTTATTTATTGGATGGGCAATGGGTGGTACTGCCCGTGGGCAGGACAAAAGGAAGTAATTAGTCTCCTGACGAGGCCCTGGCCCCACTGGGCGCAACAGCAGCGGTTACAAAATTCATATAGACAGAACACATACAATTGGATATAACAATCATCACCGTACAAAAATGCACATGAAGCATGTGACAAGTTCAAAAAGAAACACATGTTATTGTTAACACTTTGTACACAAATATAGAAACCAGAACACAATAACTTTGCAATTAGAAATAATTATTCGTACGTGTTTGGCCTTCTTGGACTGAACAGAAGTTGTATTGTGCGTATCAAAGTTCTCAGACTTCTACACGTTTTTGCGATCTCGAGAATGTCTGGGTAATTATTACATAGTTTCATAATTTGATGATCAATTGTAATCATAATTTGTCCTTGTTTTTTCTATGAGAATGAAATTACGACACAATTTCACGCGCCTCATGATCACACGACCGCAGGCGTTGCATTGTTGGAAATAAAAATAAATGGGAAATTCTTGGCGTGGTGGCACCCACTACCACCCCATTTCAATGGACCACCTCATGTATCATCCCACTTTATGCGCAAAACAAGGCAAGTTTTATAGGTTTGAGAATTTTTAACTTAATTTTTGTTTTTTGTGCTCTAAGCCTGAATTGTGAATATTCACCACAACTTTCATGAAAAATCCGTGTTACAAAAATTTTTTGTTTGAAATGCATACCTAAGAGGCCGCATTCATGCAACTTCATTTTGATGTGTTGAACATCAGTGTAATTGCACATAATTTTC